>NC_136061.1:1696081746-1697281746 GCF_964261635.1 Lissotriton helveticus | reverse complement strand
TGAACAACATCCAATATGGTGTATTAATTTTAGTCCCTTGTTGTTTTTGCCACTTGAAAAACATGGCGCCCACCATCAATGTTTGTAACATTGAGGAAGGCGGAGCGCCGAAACGCGTCTGTTGCGAACTTTAAAATAAACATCTTAGAGCTACCCCCGGAGTGCGTGGTTTCTTTAGTTAAAGCTTGGTGGAAACCGTGAGCTGAATATATATATATATATATATATATATATAAATATATATATATATATAATCACTTAAAAAACCATAGGTTTCAGGCCTTATATAGTTAGGAATTAGTATTTAAAAAAACATTGAAATTTCTCCTATATAGTTAGTTGCACATCAGTGATGTCATCAGTACTGTCAAATGGGGAAACATCCTTTACAATTCAACTTTTACCACGCAGTGCTATAACAACGCAGGTTTTACAATGTAAACCATTACAACGCATTGCGCTGGGGGGCGCTCTAGGTGCACGAACGGTGAGCGCATATAGATATATAATTTGCGCAAATTCAATTTTCTCAACAACTAATGGAGGGATTTTCACCAAACATAGCAAAGGCACATCTGCATAATAGGCCCTACCATTTTGCCAAGTTTGGTGTAATTCCATTCAGCCGTTTGGGCTGTAGCCGTGCCTAAAGGTCCCTATGGAAATGAACATGGGGAAAACACGTTTTGGGACCCCCCTTTTGGCCCCCGCTTGACGAATCCCCCCGAAACTTTCAGGGAAGGAGCGGAGCGGAGCTGGCCAAAATTCTGGAAAATTACACACAGATTCCTCAATCAGCGCCAAAGTTATTCCCAATAGAATGTTGAGCGCATATAGATATATAATTTGCTTAAATTCAAATTCTCAACAACTACTGAAGGGATTTTCACCAAATATAGAAAAGGCACTACTGCATACCTGTCCCTACCATTTTGCCAAGTTTGGTGTAATTCCGTTCAGCCGTTCGGGCTGTAGCCGTGTCTAAAGGTCCAATCGGAAATGCCATTTGAAAAATTTCAAATTCAATTTTCTAAAGAACTACTGGAGGGATTTTTACAAAAATATTGCAAAGGCACATCTGCATACCAGGCCCTACCATTTTGCCAAGTTTGGTGTAATTCCGTTCAGCCGTTCGAACTGTAGCCTTGTCAGAATGTCACTATGGACCTCCCTTTTTTCTCGGCCCCCGCTTGACGAATCCCCCCGAAACTTTCAGGGAAGGAGCGGAGCGCAGCGAGGCAAGTTTAAGGAATATTACAGGCAGATCCCTCAATCGGCGCCAAAGTTATTCCCAATAGAATGTTTGGAATTTCCTATGGTAACTAGGTCCTAACTATATATATATATATGTATATATTACCTACTGGCGGTCGCCAGTAGGTAGTTATAGTTAGGACCTAGTTTCCATAGGAAATCTTCAACATATATATATATGAAACGCGTTGGTCTGAGCGAGAGCAATAAATATTCTTGAAAATAATCTGGAACCTTGTCGTGCCGCATTCTTTGTGTTATAATTGAATATTGGGCCAGGATCCGGCCCCCATGCAGAGCACCCACAACTAAGCGCCCGGGGTCGTGTGGATCACTTTGGAGGATATATATATATATATGTATATATGTCCTACTGGCGGTCGCCAGTAGGTAGTTATAGTTAGGACCTAACTAGGTTCCTAACTATATATACCTACGCTTACCATCAGCGAATGGTAAAGCGTACCATTACGAGCACGAGCTGCATGCTCATTTTTTGTCAACTGTCTGTCAACACTCCAAACCAGGAAGTGTTGGCAGCCATCTTGTGCCTCGGTAGAACCGAGGCACAAGAAAGTAGTAAAAGAAAGGTGAAAAACATGCAAAGGGGGCAGGGTAGAAACACCCTGACCCCCAGTCCTGCTCAGGGGGTCCCACAAGGACCCCCAAGGCCAAATGTATTTTTTATTTTTTTTTAAATTGCGTGGTATGCGTAGGTGAGCGTACCCCATGGTTAAAACTCGGTCTGATTTTTTTTGTAGTTAGCCCCCGTTGGACCAAATCCCCCGGGGGCTTTAAAAAAAAAAGACATATGTGGTGGGCTGAAGCCCCCCCACACGTCCCAGGGACCACCACCTCCCCGGGGCTTTATTATTTAAAATTGGGGGGTCCGTGATGGACCCCCCAGCCCCGGGGACCACCACCCCTCGGGGCTTTACAATTGTTGGGAGGGGGGCTGCGTGGCCCCACTACCTGGAGCCCTCGATGGCCCTGGGGACCGCCCCCTCCCAGGGCCGGCTACTGCAGTGTCCCGGGGTGCCTACCCCGGGACACTGCTGTTTGCTATGGTAGGGTGGGAGCCTCGTGGCTCCCACCCTACCACAGTACACCCCTTTCCTATTTGAAAGAGAGAGCAGGTTAACCTTCTCTCTCTTTCAAGTAGGAAAGCAGATCGTTTTTCGTCAGAGAGAGCAGCATGTAAGCTGCTTTCTCTGACGAAAAGCAATGCAGGCTCCTTAAGGACGTGGGGAGCCGGCTGGGACCGTGGGGGCTTTGGGGCTCCCCCCATGGTCCTCAACGTTATATTTCTGCCCCGGGGGATGGGGTCCCCGGGGATTTAAAATTTTTTGTAATACCAGCTATTTTTTTTTCACAGTAGATTTACTGTACGCGTACCATGCTCGTACGTACGACGTACGGTCCAAAGTCTCTAAGTCGTCCGGTAAGCATACCGAAGCAAGAATAATAAAAATATTTTTCAGATATTCATGAAGTATATGTGTTTAGATGTTGGGTGGCTCTAATAAGAGCCTTGTGTTTATTGGGAGATTTTAGTACCTATAAGTAAGTACCGATGGAGAGTCTTAAGTTCAAGAGGAAGTCTCTGTTCCCCTCATCTGTAAAATGTTCCACATCTCTTCTATAACTGCCATCCATGTTGAAGTGCAGATTGTTATGGTAAATGGATCCCTTTCTATAGTCTCGGAGAAACGCAGAAACAGATTTATTCACATGTTTCCTAGCTTTGTCGATTTGTGGACAAAATTGTTTGGACCAGTTCCAATTCTGCCTTTGGCATATATTAGAATAGACAAAGGTAGTTTGATGGAAAAGTGACATCAGTTCAGTAAAGGTGTCCTTCATACACATTTCCAGAGCTACCCCAGTCAAAGTGGCTAGGTCATTGCCACCACAGTGCACATTTATGAGGTCAGGGTGTTGGAGATGTAAAAAGGATTTCACCAATGGCATCAATTGGTGCCATTTTAACCCTCTCTGTCCAATCCCTTTAATGTCTACATTTGGTAAACCTAGGTCTTTGTGAATTCCTTTCTGTTGTGCGTACCTTTGACTCCAGAAAAGATAGCTGTGTCCCACAATCCACACTGTAAGCATTTTGAAGAGAGGTCTGGATGCACTCAGATGGTCTCTGTAAATGAAATGGCAGTTTGAAAACTAAGATTTTTCTAAAATGGTGGGTTAGATGCAGTTTTGAAAAAAGAAAAGAAATGATTGGTTGTTTGAGAACATTCTACACTGAAAAGTAGGGTGCATGTTTCTGTTTTTTAAAAGCCTGTTATTTATTGGTTAAGAAAAATTGATAGAAAAGAACATTACTGAAGATAAGCTGGTTTATTGAGAAGTCAAGCACACTTGCTGTTTTGATTTGCAACAATGTATGATGAACTTTTCACCTGTGTGCTCAGATAGGTGTTCTATGAAGTGTTTCTATGGTAACTGGCAGAATGGGGGAAGGGTTGAACGTTTTGTGAGGTGGAAAGGTTTCAAAAGTTCAAGTAATAGAAAAGTGTGTTTCATTTTGATGTAATGTGGGAATAAATGTGATTTGTTATTTATTTGCATATGTGTGTAGATTGAGTGTGTAGATTGACAGGAAATGTTTGCTGTTTGCTATAGGACTTCCTGACCCCCTAGGATTGGTTAGGGGTTTTTACAATGATCCCCAATGTCAATTTTGTTTTTGTTGCTTAGGTACGTTTTTGGAATGACTTACAGACTTTGCACCATACGTTGTACTTACGAGCATGGTACGTACACGGTAAATATACCGTAAAAAATACAATAGCCTCTATGACTAATTTTTTATAATCCCCGGGGACCCCATCCCCTGGGGCTTTAAGTATATGTTTCCGGGGGGGGGGGCTTATGGCCCCCCCGCAGCCCCAGGCACCGCCACGCCCCGGGCTTTTTTTTTTAAAGAAAAAAAAAGACGTGTGAGGGTTAACTGAAGCCCCCCCACACGCCCTGGGGACCACCACCTCCCCGGGGCTCTAATATTTAAAATAGGTGGGTCTATGACAGACCCCCCAGCCCTGAGGACCACCACCCCCTGGGGCTTTACAATTGTTGGAAGGGCCCCCCCCTCCTGGAGCCCTCGATGGCCCTGGGGACCGCCACCAACCAGGGCCGGCTCCTGCAGTGTCCCGGGGCTGCAATGGTAGGACGGGAGCCTCGCGGCTCCCACCCTACCACAGCAAACCGTTTTCCTATTTGAAAGAGGGAGCAGGTTAACCTGCTCTCTCTTTCAAGTAGGAAAACAGATAGCTTTTCGTCAGAGAGAGCAGCATGTAAGCTGCTCTCTCTGACGAAAAGCAATGCCGGCTCCCGAAGGACATGGGGAGCCGGCTGGGACCGTGGGGGCTTTGGGGCTCCCCCCACAGTCCCCAACATTATATGTGAGCCCTGGGGGATGGGGTCCCAGGGATTATAAAAAATTAGTAATAAATGCTATTTTTTTATGGTAGATTTACCATACGCGTACCATGCTTGTACGTATGACGTATGGTGCAAAGTCATCTGGTAAGCGTACCTAAGCAAGAATAAAAAATATATATTTAGAGCTATCTATCAAGTTTATGTGTTGGTTGGTTCTAATGAATACTTTTCTCTTTATTAGTACTTATAAGTTAGTAATTATGCATAGTCTAAAGTTATTGAGGAGCAGTGTTTTATAGCGTGCTGAACTTTTGACCTGTGTTGATCGTTGACTTTTGCATGATCTGTTGGGGGTAGGGTGGAAAGTTATGTCAGTTCGAAAGGTTTAAAATGTTGAACCAATAGAAATGTGTGTTTGATTTTGAATTATTGTGTGAAGGAATTACTTTTTTTATTAATCTGTATATATGTGTAAATTGAGAGGGAAAATGTGACATTTTTGGTTCTGCTGCAAGCATTGAAGCAGAGAGATTCTGTGTAAGACTATCTGCTATGTGAGTGGTATTCTTCTTAATCTTCCAATCAGTTTGAAAGGTGAGTTGATAACTTGTAAGGGACTATTTGTGGTGCATTTTATTTTTAGTAAGAGTAATGTGTTTATCCTTGTAAAGTTTGTAGAATCATATTCTGACTTTGTCTACATTTGGATTACTATTTTGAGAAAATCATTTGGTAATTTAATGTGTTTAGTTAGTCATCTTTGTTCAATAAAGTGCAGTGTTAAAAAAATTAGAATGTGTGCAGTCACTTTCTTAGCTGTAGAGTAGTTAATAGTGTTGCTTGTTTAGATTTAGCCTTGTGTTCTAAATCTACAATCTAGTAGTCAGTATACATAGTCTGCTGCATACACTGTAGGACAGATTTACAAGCCCCTTTGGGCCGCTTTCTTGTTCTATTTTGTCTCCTTTTTGGATGTAATGTTGGCAAAAAAATAATGGAGGAAATTGGAAATGTATTTGCAAAATGATTCAGGATTGTCCAGTGAAATGTAGATGGTATATACATGGAATGTGTTCAGTCAGTTAAAAGTTTTATTGTAGTAAATGTGTTTTGGGTAAAATGTATGGTTTTAAATTGTTTGTCTAGTATCACACTGAGCGTCTGTGTACATTACGGAATTATACTTGCCCCTTTTTGAAAAATCTCCCCTGTCTCTCCTCACAGTCTACCTCCCTCTGCTTATACTGTCCCCTGTCTTGTGATATTTGCCCTCTTTCCTTATTTCCACGTGTCTATCCTCATAGTGCTGCTTGTTCTGATAGTCGCTCATGTCCTCTTAGTCCTGCTCTGTCTTCATCGTCTCCGGTGTCTCCTAATAGTCCTCCTTCTTTTTATACTCCCTCCTCTGACCTCTTAATCCTTCCTGTCTCATCATACCTCCCTGTTAGCAATGCGCCAGTCAGTAGACATAGACTTTGGCAAAAAAAATAATGCAGGAAATTGGAAATGTATTAGCAAAATGAGTCAAGATTGTCCAGTGTAATATACATGGAATGTGCTCAGCCAGTTAAAAGTTTTAGTGCAGTAAATGTGTTTTGGTAAAATGTATGATTTTATATTTTTTGTCTAGAATCACACTGAGTGTCTGTGTAAATTAAGGAATTATACTTGCCCCTTTTTCAAAAATCTCCCCTGTCTCTCCTCACAGTCTACTTCTCTCTGCTTATACTGCTTATACTGCTTATAGTCGTTTATGTCCTCTTAGTCCTGCTCTGTCTTCATTGTCTCCTGTGTCTCCTAATAGTCCTCCTTCTTTTTATACTCCCTCCTCTGACCTCCTAATCCTTCCTGTCTCATCATACCTCCCTGTTAGCAATTGCCAATCAGTATACATAAACTGCTGCATACACTCTTGGGCAGATTTACAAGCCTCTTGGCCCTCTTTCTTGTTGTATTGTGTCTAATTTTCCTCTCTCCTTATACTTCTCTTTTCTGATCCTTTTTGTCTTTCTTTTTGCATAGTTCTCCTACTCTTCATAATCTCTCCTGTCTTAATATTCATTCCTGTCATCATAGTTTTTACTGCCTCCTCATAATAATCTTTCTTTTTATAAATTGTCTCTCTCTCTCTCTCTCTCCCTCTTTATATTCCTTATTTTTTTCTCATATATACTTTTGTTTTCTTAAATTCTCCTTTTCTTCTTATTTTTGCTCTTCTTTGCACATATTTCACATTCTTTTCTTTTATTTTACTTTCTTTTCTCATACTCTTCTCTCTTTGCTCTCACTTCTCTTCTCTTATACTCCTTATTCAGTCTTGATATTCTACACTTTTCTTATTGCCATAATCCGCTTATCATTCTCACCCCTGTCTTTATACTGTCTCCTGTTTTCATATTTTTCTCTTTTCTTTTACTTCTCCCTGTCTCTTCATACTATTCTCTTTTACTTATATTCCGTTTTGTCCTATACTCCTTCTCTTTGGGTTTGTCTTCTCCTGTCTCTCTTCATATTCTTTTTCTGTTTTAATTTTGTGTTGGCTCTCTGTATACTTTTCGTTTCTGTTCATCTAATATATAATAATATATTATATTATAATAGTGTATTTCATATATTTATTTTTGTAAAGTGAAATATATTTTTTATAATAGATTTTTTTGATCAACACTGAAAATAAGTCATCATGCCTACAGAAATTGAGAAGACGAAAGAACGAAAGAAAGCAGTTTATTTAAAGAGAAGTCATCTACAAGATTTACCTGAAAAACAATGTGTTAATAAAAAGAAAAAAAGTCCTGGTAAGAAAACTAAGACTTTTCTGCGTAAATTGTTAAACACATACAGGTACATGCATAATTGAATTGTTTTGCGATTCCTTATTAGCGATTTTTTAGGAATCGCTAATAAGGAATCGCAAAACGGAATGCATGATAAAAATTTCGATTTTTTCAGGAATCTGTAAAAATCGCAGAAAAATTAGCGATATCCCTTTTTTGCGAATTCGCAAATTGCGAGGTCGCACATTGATGCATGTTGATGACATCACAACCAGGAAATATGCTGTCCAAGCCTCATTTTCATTGCTGAGGCTCAGTGGGAGGAGGGAGCTGGCTCTGGGTGCAGAGGAGAGTGAGAGGAAGAGAGACTGTGTACACCTGGAAAGAACAGCAAAATGGAAGCTGACAATCAAGCACAGGACAGCCAAAGTGCAAGGAAGAGACAACTTAAATTCTCTGAAAAAGAATTAGAGACCCTAATTGAGGGTGTAGTGCACAGCAATGACAAGCTGTTTGGGAAAGCCTCACTGAAGGTTCCTGAGCAGGAAAAAAGAAAAATATGGCTTCGGATTCAGAACCAAGTAAATGCCATTGGGGTCACTCACCGTTCAACAGATGAACTTAAAAAGAGATGGTACGATTTTGCGCAGTTGTGCCAAGGCACGCATTCTAGACCGTATGAAGGAGGAACAGAAGACAGGAGGGGGAACACCACCAGACACAGGAAACACTCCCATGGAGGAATTGGTGGAGTCAACCATCCAGCCTGAAGCAGTTGTTGGAGTCACGCAGCTGGACACTTCAGGAGCTGCACACACGTCTGAAGGTAAGAGAAATGCATGTTTAAATTGCCCCTAATACCTAAGTCAGGATGTTAGCAGAGCACAGCAGAAGCACACACTGTAAAGCCAGTATACTAGTACATTACTGAGGGAAAAGCATCATGGGAGT
Organism: Lissotriton helveticus; assembly: GCF_964261635.1. NCBI lineage: Eukaryota > Metazoa > Chordata > Amphibia > Caudata > Salamandridae > Lissotriton > Lissotriton helveticus. The sequence goes on along the minus strand of NC_136061.1, from coordinate 1,697,273,368 downwards.
TGTAGTCAGGCTAAGTACTGACAATGACACACACACAGATATGCCAAAAACTGTTTGAAATAGTGTAGCATTTGTCCAAAAGTAAATGAAATGTATTAACTGTGAACTGTGACATGACCTCACAAGCATACATTGATGCAGTTTTGCACTGTTTAACCTCAAAGATGCTGAACTCATTGAGGCCGGGGACAGTGATGGTCTGGAAATGCACCACAGCAGTGCATCAGAACATGAGGACACACCAGCTCTGCCAACTACCCAGTCACGTGTGCCTCATTCCCGTAGGTCACCTGTCCCAACACTGCGTCCCATGGCATCCGATGATGAGGGCAATGCTGCACCTGCAGTCAGTGTACGGCAAACAGTCATCGCAACACCCACACCAACACATATCCGGAGAGGCAATTGTAGATCGCAAAGGCGAAGACGCAGAGCACGCAGACCACAGCAGGTGGAGGTGACAAATCCAGTCTGGGGTGGCTTGGAGGGATAGATGCTCCGTTCACATCGCCTGCAGAGTAAGAACACTTGGTTAGTGAAGGAGGAAATTGCTAAGATGTCAGGCAACATTGCAGTACTGGCCAGTAGTGTCCAGGAACTCACAAAGGTGATGCAGGAGGGGCATGCATCGCGCAACAGACAGCACCGCCAACTGATGCAGCAACACAAACACCAAGGAAAGACTAACAATAGGCTGGCCACAGCCACGACACTGCTGGCGCATAGATCAGTGACTATGCAGACGGAAATGTGTCACTGGAGTGGAGATGTTGCGAAAGCCCTACATCAGGTGACTAATGCAGTGAACATGATGAATGCATCCGGTAGTCAAGTACACATGACTGCACAGGATGACCGTAGTGAGTGTGCCTCAAGCATGAGCAGTACAACAGTGCCTGTTGCAAGTGCAGTGAGACGCACTACTCGCAGCGCTACCCCTTCCACTACCAACGAAAGGCAAGAAGATGCAGCGGCAGAAAGACGTCTGGGAGTACGATGGAAAAAACGCTAGTCTCCCATCCAGGCATTTTGCTTAAAATGGTGATTTAACCATTGACACGCTGTGACCTAATCACTGACTCTCAAGTACATTTGATTTACCTTTTGATATGATTTTCTTAATTCCAATGAGTATTGTGACATTAGTCACTTTGGCTGTTTGCTTCTGTTCCCTGGTCACAAGACATTTTCATAAAGTATACTTTGCATTTCATTTAATGTGTGTGTGTCTTCTTTACTCACCTCAGAAGTAATTCTGTGTGATCTCCAATCTGCGCCTGCGGCCTTCTGCTGCACCTGTACCTTGTTGGGCAGGGTGGTGTGGCACTTGTTGGTTTCCATCCTCTGAGTCACTGTCAGACAGCTCCAGGTCCAAACCTCCCTTTGTCGCTATGTTGTGCAGCATGGCACATGCTGCCACTATCTTGCAGCATTTGACGGGACTGTATTTCATTGCGCCTCCGGTCTTATGAAGGCGTCTGAATCTGCTCTTGAGTAGGCCAAATGTGCGCTCAATCACGTTCCTTGTAGAGATATGTGCTGCATTGTATCTCCTTTGTGCGGCTGTGGCTGGATTCAGATATGGTGTCAGCAGGTAATTTCGCAATGCGTATGCGCTGTCACCTACATGTGAGGGAGGAAAGGCTGTTTGTTTTACATTTGTACAAGGAATGGAAAAATGTATTGCACATAATTACCTAGCAAATGTCCCCCTCCAAACTCTCCCCTTGCTAGACGGGTATGAATGCCACTTTGCCTGACGATATAGGAATCATGTGCACTGCCAGGGAATTGTGACACAATGTCCGTTATAATGTTCTTTGCGTTACACACCACCTGAATATTCAGAGAATGATAACTTTTCCTATTGCGATACATATATTCCTGAGCTACAGGGGGACATATCGCCACATGGGTGCAATCAATACAACCCAGTACTTGGGGGAAGCCAGCAATTTGATAAAACTCCTGCTTGGCCCTAGCTTCTTCATGGGCTGTGGTAGGAAAACTTATGTGGTTGTGTATCCGGACAATCATAGCATCAAGGAAATCTGCCAATATTCGTGACATTGCACTTTGAGACACACCTCCTGCTACTGCTATGACTCCCTGAAAAGTGCCTGACGCCAGTAGATGTAGGCAACATAATACCTGAACATGCGTTGGGATTGCATTGGTCCTATGCGTCTGTCGTTGCAGGATAGGGTCCAATTCACGGATTGAATCATGTATCATTTGGCCATTCAGCCTATACTTATCATAAATTTCATCATCCTCCTGACCAAGCAAAGTTATGCGGATTCTGAAGATGCGCTCATTAATTTGCCTCCCTCTCTGTTGAGCAGCTTGCAGCCTCATCCTTCTCGCCATCAGGTACAGACCAGCCATTTTGGAAACAGGGACCTCATTGTGGGTGTGTTTTTGTAAGTTTCTGTTGGTCTTCAGCTGTTTCTGATTTGCACTCATTTTTACCACCTGGTTGTGTCCCTTCTTAAATTGCGATAGCAATTTTGCGATTTTTCAGTAAATCGCAAATAGCGATATTTCATGCATTTGGATAGCGATTCCTTGTTTGCAATTCTTTGTTTGCGAATCACAAACGGAAAATCGCAATAGTTTTCACAGATTTTTTTTGCGACTCCTTATTTTTGAGAAAATTCTTAAATTTTCGCAAAATTAAGGTTCATGCATTTCTACACTTCAAATTGCGATCGCAAACGCTACATTTTTGCAATTCGCAATTTTACCGACTTCCTAAACGCTTGATGCATGTGCCTGTAAGAGTAATGTGCACAAAGAGAAAAATGGTATTATTATTTTATCTGCAACTAGGAGGAAAGAGAAGAACCATGCAAAATTATCTTCTGAAAAGAACGTGTTCAGCAAAAGGAGGAAAAAGCAATATATGTAAATAAGGAAGAAGATGTTCTATAATAGAGTATTGTGTCATTTGACTAAGGTAGTAAAGAATTGTAAAAGAAAATCAGCATATTATAAGAAAAAGAAATGTATTGAAAAATTAGTTGAGAAAGCTTTTGATTTGAAAAAAAACTCTGCGTTTTAGTAATCAATAGAATTTGATCACTAGATAAGCCAATCCATTTAATGAAGGCCAAAAGTAAGTGGAAAAACATAATTATTAGAAGTAATTTTTCTGAAGATTTTTTGGGTGAATGGAAACATAGTTCAAGTTCTGAGCCTTTTTTTAATGAAGAGAGTTATTTTCAGAGTAATGATTTGTTGCATGCAGTTGACACTACTGGTCGTGCTTATGAGGTTAAAAATGATTGTCCTATTGATAAAGAGAAAATTGTTCCAAGAAATGCAGAAGAGGTGTTAGCTGATGAAGTTTTAGGGAGACGTCCTAAAGCTCCAGTGTACACTGGGAATTGCAGTAGTATTTGTAGTGTACGGCAGGAATCTATTGATTTTTTACGCAATTTCTTACATAACTATACTAAGAAATGTGTTAAACAGAAGATTAGGATGTTGCTGTTCGAGCAGTAGTGGACCCCTTCCCGCAAGCGCCTTGAGACCCTTCCGGGTGAGTAGCGCGCTATACAAATATTTTGATTGATTGATTGATTGCAAGGATTAGACCCTTGCAGAGTGAGACAAAATACTGGTTTGCAAGGTCATTCTCTGGCTTGTCTTTCTAAAAAAGTATGTAGAAGGGTTTTTCATCGTTTCAGGATGTTAGCCGTTCATCATACTCAGATGAGGAAATTAGTCAGAACATTGTATTACGCGAAAAGTCCAGCACTAATGTTAAAAAAGTTAAACAGTGCTCTTTTGCGTGGATCTGTATCAGATGTAACAAATATTTGTGATGAAATTCAGCTTAGTTACTTTAGTCGTCAGGAAGACAGTGTAGAAACTGAGACATTAATAGAAGAAAATGTGGAAGAGAATGTACAACACTGTACTCTAGAAAATTTTGAGCAAGAAATTACAAAGTTTGAGGTGAATTCAGGTGAAAGGCCAAATTATTCTTGTATCTGTTGTCGACGAACTCATTATAAAAATCAGACCAGGACTGTTGATTTGTATTTAAAAAGTGAAATGTAAAATAAAATTGAGTGGAAGGATTTTGCAACTTATTTATTGGTAGAGAATTGTTTTGATTTGGGTACTGATCAGCGTATTTGTAAATATTGTTATAACAAATTAGATGAGAACAAAATGTCTGCTAGAGCTGTGCATAATAATCTTGAGTTGGTAAGTATTCCTTCTGAACTGATGGATTTAAATACTTATGAGTCTATTCTGATTCAATGTGTACATCCATTTCAGGCTATTGTTCGTATGGAGCCTAAGACAGGGAAATTGCCTCCTTCAGATTGACAGAGAGGATTAAAGGGAAGAGTTGTATATTTGCCTCTAGATCTAAAGACAAATATTGAAACAATTGGTGTAGAAAATGTAGATGATGAACCTCTAGTTATTCTTGTTAATTGCGTTCCTACAAAGAGTAAAAAAATCTGGCAAGAATTAGTGGACATTAGGAAAGTGAAAAAGGCAACGTTGTATCTGGTATAAAGCAATCAGTACTATAAAAATGTGTGTGTGAGAGAAGAAGAAATAACTGGAGAAGAAGATAGTGAGTCGCAATCTGGACAAATTGAAAAAAGTGGATGTGTCCAGAACTGAAAAAATATATGAATATTACAGTGTTCATCCACTTCATTCTAAAGAAGTGATGGGGAATACTAATGAGTTATTCCAAATGAAAGAAGCAAAGGGTAGTCCCATTAGTGTATGGGGAAAAAAAGATTGGAAGCTTGTTGCTTTCCTCAGTTGTTTCCTACAGGAAAAGGAGGACGATATGATGACCGACCTGTGCAGATTCCTTGCATCTGAATACCGGACATCAAGATTGTATGCCAGAGATCCAAGATTTTGACAATGTATTCCGTGTTTGTTTCATCGTTTGTTTGAGAGTGATTTGTCTGGACTTTCTTATGCTGTAAATCATATATTGAAAACAGGTGTACATCTTCAAAATATTTCGGCAAAGGAATTTATGGATAAAGTACACCATAAAGATAATGTTTTAGAATCTCAGCTAATTAATCTCATGGCATGTCAGATTGGTACTAATGAGTACTGGTACCGTCGTCATGGAGAACTTAAATGTATGCTAAGGAACTTAGGAATTCCTACATGGTTCCTTACTCTAAGCTGTGCCGAATATGCTTGGGATGATTTACTTCAATTTCTTCGAGAGGCAAATCCAAATATGCTAAATATTGAATACAAGACACCTGGAGAATTGTGCTCTTTGGATCCAGTTAATGTATGCAGATATTTCAATCATAGATTTGAATCTATGATGTCTTTTATCACCAATAAAACAAATCCTCCTCTTGGAGAGGTTCTGGACTTCTTTTGGAGAAAGGAGTATTAAGCAAGAGGTGTTCCTCACATACATATGCTATTATGGATCAAAGATGCTCCCAAATTTGGAACAGACTCAGATGATACTGTGTTATCTTTTATTGAAGAATATGCTACATGTGATATACCCAAAAGTACACAAGATAAGGACTTAAGACAACAAGTTTTACAATTCCAAAGCCATTGTTGTGGAAAATACTGTCGTCGAAAGTACAAATCTAAGGACAAATTCTACACCAAATGCCGTTTTGCATTTCCACGACCTGTAATTTTGAAAGGAAGAGTGAACAGTTTCATGTAATCTTTGCTACATACTATCACAAGAAAGTCTCCAAAAAATGCCTACAACTTAAGAAGAAATGAAGACTCAAAATACATGAATGAATATAACCCAGTCATTTTGTCCATGTGGATTGCTAATATGGATATTCAATATGTTCCGGACAATTCCATTGCTGTTGTTCGATATGTAACATCGTATATAACAAAATCAGAAAAGACGGAATTAAAGGAAATGTGGGAAGAGATTTTCCACAAGAAGAGTCTAAGTAAGAAATTATATAGTTACAGTTTGAAGATGTTATCTCATCGAGAAATTGGAGCATATGAATGCTCGGATCGCTTATCATCTGCAAGTCTATACTCTAAATCTAGAAGAATCATTTGGGTGAGTCTAGGTCTTGCTGCAACACGAAACCGAGTACTTAAGTCTGTACAAGAAATTGAATATGTAGCTGAAAAACAGCCAGTAAGTACAGATATTGTGAAAAAAAATATGTTGGGTACATATTATCCAAATAGAAGTCATCATCTTGAGAACGTTTGTCTCTATGAAGTTGTGAAAAACTACATTTTTAAAGGGAATATTACAGAAAACATCAATAATGGTATATATGCTGTGGTTGGTTCTGAAGGATGTTTGGTGAAACAAAGAAAAGGACATTTGATTAATCACCGTAAACTGAGTTGCGAAACACCTGACAAAAGGGAATTTTACTATTTAGCTCTTTTGCAACTTTTCAAACCATGGCGTTCAGAATTGGAATTACTTGGAGATTTCGAGAGCTATGAAGATTCCTTCAATGCAAGTAAAGATACAATAGAATGTCCTGTTTTTGCTATTTATGTACAAATGTTGAATGACAAAATTGAGTAAGAAGCTACAATTGCAGCTGAGATTGCTAGAGACAGTTCTCAAGACAGTCAAACTTCTGCTCCATTAAGCCAGGATCCATTAGGAGAACCAATTATTCAAAATGAAGCAGCAACTGCTATGGAAGAAGTAGAAACAGCAATGTATCAATCTCAAGAAGATGTAACAAACTTACGAAACTTGGAAGAACAACTAAATGTTGAGCAGAAAGAAATATATAAGCAAGTGAGAGAACAAACTAACCATGGATTACTTCATGAGAAGAAAGAATGCTCTTGCTCATCATTTGAACCTATCTGAATGTACGTGAGTGGACAAGCTGGAACAGGGAAAAGATTTTTAATTAAAGTAATCACAACTTTTCTACAGAAAACAACTGAGTCGCATTTGTCTTGTGTTGTCACTGCTCCAACTGGATTAGCAGCCCACAATATTAAAGGAATTACTTTACATCATTTATTATTGCTACCAGTAGAGCATGAAAACAAATTGGAATAACACAAGCTTCTGGAGAAGCTTGTTGTGAAGTTTCAAGAGTCTTGAGGAAAATGAAACTTCTGATTATTGATGAGGTAAGCATGGTATCAAACTTAATGCTTGCCTTTGTGCATTTAAGAATGCAGTAAATTCTTAAAACAGATTATGACGTATTATTTGGAGGAAAACACGTCATAGTTTTTGGAGATCTACTACAACTTACTCCTGTAAAAGGACAACCAGTGTTTAAAACACTGGCACATGAAGATACCAGAAAGTCTTTGAGGAGTATTGGAAATGTTAACATTTGGTCATTTTTTCAATATGAGGAACTAATTACAAATATGCGTCAGGCAAATGATGTAGATTATGGAAATATTCTTCAAGATATAAGAGTTGGAAAAGTGACAGATCATGGCAAACAAGCTTTACATAGACGGTTACTTCCCAATTTGTTTCAAAATGAAAATATTGTTCCTGAGGAAGTATATAGGAGAATTGCAGAAAGCAAATCTGTAATCTGCTTAATGCCAACACTGCGTTAATGTTCTATATTCAATGAAGAAATGCTAAAGTTGGAAAATAAAGAAATTATAAAATTGGAAGCAATTGGTAAAATAGAACATGAAGGAATCACCATTATTTTGACTGAAACGTTGAAGAGGAAATTGGATTCTTTAGAGAAATCAATAAGTAAAACTACTGGTTTAGAAAATAATTTTTATGTATGTGTAAACTGTAGGGTAATTTTATGTCGTAATTTGCATGTGCAAAAAGGTTTAGTAAATGGAGCAATGGGCAAAATTGTTGATTTTGTTATTCATGTAAATAGAGATGGGATTGAATTTTTGAAAATCAAATTTGATGAAATTGCTGAAGTCCAACAATTTAGTCGTTGTTCAACTCGGTTTTTGCTTGTAAAACATTTGTATGTACGCAGAAAACAGTTTCCTATTTGTTTGGCATATGCGGTGACTATTCATAAATCTCAAGGTTTAAGTGTAGATAATGCTTTAGTGAACATTGGAAGTACTGTGTTTAAAGAGGGTATGGCATATGTTGCTTTGTCTCGAGTGAGAACTTTATCTGGATTGTACTTGATTGACTTTGATGAGACAAAGGTTAGTGCAGATGCAAATTGTGTGAAAGAGTATAATAGGTTAAGAAAAAAATCTGCACCCTATTTAGGTCAATAACTAGTATTTGAAAAGCGTATGGGAGGTAGAAAAAGAAAATTTGAGAATATCTGTAGTGAAACTGTAGAGAAAGGAAAAAAACAAGATGAAGTTGCGCCTGCAGGTAAAAAGAAAAAGGACAGTGTTGAAAAGAATGTTGGTTATCGGTTTGAAAGTAGTTGTGGTGTCAACTGCTATGCTAATGAAGTTGTAAATGTGTTTTTTTTTCTTGAAAGTTTGCAACATCAAATTGTTGAAAATCGGGACGAATGATTCTGTTCATTGTTGTCTTCTGTTTATGAGAAATGCACTAGTGATAAAAGTAAAATAAAATACAAAGTGTTTCTGATATTCAAAATGTTTTGGACATATGTTCTGGTTCTAATCAATTTACGCAGAATATTCTGCAAGATTGTCAAGAATGTTTAATATTTATGCTTGGTGTATTTGAAGATGAAGGTATAGATATTGAACATCTTTTTGGCCTTTCTTATAAATGGCGACATGACAGTGAAAATTGTTTGTTTACATGTATCACTAACATAGGCACTGAAAGATGCATATATTTGACTTTACCAGACTGTGACTCAGTGTCTTTTAACAATCTAGTTAGAGGAGCAAATCAAAACATGGAGTGTAGCCAATGTAAATCAGAAATATCATCAACATTACTTATATAAAGATATGGACAGTATGTAATTTTAATGCTGCAGCATTGTAGAGCTGATGAAAGAAAATTGGAAACTTTAATGAAAAATGTTGTAGCTACTCAAGTATCAATATCAGGAAGAACATTTGTAGCTGTTGCAATTATTTTTCATGATGGACCTTCTACAACATCTGGACATTACACTGTGTATTTAAAATGTCTAAAAGGTTGGATACATTGTAATGATAGTCAATTCGTTTTTAAGCAACGTTTGCCTAAAGAGTTACCAAATTCTTACCTAATATTTTTAAAGCCAAAATTTTAAGAACAAAATTTGGCCTTTCAGGATTACTGTTGTTAAGGTAGATTCGTTTGGTGTTTTAGAGTATTTTGTAAGTGATGGTGAGGAGCTTGAAGGTGATTCTTTTGTTGAGGCAGTGAAGGAGTATCAGGTCATGAGTCATGTACTTGCAGCAGGGGACATTGAAGATCAGTTAGGTGGAGGTGTTTTGGATTTGTTGTAGTCGTTGTAGGTGTTTGGCTGGATTTTTTCTGTAGAGTATGTTGCCATAGTGTAGTCTGCTGCTAATGAGGGCCTGTGTTACTGTTCTTCTTCTTTTGGTTAGGATCTACTCATAAATGTTGCGGAGCATGTGGAGGGTGTTATAGAAGTATGTTATAGAAGTATGAGGAAATGCTGTAGACTTGTTTACACATGTAGATGGAGGAGTTGAGGATGAATCGTAGGTTGTGTACATGGTCAGTAGGTGTTGGTACTGTTTACAGTGTAGTTGGCCAGCAGGAGTCATTTGAAGCTGAGGGGGTGGGTCTGAGCATGAGTACCTTCATGTTGTTTGAGTTCAGGTTTAGAGAAATGCTCCTTATCCAGTTGGTGACATCCTTAATTACGTAGTGGACATTGTTTTTTGTGGTATGTGGCTCCTTGATGAGGAAGAGGATGACTTTGGTGTCGTGTGTGTAGGAGATGATGTTGAGGTTGTGATGGCGGGTCACTTGTGTGAGGGTGACCATGGAGATGTTGAATAGCGTTGGGCTGAGGGATGAGCACTGGGGGACAGTGCAAATGATGTCAGTGGTTTTGGATTAGAAAACTGGGAGACAGATGCTCAGAGTTACTATTGAGCAACTTTTAAACTAAGAATTTCACATATACTATTTGGCCATGGGGTAAGTATGTGAAACCATTAAGGCATTTTTGTTCTAAATTTTGTAAGCATATATTTGTAAGTAACATTATTTATAATGGAAGCAAATTATTGATAGTGTTTTGTTATTTTAAGATTGTTTGACATACCTCATAGTTACGTAAGAAATTGGTCTTAGAAAAAAACATTTAACATATGTTTTATTTCTATTGTTTAGAGTGTTATTGAGATTGTTTTTTTTTTAAGATAATCTTCTTGATTGTCTTTTTTTTGCCCGCTGTTATGTGATGAGTACTATTGAACTCACTGTTTCTAGTGAAATTCAATATATTCCGAGAACAGCAAAAAAGGCAAATGCAATGCTTTACAAATTATTTTGTGTTGTAAAAGATGAATTGTAACTGTATTTTTTTTTCTTCTACAGATGTTAATTTTATAATAATAATTTTTTTAATTTATTATTTTGAAGGTAAGTATAAGAAACTGTTAAAAATGAGATGTACTTCTACAGAGCTGGAGTAAGAGAACGTGGATGAACAACATAAGTATGTAAAGATGGTTTGTATCTTTTAAACATATTTGAAGAAAATAAGAAAAATATATACTGAGTGTACCTGTATTCTTTGCATTTTACTACTACACATCTACTACTTTGGAACTGGTAAAGTGAATAGATATAATGTATTTATTTTAGTACTGCATTTTATTATACTAGTTTTAGTTTTTTCCTATAGTGATAAGGAGTGACTGGTTTGAAAATGTAAGAACATTTTATAGCTAAAAATTCATATGAGCAATTTTATTAAAATTGTCTTATGAAGTAGTTGAGAATGGTACTTGTAAAATATTTTTTAAAGGGAAAAATAGTTGATAAAGCTAGTTTTGTATTAAGTAATAGGAACAATGATGAAATAAAGTGTTTATGTTTTTCTACAAGGACAACAACCTTTAAAAAAATCACTGTGGAAGAAGAGAAGAACTATGTTGAAGAAAGTGTTGAAATTTCTAACACTTTTATAGAGGAGTTAAATGTACCTTTTATTGATTGTGAAAATGAAGACGGAAATATTGCTGCAGATGTAAGCTGCGATTTCTTCGATGAAGCAATGGATGAGGATTTTATTGAAGCATTAGAGGACATCAAGTTACATGAAATGACTTTTGAAATTTATAATGAAGAAAATAAAATTTCAGATGAAATCATGTTGGAAGCTCTAATAAATTATGAAATGTTACAGGAATAAATTTATGATTTAAAATTAAAAATAGTTTGAGAGACATTTCTTACAAAATTGTAATCATTCAGGTAGTATCCAAGTACTCATGGTGCAAAGTGGGCCTTAAGATATGGACTGCTTCAAACCTCTATATATTATGTATGCACTCTTCTATGCACCAGCAAAGTTGTGTTTTATAGCTTTTATTTCAAGGTCTATATAATTTGACTTCCAGCAAAGTCTATGTGATTGTTGATTCCGTATTGTACTGAGCTATTCAGCAGAATGTTCTTATCTATGCATTGTGCTAAAATGGAACCTATTTTAAATTCAGTCAGGCACTCTCCTTGGAGAGCTGTAATTATCCAGTCAGTACCCAAATATTCATGGAGGAAAGTAGGCCTTAGGCCACAGCTTTCTAAACTGTTCATGTTGGTGACACACTTCAAGCTATCCAGGCTGATGAAGGCGGATAGCCAGAAACCGGTCCTTGGATGCTTGATTCCGGTTCAGGAAAGACATGTCTTGGCAGGTCGGGCTGGACTGTTCCCATGAGGCACAGGGTCGAGGCTGATTTGCATATAGCCATGTCTGACCTGGGGTGGTGTGGAGTGCAAAAAAACGATGGATTTAGGCCCAGATCTCTGTACTGGGGTGAATGTATGACATTGTTCTGCATTCTGTCCATCAATTGATGTTTTTACACTTTTTGGAGAGGCATCATTTTGTGACATAGTAAGATAGTGTAGCGAGCAAGCCCGAACTGCCAAAGGGGGTTTGGAGGGAGGGGGGTGTTTTCTCCCTCTGGAAGAACATTTTGAAATACAAGTGGTAAAATGGTCTCCCTTTGTCTGTGTCCATCCCACTGTCGCCCTCCTCCCTCCCTCCGTCTATCGCAGACTCGCTACCTCTGTCTCCGTCCCTCTGTCTCCCTCCCTCTCCCTTTCTGTTTGTCTCCCACGGTTTCTCTCTTTGTCTGTCTCCCTCCCTGGAAGAGGTGTGGCGCCGCGGCCAGGGCGACTGACGCTGGAATCTGGGGACCACGGTTCGATCCCCGGCTCCGGCGGCAGGTTAGCCCAGCACCATGTGACTCTGGGCAATAGCTCGCTTAATCTTCCCGACGGCCCCCAGCGCCTAGAGACCCTTACGGGTGATTGTGCGCTTTACAAATGTGGACTTTACTTTACTTTACTTTCTGTCTGTCTCCCTCCCTCTGTTTGTCACTCTCTATCTCTGACTCTGTCCATCCCAGTCTTCCCCCTCTGTCCTCTATCTCTCTGCCCCTGTCTCTATCTGTCTGTCTCTATCTCTGTCTCCCTCCCTATATCTGTTTCTCTCTCTCTCTCCCCCTCCCTGTCTCTCTGTCTCTTTCTTTCTCCCTTCCTCTCTCTCTCTCTGTTTACCTTCCTCTCGCTTGCTCTCTACCTCTCTCTTCCTCTCTCTCCGTCTGTCTCACTCAATCTCTCTGTCTCCCTCTCTCTCTGTCGCTACAAGGCCGCAGAGGGGGAAGCCAACGCGTTTTTCAATTTTCCCCCAGCAAGAAAACCTCCCTTACACCCAACTGAAGTCGAGTTCCATACTGGTTTCTACTCTGAAAGGGGTTTACCAGAGCCCTTTGCAGGAGCAGATATCTGCCGTGTAGACACCACGAACACAAGAAAAGCTAAGCCTTGTTCCACACGCAGACCACTTCTTCAATAGGGTTTACTCTTGCTAAATTGTCCACAGTTTTAGCTTAGAACACATCATGAACATTCTACCATCAATAAATGAGAGAGCAAGCAGAGAGAACGTGCCTTAAATTTTCAGAGAGCAGCCATGGAACGTCTCCCTAATGGTTCTATGCAGAATAGACCTGGCATGCACCAAAAGTGCAGATAAACTATGAACGCATGCACACACATGTTTAACTCGGCATGCATACTGTACATCCAGCTTCTCTGCAAGAGGCTTCCCAGGTATCTCTGTACGCAGGCAGCCAAGGCCAAGGTTAAGGCTTTGTTCTGCAAGTTCGAGACTCCGAAGGAATTTCCACAAAATGAATTCTAGAGCCCCGATTAACACTGAAAGCCTTTAGTGTGCTTTTTTTGTAGCTGAGAGGCAGGCGGCATTTCCCTTCCTCTAGTCTGGAGATGAGAGCTGTCAGCACTGCTACACTTCACAGGTGTTTTAAAGGTCATAGAGCAGAGTGTCGAGGAATGCCTCTTAATTAGCAGCAGTTATGTGCTAAGTGCCTGCGACACACCCACCATTTGTAGGCGACACAGTACTGTGTCGGGACACACAGTTTAGAAAGCTCTGCCTTATGCCATGGACTGCTTTTAACCTGTATAGACTATGCATGGAGTCTTCTATGTTCCTACAAACTAGTCCTTTATACATTGAATTCCCCAGTCTGTATCATTAGACTTTCAGCAATCAGTCTCATTCGACTGTTGCATGAGGCCACTTGTGCCATCGGAATGTCCCTTTTTGTGATGTTCCGTGGCACAGCTGTCTACGTGATATTTATCAGGCACAAATAAGCCAATTTTTTGGGTGTACTGCTGCATGATAAATATCAGCCCCTTTAACATAGTGTTCTGCGTTAAAGTGGCATGCAATGGTTGTTGCTGGGAGCGTTCCCAGCAACACCTATAGCTTTTGACACTGCCCCAGATTTACGAGAAATTGTAAATCTGAGGCAGTGGCAAAAGCTTATGCCTCCCAGGGGAGGCGTAAGGAGGGCACAACAAGGAAAAATAGTTTTATTTCAATTCATTTCTCCTTTTTCTATGTGTGCTACATTCTGCAGCACACATAGAAAAAGGAAAAGTCTCTTGTGATTAATTTTGTACAGAAAGGTTTCCCTTGCTGAACAAAAATAATCATCCCTGCTAAAAAGGCACCCTTGCACTATTGTGCAAAGGTGCCTGCATTGGCACAGGCATACCATTGTGTGCCGGTGCAGGGGAAAAGGAGAGGAATGTGCCGTGTCTTATAGATACGGTGCATTCCTCTCTTTTTCTTTTGACTTAGGGAAGTGCAGCAGGAAGGCCTGCTATGCTTCCCTTCGGCAAAATCTCATAAATGAGGTGCTATGTCAGTAGCCAAGTCTTCATAGTGCAAAGTGGGCCTTAGGGCGAGGAGTACTTCAAACCCCTATAAACTATGCACACACTGTTCTATGCACCTGCAAATTTGCCTTTTATATGTTGAATTCCGCAGTCTCTATCCTTCCACTTCCACCAAACACTCTGTCAATCTTGGTATACTTTTATAGTGACTCATTGAGCAATGTGTAGTAAGGCATTCATTACATTAAAACACTAATCAGTAGATGTGCAATAAGTGGTACATCCTCAGAGATATGCCAGTTATTGTGCACTGTGACATCACCACCATGGATGCACTGTATTTACAATGTGGTGCACTATGGGGCAAAAACTGCACAGATATGTCATTTATCTGTGCTGTGAAAATGGCACATTGCTTGACTTGCGTAGGAAGCACAATGTAGCTCCAGCAATGCTCTTTTTGCCCTATGCTCATAATGCTGCGTCAATCCTTACACCTGCTTTAAGCAGGTGCAGGGTTTTGATGCAGCATAAGCCCAAAAGTGACTGAATGAAATCTTATAGATTTCACTTAGTCTCTTTTAGGAGGTGTTCCTGAGTCAGAACACCCTCCCCCTGTGCAGGAAAGCCTCCTTCTGGTGCAGGGCTTTACGATGTGATGCACCTTCCATATGAATCTCATTGTACATAGTACAAGCCATGGCACATCTTTTGCACCACGCTGCATCACAAAAGTGATGCAATGGCTGTGTAAAAGAGGCACAAGGGGGTTGTAAATCCGTCCCTAACACATACAAATTCACTCAGGCAGTTTCACCAGCAGTGCAAATTGAAGCATAGACTTGTAACATATTTATATGCATATGTTACATTCAAGTGCTTCGGAGGTACTACAGTATACTATAGGTAAACACCTTATAAATTTATGCTGTAGCACATCCTTATAGTTCTGCACGTTCGCATTCACCATACACTACTAATGTATTAATTAATTCATTTATGAAATAACACATTCATTCTGACAAACTTTTACACATTAACATAGAAATATAGTTCTTTTTTTGACCAGTGGAGGTAGTTCTGAAAAGTAGTTTTGTCTTTGTTGTTTTATATTTTTTTGGTATTTTTTTAACAAGTTTTTTTTCCTTTTTAAAACCAGAAAAATTGAACTTTTTAAACCAAAAAACTGTGGACCAGGAACGAAAAAGTAAAAAAAAAAAAAAAATGCTATTTAGCGAGAGTAGTTGTGGCTCCTCTTCTTCCAAAGAATCAGTTTGATGGATTTTTCTCCATAGGCTATGAGTTTGTTGCAAATCTTACAACGAATTGTAAGGTCTCCACATTCAGGTTGGATGCTGGGAATCATAGTGCTTGGTAGTGGTGGTGGTGGTGCACTGGATGTGCTTTGAAAAAGCAGACCCCTGCTCCTCTTCCAATGTTCGGGTTACTGTTCTAGCCCAATTGTTGGGATGTAAGTTCTTTACATGGCGCACCATGCTCGCAGTCCCAAAAGAATATTTCTTGCTGGGTCACCCCTGGACAAAGTACTGTCACATATGTTACATGTGACCTTAGGGGCATTCACTTTTTTTCACCTTCAGGGAAGCTGAAAAATGATCAAATAACAGCCTCTTTTCTTTTAGGTTTAGGCTGCTCAGGAACAAATCCCTTCTCTGAGGAGTGCTCTGAAGATGATTCTAAGAATTGAGACATGGTGCAGATTCTTTCACAGCTACACAGAAGATATCCTTCTCCTGAGAAAGTCAAAGAAGAATGATGAAAATTGGAGGGGTCTCTCAACAGTTGGAATAGGAAGTGTTATGAACCAATCAAATCTCTTCTTTTGAAGTCACATGGATTTGCGTATGCTCACGGAGCGCTTACAGAGCTCTTACGTTGCGTTTACGGTGCTCTTACGGTGCGAGTACGTATGATGTACCACTGCGATTTGCGTAATTGCTTTTAAAAGTAATATACGCTTATTAAAAGTAAAAAAAGCTTGTTTAATTATTATCCTACATAATGTCTTCCCTCAATATGTACATTAAATACATAAATATATGTTTTTGAACAATTAGAGACTTTCACTGCGTACGCGTATGGAGCGCCATACATAACGTCAAGCGGAAGCGTAGACCGGACGTGCAGCGTCAAAGCGCATGTGTAACGTATGCACTGATACGCGCAGAGGACGATTTACAGTACAACGTATGGTGCGATTATCGTATGCGTACAGTGCGATTACCCCCCAAAAATATATATATATAGAATTTAATTTTAATATATTGAAAAAAATTAATAAATAAAAAAAAAATGTTTTGTTATTGTTTTGCATTAAGAATTTGAAATATAATTTATAAAAAAAATACATATTTTTAATAAAAATGTAAGGAATTAGTATAAAAAGAAAGAAATATAATAATTCACACATTCAAAAATTATCATTTACAAAACCTTTGAAATTCGCTGAAAAAACCATAGGTTTCAGCCACGTTATAGTTAGGAATTAGTATTTAAAAAACCTTGGAAATTCACTGAAAAAGCATAGGTTTCACACATGTTATAGTTAGCTAGACATTTTACTCATACAAAACCATTGAAATTCCCCCGTTATAGTTAGTTCAGCTAACTATAACTCGCGCGCCAGCAATGCACTGCTGATGACGTCACAAATGACATCACTCATGTGATGGTCAGTGACATCACTCATGACATCACTGATGACATCATCCAGTGAATGTGTGTCTTTCTGAAAAATAAATATTTTTTATATATGTACATCTAAAGGTCGACGGTAGAATAGATGGGTAAATAAGTGTCGAAATTGATGTTTTTTTAATAAAAATGATTGCATGAGTGACTTATTAAGTGTATCTTTGTGAATACATGTATTAGCGAGTAATGTTTAAATATGTAAATGTCTGTATCAGTGTCTCACTTTGTGTATAAGTGGCTGCATGGGTTGGTGACTAGCTACATGAGTGTCGATTTGGGTTATTAGTTGTTTTTTAGAGTATCAGTATGAGTGTCTGTATGGTTTGGTGGGGGGTATTACTTACCGCTTAGATGCATGAATGGGCGACTCACTGTTTTTATGTGTTTTGAAGACAGCACGTGTGGAGGACTGAATGAGTGAATGACTGTCTCAATAGTATCTTTATGAGTAACTACATATGTTTTAAACTAGTATATGTGAGTATTAATGTATATAAGTGATTATATGTGAGAGCAAGAGATTGTAAGAGTATAAATAAGTATGTGTTTCTATAAGTGATTGTTTAAGAGAGTAAGTATGTTTACGATTCTGTAGAAGTAAGTGTAGTGGTGGGTGTATAGTTGTATATCACATTAACAACACAACTCTACAACTTAAAACGGTTTATCTGGGATGAAAAGAACATCGACAAAATAATGGAGAAATGCCAGTTATTGTTAAGACCTACAGACGCTGACCACGTTGGAGATATTACGAGGGCCTGAGAGTCTTTCACAATCAACATCAACAAATAATTTCAAACCACTTACAGAGATCGTAAAACTCCTAGAACCGGAGGAGGGCCATGGTATACTCCAAAAATACGGGCAATAGAAACTTGACTGAACAAACAACTGAGGTTAATTCGAACTAAGTATCCGCAACCTTTGCAACAGACTCTAACAATTATAGAAAAGACGAAAAAGGAACTAAAACACACAAAAAAGGTAGGCAAACAAACATACAAGGAAAGTTTTGAGATTAACTTGCTCCACGTAAGCGAGCAGAGAAACTCGAAACAGTTTTGGGCAAAAATTAACTTCCTGCTAAATGGCAAACATTGTCAATGTACCTCTGACATAACAGAACAGTCTTGGAGCACTCATATCGAAGATATATATAATTTCACAACTGTACAGACAACGGTCACTGGTGACAATTTAAACGAGATCAAAAGGTGCTCCAGTCTGGAGACAAAATCAGAAGCCAGGAGTCAGAGTATAGAAAAATGCACACCAGTGAAGGCATCAGGCAACATCTTAAAGAACTTATCCAAAACCAAACTTCATATCGAAATCAGAGAAACACAGAAAGAAAACAGTGATTTTATCAAGCATGCGCAAAGAAAAGAACCTGTACAGATAACACAAAAGCAGATATTACATACAATCAAACATTTGAGATCAGATGGAGCACCGGAACCCAACGATCTACCAAATGCACTGTTCAGGCACGATCCCGAGTTTTGGTCCTGCTATTTATTCCCCCTGTTCTCCAATTGCTTAGACACTTACATTTTTCCCAATTCTTGGAGGGGCAGCATTCTTCAACCCATTTATAAGTCAGGGACATGTTCAGACTCCAGCAACTATAGACTGATAGCCCTTATAGACCTAGAGGCAAATATCTACGCAAAAAATTTACTGGCAGACCTGGAGAAATGGATAAGCAGTAAAAAAACAAATCCCAAAAATGCAGACTGGGTTCCCGGCCGGCTCAGGGACTTTAACAAATATCTCAGCACTCACCCTCTTAGCAAAGAAAGCAAAAGTCAATTCAAACATCCTCTACACATGCTTTTTAGATCCCAAAGCAGACTTTGATAAAGTGCCAGGAGATAAGCTATGTGTCAAAATGAAAGCATGGTGAATCTCCTCCAAATTATTGGAAGCAATTATCAACCTATACTCACAAACTTGGGTTCAGATAAAAAAGGGAATGGCTAGAGTCTAACTAAGAAATTTCCATCAAAAAATGGGCTAAAGCAAGGATGCATTCTGGTGCCCTGTCTTTTCAACATCTATACTGCTGATTTAGAAAGCAACCTTAGTCTCATCCAGGGAGACCCTCCCAAAATGGGAAAGAAATCAATTGTAATTTTGCAACATGCATCCGATATTGTGTTACTTTCCCAAACTCCTCTTGGTCTGCAGCACCTGATCTAACCACTACCAATATACATTACGAAAGAACAACTGATAAGCAATCTAAAAATAATCTAACGTCTTATGTTTTTCCAGCACTCAAAAAACGTCCCAAATTCATCTGGTGGATAAATTCAAGCATTTTATCTCAGTTGGAAGTATATAAATACCTGGGAGTTCACTAAGATTGCCATTTAAGTTTCAAATAACACCTAGAACACGCTCAAACAAAAATCAAAGAATTATCATTTGCTTTCAAAACTTTACAAAGAAGCCTAAGTGGCAGCTCAACAAATCATCTCCTAAAGGTAGTGGCTACAGAATTGTTGCCAGTGATAACATACAGCTCAGAAATGCTGAATACCATGGACTCCCAAATGCTAAATCTAGCCCAGTCCAGATTATTTAAAAAACTGTTTTTAATCCCGCTGCATATCTCTCAAGCGGTGATACGTCTGGAATATGGACTAATGAACCAGATAGAGGCCAGACAAGGAGTCCTGGCCAAATATTACTGGTGAATGAGGGCAGCCGAAGACAACACGCTAGCTCACCATTGCTGGGAGGAGGTTGAAATACAGTCAAGGCACACAAACTCTATATGCCATATTTTAAAACAAGCACTTCTAATGTTAAAACTGTAGGAAGTCTGGCAAACACCTATGTCATACCCTGTTTAAAAAAAATCACAAATAAATCTACCAAAAAAATATTGTTACAAACTGTTAAAACCTTACTTGCCAGCAAAAGTCATACATGGTCAGTGATGTCAATTTACAAGCAAATGAAACCACAACCCTACCTGCAAAAGTGCTTCAGAGACTATTACAAGCAAAAATTCACCTTACTGAAATTGGGTTCTTTTTCAAATAAAGATCTTACTCCAAAAAGGCTACAGACTTGGCCATCCATGAACTGCCATCTCTGTGGTAACGGACCAGAGTCAATATTACATCTATTAAGCAGCTGCCCGGATTTACATAAATTAAGGACGTCACTCTTAAGGCCAATCTTAAGAGAAACTGAAATCCGGACTTGCAGAGCGGCCGTCATAAAATGCCTCAGTGGTTCCTCAGTACAACTATCTTGCAAAACTGTCAAATTCTTGTCTCTAGTAGCACAAAAACTAGGAAAGAAAGATACAGCAGAAGAACTTGGAAAGAAAGAAATACCAAAACAGGAATTTTGGAAGAAGGCCATAAAGTAGCTGGCCTAAGTCTTTTTTAGATCGTTTTTGTACTCCCTTTCTTTCAAAGATCCTTTCTATGACAAGTCTCAGGCATAAATACGCTCATACCAGTAAATGTTCCAGGATAGAAAACCATAGTGACTTAAGAAACTGAAAGAAGGTTATCCGTAGCAGTTTTGCACTTTTCTCCTTCCTCATTTTGCATTGACATTAGCACTTCACTTACAATGGAAAGCACAGACATGTTTACATTGCTGTTATAATATTCTGTTGTACCTTGGTACCATACCACGTTAGGGTTATGACAACCAAAACATTTTTTGTGCAATTTGTATTCTGTAGCTGAATTATGATTTTTCAATATGGTGGTGTGTACCACTCTTTTTATGATTTAAACAAATAAAATAAAAGTAATATTATCATCATTGTGGCTGTGGAAAGGGAAATCAAGGCGCGCGAGATTGCTTTCCTCCTGCAAGTGCAGTGACGGCTATATGCGCAGATGGGGTCTGTTTAATCATGGAACGTTGTGCTCTATTTGCGGTGTTTTGGCACTCACCCTGGAACAGCCGGCTCAATGTGCCCTGCATGTACTCGGCATGGTGGATGTCCACGAGTCACTTGGTGGTGCCTTCACAGTCCTCCGGCTGCAGTGTTGGCTTCCTCCTCAACATTGGGGCCTATCAGTAGGAGGGGGGGGCACTGACCACAGACACAGGAATCATGTGTTAAAGGCCGCTTTATTGGAATCAGGTGCACCCTGCCTAACCCCAACCTTGGCCTGCGACCCACAAAACTTTGTCTCACTAAGTAAGTGACTGCCTTACCACCCTCCCACCACCCCTAAATGGATCCCCAACATTTGCAAACTCATAAAACATCAATATGACATCCCGTCTGTAACCTATCCCCCTGCCTACAACTGCAAACAACCTCAGTGTCCCCCACTGCCTACAAAAAGCCAAACCAGACCTCTTCTAATACCCCCAAATGCCCCTTTTTAAGTAGGAGAAGCGCCAAAGAAAAAGGCAGATACCAGCACCTGATCCAGCGACAACACAGCTGTTCCCTACCACCTTCAAAAGTTGTGCACCATCATCCAAGAGAACCTCCTCCAAAAACTACAATCCCCCAAAGAACCCACCCCCCCATGGAAAAACGTGTATACTGGGCGGGCGGGCGCAAAAAATCACGAGCCCCAGCGCTTTTCCCTGGCTGCTGTGTCACTGTCTCACAAAATGGTGGACAGTGACACTCGTCTTCCTGTTAAAAACACCCCCCAGCCCCAAACTAGCCCAAACATAGCCCAACAGCCCACCCCCAGCCCAAAAGCCCTTCCTGTCCGTCTCGGCCCAATTCCCCCTCCCCTCCTACCGGCCCCAAATATCCCCGTGGGGGCAAGCCTCCCGATGGTCGGCTGCCCCCCCCAAATCCCCATTGGGGCCCACCAGTAGGAGGGGGGGGGGCACTGACCACAGACACAGGATTGGTATGCTAAAGGCCGCTTTATTGGAATCAGGTGCACCCTGCCTAACCCCAACCTTGGCCTGCACCGCACAAAACTATGTCTCACTAAGTAAGTTACTGCCTAACAACCCCCACACCACCCCTGAATGGATCCCCAACATTTGCAAACTCTTACAACATCAATATAACATCCCGTATGTAACCTACCCCCCTGCCTACAACTGCAAACAACCTCAGTGTCCCCCACCACCTACAAAAAGCCAAACCAGACCTCTTCTAATACCCCCCAAATGCTCCCTTTTAAGTAGGAGAAGTGCCACTCGAAAGCCGCATTAACGTCTTTCGACCCCCCCTATGACTCCAGCCTCCTCGGGTACCTGCTCACCCCCAATGCCGCATCCAGTGCCTCCTTCAACTGCACGATGTATAGCTCCATCCCATACCATGATAGATGGACCCTATCCTCCCGAAAGAAATACACCGCCCCGTACCTAAGTTTGGGATGCTCTATCCTGCTTATCCACTCCCTGGCAAAGAAATCCTTCATCTCCCTGTTGATCTTTCTCCTCGTCCTGTCAATAGCTCCCGGGCGCTCCGCTCCCCTCCAACATCTTCTAGGAATAAAATCCGACCAAATCACATGACACCCCGACCATTGTATCTTAACCTCCAACAAATCTCGCTTCATCTGCTTGACCAGTGCCAAGCCTTTACATTGCACGAGGTCATTTTCCCCCAGATGTATAACTACCACATCCGGGCACCCCCCCCCCCTGACTACAGTATTCAGCAAGGGCATCAACTCATGCCAGCGCATTCCCCCATTCCCCGCCAATGGCACCTAAACAATCTGTCATCCAATTCCAAGTTGAGCGTCCGGTGCTTGTCACATTCAGCCCTCTCAGCCCGCTTGACAAATGAGTGTCCCCCACAATGTAAATGTTCAGAAGCGCCACCTCCGGCCCCGCCACAGCACCTGCAAAGACACACATGTAAGAGGGCAAAAAATATAGTTCAGAACGTGTCCGCTACCCCCGCATCCTGACATATCGCCTGTAACAGTCAAACTTCCATCGCCCCAGCCGCTTGATCTCCTCTGTCCCCCACCCACACCACGCTGCCTCTGTCGCACCCCGATCCGAAAGGAGTGCATCCCAAACACCTTCGGGTCCTCACCCATAAACCGCAGGGCATGCCGCAGAACCCACAAAGCCTGAGCCGCCGTCACTCTGTCACCATCCTTCCGACCAAAGACCTCAGCATCCGCTGCCCATCGACCCGCCGCCAGACGGCGTCCCCACATCACCGGACACACCTCCTCCCAACCCCCTGGTCCCAACACCACCCACGTCCCTACACCCCTTTTGGTCCATCTTGGAGCATCGCAAGTGCACTGCCACTTCCCGGGCCCGCATCTCCACGTCCTCCCACTGTAGCCCTCGCCCTCCTTTTACAACCACCAGCTCCGACACCCGAAAAGCTCCAAAAAGCAGCCAGGACATCAGCGTGGAAAACAAAACCGCCTCCTCCCCGTTGTGACACACCGACGGCAGCGCCCCAATCAAACCCACCAGCTAGACCCCAGTGATCGGCCGACGCTGCGCCACACCCGCTCCCCTCTCCCTCGCCCACCCTTCCAGTAAACGAGTCCCCAACTCACCCGCCGACGGGGGGTACCCCCACCACAACTTCCCCATGAACGCCACCGCCGCCAGCTTGCCCGCAATCGTGACCCGCGACAATCCTCTGTTCATCAAGCTCAATATGAATCGCACCTCCTGCTCCTCTCACCCCCAGGGGTCCCCCCGCCTTCCCGCACCAGACCGCCAAAACTCCTCCCACGCTCGAGCATACGCCTTCCACATGGACGCCGCCAATGATGCCCTCACCAGCTGAACGACCCAGTGTCTCCCACCGACCAGAGCACCCCCGGGACCGGCGTCTTGGCTGTCTCTGCCACCGTGGCTATCCCATGGAACATCTGCCACTGTGAACGAGACAAGGCATCCGCAATGTCATTGTCCACTCCCGGCACGTAGCATGCATGAAACATAATGTCATTCTCCAAGCAGCGCAGCACAAAAACTCTCATAAGCTTCAACACCAGGGGTCCCGCGCTGACTCGCTGTTCACCACATGCACCACTGACATGTTGTCCACCCGGAACAACACCCGCTTGTGTGCCAACTGAGCCGCCCACACCGTGACCGCCACCAACAGCGGAAACAACTCCAGGAAAGCAATGCTCCGCCCCCCCCCACCTGCCAATGCGTCGCCCATTGTTCCGCACACCATCTCCCATCCCAAAACAGGCCAAAATCGCCCACACCCGCCGCATCGGAGAACAGCGTCACGTCCCACTCCCAATCCTCCGACGGAGCCATTGGCACACCATTGAACAGTTCCAAGAACACCCTCCACATCCGCAAATCCTCCTTCAATCCCGCCGAGAGACGCATGTGGTGGTGAGGCAGAGTCAAGCCCGATAGCTCCAACCCGAGCCGCCGACAGAAAGTACGACCCGCTCGCACCACGCGACATGCAAAGTTAAGATGCCCCAGGAGAACTTGCACCTCCCGAACCAACACCTTCTGTTTTCGTAGCATGTCGCCCACCAACTCCAACATCACCGACCTCTTGTCCTCCGGCAGGTGTGCTTCCATGGCCACTGAGTCGAGCTCTATACCGAGAAAGGACAACACCGTACTGGGACTGTGCGTCTTCTCCGGCGCCAGGGGAACCCCAAACTCCTCCATCATCCCCGCCAAACTGTCCAGCAACCGCTGGCAGTCCGTCGCACCGGGTCGCCCCACCAGGAAGAAGTCATCCAGGTAGTGCGTCACCATCTCAGAGCCTGTGCGCCTGGAAAAAGCCCACTGCAAAAAGGAACTGAAACGCTCAAAAAGCGCGCAGGAGATGGAACATCCCATCGGCAGCGCCTTGTCCACAAAAAAGCGACAGTCAAACTGGATCCCCAGTAACTGGTGATCCTCCAGATCTACCGGGAGCAAACGGAATGCTGACTTAATGTCACACTTTGCCATCATAGCGTCCCGCCCTACCCTTGACACAATCTTCCCGCCACATCCACCGAGGAATAGGACACCAGCGCCAAGTCCGACACGATGAAGTCGTTGACTGACCCACCCGCCGGCCACGACAAGTGTTGAATCAGCCGGACTTGCCCCGGCTCCTTCTTGGGCACCACCCCTATCGGGGAAATAATCAACCCCGGCAGTGGCGGCTCCGTAAACGGGCCCACCATATGGCCCTCCTTGACCTCCTTGAACAGCTTCTCCCGCACAATGCGCCTCTATGCGCCTGCATGATTTCAGATTGTCCGCCCAGCACGCAATCCGCGGGCCCTCATAGCCCACCTGAAAACCCACCCAAAAACCGCTTCGCAACACGGCTGCGTCGTCCGCCCGCGGGTACTCCGCCAGCCATGGCTCCATCTGCGCCACTCTAACCGGCGTACGAGCCTTTTCCCAAAGTCCCCGACCCTCCCCGTCCACCTCCCCTCCCCCCACTCAGTGATCCCCGCCCTGCACTCCACCATGTGCAGGCTGCTGTCCTGGCGGCCCCGTGACACCCCCGCAGCGTACCACCGGGTGTCGCCGACCGCACTTAGAGCTCTTGTGCCGGAAACGGCACACCTGCCGGCCACACGCCCCCTAATTAATGTCCTAGCAGGCCCCGATTGTGCTCTGACCATTGGGCTCCCCCTGACCCACCCCCCGCCGGTGGGGCAGGCCGAAAAGGGGGCCGGCGCAAGCGGCAAACCGCTGGCCATATAGACAGTGCGACCAAATTTGGCACCACCCATCGTCTGCTGGTAAAGGTCTGAATCCAGCTCCCCCCACTTCAACTCCGGGTCGGCCGCCATTCGCGTCCGGAACTCCTCGTCATAATGTGACCAGGCGTACCCCCCGTATGTCACTTGGGCCCTCCGCACCACATCCATGTACTTGAATAGCGGGATGGACCGATCCGGGAATTTTTCACAATATACGCTGGCATATATGAGGAAAGCCGCCGACCAATTGTCGATCGTCAACGGTACCTTGGGGCGCCACGCCAACTCCTGTTCTTCCTCCTTGGACCCCTCCTTCGATGTCAGTTCCCTATGCAACAGCTTCAGAATGTCAATGTACTCCCCTTTCCAGATCTTCTCCCTCGTCGCCAGCGACAAGTGCGCCCCCAGCGGCTTGGTCACCCCTAAGCATGGGCGTAAAATCCGCTCCGCTCGCGGATTTTTCGGATTTTCGGCAAATCCGCGAACGCTCGCGAATTTGTCGAAAATCCGTGAATCCGCTCGCGGCGGATTTTTTGCTTGGTTGCGGCGCGCGGCGTGGTGCACGGCGTTCACTTTCCGTCATTTTAGCGTTTGCCGAGTTGTTTTTCTTTGCGAGTGACGCGCCATTTTAGATCTTGCTGCGTGTTCCCGCGGGAGTTTGTCGCCCGCGAATACGTACTCGCGGCTTGCCACCTTGCACAGCACACCTCGCGAGAGTTCGCAATTGCGAACATGTAGTTGCGGCGGAAAGGAACAATCTCGCACTTGCGAAATAGAGATTTTGCAATTTCGCACAAGAAAATCACCAGCAAACAGGATAAACCTTCAGAAAATTATGATTTTTATCAGAATCACTCCTCAGGTTGACATTTGCATGGCCTTTTTTTTTGCAAGGAGTCCATTTTGGGGGGGGGGGGAGGAAGGAAGTGCCCCACAGTCTCCAACTTCCTGTTCCTGTCCAGCAGGCTCCTCCCAGTGCTTTGTCCATCTCCTGGTCACTTTCATTTGGATCTGGAGCTGGAAGGATTACTTTTTGTGGGTGCTGCTGGATATTTGGATTTGAGGCCTTTTTGACTGTCTTTGGATCACTTTTGGATTAGAAATCAACTTTCACAAGTAAGTTTGTTTGGGGCATTACAGTTGCTGCAAGTACAATTTTGGAACTTTTTCAGAAAATTAAATAAATTATATTGTGGGTAGCCACAGTATCCAGTAGGACCAGGGTTGGTTATGGGTGCATGATACAACTGTTTTGTTGAATTTAAACACCATTGAGGCCATGGATGGGCTGGGATTGTGCAGATTTTATTGTTTTTTGTCGTTTTTTTGGGCCTGCTGGTGTGGCCCTTTGCCCAGGGGTGGTGAGTGTTGCATGGGCCTAGTCTTTCTGTGGGGTGTCTTCTTGAATTTAAACATAATTGAGGCCATGGATGGGCTGGGATTGTGCTTATTTTATTGTTTTTTGTCGTTTTTGGGGGGCTGCTGGTGTGGCCTTTTGCTTGCCCAGGGGTGGTGGTGGTGCATGGACTGAGTGTGCCTGTGGTGTTGTCTCACTCTCTTTGATGTAAACATCATGGATGGCATTGGATTGTGGTGATTTCTGGCTGTTTTTCTGTTTTTTGGGGGTGTACTGTTGATGTGGTCTGGCCATGTGGGTGGTGGTGGTGGCCATCTTGAGTGCTGGCTGGTACAGGCACCATGTGCTTGGGGTGTAAGGGGGCCATTTTGAGGAGAGGCAGTGTCTGAGGCCTGCACTTATTTTGCCTACTTTTCATCCCTTATGCCCAGGGGTAGTGAGTGTTGCATGGGCCTAGTGTTTCTGAGGGGTGTCTTCTTGAATTTAAACACCATTGAGGCCATGGATGGGCTGGGATTGTGCAGATTTTATTGTTTTTTGTCGTTTTTTTGGGCCTGCTGGTGTGGCCCTTTGCCCAGGGGTGGTGAGTGTTGCATGGGCCTAGTCTTTCTGTGGGGTGTCTTCTTGAATTTAAACACCATTGAGGCCATGGATGGGCTGGGATTGTGCAGATTTTATTGTTTTTTGTCGTTTTTTTGGGCCTGCTGGTGTGGCCCTTTGCCCAGGGGTGGTGAGTGTTGCATGGGCCTAGTCTTTCTGTGGGGTGTCTTCTTGAATTTAAACATAATTGAGGCCATGGATGGGCTGGGATTGTTCTTATTTTATTGTTTTTTGTCGTTTTTGGGGGGCTGCTGGTGTGGCCTTTTGCTTGCCCAGGGGTGGTGGTGGTGCATGGACTGAGTGTGCCTGTGGTGTTGTCTCACTCTCTTTGATGTAAACATCATGGATGGCATTGGATTGTGGTGATTTCTGGCTGTTTTTCTGTTTTTTGGGGGTGTACTGTTGATGTGGACTGGCCATGTGGGTGGTGGTGGTGGCCATCTTGAGTGCTGGCTGGTACAGGCAACATGTGCTTGGGGTGTAAGGGGGCCATTTTGAGGAGAGGCAGTGTCTGAGGCCTGCACTTATTTTGCCTACTTTTCATCCCTTATGCCCAGGGGTAGTGAGTGTTGCATGGGCCTAGTGTTTCTGAGGGGTGTCTTCTTGAATTTAAACACCATTGAGGCCATGGATGGGCTGGGATTGTGCAGATTTTATTGTTTTTTGTCGTTTTTTTGGGCCTGCTGGTGTGGCCCTTTGCCCAGGGGTGGTGAGTGTTGCATGGGCCTAGTCTTTCTGTGGGGTGTCTTCTTGAATTTAAACACCATTGAGGCCATGGATGGGCTGGGATTGTGCAGATTTTATTGTTTTTTGTCGTTTTTTTGGGCCTGCTGGTGTGGCCCTTTGCCCAGGGGTGGTGAGTGTTGCATGGGCCTAGTCTTTCTGTGGGGTGTCTTCTTGAATTTAAACATAATTGAGGCCATGGATGGGCTGGGATTGTGCTTATTTTATTGTTTTTTGTCGTTTTTGGGGGGCTGCTGGTGTGGCCTTTTGCTTGCCCAGGGGTGGTGGTGGTGCATGGACTGAGTGTGCCTGTGGTGTTGTCTCACTCTCTTTGATGTAAACATCATGGATGGCATTGGATTGTGGTGATTTCTGGCTGTTTTTCTGTTTTTTGGGGGTGTACTGTTGATGTGGACTGGCCATGTGGGTGGTGGTGGTGGCCATCTTGAGTGCTGGCTGGTACAGGCAACATGTGCTTGGGGTGTAAGGGGGCCATTTTGAGGAGAGGCAGTGTCTGAGGCCTGCACTTATTTTGCCTACTTTTCATCCCTTATGCCCAGGGGTAGTGAGTGTTGCATGGGCCTAGTGTTTCTGAGGGGTGTCTTCTTGAATTTAAACACCATTGAGGTCATGGATGGACTGGGAATGTGCAGATTTTATTGGTTTTTGTCGTTTTTTTGGGCCTGCTGGTGTGGCCCTTTGCCCAGGGGTGGTGAGTGTTGCATGGGCCTAGTCTTTCTGTGGGGTGTCTTCTTGAATTTAAACACCATTGAGGCCATGGATGGGCTGGGATTGTGCAGATTTTATTGTTTTTTGTCGTTTTTTTGGGCCTGCTGGTGTGGCCCTTTGCCCAGGGGTGGTGAGTGTTGCATGGGCCTAGTCTTTCTGTGGGGTGTCTTCTTGAATTTAAACATAATTGAGGCCATGGATGGGCTGGGATTGTGC
Source organism: Lissotriton helveticus (assembly GCF_964261635.1). Classification (NCBI taxonomy): domain Eukaryota; kingdom Metazoa; phylum Chordata; class Amphibia; order Caudata; family Salamandridae; genus Lissotriton; species Lissotriton helveticus. The sequence goes on along the minus strand of NC_136061.1, from coordinate 1,697,244,102 downwards.
TTATTTTATTGTTTTTTGTCGTTTTTGGGGGGCTGCTGGTGTGGCCTTTTGCTTGCCCAGGGGTGGTGGTGGTGCATGGACTGAGTGTGCCTGTGGTGTTGTCTCACTCTCTTTGATGTAAACATCATGGATGGCATTGGATTGTGGTGATTTCTGGCTGTTTTTCTGTTTTTTGGGGGTGTACTGTTGATGTGGACTGGCCATGTGGGTGGTGGTGGTGGCCATCTTGAGTGCTGGCTGGTACAGGCAACATGTGCTTGGGGTGTAAGGGGGCCATTTTGAGGAGAGGCAGTGTCTGAGGCCTGCACTTATTTTGCCTACTTTTCATCCCTTATGCCCAGGGGTAGTGAGTGTTGCATACTTGCATGTCCCTAGTCTTTCTGTGGGGTGTCTTCAATGTAAACATCATGGATGGCATGGGATTGTGCTCATTTTTCTGTGTTTTGTCGATTTTTTGGGGTGTATAACTGAACTGATGTTCCTCTGTCTTCCATTGCTTTTAGGTGCACAAGAAGACTCAATAGAACCACCAGTGCCAGGAAGAAGTCCTGCAGCGGTGTGTGCAGCATAACGTCACGCGACGTCACGTCTGGACACAGAACCCTCTGCAACTCGTGCAACTGCTGCCTGCTGACCTGCTCTGAAGAAGATGGCCCCAAAAAAAGTAACCCGTAGCTCCTCTAGCAAGAAAGGTGCCAGTAAGGAGCAGAAGAAGCAAGTTACCAAGGACACTGGTGTGCCGCCCGCCCCTTTTTTTGTGAGTAAAAAAAAAAGTATGCCTGCAGCAGCTGCAGCGGGATCTGCTGGGGACCAAGCTGGCAGCAGCACCCCCGCTCCATTGGGCTCAGTGCCACCACCACCACCACGCCAACTTAAGTCCAAGCCCTTGAGTGCTGCAGAGGCAGCCAGTATACTTCTTCAATCACCATCGACCAGTGATGTTGGCTCATCGCAAGAAAGCAGCAGCAATGTCCCTCAATCAACACAGGTTGTTGTAGCTCATCTGACGAGTGTTGAACAACCACAGCGGCAACAACAATCACATGTGCAAGTACAAGCCCAAGTACATGTGGAAGGAGAGGCAGCGCAAGGAGATGCGCATGCAGAGGTGCATGGAGGGTCACAACAAGTGCCCACAATAGTTGTTCCTCCCGAAGTAGGGGCACATCAGGAAATCGACAATCAAGGCGAGGTATCATTTGAGGAAGCCACTCCTCCTGATGATCCTTCATTGTCTTCCACAACCCTAGCAAGGAAGAGATCAAGGGTGGTGTCTACATCCTCTTCAAGCACACCTCCTTCTGATGATACGGATCAAACTTGGGAACCAGCACCACAGCCGTCTGAGAGTGAGGCACACCATGATCCAACAAAGGTACTTAAGCGTAAAAGGAAGCTCGTCCAAAGTCTCAGACTTATGGAGTGTGATGAGGCTCAACAAGAAGTGGCGGATACTGCTGCTGATGAAGACTCTGCCAACGACGACCCAGTCATCATAAAGGTCACTGCAGCCCCAGCGGGCATGCAGCAAACAGACATTTTGACCCTAGCCCGAAGAGCTGCTGCGCGTGATGATGATGATGATGATGTTGTCGATGAGGAGGCAGTGGAAACACCACAATCATTGGAGTTAAGTAGTACACCAACTCGTCCCGCTTCCATATTTCTTTCTGGCAAGAAGAGACCTGCGTCAACCTCGACCTTAATTAGTGGCGGTGAAAGTGGAAAACGTACAAAAGTTGGCCAATCCAGATCCTCCACTTCATCTGGCATTAGCTTCATGACCACCACCACCACCAGTATCGCCGCCTCCTCCAGGTCCCACAGACACTTCAAGTCCCCAGTTTGGGACTTCTTTACTGTTTGTCCCAAAAATCCAAGGTTTGCCATTTGTACCCTTTGTAAGCTTGCAGTTAGTCGTGGTAAGCCAGGTAGCAACTATGGTACCGGCGGCCAGAGTGGTCATCTTGACAGAAAGCACGGTGTCCAATGGTTTGCGCACCTAGCTGCGATCAAGAAAGGCCAAAATCAAGGAAACGTTGATGTTTCATCTGATGTTGACGAGCAGGAAGAAGACGTGTCAAACACTTCCCTTACACCCAGTACCCCTCTCAGCAGCACACCCAATGTGAGGCACACTAAGAGTGTTGGAGCGAGTGAGACACCAACGCACAAAAGTTCACCAGCGAGCAAAATTGGGTCAACGAAGTCATTATCAGCCCGTAAATGCTTGGTCCAGGCCAACATTAGAACAATGCTTACTTCAGACGTGCCATATGAACGCAACCACCCACTGACGCGTCTGTATAACACTAAGCTGGCTAAAATGCTAGCTGTGGACCTTCTACCTTTTTCTTTTGTAGAAGCGGTAGGTTTTCTTGAATTAGTTGCAACGCTCTGCCCTAAATGGAAGGTTCCGAGCCGGTTCTATTTTGCCAGAGTTGCGGTTCCAGCACTACATGAAGATGTGCTGCAGGCGATTGGGGCAGCTTTGCAGAAGAGTGCTGTTCACACAATACATCTGACAACAGACATGTGGACCAGTGGCCCAGGCGATGATTACATGTGCATCACTGCACACTGGGTCTCTTTTTCAGGTGTTATAGCAAAGCTAAACGCAGGTGTTGACCCGGACCAAGTTTTCAAAGCTGCTCGGAAACATGCAACACTAGCCATGTTTGCCTTGGAGAAAAGTCACACAGCAGAAAACCTTTTGGAAGAGTTTGACAAAAAGGTGTTGTCAATGCTATCCCCCCTAAAACGCAAGATTGGTTATGTTTCCACGGATAATGGCGCCAATGTAGTTAAGGCCATGTCACAGGGTCACCATGTTAGAGTGCCGTGTTTGGCGCACTGTATCAACCTGGTAGTTCAAAAATTCTTGAGTGATAAAGAGAGTCCAGCGTTCGAGGTAATGGCCACCTGCCGCAAAATGTGCAACCATTTCAGCCATTCTTTTAAGGCCCGGAAGCATCTGCGGAGACTGCTACTTCAACGTGGAATGCCAGTGAAAGCACTCATCCAGGAGGTGGCAACACGTTGGAACTCAACCTTCTACATGCTTGAGCGTCTGCATGAGCAGTATACGGTACTCGATCACTATTTCTTGACAGAGGCTACATCTCAGAAGGAGGACCTGCGGATGAGTAAGGCGCAATGGGCCATAGTTAAAAGCCTGACAGACATGCTTCGTCCTTTTGAGTTCTTCACGCGTGCAGTCAGCCAGGAGGACTGTAATTTGGGAAAAGCTATCCCATTGTTGTGCATACTGGAGCACCAACTGATGGCGGTTTCTTCTGAGTTTGAAAAAGATGAAAAAAAAAAAACCCATTTCATTTTGTCTGAGAAATTATTACATCGCCTACGTGGTGATGAACGTCTTAAAAACATCAACTCAGATCAGCATTACATTTGTGCTACTATTCTGGATCCACGCTACAAAAAGGCGCTGGCAGACAACGCATTCTTTCCTTTCGCTGATGCAGATGTTCAAAAGTACAAACATTGGTTAGCCTGGTCAGCCAAGAGGTTTGAAAAAGAACGGCAGGTTATTGAAGGAGAAGCCAGTACATCAGCATCAGCATCAGCAGGCCATCCGCAGTCACAAGAATCCACTTCTGCACCTGTGGCTGGGGCACAAGTGACCTCTCAGCCGTTAAAGACACCGGCAACTGGATCATCTGCACCACACACAATGACAACACTAACAGTGGCTGGGGAGGAGGATTGGCTAAGTTTGATGGGGTATGGTTCTCTAAAAAATGTCACAGGCACAGCAAAAAGTAAGCAAAGTGGAGGAACAGTTGATGACCTTGAGTCGATGGTGCAGGACTATCTGAATGACTCAACAGTGGTCTTTCTTAATGAGGAGCCATTGCAGTATTGGCATGGCAAAAAACAATTGTGGCCACAGCTCTACAACCTGGCTATAAACTATTTGTCTTGCCCACTCGCAAGTGTGTCTTCTGAACGTGTTTTCAGTGCTGCTGGTGGCATTGTAACTGCCAAACGGAGCCGCCTATCGCCCAAAAATGTGGAGCGGCTGACAATTATCAAGATGAATCAGCACCTCATACCACCAGATTACAAAGTGCGAGAAAGCACGCCACATGAAGACGATGAGGACAGCAACGTAGATGAGGGGATTTTTTCTCTGTTCGGTGCCACTGACCTCATCCAGCCTGAATTCGCAGAGTATGATGACGAAATCTTGTTCTTATTCCCTGACACCGAGCCCTGAAAATGAGACAATCAATCAAGAACTTTCTTTTTCGTCCTTATTCACTTTTATTCCTGTGTGCTTTGTGTCTCTCTTTCTTTGTTTTGCACAGTTAATTTAATTCAAACTTTAATCACCTAATCCCAAAAACAAGACCATCATCAGAACTGTCTTCACTTGTTTGCTTATTGATTTGAAGGTGCCGCAGTCTACATTCCTCAGGTTCACAAGTTCTGAAGAACATGCTCCTCTATCCTCCTCCTCCAGACTGCGATTTCCCTCCAAGCAGAGTGCTGGATTACGCACAATGAAGAAAGACTCAGCACTTGTGGGGGTGTTGTACTTCTTTGCGGGTGAGTTGACGGTTTTGGGCCCATTGCTGTGAAGCTCTAATAATGGACAAAAGTGTTTTGGACCAAATATGAGGTGGAAATTTCTTGCCGTTTTTGCTGACTTGCTTGCCTTTGAGGTGCTCTTTGGCGGGGTTCCGGGGGTTTGTGTGTAATTTTTGGTGTCTGTCGAAGCACTGCTGCGACAGTCTAATCTTGATTGCATTTGCTTTTCAGGAAATCCGTGGTGGAAAACAGGAGTTATGATGATTGATGATGACCTAGCTGCACAGCGCGTTACTTTGGACCGAAGGCCGAGAGATATTGTAAGTATGAGATTTAGCTTTTTCGCTGTTTGGGGGTGTTGTCGGGTGTTTTTTTGCGGGTGGGTTGGCGCCGGCGGGTCTTGCCTGGGGCATTCCTGGGAAGGTCTAATACCGGATACAAGTGTTTTGGACAAAATCCATAAGGAACAGCCTTTTTTTGCCATTTCTTCAGACATCTTGCTCAATGTAGCCTTTTGGGGGGCTTCCTGCTGTTCGTGGGTGGGTTGCGGCCGGGGTCTCTGTCGAAGCACTGCTGCGACAGTCTAATCTTGATTGCATTTGCTTTTCAGGAAATCCGTGGTGGAAAACAGGAGTTATGATGATTGATGATGATGACGACCTAGCTGCACAGCGCCGCGTTTGGACCGAAGGCCGAGAGACATTGTAAGTATGAGATTTAGCTTTTTCGCTGTTTGGTGGTGTTGTGTCGCGTGTTTTTTTGCGGGTGGGTTGGCGCCGGCGGGTCTTGCCTGGGGCATTCCTGGGAAGGTCTAATACCGGATACAAGTGTTTTGGACAAAATCCATAAGGAACAGCCTTTTTTTTGCCATTTCTTCAGACATCTTGCTCAATGTAGCGTTTTGGGGGGCTTCCTGCTGTTCGTGGGTGGGTTGCGGCCGGGGTCTCTGTCGAAGCACTGCTGCGACAGTCTAATCTTGATTGCATTTGCTTTTCAGGAAATCCGTGGTGGAAAACAGGAGTTATGATGATTGATGATGATGATGACGACCTAGCTGCACAGCGCCGCGTTTGGACCGAAGGCCGAGAGACATTGTAAGTATGAGATTTAGCTTTTTCGCTGTTTGGTGGTGTTGTGTCGGGTGTTTTTTTGCGGGTGGGTTGGCGGGTCTTGCCTGGGGCATTCCTGGGAAGGTCTAATACCGGCTAGAAGTTAGTTGGACAAAATCCATAAGGAAACACCAGTTTTGGCACTTTTTGTAAGTTAGGGTTCGTTAGGGTTAGCCCTAGCAGCAGGATTGCATGTGTTTAGGGGGGTTCTATTGCAACGCGGTTCTGTTGTTGTAGAGCACTGTTGGAGCGATGCTGGCTATGGATACTTTTGCTTGCAGGCAAGTGGTTTGAATACAATCCACGGTCTGTATTTGGGTCTACTGTTACTTTCAAAGTACGTTTTGTAACCATTTTTCTGCTAGGCATCGTTTTTGGAGATATGATTGGGTTCTTCTACATTTTTGCGACTGGCTTTAGTAAGGGTCTTGGTGGGAGCATTGCTGGGAAGGTCAAATTTTGTTCTAAAACACAGTAGTACACCCACCTTGAGGGGAAAGATCCGCTATAATATTTTGGCCATACTTATTGATCCTTAAAAAGGTGACTCAGACAGAGCACGCAATTTCAAAAATATTGTACTGTCTATTAGGGAAATCAAAGTGTGACTTTTTGAACCACACAGCGTACATACCTTTTATTTATTTATCAGTGGTATTGTAATAGCACTTCCTGTTTTCCGTTCAATAATTACAGGCCGGGTTTCAGTCAACATCCGCCAGGCAGGCAGTGGACAGGGTGTCTCTTCTGTCAGTGGTCACCACCACATTGATGGACGAAGCGTCAGCTGGAATGGAGGAGTGCCGCCAATAAGAGGAATTGTTTGCTGCATGCAACTTACTTACCAATTTCAACAGGACAACTCCAACAACATACGCAATACAGATACAGTATCCATTGTTGTCTTTTATTCTATGAGTGTGACTGCATGTGCTTACCTTTACTTTGTAACCAAAGATTGTCTGTAAACTCTGTATCTTCAATTATTGTTTGTCCATGCTCTGCTTTTTTTTTCTTCTCTCAACAAAACCTACCCAAAAAGAAACCCCCATTCCCATCCATTTTACAAACCCTAACCCTCTTCCCCCGGGCTGTGTTGTTTTGCTTGATGTCTGACTAAAATGACATCAATAATTCCACACACTTGCTGGGGAGGATAAGGTGATAGCAGCAACAGGCTGGTGAAGGAATACGAGGATATCTTCTAGACTTACTCAGCTTCAGTACTATATCTTCTAGTAGTAGTAGCCAATGTCAAATAAATTCAACGCAAGTACTAGTTATACTTGCAATACTTTACCATTTGTTAGGCTACATTATGGCACTGTTCTAGTGTACTGTCACCTGCTATTTTCTCGATCGTACCGTAACCGTTGTAATGCTACAGTAAGGAGTACAAACAAGGTTTCGTTTTCTTTTTTTCCATAGGCATGCAACTGCCACTGTGTCACACCACTAGTAACACCGCAATGAGGAAATGTCACCCGCCCAGGAATGACAACGTTAATCCCCATTTCACCTGGAGCCAGCCCTGGGCCTAGCCCTAATTTCTAACACAAATTACAGGTAAGATAAGCGTTTGGTGGGAGGTAGTATAATGGAGTATTATTTCGGAGTAGACAAGAGTTTGACGGTTGTACTACTAAAGTCCTACGACTGTTCAGGAAAACAAAGTTACTGTTACACCCCCGCCCCCCACCCACCAGACTGAAAAGCAGTAAAAAACAGGTATGGTCAGATAAAGTAGTTGAAAAATATATTTATTTATCCCTAACAAAATAATCTCCCTCACCCACCCTAACCCCAACGATTGTCTCTGAAACGTCCCAAAACGATCCCAACTCCCAAATCCCACCCCCCAAAAGTCTATAAAAAAAGGGCAAGGGACACTCCACTACTGGAGGGTGCTGGTGCTGGTGCATGATGCGGCATGGGCATCATACTCCTTGCGGAGGGTGGCAAGCTCGGAGCGGAGGCCCTTAACCAAGGTCTTATACCTCAGGACCTCCTGCTCCAGGTTGGACATGCGGACTCGTAGGCGGTGTTGGCGTTCCTTGCAGCTCCTGTGGGGGGCAGCTGGTGTTTCGGGTGCTTGGCGGTGGCGGTCGGCTTTCTTAGCCCGGCTCGGTCCCGCTGGTTTAGTCACGGAGGAGGATGCAGTGGTCACAGTCGAAGATGTTGCCCCGCTCGACTGCGTGTCCTCCTCCTCCTCCAGGGCCACCAGCCGCCGATACTCGGCGACTGTGGCCTCCAGCCTCCGTTGCCGGGCCAATCTAGCCTGCTCCCTCCTTGTTGTTGATTTGGAAGGAGCAACTATATGAAGAAAGAAAGACATAGTCTGTAACCAATGCTCCTTATTAATAACACAAAGTGATTGAGCCGAAAGTTGGGTCACAGAGTACAAGTAGCAAATTGAAAGCACAGTACATAACTATTGAGGACAGTATCTATGTAACCCTCCCACTTCTGCATCCTTGCTCTAACAGTAGTGGTAGTTTAATGAACTAATTCTACGACCACTATGGACTTCCATTACAGTCGACTATGACAGTACACCAGTCTTATTCTTCTTCTTCTCTCTTGTTTAGGGAAATGGGTACGTTATCTTATGCAAGCCGGCAGAATGACATGGACACAGCACAGTGAAGTTGCACCCGAGAAAAAAAGTTGCACACCATGATGATGGAGACAGACTTGCGTTACTGTACCGGTCCAGTACATGCAGGTGGTGAAGCTATTACTTTTCTATTACGGGTGGCACTGAGAATACTCTGTTACAAGGGCTACTGCTTAATTAATTTACCTTTCACCCTACAGTGCAAATGAGTACTAGAAAAGGAAACTGAAGAAGCTAACTAATTTGATTATCTATCACTTCACATGGGACGTATTTAATGACAGATGAGATGACTTTAGGTGCTTTGCTTAATATTGAGTGAACACAGTGATACACCCACACATGAATGACGTACTACAAGTAAACTAAAGTTATTAAGAGAGGTACGGAGTGTCCACCGTAATAACCAGATATATGCTGTGAATGCAAACGCAATACAAAGTACTGCTACTATTCATGGTAGTATTGGACACATTTACAATTTCTTTTCCTTGCCTTCCCTGCACTGGGACGGACGTGCGGGTGCGGTGGTACATGCTCTTCAAGGTAACACTTACTTCACCTGGCGACCATCTACTCTCTCTAGATACACATTTGCTATGTAAGAGTCAGAGAATACCATGCTCCAGGCATCCATTCATTCAAAGTATACGCACACATACAGTTTCTGTTTCACCCACCCAGGCTGCTGTCCTTCCACCCATCCTTGCTTCATCATTGACCCAGCCATGCACCATACCATATTCTTTCCTTCCCAGCCACCTCTGGGTCCAAGCAAACACATATCGTTCTTCTTTGCCAGCCATCATACAAGTTCGCGTCCCACTTACTTACACCCTTCTTTCGCTTTTCGTTCATCCCATCCATCACGTTCGTCTAAGAACTTATTGGGATTCTTCTCACCAAAAACTTCACAGCTAAGTCGAAGTACATTTCGAGGAGGCTACTACCTGGTTGATTTGTAATTGTAATACACCCGTGCAGAAAGCACACTATGCAGTCTTCAATCTCAATAAGTAAGGAATATATAGCTTACCTGTTTCCGCCACCACCGTTTGATCCCCCACAGGAACGGCCACCAGCTCTTCTACCGCCGCATCCTCCCCAGAGGCCTCCGAGTCCAAGTCCAACACATCAGCCACCTCCGCGCTGGCCCCGTCACCAGATGTTACACCTACAAAGTACATTTAAGAAAGTTAGAATACACCACTCACTACTATATAATATTTGGTCTAGGAGAAATGTTAAAAAAACAGAATACAATGTAATAATTTGTGACTGTCTACTCCATAGTAAAAATGTCCCATTTTCCAGGGAAGGCTGTTGTCTTGCTGCACTTTTATGCACAACTGATGAATGCTTGCTTTTGATTTTTAACACGCACCACTTTTTCTCCTAACAGACAGAAGCTTGACTCCTGAGTCCTAAGAACACGACCAGGATCAAGTTCAAAGTAGGTGAGAGTTCGGCTCGACCACAAGAAATGTGTCCAATTAATCGTCAGCACTAACCACTTTTCCGTTTACAGTTAAATAGTTTTATGACAAAGTAGATTTCAATAAATGTGTTTACTTTTAATAAAGCTTTTACACTTAAATAGACTCTGTGGTTTTTGTTCCTCTAGACTAGAGTGGATGAGCTAAAGGTTTTGAAATTTTTGCAAGCATGAGTGCCTCTGACACTTCTTGACTGTGCTGTGACTCCGTACTACTCTCTTGTCCTGCGTACGATAATCTAGAGATCATTGGGGATCTATAATCGGTGACTTCGGGAGCTGAATGACTCTGCCACACTATCTAGTCAGTAAGGAGACAGTGCATAGAGGTATTGCTGAATATAATGGGAGTCCAATGGAATTGCCAAATGTCCAATCTTAGTTAGCTACACAGACAGACTAATAAGAATAGTCTAGTAATACCACAGGGAGTCATATTCGAGGCAGGATAAGAATTTATATCCAGTCTACAAGAAGATCAAAGACGATTTAGAAAAAATCGAATGAGGAACGCTAGGAAAAAATAGGTACTGTTTAGTAAAATGTAAACTTACTGGGGCCAGCAAAGGAGCCCTCGCCTGCCCGATCCTGGCCTGCATCCTCAGCACCCTCCTCCTGTGTCCTCTTGCCCTTGGGGGGAGCTGATGTACAACATGAAAGAAAGAAAAACCATAAAACATGGATGAGATTTTTCAACCAAATCAAACATTTCAAAAGAACAATAACAACATATTTTGGAAAAATAGCAAATAGATAGACAACTATTCCACGGGATCTATCTCATGTGGTATACTACGTTATTCGTATTGCCTGATTTGCGGAACGTTGACTTAGAAAGTTCCTATGTAACTCAATAAACAGACTACTAAAGAGGTTTGCCTAGGCCTGGCACTGCAGGCAGTAGTGCACAACACGTGACAGACAAAGTCCATCCTGCTTGCAGATCAGTGAATACTCAAACTATCAATCCACCCGCCACCACCGCCACTATTTCTTCTGATAGCCATGTGACTGTCTAAAGGAAGGACACTGGACTTCAGTCTGTTGGGGCTGATTTATAAGTCCCTTGCGGAAGTTGCGGCTGATTTTCCTCCATTGTTGCGTGCCTTTTCTGACGCAGCGGCAGAACAAAAGACTCGCCATGGTGTTGGTGCGGCGTATATATTAAAAAAAAAAACACATATGGGCATATGGGCGATGCATCACGTTGTAAAGCCCTGCGCCATCAGGGGGCGTTCCGGCGCAAGGGAGGGCGTACCTGCGCAGGAACGAATCCTAAAAGTGGCTGAGGGAAATCTACAAGATGTCAATCAGTCATTTTTATGACAATGATGCATGACTCAAACCCTGCGCGCTTGAAACCGACGTACGGCTTGATGCAGCATTGGGGAGATAGGGTACCCCAGAGCATTGCTGGAGCTGCGCCATCGTTGGCACGCAACTCCAGCAATGCGCTGCCTTTACGGCACAGATGCGTAAGGCTTCTGTGACGTTTTGGGCCAATGGGTGGTGGTGGCATGGCACACAATTACTGCCGCATCCCTGCTACTTTGCAGGGATGCGCCGGTAATTGAAAATATGACCCTTACTGTCTAGCATTACGCAGTTCTTTTCTTTACAGTACACTGATACATAATTTCTCAGGCCAATGAAATGCTTCTGAACACAACATACAAAACAAAGAAGCATAGTAGCAAGCAAGGCTACTGAGAAGGAGAGCAGTGCACCTGAAAATGAAATGCATAGAAGATTTTGAAATATAATTTACCTCAATGTAATCGGCAGCATTATTGCTCTTGGTAAAGAACAAAGATTTGCAAATAACAGAGCAGGATAAAACAGAGTAGTAAATGTACTACTACTACTACTCACCAAGGCCGGGGACCTCTACGCCGAGCGCGTCCAGCAAGTCCCGCTCCCGGTCCATGACATCGGTCCAGCGGTGGGTGGCCTGGTTATATGTGCGCCGGACCCCAGAGATCTTGTACATGGCCCGGCACACCTTCTCCCACCGCTGGCGGCGCTCCCGGATGCCATAGCCGGTCGCGATCTTGCCGCCTCCCAGGATCGTCTTGGGGAGGCGGCGCTGGACATGGAAGATCAGTGCCGCCACTTCCTCCGCGCTAAAGATCTCCCTCGGGACCACTTGCTCCCCCCTTAAACGCCCGCACGGGAGCCGGGCACGGGGTGCGGGACCCTTCCCCTTCTCAGGGTGCTTCCCGGCTCCCTTTACCATGGTCTGGGCAGAAATAAACTTAAATGATAAAGAAGAAATAGAATAGTGAAGAAGAAAATAAAAGAGTTTAAAAAAGTAGTTTAAAAGTAACTAAAAGCTGCAGAAAACACAAAAATATAGAGCTAGAAAAATAGAGGGTTAGATAATAAGTAAAATTAGATCAAAAAAACTTCAAACAAGCAAAGGATGGCAGAGATTGAGAGAGGATAGAGAAAGCATGCCCAGAACCATAGCAATGAATGAGAAACAAGATGGCCGCGCCCGTTCACGACCGCGTGGGTAAGTTCGCGCGAGATTTTCCTTGCGAGTACGCGCGAACTTGTACTCGCGACCAGCACACTTTGCGAGATTACACATAGCGGGCGGAAACGGAATTACGTCACGCCAACAAGATGGCCGCGCCCGTGTACGACCGATAGGGTAACTTGGCAAACGAATAGCTAGAAGCGCCTCGCGAACACGCGCAAGATCACGCGAATATACACGTCGCAACAAAAACAATTTTGTATTCGCACGTATTCGCGGCTTCCGAAATCGATCTCGCACGGATTCGCGCCCCAAATAACGCGCGAAATTGCAAAAAAAACGATTTTAGCTAAAATGAAAGCAATGAGCAGGTGCAAAAGTTCAAACTTAACATTAGTAACATTCAAGGTAGTGCTTCCTGATGGGCCCCTCCAGAGTTTGCAACAATTCTATGACCCTGCTATGACCCAAACAGCAGGCTCATAGAATAGCACCATAAAGGTCCTGTAAAAAAAAAATTTCACTGCAACAAAAAGCAAATTACAGATAAGGAAGGAAGCAGGTGCCAGCCAGACTGGAACTTTCAAAATTACTGACACATTAATGAAACACAAATTAATTGATGGCAGTTGAAGAAGGGCAGGTGTGCTAGCTTTTTTCAACCACCATAATCTACAGTAATAAATAAACCTAATAGGTGCCTGTGAGGATGTACTAGAGGGTGGCATGGGTGTCCCAGAGGGTGGCAGTGGTGAAACAGAGGGTGCTGTGAACCTGTGATGATAAACCAGACGTAGAAACAACATAGTCGCGGCCGTTGCAAGCCGAAAAGTAAGTTCGCAATTGCGAACTTGTCCCAAAATCGGCGCGAACACGCGCCAACACAAAAAACGGAAAAATCCGCAAGTCCGCTAGAGTTCGCGGATCTTCGCGGATTGCGAATCCGTAAATACGCAAGTTCGCGGATTGCCAATCCGCAAAATCCGCCCATGCTTAGTCACCCCCATGTAGGGAAGCTTCCGAACCGGCACCACGCAACTCTCCTTAACTGACCCACCCCCCGCCGCCCCCGCCACTGCGCCTCCTGCCGCCATCCCACCAACGCCCGACTCGGCCGCACTCGCCGAAGCTGCGCCATCCAGTCCCACTGCCGTGTCTTTCACATACCGACCCCTCACCAGCCGTCCCTCATCATCCCCCCAAGTATCCGTCCCCACCGACACCTGCACACAGCGCCTCTTGCCCATTCCACTCCCCACTCCGTCTCCATCCTTACCTGGCATCAAGGTCGGCGTCCGAGCTGGATCCCGCCGCCTAACCAGTGGAGCTGAGGGGGCCGTCACCCAGGGCGCATCCTGCTGTGGCCAGACCTGCAACACACTGCCAACAACATTACTAGATCCCCCCACCCGTATCTCCCCCTCCTCTTCGGACTCCCCATCCCCCACATCCTGTGGCCCCCGGCCATCCCCACTCGACTCCAGCGGGCTCAACCCCGCCTTCTCTCTGCACACCCGTATCAGATCCACCAGATCCACGCACTCGCCCCCTCCTGTACTCAAACCAACAGACAAATTAACAGGATACGTATGCACCCCCCCGAACCCCGGCGGCCGATGTGACCCTTCGGGGGGGGCTGGTGGTGACTCCTCCTGTCTCCGCCCGACGCCGTCCCATGACATGTCCCACGTTGGAGCGCGACCGCCCGTACAAGGCAGAGCCGGCTCATCCCCTCTGTGGAACGGAGCCACATGCTGCTCACCCAAGCACCTTGCCAACATGTCCTGCCAATGAAAAAATGTGGAGTCCAGCATGCCAGGGAAAAAAGGCCCTTCTTGCCCCCCCCACGGGCTGCTCCCCTCCCAACCCCGCTGTGCCCCTCGGCCCCACCACGTAGAGAGACCCCCTCCATGCCGGGTGCCCCCAGCTCCTGCCCCACCCCCCCTGTCCCCTGTCCCACCCCTCCCCCTCCCCCCATTCTGGCCACTGCGGTCCCGCACTACCCCCCAACCCAGTCCCACCCCCCTAAACCAACCCCCCACTCCCCGTCGCCTCACCCCCTTCCCCACCTGCCAACCGTGAGCCTCCCACCACCTCCACACCCCCCCGCTCCCCCCCTTGGTGCCTGGCCCCTTCCTCCCCCCTCCCCCTCCCCGGTGACGGAGACCTGCTCGGGCCCACCACGCTTGCCCCCTCCCCGTACGAGGACCCCCAGTCCAGCTCACTCTCAGCGCCCCCTAGTCCCCCCCTCCCCTCCCTGATCACCCCCTCCTCCCTCCCCCCACCCCCATCCTCCTCCATGTCTGACTCTTCAATTAAAAGGGGGGACCCTGCCCCCCCGCCTCCTGGCCTGCCTCCTCCCACCCTCCAGCTCCAGTAACCCCCCTGCACCCCACCCCAGGCCCTCCCCAGCTCCTTCCCCTTGGCCTGCACCTCCTACTCCTGGCAACTCCCCGCGAACCTCCGGGGCCGCTACCCCCCGCTCAGGGGCTGAACCGCCGACTGCTCCAGCCCCCCCACCCACAAACTCCAGCGCAGGGCGTCCCCGGGGCCCTCCAGCCCCCCTCGCAGTATTCGGCACCTTCCCACGCCTCGCAGCCTTGCCTCGCCGGCCTCCCCCTCCCTCCTCCCGCCCACCCCTCCCACCTCCCGGGGCCTTAGGCGGTCGGGACCGTGGAGGCCCACAAGCGATCACCGCTGCCGCGGCGCCATTGGCAGCGCGCCACGGCGGCCTTACCTGGAGGTTGGGCCACACCAAGTCCATGCGGCCCGCCTCCCCCAGCAGCCTCATCGCCTGCCTTACCTGGGGATCGTTCAACTCTGCAATTGTCTCCACGTGCAAGGCCGACATACACTCCGCCTACAGTCGCGACGCCACCGACCACGGATCCCAGCCTAAAACAACGCAAATCACAAAGATCACGAGCCCCAGCGCTTCTCCCTGGCTGCTGTGTCACTGTCTCACAAAAAGGTGGACAGTGACACTCGTCTTCCTGTTAATAACACCCCCAGCCCAAAACTAGCCCAAACATAGCCCAACAGCCCACCCCCAGCCAAAACAGCCCAAAAGCCCTTCCTGTCCATCTCGACCCAATTCCCCCTCCCCTCCTACCGGCGCCAAATATCCCCGTGGGGGCAAGCCTCCCGATGGTCGACTTTCCCCCCCAAATCCCCATTCTGGGACGCAGCGTCTGCGCCGTGTCTTTTAGGCACAGAAAGCCAATCTGGGCAGGCTGCCTTTCGCTGTTGTGGGCTGATGTCTTTGTGGACATTTTGGAAGACTGTAATGGGGGTGACATGCTTGCACGCTGTGCTTCCGGTGTGCCTCTTGCTGGACTGGTCTTGTCCCTTCTCCTTCATGCAGGCACTTGGGCACAGTCTCCTCGCCCCATGCAGACAATGTAGATGCTGATGAAGGTCACTCAGGGGTATAGCAGCATTTCACCCATTAGCTCTCCCGAGCTGACCAAGATGTGGGATGTGGGCACGCTAACTGTGTGCGGCCACAGTAGCTTCTTTACAGGCACTAGGTACAGGGTGTTTCTGACAGCATTCCACTTGGGAACACGACAGAGCTGCAGCAGGTATGCATGCGGGGTCAGACCCCCTTGTCGCCATCGTAGTGTTGCGGGCCTTAGACCCACATGCTACCAGTAAGAGACACGGACACAGTGTGGTCAGGTACTGGAACTGGCCCAGAGCACATACCCCCGGCCCCTTTTATTTGCAGGGTCACCTGACCAGTAGGGTCTGTGATGGGTGGGTGTGAAGTGTGGGGTACAACAGGCAGAACACTAGAACATGTCCAGCCGGACACTACAGCGACTAAAGTCACCTTGGAAACGTGCGAGAAAATGTATTATTTAATTCACATTTCCACTTGCCCCTTTCAAACATGCTGGCAGTCCGTCTCTGTTGTTTTGTAGATTATATCGGTAAATAGTGTGTTTGAATTCACACCTGGTTACTGCTAACTGAAGGTTTTGGAATTCCAGGTCAGTTATGATTGGGTAGAGCCCCCATGCGAATGAGCACGACTTTGGCCGATTTATAAAAGGTCCCTTTGTATTTACAATGTAAAAACGAAAAACTGTGGTAGTAAGCATCAAATAAAAATATGGTCTCCATATTTTTTCAATTATTCTTCAACTTCAAATAACATTCAGATGATTATTACATGGTTTGGGATAACAAAGGAACGCGCGCATGGTTTCCTCTGATGATAGTACAGAGTGTATTAATTTTTCAAATGTATTGTTCTGTTTATTAGTTATTTGTGGAAAAAGGCAGCATAACTGAAAGAAGCACATAAAAGTTGCCTTTTCAGAAAAACGCGATAGACTGTATATAGCGGGAGCTAAACTACCAATGGGCTTTGCCTTTCTATGGGTGCCTGATACATGAACATAATTGAGATGTACAGCATATTATAAACTGAGCCGATCCTATTTCTGATCACGTGTTTATTTCATCCTCCATAAGTATATTTCAATAGTTAAAAAAGCAGTATATTTGTCATTTTTCATCTTCGTCTTTCATGTTTAGGAATCTTTTAATCTAATCAAACAATTCCTCAGGAACTCCGGGACAAGGTTTGTGCCAACCCTTTCTTTAGTCTTTAAATGTAGACTCAGCGCACATGCTCAATTTAAAATTCATGAAGGGCTTATAATGGAACGAATGCATTCCCAATTGTAGCTTTTGTTTAATTTATGTCCAACGAGGTAGGACATTGTTTCCCGGAGTCACAATAGGTCAATTGATTTCACAGCACGTCTCTTCTCCTTTCACTAGATAACACATAGCTATTTGTCATGTTAATGCAATCAGCAGCTTCTTTGAATCCTACCCTGCCCACTGCTAACAATCAGACTGATGGTGTCCAATCTCTTCAGGCTAACATTTACATATTTGTAAAAAAAATTAAAAAAAATCCAAATTAATGAAACCACATATATCATGTACGTGCTACCGGACTAACGGATAAACTCAACATTAGAAGAGTTTCTTTTTTCATGAATAGGAAATCCTATACAGTACAATCAGAATAGAGCGCAAAACTATGGCACAATTACTGTGTGTAAAGTTTGCTGGCACCATACTCAAGAATGCTGTCCTTCTCAATTGCAGTAGCGGCCGGTGGTGGGAGTGCTGCGGGGCGGTGAGGCGAGACGGGAGTGGAGCAGGGTGGGGGTAGTGAACTATGGAATACGGCCCAATGGAGGTAAGTAAACAAATCAATAAATAAAAAGAATTTTGTTGCACATGCTGCATCGCATTTGACAATGCAGCGCGTGCAATGAGATTCATTTTATTTATTCATTTATTTACTAACCTCCATTGGGTCCTATTCCATAGATTACTACCCGCTACCCTGCTCCACCCCACCTCGCAGCACTCCCACCACCGGCCGCTACTGCTCAATTGCGTGAAAAACTAACATATATAAGTAAATAATATTACAATAATTTGATTACAATTAAAGGGCGAAGATGTGATGATATGTGATTATATTTATGTAACACACTTTTTATCAGTTTGACCTACAGATATATACTAGTTAAGTACAATTATAATACTAGGAATGTTTATGCTGAAAATGGGGTCTCTAATGGGTAGTGGTTTGTACCCTTTTTAAGTAGGTACCCTTCCTCTAGTCAGGGTGAGGGAGTCCCACAACTAAGCTAACCCCTGCTCACCCCTTGGCAGATTGGCAGGAGCAGTCAGGCTTATCTCAGAGGCAATGTGTAAAGCATTTCTACACACACACACACCCACACACACATAGACTAACACAGTGAAAACACTACAAATGGAGTTCACACCAGTTTAGGAAAAATAGCAAATATTTATCTCAATATAACAAGACCAAAAATGAAATAAAATCCAGCATACACTAGTCAAAATATCACCATTAAAAGATTAAGCAAGTTTAGTCCATAGAAATCAAATGATTTGTTTGTTTTAGCAGAAATACCTTTGATGCGTCAAAAATCTGAGACAGCGCGAGACGCAGGGAATGTCAGGTGCTGGAAAAGCAAAGGGATGCATTGGTTCCTTACTATGCAGGGGATGTGATGCATCGGTTCCTAACTGGCAGAGGAGGTGATGATTTGGTTACTAACTGTTAGGGAGGGGGCGTGATTCAACAGTCCCTTACTGGCAGGGGAGGTGATGCATCAGTTTCTTACTGGCAGGGGATTTGATAGATTATTTTCCGTACAAACAGCTGCGGTTCGGTACTGCGTTGTGGTGTCGATGAAGAATCAATGCCTAGGAATGATGAGTCAAAAATCCAGTAGTGATGCAAAAATACAACAGCAGCTAAGCATGTGCTGCTTCAATTACACTCCAGCAAAGCAGGGGCTGCGTCTGAGCCGGAGCAGGTGTCACAGACATCAGCAACACAGGGCTATAAAATCACAATACTATGATTCTTCTGACATCCTGCAACTGGGAGCTGGGTCCTGCAGTGAGAGCCATGGGCAATGCATCAAGCGGGAACTATGCTTTGGAGCAGGCATCAGGGATGTGTTAATCTTTTGCAGCGATGCGTCGATAGAACAAATGCTAGGAGTTAATGCATGGAATTTCTCTTGACGATCACCAGATTCCACTTCCAAAGGCCCAAGAACTGGATTTGGCACCACCAGAAGAAGAACATAGGAACTGGCAGGTAAAGATTTTGATGGCCCTGAGACGTCTTGTGAGGAAATAAGCTCAACTCAAGCCCTTGGAGAACCTAGGCAGCAGGAAACAGAAAGCAAAACCCAGTCATTTCACTACCAGGACAGAAGCAGCAGGTTAGCACAACAAAGCAACAGACAGAGTGGCAGTCCCTCCAACAGCATTCAGCTCTTCATCCTGGCAAATGTCCCCAGTCCAGAAGTGTTCTGAGCTTAGGGTTTCAGAGGTCAAATACTTATACGCATTTATTCCCTTGAAGTAGGAAAACTTCAAAGGAAAGTATTTTTAATGCACAAGACCTTGCCTTTACCTGACTTAGCTCCAGACACACTACATGGGGCTAGAGACAGCCTTGTGTGAGGACAGGCACAGCCCTATTCAGGAGTTAGTGACAACTCCTCCCACCACTCTAGCTCAGGAAGGCTCATCAACCTGGTGATGGGTCATCAGGATATGCAAGGTACACCTCAGCTTACTTTGCTTGACTGTCTGGAGTGAAGGCACAGAAGTCCAACTGTCAACCCAGATGTGTATTCTACAGATAGGCAGAGGCACAGAATGGTTAAGCAAGAAAATGCCCACTTTCTAAAAGTGGCACTTTCAAACTTACAATTCAAAAACCAACGTCATTGATAGATGTATTTTAAAATCATGAGTTCAAAGACCCCAAACTCCAAATCTGTACTTGCTCCAAATGCAAAATTACATTTAAAACATATTTTAAGGCAATCCCTGTTACCAATGGGAGAGATAGGCCTTGCAATAGGGAAAAACAAACTTAGCAGTATTTTACTGTTGGGACATGGAAGACGAACCAGTGCATGTCCTACCATTTAAATACACTGCACCCTGCCCATGAGGCTCCCATCGGCCTACATTAGGGATAATTTGCTTGTAGTAAAAGGTACGATTTGGGCCTGGCAAGTCGGTACAGTTTCCAGGTCGAAATGGCAGTTGGAACTGCACTCACAGACAATGCGCTGGCAGGTCTGAGACATGTTCACAGGGCTATTCATGTGGGTGGCACAATCAGTGCTGTGGCCTACTAGTAGCATTTGATTTACAGGCCCTGGGAACCTCTGGTACCCTGTACTAAAGACTTACTAGTAAATATAATATGCCAATCATGGAGAAGCCAATCACCCATACAATTTAGACAGGGATCACTTGCACATTAGAACTGGTCAGCAGTGGTAAAGCGCCCAGGGTCCTAAAAACAAAATGCAGCAGACAATCTACAACCCGAGGTTAGAGGCAAAAAGACGGGGCTCTCCACGCCACTGGAGTCAAGCTGTCCTGCCTGATGACTGTTGAAACCCCGAAACCAGTCCTAGGGTTCTTGGTAAGCATGGGCGGATTTTGCGGATCCACGATTCACGAATTTGCGAATTCACGGATCGGCGGATTTGGGGGCGGGGCTTCATCGAGTGTGTGGGCGGGGCCAAACGGACGGGGCTTCCATGCGAGTGCACATGCCTCTTGTGTGTATAAAAGGTCAGAGACCGATCAGAGCAGCAGATAAAGATACACAAGCTCCTGGCCACAGGAAGAGCACGAGGATTGCGCTCGTGAAAGTCAAGGATGCAAAGGCCGATGAATGAGTCACTGAATTTAAGCTTCAACTAGGGCACATGCGTAACGGATATCTGTAAGTGCTTGCTGTTGAGGTTTAATTTTTGTGCCAGGACCGTCGTGCCAGAATGAACCCTGCCCTTCATATTTATTCAACCGTTTTGTGCCCGTTTTCAGTTTTCAGTTTCGAAGGAATCCCCATCCCTAAGTGTTTGAGAGTGAGTGTGGGAACAATAGAGCACCCCTGAAGTTGTGAGTGGAGATCCTGATCTTCGTAGTACACCCACCACAAATACAGCCCTGTTGGGGCGAGAATCAGAGCCTTTGTCAATTTATGCAAATACACCCATTATCAAATATGCATCAAAGTTTAACATAAAGCATTTTAAATATTTCCCAGAATTTTAAAATGCAAACTTGCATTCAACATTTCATGAAATGTAAAAAAGCAGACATTATTTTCGCATGAAAGAATATACATATCACATGTACTCTGTAGTTTATCTTAATTCTAATCCTCTCATATTTTCTTTTCCACTTTTAAAGCCATTGGAAACATTTTTCAAGATTATGACCGAACCTAGGATTATTTTTCATCCTGAAGCAAGTATATATACACGTCTCAAAACCTAATGATCTGAATTGCTAAGGCTTTTGTGCATCAAAATCTAACACAAATGCATGAACGTTGTTTGCGCTTTTCAGGGCCCGAAGTTCTGAGGCAAATTTTGCAAACATTGTCACAATTTGCACCCTGGCTGTTTCCAAATTAGACTACTTTTGAAAAGAAACCTAAACACTAACATGTTGTGTCGTAAAATAACCATTCTCCAGAGTCGGCGTATGGCTTGCATAATGCCTTTGATGGGCTACAGACACAATGATGGTGGCCTGCAAGGGACTGCCAACCTTCATCCCTGTGTTTGCATTAAAGAATGGAAAACCTTTGTTTGCAAGCAGAACCGGTTTGAGGTTTCTTAAAGGAATCAGCGCTGATTTAACTGTCTACCCCTTCCAAGCTTGCCTGTTCCTTCCAATTGTCCCAAAGGTACTCCTTCACCTTTGCAAACCGGTTACCAGTACCTTTTTGTGCCCCTGCTGTAAATAATTTACGATGGCGCCGGCAAGCTGCCAGCACCATCGTAAAAAAGTTACTTAATTAGCTTCAACAGGAAGCTCCAATTGGTAAAATAAAGCAGGCGCTCGAGCCCCTGCTTTATCTTATCTATTAGAGCTTCCTGTTGAAGCTAATTAAGTAACTATTTGAGGATGGCGCTGGCAGCTTGCCGGCGCCATCGTAAATTAGGCTTGAACTTTTGACCGAGGAATCCGCCGCTCGCGGATTGCGGATTTTCGGTAAATTCGCGAGAGGTCGCGGATCGCGAATTTACCGAAAATCCGCACAATCCGCGATCGGAGCGGATTTTGCGCTCATGCTTAGTTCTTGGTTCCAGTGCAGGGATAAACTGGCCTGGCAGTTCGGACTGGACTGTTCCCATTGGGCACAGGGTCAAGACTGATTTGCATATGGCTGGCTTAAAACTGGAATGGCATAGTGAGCAAACAAACAAAGGATTTAGGCCCAGATCTCTGTACTGGGGTGAATGTATGACAGTGTTCTGCATTCTGTCCATCATTAGTCCTTTTTGAAAAAGACGGGTAACACACAGAAGTGTAATGTCACTTCCTTACAAATCTGTGATTACTTTCTGGTATACTCTGTCATGGTGGTGGGAGGGCATTGCAGGTAATGGTTCCAGATGACCCTATATCTTCGAGTTCAACAAATCTAGTTCTATCCTTCTACAAATCCACTGCAAACTAGACTGCTTGTTACTTTTTGTGAATTAAGGCCAGAACTCCCATAATGAAGTGTTTTGTTAAATAAAAACAATAAGGCTGAAACATGGTGTCTCTGATTACATAAAGTCTTCTGTTAAGATTATTGAGAAGACTATTTCATAATAATGAAGTTATGCAATTCTTACTATTAATGATGTATTTGAAGCACATGCATATTGACTCATTGTGTCACAGCTGGATTATGTACCTGGTTTACCCAGAGACGCAGCGTCCATTGGTGAGCAAGTGGATTGGCATCAAGGCCCAGAGGACTGAGTGGCCACTGAACCCTGATTATTGTTGTATTTCATCATTCAAACAGCAGTCAGGGGGAAGAATTCCTCTCTTACACTAACACCCATGACAACCTGATTATGATACTTTGTCACCTCCAGCACATCTTGGTGATGACAGTAATCATTTTGAACTCAATATAAAAAATTTCCAGCTCACCCATATCCTGTAATGCTAATGCAAAGAAGGGAGTTCCACCTGTTTGAAATAGCAACGGTTCCAATAAGAGGTAATCCCCCAAGTTGCCTCTTTTTGTCAGTGTGGTCCCACAGTCTAAATTAAATATGAAATGGAGTGGGAACAACAGACAACGGACAAACCCTCTAGCACCACATCTGTGAAGCTTAATTTAATTTTTTCTATAACTTCATTTTACTATATGTTCTCCGAGTGAGTTTCATGGCAGCCACTAAGAGGCAGATTTATCAAAAGTTCATGCAACGCAGCAACGCACCTTGTTGCACTGCACAGTATGAAAGGGTGAGGGCATATTTAACATATTATTTTACATTATATGGTGCATTCCTGTTGTCTCCTTGCGCTGGTGCACAATCTGTTGCCTTGCTCCACCACACCACCCTTGTGCTGCGATGTATTGGTGCCCGTGTTTCAGGGAGGTTGTTTTTGTGCAGGAAGCGACACCTTCCTGCACAGCAACAATTCTGAGAGCAATTTTACTCTTTCTAAGTGCAGCACATTTAGAAAGAAGAAACAACTAAGAGAAATAAAGATATTTCACCTCCTCTGGGAAGGTGTAGAATTTTTAAGAATTCCTAGGTTTGCCACTATTTGTAAATCTGGGAATGCCCCAAAATCTATTGGCGGATGCATGGGAACACCCACATATCACTCATGGGGCCTCATTTATGAGGCCTTGCGTGAGTTTTGCGCTACCGATGCGTCACTTTTTGTGACGCATCGGCGGCGTAAAACATGCCTCCTGATGCGCACTATTTACAAAGTGACGCATCTAAGCAGATGCGTCACTTTGTAAACCCCTGCGCTACATTATACCTGCGTCAGGTATAATGTATACAGAGGGGGCGTTCACCCGCAAAAAGCCTCGTAATAGTGACGCAGTGAAATCTATGAGATTTCACTGCGTCACTTTTAGGACGCTGTTGCGTCAAAATCTTGCGCCTGCCTCACAGCAGGCGTAAGACTGACGCAAGCCCTTTCACATGGGGCTTTCCCCATGTGAAAGGAAGCATTGCTGGAGTTGCGTAACTTTTGTGACACACTCCAGCAATGCGTCACTTTTGCGCCTACAGATACGTCAGAAATACTGACGTATCTGTAACTCCTTGCGACATGATGCGTCATATTATAAATATGACGCATCAATCATGTCGCAGGGAGAGCACAGTGAAAAGTGACGCATCGCTGTTTTCACGCAGCGATGCGTCACTTTTCATAAATGAGGCCCATGGAATGCCTCCCTTGGGCAGAGTAATATAAGGCAATGACTTGAGCAGCCATGTGTTACTCCAGATTTACCAAACCATGTAGGCCCACTAAAGATGGCCTTGTGTTGCTTAGTTAATCTGATTTAGAGATTACTTTGCCCTTGCAACACCATAGGTGATGCAAGGGAAACAAAATCCCATGATAAATTCAGCCCTAAATTTCTACTTTAAGTCAGAAGTAACTTGATTGATGAAATTTAAGATAAAAGTACATAATACAATGAGGCAACAAATAATTACATGAATCAAATTAAAAAGTAAAAACTAAATAGATGGGTGCAAAAATCCGATTAACATGGCTTAAAGGAGGGAATAAAAAGGTTGAATTAAATTGCTGTATACAATGAGAGGTTACATTTCATAGAAAGAATACATAAATAATATTGACATGAACAAATTAATATATTACTAACCTGAGTAAAGTCATGGAAGTTGAGAAACATCTTGTTGAATAGGGGTTAGGGAAAAAGAGCATCTAGTAGCAGCATCTATGAACGATGTGACAGGTGACTATTAGTTCAAGTGTTTCATAGCCATATGACTCGGGTGTACAGAGACAGTATCTGATCTGTGATTATAACAGACGGCATACCACCAGGCTTGGTAAGATAATTTGGTGAAACCCTTCCAATTTTGGGTTATTTGCTCAAAGGCAACTGCTAACAATAGGTTGATACTCCTTGTGTTAGAATTGCAATTAGTTCAGACTGGAGATAAACTCCCTAAAAGTACATGAGTGATAGAGGAGGGGATTCTGTTACAAAAGATTAGGTTAATTTGAGACCTAACACGCTTCCAGAATTTATGAACAAGTGGGCATGTAAAACGCTTAAATCTGCAAATGGGGAGGAACATGTACAACAAGTATCCGGAAAATCAGTTTGCCTTTTGTTTAAAGTTACCAGATATAACAGAAGTCTATTGAAGATAAAAAAGAGTGTTTGCATGGTGTTTGCTGCTCTGGAGCATTTCCTGATTTTTGTCCATTTTTCGTTCCATAGGGAAATTGACCAGCATACCTCTAAATCCTTTCCCAGGAAAGCTCTATTTTAGTTTTTTCTCTAGCGTTGTATGAAGTGGGTAAATGCGTATAAATGATGGAAGCTTTGGGTGTTTGGTGCGAAGAAGAGTATGTAGCTTGGTAACAGAAGAGGAGGTATGAGAGCTAATGGGTACAAAATGAGCACATGCAGTTTTAAGGGCTTGCTTCAGAAGGTTATATTTGGACTGAAAGGATTTGGGCAGGTCAAAAGGTCTACTAACTTGTGAAAAAGGCATGATCTCGTCTTGTACAAATAGTTGATGCCTCCAAATTAAGGGGCCGATTAGGATGGCGGACGGACTTGCGTCCGTCCGCCACCCCTGAGTAGAAGGGACCGTCCGCATGGGCAGCGGCGGTCCCTCCATGGCAATTAGGATGTGACCGCCAGGGTGGCGGTCACATCCTCTATTTTTAACATTGCGGTGGGTGCAGCTTCAAGCTGCACCCGCCGCAATGTTAAAAATGCATGTGTTGCATTTACATGCACAAAGCGGCAGGCACCGCACGGTGCCTGCTGCTTTGTGTACGCAAATGCAGGGGGGTACCATAGGTACCCCCCATGTGCACCCCCCACCCCCCATTCACCCAGGGGGCCCGCAACGGGCCCCCAAAGTGAATGTCCATATGCTTTTCCATGGCGGAAAAGCCGCCGTAGAAAAGCATATTTACACCAACATCATAATATGGCGGACGGTGTCTCATAGACACCGCCTGCCATGTTATAGCTTTTCCGCCGCGGTCGGAAGCCGACCGCGGCGGAAAAGCGGCGGACGGAATTCCAGACCCACCAGCCATCCTAATTTGGCGGTGGGTCTTTGGAGTCTCCGCCGCGGTTTTTCCGCATCCTCCAGGCCGGCGGACACTTCCGCCGGCCCGGAGGATGCGGAAAAACCACCATCCTAATCGGCCCCTAAACCTTTATGTCTCCAGGATTTCCAATACAAAGGCTTACCTTGAATCAATTTGATCTCGCTATGCCATATTGTGGTTCCAAAAAAAGAGTCTAAATCCGTAGGATGTGGCAATGAATTGGATTCCAAAATGTTGCATATATATTTAAGTATTGGAGTAGACATATATTGTGATTTGCGGGTGAAGGATAAATATTCTTGAATTGAGAAGGGGGAAAGAAAAGAATGTTCAAGTTCAACCCAAAAAGGGCAATCTACAAAAGACTCAGAGAGCTATCTCGAGGATTGGGGGAGTAAAAAAGATTTTTGGTAGGTAGGGAAATCGGGAAACTTAACACCACCTTCTGATTTTGGCCACGTCAGTTTTAATAAAGAGACGCATGATCTTCTGTTCCATAAAAATGAAGATAGCACAGAGTTTATATTCTTAATTTTTTTTAAAGGAATGGGTGCTTGGATGTTAGAAATTGTGTAAAGTATTATGGGGGTCAGCATCATCTTTATAGTATCTAAACAGCCCCACCAAGATAAATATAAGGGGTGCCATTTAGCAGTTAAAGTGGAGATTCTTTGTATACATTTATATTTACATAGGGAACGTGTTTCTGGGATGGAAGGAGTAAAATGTAAACCTAGGTATTTTATGTGATGAGTGCTCCATGTTAAGTATGAAGTAACGAAATTATCCTTGAATGTATATTTAGTTAAAAGCAATATTTCACATTTGTCCTTGTTCAATGTATACCAGGAAACAAAGGCAAAGGATTCAACTTCCTGTAAGAATGCGGGGACAGAGGAATTAGTTTGTGAGATAAATAATAATACATCATCAGCATGTGCTGCTAATTTGGTTTGTGTGTTTCTAAAATCAAATTCATGTATATCTTAATTTTGACAGATTTTGGACAAAAAGGTTCTATGGCTAAATTAAAGAGTTATAGGGATAAAGGACAATTCTGGCGAACACCTCTGCCCATATCAAAATATGAAGATGTGTTGCCATTTCCACATGCTACTGCTCGTGGATGTGAGTAAAGAGTTGATATTAAATATATGATTTTTGGGAGAAAAAAAACACTTAAGTGTTTGAAAAAGATAAGGCCATTCAACTCTATCAAACGCTTTTTTCGCATCTAAGGCCACTGCTGCCCAGGATTGTGGTAGGTGGGAGGATTTAGACAGCATGTCGAAAAATAAACAAGTGTTGTCTGGAATGAGATGGCCTTTAACAAATCTGGATTGTTCCACACCCAGTTATTGGGGTAAGTGGGACTCCAAACGAATGGCCAAGACTTTGAAAAAAATGTGTAATCGACATTGACTAGTGAAATGGACCTATAGGTCCTTCCTTCCTTAGTAATAAGGCACATTATGGCATCTGAAAAACAGCCAGAGGATTTGCCTGAGTGTAAAAAAATGTCTGGGAGATTGTGTAATTTGGGGAGGAGCAACTGTACGAAATACAAAAAAAACTCAACAGTGAAACCATCCGGATCTAGAGCTTTATCTTTTTTGAGGGTCTATAAAGCAGTGAGGAGTTCCTTTTGTGATAGATCAGATTCTAAGAAGATGAGATCTACTAAGTATCTGAGAACTACAGAATGTCAGAAAAAAACTGAGTGATGTGAGGCGCAGAGAGAGGATTTTCTGATGTGTAAAGTGCCTTGTAAAGAAGAAGCAATTGATGCAAAATTTCGGCATCCTTAAACTTCAATGTTTGTTGCTCATCCATAATTCATTCTATATTAAGTTTATTGTGTTTAACTTTCAAATAATTAGCTAATAATTTCCCAACTTTGTTTTGGCCACCATAACACTTGGAATTAGACTTTAATAAATATGTTGAGGCATTGTCTGTTGATTCCTTGTTAAAATGAAACTTGACATTCTAAGTTCAAATAAACAATCTTTTGATTTTGAAGAGTAGTAGTTAAGAGGTATTTGGTTAGTTCTCGCGCAGTTTTGCGTTTTCTGGATGCGAAACCAATAATAAAGTCTCAAGCTACTGCTTTAAAAGCATCTCAAATAACAGAAAAAGGTACGGTATTGGTTTGATTAAGGACAAAATATTAATTCAAAGAGGAAACAAAAAGAGGAGGTAAACTTTGGATCCTAAAGAAGAGCATTATCAAAATGCCATCTCCTGGGTACATTAGGTTTTTGTAAAATATCAAGTTGGATAGATGTAGGAGCATGGTGGGATATTAGAATGAACCAATATCCACAGCTCTTAAGGATTGGGAGATATTATGGGATATAAAAAAATAATCTATTTGTGATTGGGTCTGATGGGCTGGAGAATTTTAAGTATATTATCTTGTGGTGGGGTTACAAAGTCTCCAGGCATCAATAATCGTGTACTATTGAATAGTTAAAACAAAAAGTTAATGTGCCTTATGGGAGACAAAGGAAACCATTGAGTTATGATCTATGAAGGGATCTGAAACTTGGTTGCAATCACCTGCATGGCAAAAGTTATCTTCAATGAAATGTGTAATTTGTTGAGCAAGGAAAGTCCAAAAAGAGGAATCTCCAGCGGTGGGAGCATAGATATTGAGTAAAGAAACCGGTGCATTCCCGATCAACAGTTTGGTTCATAACCATCGTCCTTTTCTATCAGAGCTTTAGGAGAGCAATTTAACAGAAAAAGTTTTACGAGTTAGAATCTGATTTGGTTTACCATTCCCTGGTGAGAAAAAAACCTCCCCTACCCATCCCTTCTTCAATTTTCAAGATTAATTCTCTGTGAGGTGAGATTCGTATATAAAAGCTATGTCTGCCTCTAATTTAGCCAGATGTGTTAAAACCCTTTGTCTTTTTATGGAAGACTAGCAGCCCGTCCCGATGTTGTCCGGGAGCAATCAGGCTTCTGGGCGCCCGCCCGCCCCGACTTTGTCTCAGGCTTCAGGGCCCCCGCCCACCCCGACGTTGTCCGTGGGTCCCCCGGAGCGCACCCGCCACTTTCAAGGCCCCCAATGAGCCGCACACGGGCCGCTTCACCTACCTCAGCCGCCGCTCCTCCCCGCCTGGCCGCCGCTCCTCACCGCCTGTCCGCCGCTCCTCACCGCTCCTCCCCGCCTGTCCGCCGCTCCTCCCCGCTCTCATGTCCGCCGCTCCTCCTCGCGCTCCTGTACGCCGCTCCTCCCCGCGCTCCTGATGTCAGCACGCACGTCGCGGCCGGCGCTACTTCCAAGGGACAACTTTTTTTTTTATCGTAAATATTTTAAAGAACGTATATTTTATTTTTTTGTATAGCGTAAGTCCATCTGCAGACCCTGACAATTACAATGATGTATCGGGTGTTTGGATTGGTGCTGTGGTTCCTGAGTTTACCCGCCTCAAAGGTTCAAAGTTCTCTCTTTATAATAGTAGTATATATATATATATATATATATATGTATAAAGTCTAAACAGGAAGCCCCAAATTAAAGCAAAGCCACACGAAGTTCAGATCAGCACGTTTATTTGCATCCATTTTACTGCTCGCTCCTTGACAGCTTTCAGAGCAATCTTTGAACATGTAAAGCCTGACGCGTTTCAGGAAATAATCCTTTCTTCAGAGGCATTGTTCACGAAGGGCTCGAAGAGCAGTTTTTGGCCGCGTCTGCTCATATAATCACTGGCACCTGCCACAGTGGGCGTGGCTAAATCGAAAAGCCTTCTGTGCCTTGTAGTACGCTGGCCCTCTTTCCACAGTGGGGCCACTCAACAGTCCTTGCAATTTGAACCAAGTATTCATCAAGTGGAGTAAAGTAAAGCGCTGTAAGCCCTCAGATTGCGCTTTGCAGCAGTGAATTCGTGCTCAGGGCAGCACCACCTGCATTGGAGCTGCTCTTGTCTTCGTTCCGTCTTTGCAAGCCCCTTCTCAGAGCCTGCATGAACCCTTCGTAAGGTGGGCCTCGCTTCTCGACTGGGCAAACAGCCGATATCCATAAAGTCGAAACAGGAAGCCCCAAATTAAAGCAAAGCCACACAAAGTTCAGATCAACACGTTTATTTGCATCCATTTCACTGCTCGCTCCGTGACAGCTTTCAGAGCAATCTTTGAACATGTAAAGCCTGACGCGTTTCAGGAAATAATCCTTTCTTCAGAGGCATTGTTCACGAAGGGCTGGAAGAGCAGTTTTTGGCCGCGCCTGCTCATATAATCACTGGCACCTGCCACAGTGGGCGTGGCTGAATCGCAAAGCCTTCTGTGCCTTGTAGTACGCTGGCCCTCTTCCCACAGTGGGGCCACTCAACAGTCCTTGCAATTTGAACCAAGTATTCACCAAGTGGAGTAAAGTAAAGCGCTGTAAGCCCTTAGATTGCGCTTTGCAGCAGTGAATTCGTGCTCAAGGCAGCACCACCTGCATTGGAGCTGCTCTTGTCTTCGTTCCGTATTTGCAAGCCCCTTCTCAGAGCCTGCACCAACCCTTCGTAAGGTGGGCCTCGCTTCTCGACTGGGCAAACAGCCGATATCCATAAAGTCTAAACAGGAAGCCCCAAATTAAAGCAAAGTCACACGAAGTTCAGATCAGCACGTTTATTTGCATCCATTTCACTGCTCGCTCCTTGACAGCTTTCAGAGCAATCTTTGAACATGTAAAGCCTGACGCGTTTCACGAAATAATCCTTTCTTCAGAGGCATTGTTCACGAAGGGCTGGAAGAGCAGTTTTTGGCCGCACCTGGTCATATAATCACTGGCACCTGCCACAGTGGGCGTGGCTAAATCGCAAAGCCTTCTGTGCCTTGTAGTACGCTGGCCCTCTTCCCACAGTGGGGCAACTCAACAGTCCTTGCAATTTGAACCAAGTATTCACCAAGTGGAGTAAAGTAAAGCGCTGTAAGCCCTCAGATTGCGCTTTGCAGCAGTGAATTCGTGCTCAAGGCAGCACCACCTGCATTGGAGCTGCTCTTGTCTTCGTTCCGTCTTTGCAAGCCCCTTCTCAGAGCCTGCACGAACCCTTCGTAAGGCGGGCCTCGCTTCTCGACTGGGCAAACAGCCGATATCCATATAGTCTAAACAGGAAGCCCGAAATTAAAGCAAAGCCACACGAAGTTCAGATCAGCACGTTTATTTGCATCCATTTCACTGCTTGCTCCTTGAAAGCTTTCAGAGCAATCTGCGGCCGGCGCTACTTCCGAAGGACTATTTTTTTTTAATCGTAAATATTTTAAAGAACGTATATTTTATTTTTTTATATAGCCTATGTCTATCTGCAGACCCTGACCATTACAACGATGTATCGGGTGTTTGGATTGGTGCTGTGGTTCCTGAGTTTACCCGCCTCAAAGGTTCAAAGTTCTCTCTTTATAATAGTAGTATAGATTTCAAACTTCTGAAGTTCTAAGAGACGAATTTCAAAGACATGGAAATAGTAAAAGAATAAATAAGAGACACCAATCTAGGTAATCCATCAAGCAGAAAAATACATACCATATAACAACCCAACTATACAAGGAATTAACCAAACAGTATATGAGAAATAAGAGAAATGAATATAAATACAAATGTGAAACATTGGGTAGATGAAAGAAAAAGAAATTGAATAAGAGAATAGGAGAGAAATAAGACAAAGATAGAAGAAGAAAGAGAAAAAAGACAAGAAAAAAGAGGAACAAAAGATACAGGGGTAAGAAAGGTGAAACATACCTAGAAATACCAAACAATGGTGGGAGGGATAAAACCACATGGAGCAAATGACAGCTCAAACTGAACGGAACGAAGGGCGAGGAGGGACCACATCATATGAGGTAACAAGACGGGTACAGACATCAACAATCCTGCAAAGAAGGAAAAAAGGTAAATATTATAAAAAAAGAGTCACAGTAAAATACATCATAACAACAATGTTAAACTAATCAATCGTAAATTGGAATTCCGGCGTAATAAAAAAAGGAAAAGAAGAAAGAGTAATTTGGAAAGTTGTTGACATTAAGTGGTCTGAGACATTGAGGCTCTAGAGAAGTCCATAGATTCTGTTTTACAGAAATGGATAAAGCTATGCAGCTTGACTGGATCTTCGTACATTGTGGTCGTGTTCTTCTAAGTGACCGTAAAGAGACATGGATGGAAAAGTCCATAGCGGGCCCCTAAAGAACGTTAATCAGGTCTCATATTGAGGAACTCCTTTCCTCTGTTTCCTGTAGCTTTGGCGTAGTCTTGCAAGAAGAATAAAGGTGTACCTGACCACAAGAGGCGTTGTATTGATTTGACAGCTGTGATGACTTTTATCAGATCTGGGTATTCGAGGAAGTATGGAATGAATCCCCTCGGTCTCCGTGAATTTGATACACCATTCGGTTGACGGCCTAACCTTTGAGCACGTTGGATGTTATGCACAGTTCCCTCTGGTAAATGCAATAACTTAGGGAGAAAGGATAAGAAGAAAACAAGGGGATCAGAGCCTTCTGTATACTTTCCGGCAAACCATAATAGCAAAAAGGTTATTTCTTCTTTTTCGGTTTTCGAGGTCTTTGACCTCTCTTTTTAAGTGAGGAAACCTATGGATCCTTTTCAAGCGCTTTTTAGCAGCTTTCCCTCTTGCTAGAGGGATAGATCCTTTAGACAAAGACATCAAAGAGTCCTCCATTTTGGAGATTACTGCAAAAATCTTAACATTTTTAATAAAGGACTGCATAAAGCATGGAGCAAGTGGGCCTCGTTTCTTCAACCTTCCCATAGGAGATACTGGAACAGGAGAGGTTAGTATTCAACTATACAAAGAAGTCGGGATACATGCTGACAAGGAAGGAGACTACAATGGAGCTAAAAATGGCTGTCTGTTGGGAAAATATGCAGATTATGCATTATGAAAGGAGAAAAAAAGAAAGTTGAGAGGAAAAGTACCTCAGAGGCTTATAAGTGAAATCACAAGCTTGCAGCATGCATTGACAGAATGTGTCACCCAATGAAGGATATCAGAACATAGAAGCAGCTGCTGTTAATTCCCGTACAAAACTGTAAAGTCACGATGATGTATCTTGATGCAAAATGTCGGCAACTAATAGCATTATCCTGAAAGGAGAAGTGCTATCATGAAATTGAGACTGTAGGACTAAGCAGATAACCATACATGCAGCACTTCGCAATAGCGCAGTAATTATGACAAGTGTTCCAAAATGGATAATGTAGAGGAGCGTGGGTGACTGTATTGAAAGCACCGGTGAGGTAGCAGCGCTTCGGGGAAAATCCACAATCAAAATGGCATCCGCAATCAGTGCCGCACTGAGGCAGAAACTTCCTTCAGTGAAAAACAAATCTCGGGCCGAAAAAGCTGCCGCAAAGGGCATTTCCTGAGTCAGGATGATATCCGCAATTTATGACGCCTTACCAGTCATGTAGACATGGCGTTTCGCTGCAGTCCATCCACGCCATTCTAAGAAGTCTCACTCGGGCGCCGCCATCTTCCGCAGGTGTCAAGCCATGCCCCCTAAATTTCTATTTAACAAATCACCCACTCCTGCATCGCGCACATGTTCAACAAAACTTGACTTTATAGCTATCGAAATCAAATTGGCATGGAAAATAGATGTAACACTGATATATTGCTGTTTTTGTATTGATATGTGCTACCATAGCAATAGTAAAAAGTAAGCAGTCATTTCCCTTTTTGCTTGGGCAACCAAAATCATCATCATAATTCTCGAAAAGACACATACTTGGGAGGCCTCAAATCTCCAACCTTCCAGTCAATAGCTGGACAGGTCAACTGGTTTGCACGTCAGAGACTGCTCCTGCTGTGCCTGAGTGAGAGAGTATGGATTGATGGGCAGGAGACAAGACATTAACACCATTCTCAATAAGGATATTTGTGATAAAGAACTACAAAGACTTGTGCATGCTACATGGACCACCTAACCTCTGAAGCAGTGAATATAGACTGAACAAATCATTCTACGTTATATACAACATAAATAATCATTTCAATGGTGAAAAGTAGTCAGGTTAAGAAGAGCTTTCTTGAGTACAAGAGTGTCTTCTTTATAACGAAAAGCACAAACGCCCACTGATTTTCCAAAGAATTTCATAATAATAAAACCTTTTCATTTTATTTCCATGTGGCCAGTTCTTGAAGAATTATGTACACATTTCATGCTGACAAAAGTCATGAGCACATCACCTGCTTTCAGTTTACTGTTTGGAAGAATATTTTGCTGTGTACATCGATATATGGAGCAAAGCTAGCTGGCGAGTCGTCCAATTACGTATGACACCCACAGCTAGTTTCAATTTTACAATATGCCTTAGAGTAAGTAACCAAAGGTTTTTAACAGTGGCAGTGACAGAGCTGCATGAAAGCACAGATCCGATTATGTTGCCCATTGGGAAGCACAAATACAAATACATTATAAAACCAGGCATAATAAATATGCTATGGACTTCTCAAACATGGCTGTTCAACACAAAAAAATGAAAGGAGTGACTCAATCTAATTAGTGTGTTGTTTCCAAGACAGCTTTTTCATTCAGCAAATACTCAACGGAAGTGCTCCTGAAATCAAAGCACTGCGTGCATTTCAATAGAAACACTGCCGGAAATATAATAACATGAATATCTGTTACATTCCACTTTATCATAAATCTTCCTTGTACCTTTAATTCTCCTTGTTATTCTTTGAGTGTTCTTAGAACACTACTGTCCTCCAGACTTCAGGTCAGTTGCACTGTTCCTGTGGACCTGGAGACTGCTGTCTATGTTTCTGTGCTGTAAT
Source organism: Lissotriton helveticus (assembly GCF_964261635.1). Taxonomy (NCBI): domain Eukaryota; kingdom Metazoa; phylum Chordata; class Amphibia; order Caudata; family Salamandridae; genus Lissotriton; species Lissotriton helveticus. The sequence continues at coordinate 1,697,209,334 of NC_136061.1, read as the reverse complement.
AAAGCCTCATCAACCATAACCTGCTCCTGTGGATTATTTAACAAATTTGGCGACGAGGGTGGGATTTAATCCTGACTGAGGACTACAGCACAGAGGTGGAGTTTTAATATTCAAAATTTTGTGACTTTTTGAAAAACTACAGAAACTAGTTTGCATCTTTAAACAACGTTGTTGTGAATTTGACAAATTTTCTGATGAGGGAAGAGAAAATGGCCGTCTGAAAACTCCTACCAACATCAAGATACGCAATTTCAAGGCATTTGGGAAGATTTTGAATGGTGTTTACCTTCAAATCTTTATTGTGCCAGTGGTTGTGAGCAGAGCGCGAGAGCTGCACGCGTCCGTCACAGCTGTTGTGTTCGTCATTGGAGGAGGAAGAACAGTGCTCGAGACAACCTCTTCAAATCCCAGCTGTCATCGGTGATCACAGCGCAAGGAAGCATTGGCCGTCATTGGTGTTTACAGGAAGAACAGCGCTCGAGACATCGGTGTTTACAGCGCAAGGGAGTATTGTGATGATGTCATGGCGCAACGTGATCCAACGTGCGTTATGATTTGACAGCACAACAGCGTGGCGGCCATTTTAGTTTGGGCAATGTGTTTCCATGACAACGGGTCATCGGAAATCGTCGAGAGAGCCGTCTGTTAACATCGTGACTGCATAAAGTTTCTTTTAAATGCGGATAGATGGAATTAGAGGCGGATACATGAGAATTAACTCAAGTAGGCAATTATAGTAGTATTTCCAACAATTTTAAAAGGAAGTTGAATCGTTGTTGAAATCACTACAAGATACAATTTTCAGATTATTTACAACTTACAAATGCTAATTATATTCGACATTTCATTGGAAGATCCTGTCCTGAGGAATATTATTGCTTGTTTTTAGTATTCATATGGAACAAGTGTTATATTAATTGTAAGAACATTCAGAGATTACATTTATTCACAGAAGGTTGCATTATACTGTGGCACTGTTGCAAGTAACCTCATATATCACTTAAAACTCTAGAAATGCAGTTTGATCCACCTGAAAAGTTCCTACAAAATAAGGGTGATCCACCTATTCCTTGGACTCGTTGGAAAGAAGAGTTCTTTAATTACATGAAAGCCATAGATGGCGAACGCATGGGGGTGGAGAGGAAAAAAAGTATTCTCCTACATTGTCTCGGCTCTGAGGGACAAATGGTTTTTAGGGCTTTACCACCTATTCCACCTGAGTTAGGTGAGGGAGAATCTACCAATGTGTATAAAGAAGCACTCATTAGAATTGAGAAAAGATTTAAACCAGTTTCTAATATAGCTCTTAATAGGTATAAGTTTTACACTCGTGCACAACAAGATTCTGAATCGTTTGATGAATTTATGACTGCTTTGAGATCTTTAGCCATTCATTGTAATTTTGGCACTATTTGTGATGAGATGTTGAGAGATCTGGGGCCCGATGTAGGTAAATCCCATTTACCGATTTTGAAATACCGAATCCTACCGATTCGGTATTCAAAAATCGGTAAATGGGATGTAGGTCCCAACATCTGGATTCGTTACCGAATCCTTAACAATTCTTAAATTACCGATTTGGTAAATACCGAATCGGTAATGCCCATTCATTCCTATGGGCTTTGAAGCCCATAGGAATGATTAGGCATTACCGATTCGGTATTTACCAAATCGGTAATTTAAGAATTCACAAGGGTGCAGGGGGTGTCACTTTGACACCCTCTAGCACCCCCAAAACGGCCATGTGTGCAATGTGGCACACAGACATGCCCTAAGGGCACGTCTGTCTGTCACATGGCACATGTGTACATGCACAGATGTGCATGTACACAGGAATCGTTTTTTTACCATGGATTTGTATTCCATGGTAACATACCGATTCTGTAAGCCATGTGCTGCCGGAACATAGGCTACCTACATTGCATTTTCGGTAATTTTACCGAATCGTTATCATTACCGAATCGGTAAATATTACCGACTCGGTAAATTTACCGATTCGGTAATGATAACGAATCGGTAAAATTACCGAAAATGTGCCCCTACATCTCCATAGCCCTTTACCGATCGGAAACGGCCGAAAATCGGTATTTTCGGCCGATTCCGATCGGTAAAGGGCTACCTACATCGGGCCCCAGATTATTGTCCATGTTAAGAATAAAAAAACACAAGAACGCCTATGGGAATTAGGTGATCTCAAATTATCAGAGGCAATTTCTATTGCCAAATCCCTAGAACAGTCAGAAAAATGGATGCTCACTGTACAAAAACATTCCAATAGTAAGTCAGATTCCCATGAGGAAGTTTGTTTAATCAAACATGGTGAAAGACATAATGAAAATTTCCGCCCCAATGCAAACACCAACAGATTTAATAACACAGGAAATTTTAGAAGATTTGAAAAATCTGTAATTTGTTACAAATGTGGTAGTAGAATGCATGTTGCTTCGTTTGCTAGATGTCCTGCCATCAATAAAGAATGCAGGAAGTGTGGAAAGTTGGGACATTTTTCAAATATGTGTAGAGATTCAGGGAAATTTGTACAAAATCCCAATGTTAAAGTAGCTGTTGTTACAGAAGATGTACAGAAAAACTGCAGTTGTGTGTGTGAGGGCACGGAGAAAGGTTCCTCATCCAATAAAGGTTTTGTAGTCTATCTTGATGAAGAGATTTCTTTGATTAGTTCGGATGGTCTAAATATTAAGAAAACAATTTGTGAAATGTTTGTTTTGGGGATTAGTCTGAACTTAATGGCTGATTCAGGGTCACCTTGGACCATTATTACCAAAGAATACTTTAATGAACGGTTAAGACAGGTGTTAAGCTTAAATGACATTCTTCCTTCTGAAATTCGTGCAGTCAGTTTCAACGGTTCAAGAGTGGAAATTTTAGGTTATTTTGTGGTCAAGATTACTTTTAGATCCAGGTGTGTTCAAATTTGTTTGTATATTGCAGAAAAAGGGGTGAAAGTTATTGGTTGGATGGATCAATGGAGGTTTGGTATAATTCTTAATCCTCGTGCCAAAGATCCTGTTATGTTGGGTGAGATTTTTGAGGATGAGAATAGCTCTTCAATTTCCAATGAAAGGGGAACTGAATTAATTAAATCCGAGTTTAAAGATGTTTTCTCTGACAAATTGGGTAGGCTTCAAAATTTTTCACACAAAATCAAGCTTAAATCTGGAGTGGTTCCGGTCAAGCAGAAGTTGAGAGGGGTGCCTATCAATGTTAGGGAAGATCTTAAGAAAAACTTAGAGGATTTGGTTAGAGAGGAAATAATAGAACCCATTGAATCAGCTGAATGGGTTTCCCCGATTGTTTTAGTAAGAAAACCCGACAAATCTTTAAGAATGTGTGTGGACCTCAGGGCACTCAATTTGGCGATTATGGTGGACTGTCATCCTCTCCCCAATATCAACGAAGTTGTTTCCATGTTAGAAGGTGCCAACGTTTTTTCCACCCTCGATTTAAGATTGGCTTATCACCAAATTTCTCTTACAGATGAGTCTAAATGCCTCACGGCTTTCATTACCCCTCAAGGACTTTTTCAGTACACTAGAATGCCGTTCGGGTTGGCTTCGGCAGCCTCAGTTTTTCAAAGGGTTATGTACAATATTTTTAGGGATGTGGAACACTTCGTGAAGTGTTTTCAGGATGATATTTTGATTTTTTCTAGTACAGATGAAGAACATCTGGTTCATCTACGTTGTGTTTGTGAGAAGTTGAGGAAGAGTGGTCTGACTTTGAAGGCAAACAAGTGCAAGTTATTTCAACCTACAGTCGAATATCTGGGTCACACTTTGTCTGGAGATGGTGTATTTCCCAAAATGTCCAATGTGGATGGAATCAGTAAGGCTCCCTCACCAGTCAATAGAGACCAGTTGTTATCCTTTGCAGGCATGTGCGAATATTATAGCAAATTTGTCAATAACTTTGCTACCAAGATGGAGCCACTAAGAAGGCTGTTGAGACATGGTAATGAGTTTGTTTGGGAGAGAGAACAACAAGTGGCATTTGATCTCATTAAAAATGACATCTTACATGCTCCTACCCTTAAGCCTTTCTGCCTAAATAGGATGTGTGTTATCACAGTAGATGCAAGTATGTATGGTGTTGGGGCTGTTTTGTCTCAAAGATCAGGTCAAGATGAATGGAATGTATGTTTTGCCTCACGCACACTAAATGATACGGAACGCAGATATGCTGTCATAGAAAAGGAACTTTTGGCTTGTGTATGGGCGATTGAGCATTTCAGGAACTTCATATGGGGAAGTAAGTTCGTATTGAGAACTGATCACAAGCCATTAGTTAACATTCTTTCTCCGGGGGGAGGGTGGAATTCAACAGCCCGCATTTCCAGATTAACATCCAGACTCCAAGAATATTCTTTCACTCCAGAATATGTTCCAGGAAAAAAAAATGTTGTAGCAGATTTCTTGTCCCGTCCTCCTTGTGAGTGTTCAGATAATGAGAATCTGAGTGATTCTGAAGTTGTTACTTGTTTACAAGATGTGCTTTCTACGTCTTTTGCTGAGATTTCTGAAGATATGTGGGAAAAATCTGATAATCAAGATCTTACTTTACAAGCTATTAAAAAGTTTATTCGGGAAGGATGGCCGGAGAAGAAATTGTTAAAGGAAGATTTTATGCCTTATTTTAATATTTCAAATGAATTGGAATTGGAGAATAATTTGGTTTTCAAATCTGGCAAGTGTGTTCCACCGTTTAATGTACAAAATGTGATTTTAAATATCGCACATAAATCTCATCCTGGGATGTCTGCCATGAAAAGATTGATAAGAAATTTTTTTGGGTGGCCATCTTTGGATCGCTTAGTGGAACATAAAGTCAGAGAATGTGCTGCTTGTATGGGGAATGACAAAATGTTGAAAACCAATATTCCCCCTTTGAAAACTACTTCTTGGCCAACGTCACCATGGAAAAAAAAATCTTTTGATATTTCTGGTCCGTTTATGTGTCTTCCTCCTAATTCTCGTTATGCACTTGTGTTGATGGATTATCATTCAAAATGGCCAGAAGTTAAGTTTGTTTCATCTGCCTCTACCAGTGTTGTAGTAGAGTTCTTTAAGGAAGTATTTTCTAGGGAAGGGTGTCCCTCTGTTTTGGTCACAGATAATGGGGTCCAGCTTAGGTCATTAGAAATGGAGGACTTCCTTAAATTACATTCCATCAAACACCATACAGTCTCTTTTTATGCGCCACATGAAAACGGTCTTGTTGAACGTTTCAATAGAGTTTTGAAAGGGTTTGTTTCTGATGCTTCTAAAAATGGCTCGAATTGGATGACACTTTTGAGGGAAAAACTTTGGTCCTACAGGATTACTCCCCATTCCACCTCTGAGGTTAGTCCTTTCCGTTTGCTCAAAGGACGTGATCCTGTTTCTTCCATTTGTCCTTGGTGGTTCAGGGATAAGTGTGTCAATAGATCTTTCTCTGAAGATTTAGTTGAACAAGCTGCACAGAAGGTCGAAGATAAGCAAGCTAAGACCAAATTATGGTATGATAAAAAATGGAATGTTAAATCTTCTAATTTTGCTGTGGGGGATGTTGTTAGAATTAAAAAACTTGGTTTTATTTCGAAATGTTCCAATAAATTTGGTAAACCCATGAAATTAGTTAAAGTCTTCAGTAACAGTGTTATTACCCAAGATGGTAGACTATGGAACATCAGGCATGTTGCGAAGTGTCCCACCTCGCATTTGGTCTCTTTTCCATGTTCTCAAAGTGGTCCTAATAATTCCATTGCTTCAAGGGTCAAGTTTTCTGATCGCTCTAGATTGTGTCCTACACAATTTAATGATTATGAAACTTGATCATCTGCTTATTTTTTCTTTGTATTGAAGGGAGATGTGTTACATTCCACTTTATCATAAATCTTCCTTGTACCTTTAATTCTCCTTGTTATTCTTTGAGTGTTCTTAGAACACTACTGTCCTCCAGACTTCAGGTCAGTTGCACTGTTCCTGTGGACCTGGAGACTGCTGTCTATGTTGCTGTGCTGTAATAAAGCCTCATCAATCATAACCTGCTCCTGTGGATTATTTAACAATATCCTATGGCATTAATATTGTAATCTCCATATTGTTTGAGAATATCAATCCACCGGATGTCAATTTTCAAATATTGACTCAATTGCGGTAAAGATAGTTAAGGCATAATATGTTTGGGATATGATATATATATATGGCAGCAGGTCGGTTGTATTAGTGCTGCAAGGCAGCCCTCTGAAGAATACTGCAGGCCATAGGCAGCAGAGAAGGGCTTGAGAGTCCTTCCATAGGCCCAGAAGTGCCCTGGAGAGCTGGTGTGAGGATCCTATATTTTACCTGCTGCCAGCTTTGATGTGGAAGAAATGTCTTGAGTTTCCCCCCAAAAGAAGTGTCTGGAATTTCCTACCCCGGTCTTGGTCTATACATTCTAAAATAGTTGAAGATATTTTGCACCTCACTGATAACAAGGCTGAAACTAAAGTACATAGTGCAGCAGAGGCACAAGACATATATGGCCTCATCCAGGAGATCAGGTCATTCGAAATGAGCGTGAGATTAACCAAAGGCTTCATGCTACTACCCTTATTCAGTACCATAAGGATACCAAGACGGTTAAGATTACCAATAAAACCAATGATGTTTTACCAACAAAAAGTTTATGGATAAATGGTATTCCATTCTTGACAAATGTTCACTTGACCTCATGCTTTTAATAGTAGAAGAATTATCTGCAGTTTTGGTCAGTCTGGAACAAGAGATCAAGGAGTTACATGACTGTTAAACAGCGCATGGAAACAGATAATTGGGTTACAATGTTAGAGGAGATTTAAATCAAGTTAGACATCTACACGAAAGAGATCTATGAGTGGAAGGTCTGCAAGTTCAGGAGAGACACAATAGATTATAAATTAGATGAGTTGGGCGTAGGTATACGCGTAAAAACATACTTTTAAAAAATCAGAAACCACTTCCTCAGAAGAGAGTTTAGTATCAGTTAGTGACACACCTAGACAAGAGCACCAGTTCCATCAACATCTGGAACAGTACATACAGAAGTTCCTGCGACATCTGCCCCTAAGGTTTCTTTCTTAGCAATTAGTCCAGCAGCCATCATCTCGCCAATAGAAAAACCAGTGGTACAATCCGATGTAATAAAACCCGTAGAGGTCGTGGACTCAGCAAAATGGGAAAGTGCAGGTTGCAGACAGAAGAAACACTAGCTGTGGACATTTCATCAGTTCAGTTGACTGAGTCCTTAGTAGCAGTGTTGAATAAGGGGATTACATTTGTACCTACCTTTCATTGTAACTCATTGAATATAGAGATAGATCTGTGTAAATTTATGAGAAAGCTTAGGATACAATATTTCTTTCCAACAAAGAGATCATACAAGCAAATTTGGGTATCTCCGATTTTAAGAAGTTTGGACCAAAAAGTACATTTATTGCTCCTACAACGCACAAGGTTTTAGACTCTTTTGCAAAATAGGTATTAGCAAAAATTGCCAATATCAATTTTGCGAGGCCAGACATTTGCAAATAATCATTGTAAACTTGCAATCTGCGACATGCAATTTGCGAAAATCGCAAACAGCATAATCGCAAATTGCGAATTCACAAACAGATGAATAAAAATATCGCAATTTGCAAATTTGTGTAATTCGCAATTTTGCACATGGATTTTACCACCAACTCAAAGCAGGCTGTAACCAGGTGCAACCTATTTAAACAAGCCCAGAATGCAACAGGAACCTTCACAATGGCAGTGCTGTATGTGATAGCCAGGAGGATGCAAATTTGAGCTGCAGCACAGAGAAGGAGGAAACAGGAACAGATCTTTAGAGTGCGCATCACTCTGTTTCAGCAGACTGACGAGAAGACCCTTGCTGGAACACCCAACACGCAGGACCCAAACCATTCCAACCCATGTGCAGGTCCTGTGTTCACTGCACTTACTGGCATCAGGGAGTTTCCAAGAGGTGATAGCAGCAGCAGGAGGGGTCTCCCAGAGTTGCCTGTCGCACTTCTTCCATGCATTCCTGGATGCAATGCTACAGAGGCACATCATCACATCCAGTTCCCCCGCACACAACATGCATTACAGCAAACAAAACAGAACTTCTACCAGATTGCCCAATTGGCCCACGTCATTGGCTGCATAGATGGAACCCATGTAGCCCTCTCACCCCCCATCAAACAATGAGTATGTATTCATGTACCACAAATTGTATCAGTCACTAAACATACTGGTCATCTGAAATGCCAAATATATAATCGATTTTGTTGCAAAATACCCTGGCGGTACACATGACTAATTTATATTTATACACAGTGGGATGTACAGACGTCTCACTGGTAGCGATTTTGGTGAGGGCTACCTGCGAGGTAAATGCATGTCTAACATTCTAACATACAGTTAAGGTCTGCAGTAGGAGGACAGTGATTGACCTCATGTCTTTCATCCTGTAGGAGACAGTGCATATGCAGTGCAAGACTTCATCCTAACACCGTACTCAATCCAGCTAATGCAAGGGAGCGAAGATATAATCCTGCACACAAATCTACGCGCTGTGTAATTTAGCTGTCATATGAGATACTGAAGAGCCGGTTCCCCTGCCTGCATAAAATACAGCTCACAGAGACGTGCTGCAATATTGTAGCTACTTGTGCCATGCTCCACAACAGAGCTACGAAAAAAAGGCATTCCAGTTAAACTTACTGATACAGATGCATCTGAGGATGAGGGCCTAGGTCTGTTTTTCAGACCAGCAGGTGGTGTTGGGGTAGCCTCCCGGGCACGCTCGTTTGATGACCACTTTTAAAGGTCCACCCAGCAGCCATATACCTCAGCATCAATCGGCGATGAACCCGACTCCAAACTTGGTTTCAGAACCTTATAATTTTAATATTACTGAACACGGCTGGCGGGAGCTGCTGCCTCCTCCTACTCTTGAGCTGGGAAACCGCTTTACACCTTTGACAACTTTAGATGCATGTGATTGACTCAATGAGCATGATTCTGTGAATCAAGTTAATCCAGCTAACTTGCAGGATACCCCATGTTCAAGCATCGGGACAGTAGACACTAGTAAAATAATTTTTATATCCTGGAACATTGCTGGACTCTCTAGCAAGTTTACTGACCTGTTATGGATTGTTTACGTTAAACAATTTAGCGTCATTTGTCGACGGGATACCTGGATATTGGGAAACACCCCACCACTGGAGGGCTACAAATCATTTTCAGTCCCGGCTATTTCATCACATGGGGGAAGATGAATGGGTGGCCTCACAATTTATATCTCCTTAGAGGTGAAATGCGGTTTAACGGTTGTGTCTCAAGAAAACCCTTGCATACTGGCATTGGTACTTTATAGGGGGACTCGAAAGTTGGGCCTCATACATTTTTATAATTCATTATCATTTAACAACAAAGCAGGTAATATAACTCTACTAGGCTCTTTTGTAAGGGAACATATGAACATGACCTTCGGAGACCTTCTGATTGCCTGGGACTTTAATATTCATACACGTGGTGACCCTAGGATAGTTTCGGTATCTGAGATGGGGTGTCCACATGTTCAGGGTATTCACTTTGAACACTCTACCCAGGGGGAGACACTGAACGATCTCCTCCATGAATTTGACTTGGTGTCGCTCATGAGTTTATCTGATCCATGCAGTAAAGTGGTCATCCCTTCTTTTAAAGGCAGGGGCACTGGGTCGTTTATAGATTTTATCCTGGTCTCCTCACCCATACTAGAGCTATTTGCAGGATTTAACATAAAAGCAAGCGTGTATTTTATGAATACTTGACGTCCTTATGCGCCAATGAGTTGGCCAGGTGCTACTTTGCAACCTCGGCGCCGAAGGAAGTCATCTGCGCCTTTAATACCATCTCAGATAAAATAAGGAAGTTCTTAAGTGCCCCAGCAAGGCCATCTGTCAGTCAGTCTCCTGGATGGTTTGACTCCCTCTGCTCAAAGGCGGCTAGGAAGCTGCAGGAGGCACTTAGCAAATGCCCGAGGGACCCTATACAGGTTAGATCTTGCCTTAGGGAATAGAAGTTAGAACTTGAAAGACTAAAAATGACTTTAAAAGATGAAATATGGAGGGACCTCATCGACACAAGCACTCTAAAGGACAGTTTGAGATTTTCAAATATAATTAATAGTCCTTTCTTAAATTCTGAGGACAGGAGAGTGGTAGCTGCTAATATAACAGAGGAAGAGTGGGTACACCATTGTGAAGCTATATTTGAGTGCACCTCTGAGTTAACCTCCTCACTACCCAGGGTGGTGGCAGGTTCGGTTTTGGTTTTTAGCTCCTTGGAGGTCAAAGAAGGTGTCATGGCAATATCCAGCAATAAAGCCCAGGGACCTGATGGTATTCCAGCGGACCTTTATAAATCAAACCCAACACTCTGGGCTCCTGTCCTTGCCACAGTTTTTAATGAAGCGACAAGATCCGGTTGCCCAGAGTCTTGGGCAATCTTAACCATAGTGCTCATGTTTAAGAAGAGCAACTGTGACAGCACCCATTGCTACAGCCCCATCTCCTTGTTGGATTCGGTGGTCATGGTGGTGGGTCACATGCTTCTGGAAAGGTTGACAACCTGGACAGAAGAGCACTCCACCTCATCAGATATCCAGTACCGGTTTCGTCCCGGAAGGTCCACTATGGCCCAATGCCTTACCCTGCCCATGATCGTAAACAAGTATACGGTTGCACGCCCCAGTACAATCTATTTAGCATTTATGGATTTGTCTTCCGCGTTTGACCTCACGAATAGGGATAAACTCTAGAAATCCATGCTTGCTATTGGGATAGATGATATTATCCTTCTTTCCTAGAAAGTCTTTATCAAACAATCAGGGCACCAATCAGATTTTCTCAGGACCTCAGAGTTTTTCGCTCCGTGGACTTAAAGCGAGGTGTAAGGCAGGGTTGCATTCTGGCCCCTTTTTTGTTTAATTCATATATTAATGATCTAGATACCTTATTACAAGACACTGTGGTTGATTTTCCACAAGTACGTCATCGGGGACTCCCAGTTTTTATATGCGGATGATGCTGTCCTTATAAGTAGGACCGCCAGGGGGTTACAATCCCTACTTGAGTCCTATTCTGCCTTTATGATGGACAGGGACCTATCCATTAATTTCAAAATCCTTTGTGATGCAGATAGGCACCAGCACAAAAAAGCACTCTCAGTTTAGGGTAGGTACCATCAAGGTCCCCCATACCAAGGTTTTTTCATATCTGGGAGTAATACTTGATGATCATCAGAACTGGAGCCCATTAAAGCAGAGAACGATGGGTGACTTCATACGAGCTAACACGGCTGTCTTTAATTTTCCTACAAAATTAGGTAAAAGACCTATAGCGGCACTGTTACAAATATGTCAGGCCAAATGTGTCATGTTGGCTGCTTATGAAAGCGAAATATGGGGGCACGTGGCTATGGAAGATCTGCAAGTGGCCGAGAACAGGCTCTTGAAGCGTTTTTTGGGCGTCCCAATCGGGACCTCAAACATGGTTGTACACAAAGAACTGGGGGTCCCTTATTTGAGTGACACTTTGGCCTTTGGTAGGTTGCTGGATCACGCACATCATATATCATGGCTAAGATACATAAGGTCTGATTTTGATAGACTGGGCAGCCCAGATCTATACAGCAATCCGGAAATGGCACCTAAAAAGGATCTGATGTGGGTCATTGATTCCTTCAGTAGCCTACTGAAACTAGAGAGGGAAGTGCATAGAGGACAGCCGTTAACATCCGGTGGCTGTGACAGTGAGTCTCCGCAGGATTTGCTCTATTTTTAATTCTTTTGCCATTTCTCTGCAATTCCCCAGAGGAAACTAATAGTCCCTGTTTGAAGCCCAGCTCTGATTTATTTACAACTGCTATCTGAAGACTCTGTCTTATTTCTTCTTAATTTTATTAAAGTAGCAGTAAAAAACAGGCCATTACTTGACTAGAGGGCCGTACCCTGGAGGGCAGTTTATTAACTCAGTCCTCAGCCAGTGACATACTAAATTGCCAGGTCTGTGGGCTTTATTTACCCCCAGGTCTATTTTAACCACTGATTTTTCCAGTTCTGTTTGTATTGGATATCTTATTTACAAACTAACCTTCTGCATGTAATGAATTGGACAAATGGCTTTATAAATGTTATCATTGTTGTTTTATATGTATGTGAACTTTTATGGCAGGGATTTCACACATGGTAGAATGGGGAGCTGATCTATTTGCACAAAGCATAGACTGAAGAACTGATTTGAGTTCAAGCTCTTCCAGCGCAGCACAATGAACAGTCTTTTTGAGGGTGCTCAATAATCTCTCGACAACACCACTTGTCAGTGGTCAAATAGGTTTGCTTTTCTGATGGGTGACATTTTTGAATAATCTACGGATCTTCCACAAGGGGAAAATCAGAATATTCATCAACAATCACTAGTAGATGATATCCAAAGTCAAGGGGTACAAAGAAATCAATTGCAATCTTATCTCATGAATACTTTGGGTGATCAGACATGTTTAATGGATGCAGGATTGTTCTGGATGACAAGCAGTTACACGGCTGACATGCCCTTAAATCTTTTTCAACAACTCCACAATGTTCTTCATGGGCCAGTTGAATAACTTGTTGTCTCAGGCTGTCGGGTATGACAATCCCCTACGCTTGTAAAATGATACCTTCTGGGGTAACTGAAAGTTCTTCCTTCACATTTTGAATTTCTGGTATTCAAGCTCATCATGAGGAGGTTGAGTATTTTTTCATCATGATTGATGTGTAATAATGTCTTCAAGTATTAGAAAATCTCTGTCAGTGCTCTTGGCAGAAATGATTTGTTCCACTGATATGGCAGCAAGGGTACTGGATTTCACGATCATGTTAACATAAGCATCAGCCACTTTAGAAATAGTGCCATGAGACGGTATTGGATCACATGAGAAGTAGTCAGCAGGGTTTGATCTTTTCATGGATGATGCACAATCATATATTTATACTCATGCAAATGCAGCCCCCACCTCTCATTGCAAGGGGGCATCTTGGCTTTTGGATTGCCAAAAATGGTGATCAATGCTAGTGGTTGTGACAACGGTGAAATGCATTCTATATAGTGACACACGAAAATGCATAAAAGCTTACACTACAGCAAGGCTTTCTTTTTCAGGTTATAAATAGGTATGTTACTTTTATGATAAACTGCGGCTACCATGAGCCGCCATATGTTTTGGGGCATTGGGATTTCCAGTGTGGTGGGCAAGGATGGCAAGCAACTCCACTGGGCTTGCATCAACAATAACCACCATCTGCAATTTCTGAACAAATTATATCATTTCAGTGGTGCTCTTAATTGCATGCTTGATTTTCTTGACGCTTTGTTCACATTCATGTGACTACTGAAATGGAACATTTCATTTTGTGAAGTCTCTCAATGGGGCAATCATAGTGGCAAAGTCATGTATATACATTGAACAGTAACTGGCCACACCAAGGAAGGATCGCAGCATAGTTACATCTTGTGAGGGAGGAGGGGGTGACTATTTAGATCTGGAGTGAATTCTCCTATCAGAAAAGATATTTTTCTTTTTGTTTAAGAAGTTTTTATTAAGTTTTGTCAGATACATAAGATAAAAGTGAAAATGGAAACAATAAAGTGGAAGAAGGGGAAACAGCAGTAATAAAACATACATTGCATAATTAAAATATGTATTCAGGTAAATAACATATGATAAGATAATATTGTATCAATTAAAGAGAGAAAGAAATCAAAGGAAAGAGTAAAAGAGAAAGATAAGAAAAAGAGAAGAGAGACACGGAAAGAGAAGGGGAAGGAAGGACCAAAGTGGTAAAAGAAAATAGTATATAGAAAAAAAAGAAAGATTTAGTTTATGGGAGAGTGAGAGGAAAGTTATGTAGTGAAAGGAAGCCAAAGAAGATCAGATTTAATTTTTTGAGGGAGAGAAGTTCAAGTGGAGGAAACAGTAGCAATTCTATGTTCATCACAAATAAAGTTCCACCAAGTTGGTAAAGATATTTTAGAATTTTCTTTCCAGGAGGATAGAATAACTTTAAAAGCTAATGCAATAAAAAGATCAAATAACCTGGAAACAGAAGGTGCAACAGCCAAATCAGGTGATAAGGATCCTAGAAAAACATTTTGTAATGATAAAGCAATATCGTAATAAAAAACTGACATGCATATATTCCAAACAGAGTTCCAAAAGAATAAAACATTAGAACACTCATAAAGTTGATGTTTTCACGTGCCCTTTCAGTAGAGCAAGACCAACATAATGGAGAAGAGGAAGGTGAAAATTTACAAATAGTAACAGGAGTAATAATACCTCTATGGTAAATAAAGTACAGAGATTGGGTTATACGAGCAGCAGCAGAAACTTTGAATAACTTAGACCACAATTTATCCCATATTGTGATAGGAAAAGAAACGGACAAATCAGTTTCCCATGCATTTTCGATGTGGGACTTAGGTCTATAAGTAACATTTGATAACACTAACTTATATACGAGAGCAGCTTCAGGTCTATGAGTTGAAAATAAGGGATATAGAGGAGTGGAAGGAGATAGAGATGGTGTGAAAGGTGGGAGAGTAAAAGTGGCCAGATAAGATTGTATGGTATTAACAATAATGCTATAATCATTGAGACAAGAATCAGGTAGTTGATATTGTAGTTGTAAGGCATGAAACGGAACAATAGAGTTGTGATGAAGTAATTGGTGAACAAAAATAATACCCTTTTTATTTCCAATATTTGTAGTAGAATGATTTGCCTTTATATTTAGGAATGTATTATACCATACAGTAGAGGACTGAAAACATTGAAGCAGAGTGAAATCCTTAGAGAATGTGTTGTATAGTAAAGTTTGAGAGTATTTTAAAACAGGGCTAGTGGACAGAAACATGCAATTTGACTTAAAATTTACTTGTTGAAAAGAAAAGTCTTTTAATAAGGAATGTTCAAAAAGGATCCATCTGGGAACAGGAATATCAACAAAGTCATAGGTTAAGGCGAAGAATTGTTTTATCAAAAAAGTTGAATGATAAGCTTTAAAGTTCGGGAAAAGCACACCACCTTCATCCTTAGGACAAATGAGTTTGTTTAGAGCGATTCTTTGGTGCTTGTTGTTCCACAAAAATTTTGTACAAGCAGAGTTAATTCGTGAAAAATAGGCATTGGGGATTTGAATAGGTAACATAGACAATGTATATGAAACATGAGGTACAATCATCATTTTAATGGTATATAACCTGCCCCACGAAGAAAGATATAGGGGAGACCAAGTAAGGAGGAGTGTTTGGTTTTTATTAAGTAATGCAGGAAGCGTGAATTTAATTGTAGCAGATAGGGATGATGAAAACCAAATGCCATGATATTTGATTTTTGAAGGACACCAAGCGAAATTAGTTTCACTGAACATAAATTGAAAGCATATAGAATTTAAAGGCAAGACTTTCGTCTTTGAGAGGTTGAGTTTATAACCGGAAATACTAGAGTATAATCAAACTTCATTCATAAAATGTGGGAGAGAATCAACAGGATTTGACATGTAAATCAATATGTCATCTGCATAAGCAGATATTTTAGTTTCTACATGGTTATGTTTGAAGACAGAAATCTGTGAATTAATACGAATACGTTCCAGAAAAGGTTCAAGGCATAAGATAAATAATAAAGGAGAAAAAGGACATCCCTGCCTTGTGCCCCTAGTTAAAGGAAAAAATGTGGAGAAATGACTATTAACAAAAATACTGGCATTAAGACAAGAATATAAAAGTTTAATATAAGAGATAAAAGAAGGCCCAAAACCAAACCAGGAGAGTCTGAAACATAAATTGCCAATTGATACGATCAAATGCTTTTTCAGCATCTAGAGACATGGCCGCAAGGGGGGATTTGTATTTTTTGCCATATGAAATGATATTAGCAAACATTCAAGCATTATCAGACGCAAGTCTGCCTTTCACAAATCCAACTTGATCAGTTTTGACCAGAAGAGGAATATTAGTTTCAAGTCTGTAAGCGAGAATTTTGGCAAAGATTTTGCAATCATAATTTATTAACGATATGGGACGGTAATTCTTACAGTAAGAATGGTATTTTTCAGGTTTAGGTATTATAACAATTAAGGCATCCATAAAGGATCCAGATGCTTTGGCGTCTGCAATGAAGGAGTTAAAAAATGCCAGGAGCTTGGGGACAAAAATGGAATTAAAGGTGTTGTAAAATTCTACAGACAGACCATCAGGTCCTGGGGCTTTTGATTTTTTTTAGAGATTTGATAGCATTAGTTACCTCCTGAAGAGAAATATCCTTCTCTAATGCATTAAATTCGTCAGAAAGCGAAGGTGGGGAAGGGAGATCCGAGAAAAAAGTGTTTGAATTTTGATTAGTGGGAAATGTACCATCAGAATAAAGAGATTTATAATATTCATGAAAGACCTCGGCAATGTCCTCATCTGATGAAACTAGTTTTTTAGTGGATCCATTGAGGATAGGGCCAATATTGTTAGGTTCAGATTTAATTTTCAAATAGTTGGCTAACATCTTACCCGCTTTATTCTGACCTCCATGATATTTAGATTTAATTTTAAGCAAAATATTACATGCTTCAATCGTTACTAATTTGTTAAGATCCGTTTTTGCCCTAATCAAATCTTGAAGGGCAGAAGATGAGAAAGAAGTGAAATATTTATGCTCTAAGTCTTTGAGTTTTTGCAATTGATCTTCATAGCTTTTCCTTGTAATTTTCTTTTTTTTCGAAACATAAGAATTGGTGAAGGCACGAAAAGCGGCCTTAAAGGCATCCCAATTGTTAGGAACAGAAGTGTCAGATGGGATATTAATATTAAAAAATTCATTAATAAAAGTGGTAGCTTCTTTAATAAAAGACGTATCTGATAGTAAAAAATTATTAAGTTTCCATCGGCTAAATTGAGAGGAGGCAAGTGAAATGTCTAGTACAGCGTGAACGGGGGCATGGTCCGATATAGAAATGTATCCAATTTCAGAATGTTGAATAGAAGGAGGCAGGGATTTACTAACCAGGATATAGTCAATTCTAGAGCGGGTGTGATGTACATTTGCAAAAAAAGTAAATTCAAGCACATCAGGATTACAAGTCTTCCAAACATCATATAATGAACGAGAGGCAATGGCTGATTGAAAAGCTTTGTGAGATTTGTCAGGTTGAAATTTACATTTGGACAATCTGTACATTCATACATACGTTGGTTGCATTAGAAATATCCTGTGAAATGAAAATATTATGGCCAGACCAGATAAGGCTATGTTTCAGTCGAACAGCTTTCAAAACATGCATCAATTCGGTAAATTCAAGGAAGCTCATTATGATACCCCGTGGTTTGGTAGCATTAGAGTTCAGTTGACCCAGGTGATGAGCTCTTTGTATATTGAGGGGGGTTGCCGATGCTTGAAGCTCCAACATTTCTGGAATACATTTCTGTAGAAAAGAAACCATGTCAGGACCCTCAACATTTTCCGTAAGACCATATAAGCGTAGATTATTCCTGGGATTTCGGTTTTCAAGGTCTTTGGTGTGAATTTTAAGCTTATGGATTTCTTGTTCAAGGGAAGAGATTTTTGAAGAGACATCTTGAAGATCACTAACATGTTGTTCCAGTTCCAAAACTTTACCCTCCATAACAATCTGTTTTAGCTTTTCAGTGGTCGCAGACATGAAAACTTGAAGACCACGAACTTCATCAAGGATAGAGTCTAAAACAGGATTTTAAGAAGAATGAATGGGAGAAGGATGGTCATTTTTATGTCTTTTAGGTTTTGTACCGGATATGGATGCTCGGGCATTATGGATATCACTTGCCATTGTAACTCGTACAGAGGACACCTGACTAAGAATGTAGATTCGTAGAAAGCCCATACTAGGATATGGATATTTGGTGTTTCATTCAATATACAGGCAAAGAAAACAGTTCTGTAAATTGCAATTAAAGTATTGATCCACAGGAAGGTCTCACATGTATCCTTAATAAAAACTGTAGATGTGGAGCAAGTAGTTAGAGTTGAAGGCAGATCAAGACAACATCATCGCCAGAAGGAAGTACATCCTCATTTTCTCAAGATATTAAACATGCAGGTGTCAGGAAGGAAGAGCAATAATCGGTTGTTTGGCGACCTCTGAGGGGATAAAACTTGCAGTTTATAGACATCAGCCCTATGTCAACAGCAGAACTGAAGCTGAGTAAACATACACTCAAGAAAGTGCCTTGCAGGACACAAATGTGTGCTTGTACTTTCATCTTCTTAAGCTTCACAGTTGCTTTGAGTGAACATTGACTTTGCAGTGGTGTCGAAGCAGCCCACTTGAACACTTTGATTTTCAACGGGGTTAAATGGGGCACTGGAGAATGTTCATTGTATTTTTCCACTGGCATAATGTTTATCGACACACCACTGTCTATGATAAAAGGTATGGAGCACCCATTCACTTTCAGTGTGATTTTGGTACAGTGTCCAAATGAGTTTCACAATTTCACTAGCCGACCTAGTTTTAACCACCATTCTTTCTTGCAAGAAGCTGATCCTCCATGCGCACATCAACTAGCAGTCAACTTTCACATCGCACACCCACCTTCCTCATGTTGCTTGACAATGATAGTGATGAGAAGTTTGATGACAATCAACATGGTTTCGTTTCTACTTGCCTCAACTGATGTTGTTGCTTGTCGCTGTGGGCTTGGTTGGAACATCTCTAGAAGTTTCTCGTATCCATTTTGTTTTCTCGATGTGACTTAATTGATTTTTTCTTCATTTTGTTTTCTGAACGTGACACACTTGATCTTTCCCTTGCTTTGCAAACCATCACAAAATGGTTCTCTTTCCTAAAGCCTTTGCATTTTTTTCCAGTGGCTGGACATTTACCTTCATGCAGAAAGGAAACATATCTTCTTTTTCTTCAGAGACATTACTTTATGACATTCTCCCTTGTGTTTTGACTTACTTTTCACTCTCAGCACTGATTAATTTTGGGGCTTTCCAGCCTCCATGTTATCTGCTTGTCTGTCAGCTCTTTCTCCCGCTCTGGCAGCCATGAGTACTCACTCCAATCTGAGTGTCTCTTTCAGCAGTCGGCATCTTAAGGAATGGAAGAGACAGCCATCTTTTACACTGAGATGCATAGTCTCTTCATCATTGAACTTGTTGAACTTGCATTGTTGATGAGCGAACAAAGCTTTTCTACAACTCATCCAATGTTTCACCAGCTTTCTGCCTTTCTCGTGTGAATATGTACCTTTCATAGTTAACATTTGATATTGGATTGAACTTGGTTTTTAGCACTTCTTTGATTTGACAGAACGTTAATTCACCACGGGGTGGCATTTCCTTTATCACTTCTTTTACTCCTTCAACTGCTAAATTCTTCAGATACTTATTGGTCTTTTTGTCATTTACTTGTTTCAGCACATCAATGAAATCATCAAATCTATCACCAATATTCAGTTTTCTGGTGTTATCGAAGGGTGACTTTGGTTTGAGGAATGAAGCAGCATCAAAACCTGTGGAACTTTCAGCTGCTTGGAACGGAGCATGCTCCGGCAGCGTCTGCAGTCTGCTTGGACCAGCACCTTCGTCCAGTATACGTACATTTAGGTCATGGCGCCTGCTCTCTGGTTGTAATGCGCTGTCTTCTTCTTTGGCAGTGAGTAGTGGTTTTGTTTCTCCTGCACCCTTCTCCCCTCTTTGCACTGTACCTGGTTTCCATTGCCTTTAGCGTTTCTTTGCATCAGAAATATTTCCGCTTTTACTTACTGCTTTCTTGCACTTGATTATCGCTGCCCTACACATATGCCAACTGTGGATTTTCACTTTGACTGAGGCACACGTAGTACTCCTGAGCAATGTGCTGGACCATGGCAAACTCTCCGGGAGACCATTCTTGTTTCTTCGTGTTCCAAAGTTTATATAACTCACTGTCTTTTCGCCAGTTGTAGCCTACCCCCCAGCCCGGGTACATGCAAAAGATCACACCACATATGGAGCTTGGTATTACAAGTCTTTATTCCTCAGCGTGTAACCGTTAACTGAACTTTCTACATCATGAGTTCTATCACCCACACCGAAGCACGTACGTCACTGTTCTAGGGGTTTAGCTTTAAGTAATGGATGGGTAGGGAAAAGGCATCTGGGATATGTTACAATCATTATTGCATAAGTAAAAAACTCCCCTTCTAGAAAGGAGCAAATTAATCAGTAGAATAAAGACCCATGTATAAGGCAATCCAACTAGAGAAGCACCCATGTATCGAAGATGAATGCATTAAGTGGGACAGACTGAAGTAGCAAATGGGGGGTACACAGATCGCTTGGTGGAAAAAAGCAAGGTACTTGTTCAGAAGCAATCACAGCAAATTAGCACGAAGACACCCTTGTTTTCAAGACAGGTAAAGGGATGGCAACACTGCAAAGTACATATGTTCTACCTGAAATGCACATCAGCATCTTTGTGGCTGCAATAGAAACTAAAATATGTTTAAACTCTGTTTTCCTCGTCAAGGAACTGTTACTTAGTGTACACACTTGTTGTACCTCAGAATTATGGTCTTCATTATTGCAGGACTTGATTTCCCATATTGCTTTGCTGAATCATCACATTGATACCTTCTTAACATCACAAATGAAATGACATCTATTTGCTTGTAGGTAGCTGAATATATCTCACATTAAGACATTTAAAAATTCAGCAGCAAATGAAATGTCTTAAATAGAAAACAGTGTCCTGGTATGACTTTCTGTCTACTGGGTCTTGACATCAACTTAAGTATTAATAGTCTGTCTTTAGACATGCGCAATGCCACAGCTGCCAGTTGGTATGGGGATATGCCCATCCATTGCCTTCCATTTTCTCATCACAACCTTGTAAAAGTGTACATACAATATAGAAGTAGCTGCTACTCAGTGGGAAAATGAGTGCTGGTGGTGGATATCAACATTATGTTTTTACCTCTGCCATGCTGATCTTCCTTTTCTGCCAAACAACCATGTGCAACCCATATCTGTTGGAGATTTCCACTTGGAGAATTCCCATGCCCATATCACTGAGTTTTCGTGGCACTGGTAGATGAAGCTTGGAGATCCTTCACTGCATAGTGGCTAAGGATTCTCATTGTAATCATTAGGATTAACTTTCTTGATGAACCTGGGTACCCCAGACTGCCTGCTCACTATACTGATGAAACTCATCTGATTCACCTTTTGTCTGAGATAATGGTTCATTAACAACACTCCACACTCCAGTGGACTCAGACCCATTTTCAACAAAAACCTAATACGGTTGTGCAGACAAGCGGTGCTTGCAAGCCTCTCTGACCAAGACACTCAACTAAGCTGTTGTCTGGTAACGTTTTTAACTGCGGCTGACCTAAGTTTTTTTTTAAAAAGTGCACAAACCCGTAATAGTGTTTTAAGCACATAATGTCAAGCTTTTTGCACACCTAAGCCTCAAAGGAAACCATCGAAAGGCTAACTATATGACATACTTTGCACAAACCAACGGAAGTTGAGGCAGCACTGTGCACTTTAAATCGGCGCCTCTCGGCCTGTCATCATTCTGCAGCCAAGACTTTAATAAGGGGGGTAATTCTATCTCACGGACTGCTACTAATATTTGCCGACCGAAATGAAGAAACAAGATTATGGATAAGCAAGGTGTGGATTTTCTTCGCAATCTAAACGTGTGTTTTTAACTATGGCTATTAGCCTTTTTTTAAAACTGAGGTTTTACTGTTTATAAGAGAGGGTCAATTATTGTAATGGTTTTAATTAACTGCACAATAAACTTATTACTTACTTACCTTACTTTACATCAGAGTGGACTCTTCCAAGGCTGAGGAAAATCCCGGGGATCATCAAAGCTCCAAGAATCGGGGATGGGGGCAGGGAGTACCACGCTGTCAGAACTTTAAAGATCCACCGCTACCTCACTCAACCTTCCTCCCCCACCCCGGCAATGTGAACGTTGGGCTGAGAATACCACAGCAGGATTCTTGTGTTGTAGGTGTTTAATGGGTGCTTGCAGGGGTGGCGGCAGGGAAAGTGCCATCTGATTGACAGTATACCTGCTCAGAACCAACATTATAATTGTTACTGGGCAAAGGTATCTTGAAGGCGGATTGCTGCTATCTACCTCTGACAAAGTATAACTGCAGACATATTCGTCGTCCATTAAATACACAACAGCATAAGCTCCAAAGTCATTGATAACCCCCCACTGACGTCTGCTGTAGGATGAATACAAAATAAATAACAATCTGTTTGTCTCCGAAGGTAATTAAGCTCTGGCAATATATACAAATGTGATAGTTCTACAAAAATGGCAATTCTGTTTACACATATTTCAGCATGACAGGCTCAATGACATGGTATTTGTCCCTTTCATTAAAAAAAACTAGGTTGTTGCACAATGAAAACACAAAGGCATTACCTAGGTGTATGAAGGCATCCCAAAGAATATATTTATATGTTTAATTGTTCTTTATTTTAGGTATCGTTTTTAGGGAATTTAAAACAATTTAATCCCATAAATTGAAGTCCACGTGC
This sequence comes from Lissotriton helveticus, assembly GCF_964261635.1. Taxonomy (NCBI): domain Eukaryota; kingdom Metazoa; phylum Chordata; class Amphibia; order Caudata; family Salamandridae; genus Lissotriton; species Lissotriton helveticus. The sequence goes on along the minus strand of NC_136061.1, from coordinate 1,697,186,715 downwards.
AGAAACAACACAGGCATAGCAGCTATCAAACGTGATAAAGGCATATTACCTTTGAATTATCTCTAACATGCAATAGGTCTATATTATGCATATGTTTATATAATACGAAATCTTTTCATTTTTATTTTCATGGTCTAGCTAGCAAGTTAGATATAACCTTGCAACTTGAGTTCTGCACTTAACATCTCCTTTGCTGAGCCGTTACTATGCTGCTATCCCAGTTTCAGATCATTACCTTATCATTCTTTTTCACCAGCTTCAATTTCTTTTTTCCATTGCAAACTCATTATCTGTAATACTAATTTGCATTTAGATAATGCTTTTTATCCGAAAAGGATCCTGACAGGATCACAACATCGTTTACCATCACTGCATTTCAGATTATAAAGAGCTATTCGGGTGCGTGTTTTAGATTGGGGCGAGGGAAGAGATGTAACATGCACTGATTTATGTTTTACACCGTTGCATCAAAGTTTCTCAGGAAACAAGCTTCTGTTAAACTATTCTAGCTCCCTCTTTATGCATTTCCTAAGCTGCATCTTTATTTGCCCTATGAAGGATGATGAAAATGGTTTCCCATCATCCTTTTATTTGCACAATGAAGGTGATAAATTACATATTTTGCTTTGTTTTATCATACATAATGGACATCAGATTGTTAAACTATTCAAGTTCAATTGTGTAATAAATGGAATGCCCGGAAAAGAGATATTATGCAGTTCCGCAGATTTCTTTACTTAGAAAGCTTGACCAAATCCAATGTGTTCAGGGTTTCATGTGTAAATGGATACAGAATAGGCAGATTATCGCAAGAAACATAGAAGGGAAAAAGTAGAAGCGGACAGTGAAGGCTATCTTTGTAAAGAAGTTCCTCATGCAATTCGATGCATGCACTTGAGTGAAGGTTTAAGGATACACTCCCACACCCAGTAGCATTAAGGATAGATACATAATCCACTGGACTGAACCAAGTCTGGATTAACAAAGTCTGCAGCCCATCGCTGTAAGAGGTTTCTTGAATAAAGCCACTGATGGAAAGGGCTGGGACAAAGACCACACCAGGAATGATGTTACGAAAAGGTAATTTTTAAAACTGGGCTGCCAGACTTACAATGGCCTTTTCTGTAATACAAGCAGTGGAGGAGCCATGTAGGCTCTGGAATATTCCCAAAGGTAAATGTGTTCACCTCAATGGGGGTGTTACCCTTCTGATTACATAGTTCTGTCTGGGCTGGCATGTGTATCCATAGGGAACCTTCAACAATTTAACAGTGATTGTGTGGCATGCAGTCATTATAATGCTGGCATTACCACATGTTACATTTACAGTACAGAAATTACCATGCGTGAAGTTATCAGGCAGGTAAGTGTGCTTTTAAAGTAATTAATGGGAGATAATAGGTGTAAGGAATTTTAAGGGTTCAGGGATTGGTAAAGATAAATGGTAGTAAGAGGTTTATAGGGTTCAGGAGAGGCTACGGGTAGGTAAAGGTAAGCAGTGGATAAGGGATAGTAAGGCGTTGGTATGATTCAAGAAAGGGGAAAGGTACAGGGTAGGATAAAGGGTTAATGGAAGGGTAAGTTTAGGGTGTAGTTAAGACTGAATAGAGGTGCTTAGGGGTCAGGGATAGGTCACTTACCAATACACCCACAGATATATGTACTTATACACCTATAATGACACGCACACACCGCCAAATAGATATATATATATATATATATATATATATATATAAATATATATAACCTCCAATGCTCACCCTCCGTTGAAAGTAAGCGGGACACAGCTCCGGATTCAGATTAGGTAGGAATTTTATTGAACTCTACAGCACCTTCCCTTGCAGTCCGTGATGCGCTCATGTTGTGTGGGCAGACGCGTTTCTGGCCGTCATGGCCGTCTTCAGTGCCGTTGTCACAGGCTGCTGGCAATTCGTGTGGGCTCTGGGCCGCTGACCACTCCTATTAGGACAGTCCTGCACCTCATTGGGGGGACCCCTCGCTCTGGGGCGGTCTCACGGCTCCACCTCCCCGCTGCAGGTGTGTGTGCTTGTGGCTCCTGGCAGACTGCATCCTGGGATATGTAGTTTGGTGTGGTATCCCTGCTTAATAGCGGAGTCCCACACATCCCGAGATGTCCCATTCCCTTAGCACCGCTCCATACATCCTAGCAGTGCGGCCAGGAAAGTGTTGTTCCGTCACCACCTGTGTCTTTATCCTATCGGGTAGCGCATTGCTACCTCCTCTCTCCCCATCGCGAAAACTGTTCACCTGCCGGCAATATCTTCGCTGGGGGGGCGCCGCACCTTGTACTTCTCGTACTGTCCAAAGTTTCGTTTTGCTGAAATGGTGCGGTGCTCCAGACCGAGAGTGCGTGCCCCACCGGTCTCAGCCAACCGGAAACATATATATATATATTTATATATTTGCGCCCACAAATCATGTCTGCCGGTCATTGGCAAACCAACAGGCACAGACCTCAACCAGGCTCACAGAAAGGCTTGAAACGTAATGTTGTGAAGAAAGCAGTGCAGTTTATTCCATAGTAAACCATAGAATCAAACAGGCATAATGCATAATATATACATATTTATATTAGTTATTGTTAGCACCATGTTTCCAGATAAAATAGTGTTTTTAGTGTGCTACTAGCTTTTGACGCTGCTTGACTAATCTTCACCAAACTTTATTAAAAGATCTCATCCACACAGCTACTTCCTGGAAAGTTTCAGGGTGATCCGTTAAGTAAGGCCTGAGGAAAAGGGAGTATCCCTTAACCTGTTTTCTGCATGCAACTTGCCATCACAAAATTACCCAAAACAGCTGATCGGAATTTACCATATTTTGTAGAAAGCTAGATCTTTACCCAGAAAGCATACTTTTTGCGATCTGGTGTAAATCCGTCCAGCTGTTTTTGAGAATTGGAGGTTTAAAAAAATAAAAATAAAATATATATATATATATATACATATATGTCATGTGATCAAGGTCCAGGAGGGACTGAAATGCGTCATGGCCGACTAAAAGAAAGTAAATAAATGAACTTTGCACAGAAACGCGGTCCGTGCCTGCTTCAAATATTCTGGAGATGGGCAATAGTGACAAGCCGTAAAAGACGATATATATATATATATAGGTTTCAGGTATGTAATAGTTAGGAATTATCATTTAAAAAACCTTAGAAATTCACTGAAAAAAACGTAGGTTTCAGGGATGTTACAGTTAGCTAGACATTTTACTAAAACAAAACCATTGAAATTCCTCCATTATAGTTTGTTGTACTAACTGTAACTCGCTGGCACGCAACCCGGTGATGATGATGTCATATATTACATCATTCACAACATGGTCAGTGACATCACTGATAACATCACTGATGACATCTCAAATGACATCACTGATGACATCACTGATGACATAATCCAGTGAATGGGGTTTGGTTTGTTATTTAAATATGTATTATATATATAGCAATCGGCATTGACGAATGAGTGGATATATAAATATCCGGATGGAGGATTTAGTAGCAGTGTGATTGACTGTTTACTTGACTAATTTACAGTGTCTCACTGTTGAGATCAACAAAGACAGGATTTCATTTTTGGATCTCTCCATCTATGCTACTGACTCAGGGCTACAAAGTGAACTGTTTCGCAAGCCAATGGCTAGGAACTCTTTGTTGTCATATCAGAGCCAACATCCTAAAGCACTTAGAGATAACTTGCCCTTTGGACAGTTTCTCCGTGTGAGACGGAACTGCTCTGAGAAAGAGACTTTCTCTAAACATACCACAGAACTCTGTCAGCAGTTATTAGACAGACAATATCCAAGGAGTCTAATTAAACGCTCCCTCAAACGAGCTACCAACAATAACCGTTTGAGTTTATTGGACCCCCCTGTGCCCAAACTCCCGTCCGAACGGATTACCTTTGTTAGTACATTTAGTACTAAGTCTAATGCCTTACAACAAATAGTCAGACGACATTGGAAGCTCTTAAACGCTGGCAATAACAAAATAGAAGCTCCTCTGTTTGTCTTCAAGAGGTCAACCAGTATACGTGACAAATTGATTCATACGCGACCACGAGAGGCACCCTGTAGACCCATTGGCACACTGTGGGATCTTCCAGCGGTTACAGGGCACCATCCATGTGGCACCTGTTCTGTGTGTCCTCAGACCACTCGTTCTCAAGAGATAGATATTGGCACGGGCCGCCCATGGTTACAAAGAAATTTTACTAATTGCAATAGCTCCAACCTTATCTATCTTTTGACATGTCCCTGCAGAAAGAAATACGTAGGGATGACGACAAGGAAGATACGTACCAGAATTTTGGAACACAAGAGTGTTTTTAGGTGCAAGAAAACTGTATCCAAACTGTCCAAACACTTTCTAGATTGCAACCACCCAGAGACAGAATTTCTTTGGACAGTTCTGGAGAAACCGTATATTCCCCAACATGTGGCTGACATCTCCAGGTTTCTCTTCATGAAGGAACAGAGATGGATCTATAAATTGTCTACAGCCAGTAGAGGGTTAAACGATGAAATTCCGTGGACTTTGCTCCACTGAGGTTCAGGATACCACCAATATGTAAAACTGTTCCTCGCTATCGGGGGGCTGCACATGGGTGCATCAATTCAGTATATATGATGGTACAATTTGTTGTAGCTGCTGTTACACATAGTAGTTCATCACTTAATTACACCAATACACCCCCTGGATTTGACAATGTTCAACGAATAACGCTTAAGATTTCCTGAAAAAAGAAAGGGCCCATGTTGTTTGACGCACATTTTCCCTGGTTGATCATATGAACTATGATGAGTACCTGTGAGGATCCCTTTTGTGTGAATCCCCCCGTTTTTTGTAATTTTAAGGTTTAATATCTTCCGACATAAGAGTATTTCTCATAATTTCAGCAACACCATTTTTTGAGGTGGTCATTGTCCTTTTTTCAGCACAAATATGACCATTGTTAAAAATAGGAATGTGTTTTATAGAAACGCATGAGACACATCACCTATGAATACATCAAAGCCGTCAATCGCAATTATTGCTGCCTTGATTCGAGCCCCGCGGGAATGGAACCGTTTTTAATAAATGCCCCAAGTTCCGAATACCGCTAAACTTCTTTGTTTCATATTTTAATTGTGAAACTGTCCATGCTTTACCAAGGCGAACTGAGCATACAAAAACTACACTATCTGAAGCTCTGACGCGACTTTGTAGTTCTCTAGACTGACCACCAGCTCCCGCGATGGCGGGACTAAGAACTACACGTCCTGAAGCGATGACGCGTCTTTGTAGTTCTTCGTTTTACCGGCGCGCCTAAGAGATACAGCATCAAGAACGCGAGGGGTACAGTATTATTTCAAAAAGGCAGAAGTAAGGTTAATGTGGCTTCCAGCTCTCCTCACATGGAGAAAGGGAGTCTTGACATGGGAGTGGCAGCATTACAATATCGCGTAGAAAATATACATGATTGAGTAGTCCCCGCCCCCCCCACATACCTTCATAAGCGTCCAGAACACCGCCCTCGTTGCCTCCCTCAGAGCTCAGAGGATAGCAACGGGGCAACGACGGATAGGTGAGTAAATCACCTGCTGAGATTACCGGCATGGGTAGAAGCTTTTTCTCCCCCTTTATTCCTTTTCCTTTTGAAGACAAGTTGGCATAAGCCCTATTTGCCACCTGGGCGTGCCTTACAGCAACAAACATGATAATAATTCTTCCACCTTTGAATGATCATCTATCCAAACTCTTCATGGGTGCTCTAGAAATCTATATAGACCCATGTATGTGTAAAATAACATGGTACACTCTGAATTTTGAAGATAGTAATGCAGGGCTAGGCATGGTCCCCTGTCTGCCATGGGAGGGGTTGGGCAACTCTAGTAGATTAGAGATTTGTTTATAGCTCCACTAGGCTCTGAAATTTCAAGGGTGCCAACCAAGGAATCTAGGAGATTGATCAGGCGAATCTAGCCCGTTCTCTCCTGTTCATCCCCTTGTTTCTTTGCCGTTCTAGAGCGGGGCCTCAGTTTTTCCTGAGCAATGGACCAGGAGAGGTGAGGTTTGCTCCCTGTAAGATGCAGGTTAGTACATACATACAAATTCTAGTTACCTAGGCTTGGAACTAATGCCAACCATTAGTCTCTGTTTTGGGACTCACACATTCTTATTTAGTAATTTTTGTAACTTTTGTTTTTGTTTTTCTTTGCGAATAGACACAACTTATACTGCTTGTTACAGAGGACTCAGAGCAACATGTTTGACACAGTTGTATCCTTTGATTGATTTACTTTTTCACTTATTTTTGCAGTAGCAAACGTTAAGAACTGTGGCCCTGAAGAAAGCCTGGGATTGTTTCCCTGATAGGCTGAAACATGTTGGCCGTACACATGCAGTTATATGGTTAGGCTGCATCTTTGCACTGTTCTTGGTTTTAACAAGGAAGCGATCAAGTGATATTAAAATTGTGTATTGATTTTCTATCCTTTTTTAACTCACCACATTATACTTTGCACTGCACATGACTCCATCTTGTCCTCAGCTCATGAGGTCTTCACTACATTTTGAGATGTGATTCAGACACTCGGATGGGAGTGATTAGTCTCAATGATCTTGGGACGACACCGTTCCAACATGGATGACCAAATGAGAATACATGATCTACATCTGACATTGATGGACATCCATTCTTTCTCTGTATGAGTCTATTCGACTTTTGTAGTGAATTCCCTCACATGGGCCATTGGTTGGTAATGTACTGGTTAACTACTCAACATATGGTTTGAAAAAAACCTCCTTATTCATTTAGTTGGTTTTTATTGATAACTTTGAGCACATTAGGCTCTGTTACAGACCCCCAGTGTGTGTTTTTGGTAGTGAACTGATTGAATAGGGGATTTCACCCTGGGCAGGTCTTTAAATATTTCCCTCCGACCCTTCCTCCTCCGTTTTTTCTTATTACAGTAAAACCATATGATCAAACTGTGATTACTATGCCCCATACTAAAAAGACACGTGAGTTAAATATCAAAACAAGTGAGAGAAAGGAATTTCATATTAAAATTGCGCTATCACAAGGGATATTAGAGGATTAAAACACTAGTGTTAATTAGGTTTCAATGCATATTTTCTTCACAGTTTAAATGCCTATGTAATAATGTTCAAGTCTGAGCAAAATATCAGTGGGGACTCAAGGCGCTGGTGGAAGAACAAATCCTTCTGATGGTTATTAAAAGGTCTGCCCCTAAGAATGGGGTGAAGAATCTGTGACCTGAATGATGTCATTTAGCAAGACTTGGTGGTCTTATAAACATAAATGAGTTTCCATACCAAGCAGATGTCTATACACACACATATACATGCATGAACAAACACATACAACTTTACATGTTGTTTGTACTATTCATATGTTTTAAACCTTTCCCCACGAGAGTATTGTTAAGTAGAGAAGAATAGACACTTGGGACCTGATAACAAAACATTATTGAGCTGTGAAACGTGTCCTTGGAAGTAAGTTAAGGTAGTGCTTGCTTCAAATACCTTTTATCACTGGATTTAGAAAATAGGATTCTGGAGGTGGAAATGATGTTGCTGTGTTGTACTGACCGTAGCTTCTTAGGGTGGTATAATTCCACGGTTTAAATGAATAGCTTGCGCACAGTCTTTGAGAGTTCTGTAGTGTATGACTTTAATTAATTTTCCGGGTGCTCCAAGGGTGATGTTTCCATCCTTAAATAATGCCTCTTATACAAACAAAAGTTGTGCTTCTAATGAGATTGGTTGCATCCCCCGTATGTACTTCTCTATGTCTCTTTGTACAAGGATTTAATGATTCCAACTATTTGATAAATAGTTCAGTAGATTACGTTTTTTTATTGAATTTTCAAAACCATTGTAATTTCATTCATAACATTGTTTGATTAGCTGAGCATTTTTCATTCTAGATCATAGTTCTATATTCTTAATATCCCATGCTCCAATGCATTTCGAGCAGTAAATACTCTACATCAGGGAGCTGCTATGTGAACAGAATTATACACATTGATAGTTTATACAGTAGAAAAGTATAGTAGCTGCCCATATGTTTAACACACGTCTAGGTTATACATTACACCTGGTATTGCCCATACAGAATGTGACCAACGTTTTCGCAGAGTGACCCCATGGTTGTGAGTGTGAAGGGAATTATGTTTAAGTGAAGCGTATATTGTGATCTGTGAGAAAAACAAACAAAAGTACGAACAGAAAAATGATAAGAAAAGGTGTGCACGATCTTCGCGTTACTTACGAGTCTTCAATAACAATCACAGAAAGATTGGGATACGTTAAAGAAACTAGCAGACAACCCTAACATTGTATGTCAAAAGCTGATAAAGGCGACGCCTTAGTAATCAACAAAACATTATATGAGACGAGAGTGAAAGAACACATTGCAGATGGGACTACCTATATGACACTTCAAAAATAACCTCACAAGAGAATTTACTAATCAATTGAAGGATTTGGTAACCAAAGCATATGAGGCAGGAGCTATAAATGAAAAAACAAGGAACTTTTTTATGAAGCAAAACCCGAAGAGCCCTTTTGTTATACATGGCTCCTAAAATTCATAAGGACCACAAAGATCCACCATTTTGACCAATAGTTTCAACTTGTGGCAGCCTACACGAACCAGTAGGTCAGTTTATTGACAAATATTTACAGCCGAGTGTCAAAAAAATGGGTTCCTATATAAAGGACACCACGGACTTTCTCATTAAACTTAAAGAAATCCAATTGGATAGACAGGAACAATTAGTACTATGTACAGCAGACGTTAAATCCTTATACACGTCGATCCCACATTCCATGGGGTTAGAAGCAATGGAACATACACTAACAAATACCGATTTGGAAATCTCAATGCAAGTATTTTTGATGGAGCTGATACACTATACTCTATATCAGAGTTTTTCAAGTGGCAGAGTGAATGGTATCTTCAACTCACGGGAACATCTATGGGCAATTGCGCAGCGCCGGCGTATGCAAATTTGGTTATGCAAAGATTTGAGGAAGACCATATCTTAGCACATCCAAACTGGAGAGATCATATAAAAGTCAATTTTCGATACATCGATGACATATTCATGTTGTGGAGGGGGAAACCGGAAGAAGCAAGAGTGGCTCTAGACACATGGAACATGATAGATGAAAGAATACAGTTTACCAGTGAAATATCAGAGACTCACATTACCTTCTTGGATGTATTAATCACAAAAACAGAACATGGTTTGGAAACAGACAAATATCGCAAAAAACAGATAGAAACAACATTCTACACTACCACAGTCATCACCAGACATCATTCAAAATGTATTTACCAGCATCCCAAATGATGAGAGTGAAGAATATTGTATCAAGTCCTACAAAATCCATACAGAGATTAGATAAAATGGAACAGAGATTTAAATTAAGAGGATACCCTCCGATTATATTGGAGAAGGTGAAACAAAGGTGTACAAACATGAACCAAGAGACACTATTAACAAGCAAAGAAAAACCGGTAAACACCAGAATGGTGGTTGTTTCAAGAATTTCTACATACAGTTACATCTTCAAAAAAATTATTCATAAACATTGGCCAATGTTAACCATGGATCCGGATTTTAAAAACATATTTTCTCAAACATCGATTTTTGCTCACATCAGGAATAAAAATATTGGTGAGATATTGAAACAAGAACACAGAGAAGTATGGAACGTTAGAGGGACATTGCCATGTATAAACTGCAATAACTGCAATGGCATAATCAGAGGAAACAAAGTTAATCATCCAATATAAGGGAATGATATCAAACTACAGACAAAAGCAACTTTCGATACCGAAAACTTAATTTACTTACTGAAATGCCCTTGTGGTAAAATATACATAGGAAAAACAGTGAGAAAATTCAAAACAAGAATCAACTAACACAAATTGAACATCAGAACTATGAACACAAAATCTACAGTTGCAACACATTTCATGGAGGCCAAACACAACATATCTGAACTACGATACCTTGTCTTGGAAGTAGTTGAAAAACAGGAGGGGAGAGACAATAACAAATATCTTCTCAGAAGAGAAAACTATTGGATGATGAGATCACAATCATATAAACCATACAGTCTTAATGAAAGATTAAAATATTCCTGTTATCTCTAATATTAACATGTGCTTGGGTTCTGTTTCCAAGGAAATGCACAGTGGTTTAGGTACTTCACAGGTCGTCAAAAGATGTATAACTGTAAAGGTAAAGCAATTTAGGAATTGCATAGTTTATGATCAGAGACAGTGTTGCTTCATATTGTTGCTTAATATAAACTGATTGACGCACAAAGCAATCCCCTTACTAGGGTCACACCCCTAATTGAAATAATTCCATCACATAATTTTTTGTATAATAATTTTTGTCATATCTCTTTTTGTATAATCATTTTCATTATCTCTCTTTTCAAACCAGACATATGAAAGTCTGCGCGTTTCTTTCAGAATTTATACACATTAACTTTAAGAAAATATATAAGGCATTTAGAAGTACTATAATAGTTAAAAGTTAAAAAAAATAACACATTAAAAATCCCTCAGCAATTTATAAAAGAGAAAAATATTTGATAGCCAAATGATAGCAAAACAACAAAAATCCAGGAATGGAGAGCCAGAATGACATTGGACAGTTATTCGAGATTTCCATTTTCTCTGCGGGTGGCCAAGTGCTGAAATCTACAGCTTGTGAAGTCTGAAAACCCAGCTATAAATCGAAGACACGCATTGCCCATACTAGGGCGGCTAGGGAGGACAGTGGCAGTGTCCTCCCGATCCGCTTGACGCCAGCTAGCGTGACACGGACATTGATAATTTTGACCAAGCACTTCACGTTGGTAAATGAAAGCTGATTTTAAAATTGCACATTTAGAAATGTTTTAAAAACAAATTTGTAGCGCCGTTTTTAATCAAGTGTCACAAAGATATATAAATTGTACCTGCTTACATCAAGGGAAGTCTGCTCGATGTTGTAGCCTGCCCGCCCCGGTCCGACTCGGCAAATAGCCCCGTTGAGCGGAGGGCGGACAGGTAAGAGCGAGACAAGCACATTACTCCACTTCCGCTTCACGCTGAGGGTAGCGGTCTAAATGTTTACGAGGAGGGGCAACTTAGGCAGCGAGGAGCTGCCGGCTGACGCGGCTAGGGAAGACAGTGGCAGTGTCCTCCCGATCCGCTTGACGCCAGCTAGCGTGACACGGACATTGATAATTTTGACCAAGCACTTCACGTTGGTAAATGAAAGCTGATTTTAAAATTGCACATTTAGAAATGTTTTAAAAACAAATTTGTAGCGCCGTTTTTAAACGAGTGTCACAAAGATATATAAATTGTACCTGCTTACATCAAGGGAAGTCTGCTCGATGTTGTAGCCTGCCCGCCCCGGTCCGACTCTGCAAATAGCGCCGTTGAGCGGAGGGCGGACAGGTAAGAGCGAGACAAGCACATTACTCCACTTCCGCTTCACGCTGAGGGTAGCGGTCTAAATGTTTACGAGGAGGGGCAACTTAGGCAGCGAGGAGCTGCCGGCTGACGCGGCTAGGGAAGACAGTGGCAGTGTCCTCCCGATCCGCTTGACGCCAGCTAGCGTGACACGGACATTGATAATTTTGACCAAGCACTTCACGTTGGTAAATGAAAGCTGATTTTAAAATTGCACATTTAGAAATGTTTTAAAAACAAATTTGTAGCGCCGTTTTTAAACGAGTGTCACAAAGATATATAAATTGTACCTGCTTACATCAAGGGAAGTCTGCTCGATGTTGTAGCCTGCCCGCCCCGGTCCGACTCTGCAAATAGCGCCGTTGAGCGGAGGGCGGACAGGTAAAAGCGAGACAAGCACATTACTCCACTTCTGCTTCACGCTGCGGGTAGCAGTCTAGCTGTTTACGAGGAGGGGCTACTTAGCCCTCTCGTTGCTCTGGGCGCGCAGCGGTCGCGCGCGGGGGAGCGCCAGAGGACGCCCCTGAGACAAGCCAGAGAGAAGCCCGTCTGCGCCCGTCCGCGACCGGACGGGGCCAGGGGCCATGGCATTATCATCGTCTGGAGCAAACGACCCAAAGAAATCTAGGGTGAGATATTCCTCTCAGGCTCTGATGTGTTTAAGAACCAACCCACTGCCATTCTGTAGGCTAGAAGACCATCCCCCTCCCGAAGGGCCGTTTTCATGCAGGCAATGGCAATTTCAGGCAGTATGTGATATGTGCCCTAGGACTACCGACCTAACCCAACAACATATTACATATATGACCATTGAAACCATTCAGGGTGGGAAGAACATGTTATGTAATATAAGGACACTACCCAAACACTACATCGAGGTTTGGGACCTTATTTCTACACATGAACCTGACCTGTGCTTTCTCACAGAGACATGGCTCAAACCCCATTCGATCCTGGCTATTAGTCTTGGGATCCCGGAAGGGTATAAAATCATCAGATTGGATCGACCAAAGTAAGCAGGAGGGGGCATAGCGATCGTGCATAGAGGCAGCATTGCTGTCTCTGTTTTAGATCAATGGTGCAACTCTGCTTTCGAAATGATGGCTTTTAAGATTGGTACGTCTGCCAAACATAGCAGGAAGGGAGCATTAGTCTATCGCCCTCCAGGCCCCATAAAAAATGTTTATAGTGTGTTAGTGGAAGCACTCGCTCCGTATGTTGATGCAGATAAAGATTTTATACTGCTTGGAGATTTTAATATCCATAGTGAGATAAAAGATAGCATGGAGGTTCAATCCTTCCTGACTGATGTTTCTCTGCTGGGACTGAAACAGTGTAATAGTGGGCCCACGCATTTGGCGGGTCATACTTTAGACTTGATTCTTTCCAACTTTCCGGGTATTAAGTGCTACGTGCCCAAACAGATTAACTGGACAGATCATTTTATTCTAGAATTTTCAATGCCGAAAATTGATATATCTTCTAATCGCCCTTCACAGATCCAGGTTCGGCGAAGGCAATGGCATAAAATATCTGATGAAACCTTTAAGAAGGTCTATGTTGCCCCGAAAATTCAAACCACTGAAGACATTGATTCTGCCCTATTCAAATATGAATCTGCCACTCGCGCTGCAGTGGAGCAGATTGCCCCACTAAAAATATTTAAAAGCCGTCCTGCAAGAAAACAGGAAGTCTGGTTTTCTGAAGAACTGTGGTGCCTTAAGCGTACCGCCAGGAAATCTGAGAAAGTTTGGAGAAAGTTGCACTTGGAGGTGGATAAAACTAATTACCAGATGGCAATAAACATCTACCATAAAGCCATCCGATTTGCACGCAAGAGCTATGTTACCTCACAATTGGAGGCGGCAGGTAACGATCCGAAAGTGCTATTTCAAATTGTAAACACCTTTCTAAAGCCAGTGGCATGTGAAAGTGCAGACATGTCGTCCCAACAACTATGTGACGACATCTCAAGTTTTTTCTCCGATAAGATTGATGCTATCTATGAGAAAATTGAGGCATCTAATCCACCTATAAATAGTCATGATATTCACATGCCGGTGCAAGCAGCTGCTGCCAATTCTGGTTTATTTTTCAACTTTCCTAATATCACTCTGCCAGAGGAGAGATGTTGATCGATAACATCAAAAGTGGGAGCCCTTCTGATCTACCAGCAAGATCAATGGGAGTGGTGGGGAGAGTACTTGGTCCGGATATTCAGAGCCTGGTGAACCTCTCGTTAAAAACAGGACGTGTCCCACGAGAGTGGAAAAAGGCTCTAGTTAGACCTATTCGGAAGAACATCACCATCCCATGGACCAACATGTCCAATCTTAGACCCATCTCCCTGCTGCCTTTTCTGGGTAAAATCATTGAAAAGCATACTAATAAGCATTTGTCCAACTTCCTGGAACAATCGGGAAGCCTTGATCCTTCACAGTCAGGTTTCAGGCCGAAATATAGTACTGAAACAGCCCTGCTGTCAATACCTGATGATCTCCGTATGTACCAGGACAGGGGTATTTCCGTTGTCCTGGTGCTACTGGATTTATCGGCAGCGTTCGATACCATTTCTCATAAGATCTTGATCGAACGGCTGACTGTGAATGGACTGGGTGGCAAGGCGCTGGACTGGATAAAGAGCTTTCTCTCCGACCGTACCCAATGTGTCACCATGGGTGATTTCCGGTCGGATGAGGTTAAGATCACTAAGGGGGTGCCACAGGGCTCGTGCTTGAGCCCAACTCTTTTTAACACCTATGTGGCACCCCTGGCAGATATAACAAGAGCTTTTGGTTTCTGTCCAGTGTCCTATGCTGACGATACCCAGCTGCTTTTTCCATTTAAATCGCTGACCCCGGAGGTTATACAATCTTTCTCCGAGGGGATGAAAGCAGTATCCCAGTGGATGTCTTCCAACTTTCTTCAGTGCAATGTTGGTAAGACTGAGGTGATGCTTTTCGGTGAGGCCAAGATACTATGGTCCCCTGACTGGTTGCCATTAGATCTGGGACCAGTTCCCGAACCAAAACAAGTAATCAAGAACCTTGGGGTACGTCTGGAGCCGGAGCTGACTATGAAACAACATGGAAATATTATGGTGGGGTCCTGTTTTCATGTGATAGGACTCCTCCGTGGATATTCCCGCTCCTTCCGGACTCCATTAGAAAGACTCTGGTTCAGGCTCTAGTGATCAGCCGTCTTGATTACTGTAATGGTCTCCTGGTGTCTGCAAATGAAGAGGTGCTGGACCGACTGCAGGTGATACAAAACACAGCAGCCAGGCTAGTCCTCAATGCTCCTCCCAGATCTTCCTCTAAACCTCTGTTGGAAAAACTCCATTGGTTATCCATTCGCCAAAGAGTGAAATTTAAGACATGCTGCATTGTACATAAAGGATTACATGACTTAGGACCTGTCTATTTGGCTAATAAATTTGTTTCATATGTTCCGACACGCACTCTTAGGTCAAGTGAGAAGCTGCTGCTAAGGGTACCCAAGATCAGCAGGACCAGACTGGGTGGCAAGGCTTTGTCAGTGGTGGGTCCTATTTTGTGGAACAACCTTCCTCTCCAACTAAGACAGTGTTCTGACCATTTTGCTTTCAGAAAGCAACTGAAAACCTTTTTGTTTAGGTCTAATTAGTTAAGCTACGAGATACTTAAATATCAGCTAATTTGTGTGTTCTGGTGTTGTATTATTACCATTGTCCTGGCCTAGGCTTCTGTTGTCTTCCAGCGCGGAGATACTCCTTTGGGAGTTTATTCAAGCGCTATATAAACTCGTAAATAAGTAAATAGGGTGGAAGCAGTGGAATCTTCTCTTGTAGGACTACCACTGCACTGCATCTGCTGACACTAACAGTGCTGCATAAACTAGAAACTGATGACAAAACTAATGGTTTTCACACCACCAGGATTCCCATATTAAATGTCCCATGTAGCCATGTAGTGCCTCACCCAATGTACTATGAGCCAGATTTAGTACAACTGTGTGCTAGCACTAGCACGAAACACAGCAAAGCAAAGCACCGTAAAGTGGTTCATGCTATTTCTTACCTGGCACAAAAGGTACTATTCTCTAGAAGGGTGAAATCTTCATAGTACAAAAACTGCTTTGCACCACTTTGCATTGCTTTCTGTTGAGGGAAGTTACTAGGGCATCAATGTGTTGGATGAAGGCAATCACCTATAGGTTTCTACGGTTCAGTGACTAAATATCGGAGGACAGAATATAGACTACCCAGAATATAGATTCAAAAATACCGAGGAAGAGAATATTTTTTCCCTATCTATAAACAGGTAAGTACTAAAATATTGAGTACAAAATATCGATAGTTAAAATATAGTTAACTAAAATATCGAATTTTTTAAATGTATTAAAAATAACATAAAAGTAATTAAATAACAAAAACACTTAAATAAAAGATAGTTAAAATAATGTAAAAAAGCTTAAAATGTAAAAATAATAAATGTAATATAAATTATTTTTTTAACATATATTTACTTGATAATATTAATCAATCAATCATCAATACATTCTTTATTCGGTACAAATCTTTGAGCCATAAAAGTACAGAATAAAACTGTGATAAAAATATATTTTATAAATTAATTATAAAATATTAAAAAATATATATATATATATTTACATATGCATATAAATAAACCTATTATCTAAATATAAAAATACATAATATTTAATAATTTAAATAATAAAGTAATACTTTTTATGTTAATAAATAATTTACACTACATTAAATATAACAAAATTAAAAACATTACATAGCTAAGGGAATAAAATTCGTATTCACACTGCAACAAGTGCAAAAGTACAGCATTTGTTGGATAGTGGGACGGTAAAAATTACTATTCCCTCTCCAGTGAGTGCAACAATAGGTAAAGCGTTGGATAGCATAGGGGTAAAAATTACTATTCCTACTCCAGTGAGTGCAACAGTAGGGAAAGCATTGAATAGCGGGTGGGTAAAAAATTGCTATTCCCACTCCAGTGAGTGCAACAGTAGGGAAAGCATTGGATAGCGGGTGGGTACAAATTACTATTCCCACTCCAGTGAGTGTAATATTAGGGAAAGCGTTGGATAGTAGGAGGGTAAAAAATACTATTTCTCCCTCCAGTGAGTGCAACAGTAGGGAAAGCGTTGGATAGCGTAGGGGTAACAAATACTATTCCTACTCCAGAGAGTGCAACAGTAGGGAAAGCGTTGGATAGCGGAAGGGTAAACATTACTATTCCCACTCCAGAGAGTGCAACAGTAGAGAAAGTGTTGGATAGCCTAGGGGTAAAAATTACTATTCTCAACCTAGTGAGTGCAACAGTAGGGAAGGCGTTGAATAGCGTAGGGGTAAAAATTACTATTCCCACTCCAGAGTGTGCAACAGTAGGGAAAGTAATAATGTAATATTTAAATAAGAATACATTAATTATCAATATTGATTAAAAAGTAATCAAAATAAATTACCAATTACAAAATATTTAATAATAGTTTAATTATAAATACCAATAAATATTATGTATTAAAATTAATTTCTTAATAATACTTAATTGACAACCATCTAACTTTCAATATAAAAAATGTAATGAGTAATACAAAAATTGCCAGTAAATAATTAATAAACAATAATAATTTTAATAATTATTTAATTACAATTACATTACTTCCTACCCTATTCCCATATAACCCACAACCCACTCCAAATAATAAAGCAATACAATTAACATATTTGTCACTTGAACAATTAATTACAATTAAGTACCAATTAATACAAAATAATTACCAATTAATAAATAATTAACAATCAATTAATTATCAATACATAAAAATACAAATATTTACTCAATTACAATTAAGTTACTTCCCACTCTATTCCCCTATAAACCCACAACCCACTACAGATCTAAAACGCAAAATTAAATAAAAAAGAATTTATAATTCATAAAAATTATATACTATAATCAAATTACTTCCCACCCTATTCCCCTATGAACCCACAACCCGCTACAGAATTAAATTTCGCAAAAAGTAAATAACATAAAATTCATTACTTTAAACACACATTACAAAAATAATATATAATTTTAACACATATACTAGCATACATAACACAAAAAAAATTGATATTATGGAAAACGATATTTCTAAATTCGATATTATGGAAATCGATAGCTGTAACCTCAAATTTGACGTTCTATACAACAATATTTTGGATTTCGATATTCTGGCCTCTCTATATTTTTAAATCAATATTCTGGACAGTCGATATTTCAAATTCGATATTTTGGGTGTTTATCGGTTTCTACACGAAACCTGATCTACTAAAGATAGAAAAAACAGGCTTTTGTCAACAAAATAATTTCTACTAGAAGCAAGCACGAGCAAGGGTAAATGTCTTAATTTCTAAACAAAACAACACATTTCCTGTGTTCTGCAGAGGTCAGCACGAATCCAAAGCACAGGAAATTTCCGTGAGGCATATTTACAAGAAAGTGACGCATTTGTAGAGATGCGTCCCTTTCCCTGCACCACCGTGAGAAATCCTTCCGCCACCATGCGTCAGAAATTCTGACGCATTTGTTGGGGAAAAAGTCACGCATTGCTGGAGTCGTGTCGCAAGCAAGACACAACTCCAGCAATGCATTTTGAGGCCTATTTCCCCTACACTGCATCACTCCTTATGCCTGATTCAAGTAGGCATAAGGTTTTGACGCAGTGGTGCCCTACAAGTGACACAGTGAAATCTTGTAGATTTCACTGCAACACTTTTACAAGGCTTTCCTGTGTGGGATCGTGGGGAGGTGTGAATTGTTCAAGGCAGTCTTGTTGTGCCCTAGCTCAGGTTTTTTTCCTTATTAGCCTCAGATT
This sequence comes from Lissotriton helveticus, assembly GCF_964261635.1. Lineage (NCBI taxonomy): Eukaryota > Metazoa > Chordata > Amphibia > Caudata > Salamandridae > Lissotriton > Lissotriton helveticus. The sequence continues at coordinate 1,697,168,317 of NC_136061.1, read as the reverse complement.
CACTATCCACAGGGGGGTCTCTGAGGACAACTGGGGCATTTTTCCTACTCAGTAGGGCACACTCTGGGCTGTTGCTGGTCTCCACGGCCGCCGCTTGCTCCACCACACGGCAGGGGAATTACAGCCCCCAGCATCCCCGGCGGTGACACGCCCACAGGGAACCGCGCACGGAGGCGCTGAAAAGCCGGAGGTCCCTGCGGTCGAGCGGGGGTCTCTGAGGACAACTGGGGCATTTTTCCTACTCACCAGGGCACACGCTGGGCTGTTGCTGGTCTCCACGGCCGCCGCTTGCTCCACCACGCGGCAGGGGAACTACAGCCCCCAGCATCCCCGGCGGTGACACGCCCACCGGGAACCGCGCTCAGAGGCGCTGAAAAGCCGGAGGTCCCTGCGGTTGAGCGGGGGTCTCTGAGGACAACTGGGGCATTTTTCCTACTCACCAGGTCACACGCTGGGCTGTTGCTGGTCTCCACGGCCGCCGCTTGCTCCACCACGCGGCAGGGGAACTACAGCCCCCAGCATCCCCGGCGGTGACACACCCACCGGGAACCGCGCACGGAGGCGCTGAAAAGCCGGAGGTCCCTCCCGCCTCGTGGGACACGCGCGGGCGGCGCCGGGCTAAGCCCGGGCAAAGGGCGGGCCGTCTGTGGCCGTTAGGGGATGACAAGGGATGGGACAAGCCATCCCCCTAACAACCTTCACCGCAGTATACTCGATGGGCAAAAGGAAAAAGGTAGGTGTTAAAGATGACAAGGGTACAAAAGCTAAACACCCTAGAAAGTCAGAATCAATTATCTCATACCTAACATCTGCAGTGGGGGCATTGTCCAAAGAGATCGCCAACGCAGAGAAAGAATTGGGCCTGAATGTGATAGACCTTACTCATGCCCCTTTGGTAGACAGTGGCCGGGTAATCCCCCTGGAGCCAAATGTCGTGATAACCAACCGAGGAGGAAGCCCAACTCATGTCACACCATCTACCCCACAGGCAGGCTTCCTTATCACAATCTACCCCACCTGTTGCCTCCCCATACAAGTCACATCTGAAGCAGAAGCGAAAGTTTTCAAACATGGCGGACAGAAGGAGGATAGGTACAGCTAAGTCATACCGATTAGACCCCAGTCTCAAAGCACAAATTGGGAAAATGGTGGAGGACTTATTCACTTCACGCCTGGAACCAGCTCTTGAGTCCATTGCCAAAGATATTGTTGACACTTTGAATACATGCGTTGCGGGACTTATGGCTAAATGCAAAAATATTGATGCACTATTTAACCAACATATGGGGAAAACTAAGGGCCCCACTCAGGTAGAAGCTCTGAATGTTACTTCTCCTATAACTGACACCCACACAGCTAACACTAGTGTAGGTAGATCCAATAGCCGGACAGGGTTGGCAGTTAAGAAAGGACACCCACTAGTAGAGTCCAAAACCGGGGGCAGCTCGTCTGAAACAAACACACGTAGCCAACCAGTGGATAAGACTGGTCGCATTCAGCAGCCGGGCCATACCCTGAAGCTGCCTCCGGAGGCGGCACCTTTTGTGGCCATTTTTACTGGGGTACCACCAATTAGGGGAGACACCATTGAAACAACCGCTGACTTGATGTTTCAAGCCAAAAAATGGTGTTACCAGTTCAGTACGGGTGGTGATGAAGTGGCCACTGCTATTACTATGGCAAGAAGAATTCATTGGGTGGGGCATTGTCCCAAGAATATTCCCCGGGACTGTGTGGTGGTAAATTTTAACAACAGGCAGAGTGCTGAAAGACTATTTTGGGATGGTTCGAATATCATAAATAAGGGTATTAGACCCCTCCCATTGGGTTATTTCTATCCACCGGCGAGTACACACAACCACCACCAACAGCGACCCACTTTGCAGCATATACGCCATAACTTCCACCACAACAAGACATGCACAACATCATATCAGGCCAAGATGAGGGAACAGTGGAGACTTGCTCAGGACATGGTTCGTGAGGGGGAACCCGGTGCCCCACAATTTTTCATGTTGATCCCTACAGAGTCAGACTCTACAGTACACTTTTCCAACAGGGAGGCACTTAATCTCTGTAATCGTTATTCTCCTCTCTCACAGATGGAATCTAATGACTGACTGGTACATGAAATCATAGCCCCAGAAGTTGGCTCAGGGGATGACACCCATATTGTGCATAATCAACTGAATGTATGTAAATTGTTAAGGTGGAATGTGGCAGGAATTAGATCAAAAAGCTCGGACACCATCTGGTTACAATATATAAGACAGTTTGATATCCTGGTCTTCCAGGAAACTTGGGATTCTGAATCTGTCTTTAATCTAGATGGCTATCAAAGTTTCACCATTCCAGCAGTTCGGGGTACTGCAGGGAGATCAAAGGGGGGTTTACTTTTTCTCATCTCCCTCAACCTCGCCGGCACTTTTAGAAAGCTTAATGAGGAGTCAGACAACTTTCTTATAATAGAATGGTTTAATGCAGACCAATATCATCTACTGATGAATCTATATAATGCAATGGGAAACTCTCCTCAAAAAGAAGATTTTAGTGTGTTAGATCACTGTTTGTCAGTCTACAAGCTTAGCAACTCTTGCGACTATGATATAAATTTAATGGGAGATTTTAACTTACACCCCTGTCAATGGGATTGCTACGGGGAAGATGAGGTGGGGCCTGCGAATGGGAGAGCACCACATTTTGAACATAATAAACAGGGTGATGCTTTGGAAGAACTATTAGCCAGCCTAAATCTATTTGAACCAGCTAAGGAAGGTGGTAGAGAGGCTCCCCCTACTTTCACAGGATGAGGGGCTGAATCCGTCATAGATTATATTTTTGTCTCTCCACAAATCATGACAAAAATCATTATGTATAGAGTCATGATATCAACCTTCAGCGACCATAATCCACTTACATTGGAAGTGGCACTGCGGTGCAAGGTTGCTATCACTGATCTGGATAGGGTGGCTCCTCGGCACATGGCGACCAATGATAAAGGAAGACGGATAAAGTGGGAAGCAGTGGTCCCGGCGGCCTTCTTTGAGGAGTTGGCCATCAAGGCAGAGTCCAATTTTGGCATCTGTCTTGATGAGAACGCCGCGGCCACTGAACCTATAACATCTTTCACAGCAATCTGTGACCAAATTGCAGAAAATCTATACATTGAGAGCAGTTCGCGACTCAAGAAGGCAACTAAGTGGTTTGACCATTCTTGTTCTAAGGCTCATGGGGCGCTCTTAAAAGCACTTAAGCATAAACCTAGGGATAAGGCGATAGTCTCCTCTCTCCGTAAGGAGTATAAACAGGCCATCTTTACACGGAAATGCAAAATTAAAGAGGAGGCGTGGGACAACCTGCAGTCAGTCGACGTGCTAAAAAATAGTAGGAAATTCTGGGCTGTAATTAATCAGCCCTTTTTCTTGGAAACTGACAACCTAGACACAGAATGTGTTATCCCAGATGATGTGTGGCTTAAACATTTTACGAGCATCTACAGTGATAATGAGCACCAAAAGCCAAACTCAGGAAGCCCCATTAAGGGTCACCCCACTCAAATAGTCAAATTTGAAACAGCAGAAGTAGAAAAAGCCATTCGAGACACTCTGAAACATAAGGCCCCAGGGCCTGACGGGGTCCCTGCTGACCTCTACATTTTATATCCTAACTTTTGGGCCAAGATTTTAACCAACGTGTTCAATGCATCATCTACAGCGGGTTTCCCCCCATCATGGGCTTCCTCAATAATTGTACCCATCTTTAAAAAAGGGAGCAGAGGGGATCCCGCCTGTTACAGGCCAATCTCCCTGTTGGACTCTGCCGTTTTGCAGAGACTGGGAGATTGGATGCTGGAACAGGGGGTGCTTTCGAACCTCCAGTATGGTTTCAGGCAACGCAGAAGCACCATGGACCAATGCCTAAATTTACATCTGTTGATTAATAAATACACTGTAGCAAAAGACGGCTTTTTATATCTTGGGTTCATGGACCTGTCTTCAGCGTTCGGCCTGGTGAACCGCTCAAAATTATGGCATATTTTGCTGGAAATGGGTGTATATGCTCCTTTGGTTTATTTCCTCAGTGATCTTCATCAGAATTTTGCAGCAGCTGTTAGGGTCACACAGGACGGGAGGTGCACGGGCCAATTCAAATCCAGGCGGGAGGTCAGACAAGGTTGTATTCTGGCCCCCCTTCTCTTCACAATTTACATCAATGGCCTAGAAAAATCACTAATGGGGGCAGGTGCAGATATTCCGCGTGCAGGGGGAAAGGGTATCCCGGTCCTCCTGTACGCGGATGATGCCGTATTTATCGCTCGTACAGGCCGAGGCCTACAGAGGCTGTTGGATAACTATGGCTCCTTTATGGAGTCATTAGATCTAAAAGTTAACAGCAGTAAATCCCATGTCATGATTGTTGGTGGCCGAAGGAAGATCAGGAAGGTAAACATGTTTAGATGCCTGGGTAATCAACTCTCCAGGGTACCGGCTTTCACCTACCTCGGAGTGTTGTTCGATGAGAGGGGTAATTGGGGCCCACAGAAGAAACAAAAGAGCAATGCGGTTACAAGATCTAAATCTGCCCTTCTCAGCTTTGCCAAACGACTGGGAGCTAGGCCTATGGAGGCCGTACTCAAAATATATAAGGCCAAATGTTGCGCGATCGCATCGTATGGGGCCTCGATATGGGGTTATGCCACTGTGGGCAAAATTCAAATTGCAGAGAACATTTTCCTTAGATACTTGCTGGTGGTTCCTCAGTCCGCTCCAACTTTGTCAATCCACACTGAATTGGGTTTAGGCTACATTACTGACGAGTTAAAGGTAGCCCCCCTAATTTGTTGTGCAAAGACGTGGCTTAACAAGGAAATCACCCTTAACCACCTTATTCTTAAAGACTATTTAGCCCTCGACAAGGCAAACGGCATACATTGGCATATGTTAGAGCGGCGTGTGCCAGACTGGGTCGCCCTGAACTTTATACAGCCCCAGAGGGTATTAGGAAAGAGGACGTGGTTTGGATCAAACAAAATTTTAGGTCGCTGCTGGAGGCAGATAGAAAGGAGGAGGAGCTTAAAAAACTGGGTGCTAGTAATATTTATCTTCTACAGACTTCCCCTTCAATTGAACCCTATCTGAAGATTGTCACAAAGCCTTTTCATCGCTTTTTGTTGACAAGATTCAGGTTCAACTTAATACATCTGAACTTAGGTTACTTTCCGAAATGGGGTAAACCGGAAGAATCGCCACCATGCTCCTGCACACAAGACACCCTCCACCTAATTATGTTTTGTGAAAAGTTTTCAAACGCACGTAAAACAAATTTATACCCCATTTTACGAGAGCGGCCTTTGTGCAAGTTAGACCAGCACTCCTACATCTGCAATTACTGGGTAGTGTGCACACTATTTGTAGTGTAGCAAGCTTCTTGGTGGCAGCTCTGAGGATTAATAAAACAAACTGTAATACCCGTATGCTTCATCTATAGTAGGAGAAGAAGGGGCTACTTCGTTATATTTTTTGTTAATACATACAATGCATTTATGTTTTTAATGGAATTTTTAGAGTGAATTTTTAAACTTGGAATGAACATCGTCATCATTACATATTTTATACGTTTTGTAAATATTGTAATCAATGTATATAATGTATATATATGAATGTTTGCGAATATTTGCACAATTGCTTACTTTGTATATAAAAATATTTTATCTCCCATATTTTTGTATGCATGTACTGTTGCTGCTTTTTATGATTTTAATTAATCGAAATAAAGAACTTTGACTGACTGACTGACCCTATCCACAGCACTTCTCACCGAAACCACCATTTCCTTGTGCCGGGACAGGAAAAGTCTGATCCGCCCTTGTCCAAAACCCTTCCAGTTGCACTTCACCGCATTTTCCCTTATATTCGACTCTCCCTTCTACACACCCAGGGAAGAAGCGTAAACCGAAGATGGGAGGATGAGAGAGGAATACAAATTATAAATGCTTTGCAGAGGTTTAGTTTGGGCTTAATCATTGGAACATTCCTCCAATATCAGGAGATCAAGAGGCAACAGGAATAAGAAAATAATAGCTTCCGAGATATTAAAAGTTTCTGAGTAACTTGTAAACTAGCATTAAGTTCCTGACCTGAGGGGGGACCCCATAGGCCTAGGTAGGGGCCATGGAAAGAAAAAGGAGGGGTTCTCCAGGGGAGGGATCACTAAGGGGGGTGAGGGGGTAGCACAGGAAGGGGAGCTTTGGGAAAAAAACAAAAAAAAACGTCCAAAGCGCCAGAGCAGAATGGATCTTTCAGTGATGATAAAGGAAAGATGACCTGTCCATTAGAGAATCAGAAATTTAGATTAAAGGTGCTCTCGTGGAACCTGAATGGCCTAAGAACAAGTTATAGAATGCAAAAAATCTTTCAATATTTAACAGATACTCCGGAGCAGATTCTCATATTACAAGAGACTCAACTGTTAGAAAATAAGTTAAAATCCCAATGCAAATCTAGGAAATGGATCCAAGATGTGATTTGCACAACCCAATCAGTATCATCTAAGGGGGTTGCAATAATTATAAAGAAAAACGCAGCTATATCTTTAGAGGATAGTACGGTGGACAAGATGGCCCACACACACAGATGACACGGCTCCTTTTAAGAACTTACTCTCGGAATTGTTAAACTATGTAGACCCTTTAATATTAGCTAAAGATTTCAACGTGGTTCTAGACCATTCATTAGATAAATCACAAAAAAATAGATCTGTTCAAAACTCTAAAATGAGAACATTAATTAAAAATGCGATGAAACAGTTAGCGTGGTATGATGTTTGGAGGACAAAAATGGGTAATAAGAGAGGTTATACCTTTCACAAGTCTAGAATAGATTACTTTCTACTGAATGTAGTTTTAAAACAGTGGGTTCAGGAGGTCAAACATGTGGGGGAACACCTGTCTGATCATTCAGCAGTTGCGTAAATGCTCAATCTTCCAATCAGGCCTTACCCCAGGAGATGGACATTAGAGCGTGTCATTCTCTTGGAGGAAAGTATAACTGAGAAGCTAATTTTGGAATCATAGGCCTTCTTTCAAGCAAACTTAGGTACTGCCCCGATACAAATGGTCTGGGATGCATATAAAGCTTTTTTAAGGGGTCTAATAACCTCTGTACAATACACTAGAAACAAAAAATATAAAGCCGAGGTTGAGGGGATGGAAAGAGAAATACAGGAAATAGAGCATAACCTTAATACACAGCAGAGAAATTCCTGAACGCAACCATGTCAGTAAAGCTAGAGTCTCTTAAATCAGACCTGGCGGCTGTCCTTGAGTCAAGGCTAAAAAAGAAATGGCAAGCCAGTAAACTAGCACATTTTGAGTACGGGGAGAGCTGTGGATAGCTTCTGGCATGGAAGACCAAGCAAGACCTGACTAGAACTACCATTAGTGAGATAAACTCAGATGACCTGCGAGCTGTACTTAAGAACCCACGTGAAATTGAAAAGGCCTTTCAGGCTCATTTTGAGGGAGTTTACCATGAAGATTTAACTGTCCAAGAAGGGGAAATAAGAATTTGGCTGGGCCATATGTCTCTAAATAGAATTACGGATGATAAATCTCGAAATATGGATGTGCTGACCTCTAGTGTCAAGATAAGAACGGCTAAAGTATTTGGTAAATCTGGGAAAGCGGCAGGTCCAAATGGATTGCCTGTCGAATTATATAATGTTTAAAAAAAGTTCTTATTCCCGTCATGTTGCTACTATTCTCACAAATCTTTGAACAAGTGGGAGATATACCACCTTCCTGGAATGAAGCAATGTTAGAGTTAATCCTCAAACCCTCTAAACCACCGTGTTCATGCGACTCATATCGACCTATCTCTCTGCTCAATATAGATTACAAGATTTTTACACAAACATTGCCAGAGAGATTGAACGGAGTAGCAGAAAATCTTCTGCATAGAGACCAGAAAGGTTTTGTGAGGGGAAGGAAGATAAGAGACCTCGCCTACAACTTGATTGGAACAATTGACGTAGTGACTCTATACAAAATCCCACTGGCTGTATTGTATTGTGGTATATTTGTATAGCGCAAGCCTGTCACCACCAAGGGCATCCTGGCGCTTTTGAACACTGATCCAGCGAATTCAGCGAATTCAGCAGCTAACCTGTCCTAGGGAAGAGGTAAGTTTTCAACGCCTTCCTAAAGGCTGAGAGATCTTCAAGACTCCTTAAGGATATTGGCAAGGAGTTCCAGAGTTTTGCCGCCGCTACTCTGAACGAACGGCCGCCCATCCTCACTCTCTGGAACCGAGGGACTACTAGTAGCCTGGATGAAGAGGACCGAAGGGCTCGAGATGGAAAATACCAGGCAAACATTCTTTGCACGGGGACCGGGCCCAAGCCATGAATAGCTCTAAACACAATGCATGCTGCTTTATAGCGAACACGTAGATGGACCGGGAGCCAATGAAGTACCTGTAACGCGGCCGTAGAAAAGCTGTGATAAGGGCGGGATAAGGCAAGTTTGGCTGCAAGGTTTTGTACCCTTTGGAGCTTGCCCAGAAGTGTTACCGGGGCTTCCAGAAGTAGTGCGTTACAATAGTCGAGTCGACTTAAGATGGTACTCCGCACTACTTCAGGTCTGGCTTGCTCAGAGAGGAGGGGTAAAACCTTGCGCAGCATGCGAATAAGCATCATGCACGTTGAAGTAGGCTTGTTTACGTGCAGATCCAACTGCAAGTTGGGCCCAAAAATGACGCCCAGATTACGCGCCGATTGTGCGGCTGACACTGTGTCTGAGAATGACTGGGGCCAGAAGTTGTTTTGGAGATCTCTAGGAACTCGATCGTTAGAACAGTGCAGAACCTCAGTCTTAGTTCCATTGAACTGTAACGAGTTCGAGCGGAGCCATTCCGCTGTAGCCTGCATGCACCGATGGAAAGTCTCCAGCGGGACTGCATCCTGTCCCTCGAGTGAAAAGACCAGCTGGGTATCATCCGCATAATTAAATGCGGAGATCCCTAAAGATTTAATGAGCTGGACTAAGGGGCGGAGGTAGATATTAAAGAGTATCGGGCTGATGGCTGAGCCCTGAGGTACTCCTTGTCCTACCCTCCGCTCCTCTGAACTAAAGGGAGGGAGCGAGACCCGCTGCTGACGGTCGTTCAAATAGGAAATTAGCCAGTAGCCTTATCTTTGACCCCGCACTCTTCCAGCCTCGATATTAAGGTAGGATGGCTGACCGTGTCGAACGCGGCCGACATGTCGAGCAGCACCAAAAAGGCTGCTCGACCACTGTCGACTCACGCCCGCAGAGTGTCTAACACGGTCACTAACGCGGATTCCGTCCCATGAGCTGGGCGGAAGCCGAATTGCGTCTCATCCAGCCAGGCGTTCCCTTCTAAGAAGCCGGACAGAGTGCGGGTGACCAATTTTTCCATGATTTTAACTGGAAAAGGAAGCAGGGAAATTGGCCGGTAGTTGGAAAGACAAGCAGGGTCAAGCGTAGATTTTTTTAAGAGCGGGGATACCACTGCCTTCTTCCAACAACCCGGTACAGTTCCTGATTCGAACGACTGGCAGCAGATAGAGTGCAAAGGCTGAAACAGTTCCTCCTGGAACAACCTCCAAAATTTAGGAGGTAGAGGATCGAGAGGCGAGCCAGATTAGATCGTAAGGGCAAGGCTGCCAAACTCCTCCAAGGAGGGAAGGGGAAAGCTCCTCAGCTGGGGTCGACTGGCCACAATCGCCGGAGCTCCCAAACTGAAGGCCTGGTCCGAGGAGGGGAAGGAAGAGCTACTCAGCTGGGGTCGACTGGCCTCAATCGCCGGAGCTCCCAGACTGAGAGCCTGGTCCAAAACGGGAAGAGGAGAGCCACTCAGCTGGGGTCGACTGACCACAATCGCCGGAACTCCCAGACTGAAGGCCTGATCCGAGGAGGGAAAGGAAGAGCTGCTCAGCTGGGGTCGACTGGCCTCAGTTGCCGGAGCTCCCAGACTGAGAGCCTAGTCCAGAGCGGGAAGGGGAGAGCCACTCAGCTGGGATCGACTGGCCTCAATCACCGGAGCTCCCTGTAATACCTATAGATGCCACAAAGGGTTTTGACAGAGTAAACTAGACTTATTTAAAATATATATGAAAGGAGAACAATCTGGGTAAAAATTTCTGCAGATCAGTTTCATTGATTTATAAAGCCCCGATAGCCAGAATTCTAATAAATGGGAACCTGTTAAAATCCAGAGAGGCACTCGACAGCGCTGCCCGTTATCGCCAATGCTTTTTAATTTATATATCACGCCGCTAGCTGAAAAAATCAGAATACATCCAAACATACCCTCCTTTAAATTCAAAGAATGGGAAAAGAAGGTGGCATTATATGGCGAAGACCTCATGGTATCCACAACAAATTTAAATACAACAATCCTGTTAATATATGAAGAAGCGCAGAATTTTGGGCAAGTTTCTGGGTATGAAATAAATGCAGCTAAAACTGAATGCATGGCCTGGAATTTGGGAGCTGGCGGCCATCCAACAAAAAAGTGATAGAATATCTAGGAGTATTGATAACTCAAGATATTGATAAGTTAGCATAAACAAACCTCCACAATACATAATTCCCTGATGGGTCGGCCCTATTTACCTCTGACTCTAATTGGTAGAGTTAACTTAATAAAAATGATGATACTGCCAAACATAATTTTCTCATTACAAAATATCCCGCTGGCATTTAATGAGATAACCTTGAAAACGCGCCAGTCAAAACGAAATACCTTTATTTGGGTTTCAAAGGAATTCGTATATCCTGGAAGAAGTTGCGCCGAAGGAAAAATAAAGGAGGGCTATGCCTCCCTGATTTAGTTCTGTATGCAAGAGTATTCTCACTGAGGGCAGGAAAAATGCTTATGGACTTACCAGACAGCTCCGATACTAGTGCAATGTTTAAAGAGATGTTTCTGGATGTGGAGAGAGGAAGCCAGGGTTTCTTATATCAATATGGAGACCCTAGGTTTGTTTTAAAAGTTCACCTAAAAATATTGAACAGCTTACTAAGTACTTGGGCTAGGATCAAGAAAACTTTAAAAATAAGCTATTTTAGTGCTCTCGCTTCCATCTGAAATCCGCCAGGATCACAAGGATGGACAAAAGACGTTTTATCAACCCCCTTAGTCAAGGCAGGAATTCTGCGATGGGGTCAGTTGCCCCCGGAAGGAGTTTTGTTATCCTGGGATAGATTAATGCATTGGTTGACAAAGATCTATCTAAATTCAAATACTGGCAAATAGAAAACTGGCATCAAACTGTTGGGACGGATGTGGTCATGTCCAATTAATTAGAAATGACACTATCGAGAAAAATTGCTAAGAAAAAAGAGGTAGCGGCGCTGTACTGGTTACTGCTGGACCTGGAAGAAGGAGAATTCAAACTACCAACAGAGCTGTGGGGAGAGAACTTGTCTGGCTGCAACCTTGAAGATATATGGCAAGTATCTCACAACATTCTATACACCACAGTGCAACCTGCAAATTTAAAGAGAAATTATATTTTTTGTATTCACAGGGTGTATTAGACCCCTCTAAAACTCTCAAAATGTGTGAATGGTCCAGCACCAAAGTGCCCAAAGTGTCTCCAGATTAATGCGGATGATGTACACATGTTTTAACCTGTCCAGGGCAGTGCCATTTTTGGGCGGAGGTAAATAGAGGTATGGAGGGTATTTTTGGCCTAAGTACCCAGGTAAGCATAAGTTTGGTTTTCTTTGGTATGTTCCCACATTATGAGTCTATGTAAAAATGGGACAACAGATTATGTTTTTACTTGATTTTACCTGTACGAAGCAAAATCTGCAAAAAATGGGTTAAGGACATTTCTCCAACTCTTTTGGATTGGGTGATCTCTATTAAATACACAATGAAGCTAAATAGAGTTAGGTTAAACAAAGGAAGAAATAGTAGAATAGATCTTTGGGGCCCATGTAAAAAATGGCTGGATATCTTGGATCAGTAAAATGAAATATCTCCATTGATTAAACCTTTACACTAACTTACTTAATCTCTCTGGTTTTTGTGAGGCGCCTCGAGTTATACAGAACCAATTTGTAGAGAGGCTCTGTGTAAAGCACATCCATCTAGATACAGAGCTCTCCAATTGGTGCCATCTGAGAAGGGGGCCATAGGAGTAACCTGAACAAACTCTAAACTTATCAGATGGCAAATGAGGACAAAAAAATAAAATTAATGATTGATCAACTAGGGTTGTGTGATATATGGAGATGGAGAATGGGAGATAAAAGAGGTTTTACATATTCAAATAGAAACTATCATCACCCATCTAGGACAGATTCTTTTTTGCTGGATTCTAGTTTAAGGGTACAAGTAAAACATATACAGCATATAGGGATTTATTTGTCTGACCATTCAACTGTAGTTTTAGAAATCTTTCTCACAGAGGATAATACCCCCACTAGATGGACTTTGGATTGCACCTTATTACTGGATCAGGAGGTATTGAGACGGTTGAAAGAAGAGACTGTAGAATTTTTCAAAGTTAACTGGCATTCGGCCCATGCCGGAGTGGTATGGGACTGCTTTAAAGCCTATTTAAGGGGGATCCTGATAAGATGTGGGGCAGCTAATATAAAGGTCTTTTGAGGAGAAAGTAAAGAGGAGGATATGATAAGGGCAGCAGAAGAAGATATGGTTAGAATTAACCAGACAGAATCTAGACAATTTGAATTGTTGGATTTAAAACTTAAATTAACATCTATCCTCGAATAAAGGGTAAGAGAGAGATGGAAAACAAGCAAACTTAGATATATTGAGTATGGGGACAATTGTAGGAAGCAATTAGCCTGGCAGACTATGAATGAGCAGGTAAAGAACTCAATAAAGGAAATAAAGTGTCAGAATACAGGGAGGATTCTACAAATAGAAAAGTGGCAAAGGGGGCCTTTTATAGCTATTTTAAAGTATCGTCTGAAGAAAGCCTGGTGTCATCAGAAGAAGAGAGGGTAAGGTGTCTGAGGCAGGCATTGGTGGATGTTTTGGAGGAGGGAACAACCTTGACTTTGAACTTTTAAATCCAGTAAGGGGTAGTGAAATTAGTTATGAAAAAGGTAAAACGGTGGAAAGCACCTGGTCCAGACTGTATACCACTGGAACTATACAGTGTGTTAGCAGCGATACTATCCCCAATTTTAACCAAATTGTATAATGAGATCTTTATGGAAGGGGCACCTCAACCTGAATCGTGGGCAGATGCTACAAATTCTTTAATCCTTAAACCTGGCAAGAGCAAGTACAGCTGTGACTGCTATAGGCCAGTGTCACTTCTGAATGGTGACTATACAATGTTTTCCAAAATGTTAGCAGATAGGCTAAACAGAGTTATGGAGGATTTGTTGCATGAATACCAGAAGGGGTTTATGCAAGGAAGGTCATTAGACAAAATTACTTATTCCCTTATAGGGGCTGTAGATTTGGCTATAGAACATAAAGCTCATTTAGCAGTGGTTGCAATAGACACTACTAAGGTGTTTGATCAGGTGACCTGGGAATTTTTATTATCCGTTTTGAAAGCTGCTACATTGGGGTATAGGTTTTGCAGAGCAAAAGCAGGATTCTATAAGTCCCCAAAGGCAAAAATGTTAGTAAATGGGGCATTAACACCTGCTTTTAACATCATGAGAGGGACAAGACAGGGATGCCCTTTGTCCCCATTATTGTTTAACCTTTATTTGGAGCCATTTGCAAGGAAGCTGAGGGAAGATCAGAGAATTGTTCCTTTTCAAAGTGATGGTTGGGAAAAGAAACTTGCACAGTATGCCGATGACCTGATGATATATACGGTAGACTTGCAAAATACAATGGTACAGGTGGTAAGAATAGCGGAGGATTTTGGAAAAGGTTCGGGGATGTGATAAATAGGGGAAAGATGGAGATTATGATTTTGAATTTGGATAGCGGGGATGATAGACCCACAACTAAGATGAGATACTTGGGAATTAGAGTAACTCTGGACATAAGTAAAATGGTGGAAACAAACTTTAATAAAATAAAAAAAGAAGTATGTAGTTTGATGGCGGGTTGGGCACATCTACCCCTCCCAATTTTTGAATTTACCAAAAATGATTCTTTTCCTGAAGCTCACTTTTCTATTTAATGCCTTATCTCTGTCATTTAAGAAATTGTGGTTAAGGAAATTATAGGGAAAGATTGGTTCATTTATATGGGCAGATAAAGGCTTACGCATTGCATGGTAGATACTGCAGAGGAGGAGAGAAAAGGGGGGTCGGGCTTGCCCGGATCTGCAATTATATGCATGGGCCTTTCAACTTAAAAATGGCAAGATGCTCTTGGGCAAACCGTAGGGATCAGCAACAGGCTTTTCTATGAATTGCTAAAAGGAAGAGAGGGAGGTGATTCAGGCGTTCTGAAGAAGTTTTCTGACCCAGAATACTTTAAAAAGGTTAACTTAAAAATTCTTCAGGGTTTGTCGGAGACCTGGTATAAAAATGCTGTATTATAGTAATATGGCCTCTATTAGGGATTGATCAGGGTTGCCAGACTAGACAAAGGATAAACTCGCGGGAACCTAAGGAATGCTGGTATAGCAAAATGGGGAGAAATGGGGAGATTTATTAGGGCAGGAGCAATTGATTTCCTGGGAAAGCTTCCAGCGCACAACAAGCTACAAAGTTTCACTTTTAAAATATTTACACATTCAGAGTTGGTTCCAAGCTTTGGACATTAGGGAAGAAGGCCCTAGCTCAGGTTAAGACACCAGCAGCAGGCCAGTCTTGGTAGATGTGGTACTGAGCTCTGTTTTCTTGCAGCACAGCAAGTTTGAATGCTAAATATATTTTGACAGCACTGATTCATCCTCTGACCACCATAGAGTGCTCACTTCAATGGCCTGGGAATGTGCTGGTCTATATTTAGCACTAACATGATTCATATTGGTCCAAGCTTCTGTGTTCCTTTCTCTAACATCAAAGTGCACATGGTGATGGTGGGTGGAAGCTGGAGCTAATGCCATGGGCTACTTTGTATGGTGTGCAAAATCAAGCACATGTTCAGCTACAGCAGCTTTGCTACTCAAATGTTTTCTCATGTTCAGCAAGTTAGGAACATACACTTTCAATGCAAGTCCCATCAGACAAGATGAACGAGAATTATGTAAAACATATTGGCTTGAGTATATTCCTGGTCTGTAGTTCCATGGGTTGGTTTTTGTTTCTTTCTGCAATTTAAGTTCATGCTTAGAAAATCATCTGAAGCCACCAACAGTAACGGATGATGCCCCTTGCAAGACAAGGAATATAATGTGAATTCTATCTTTTAAAGTTGTGTCTTATATGATAAAATGATACTGGACTGGACATTGCAGTTAAACAGGGTGAACATGTCAAAATGTAGTAACTGTTCAGAGCTAGTAATGTCCGCTTGGTTTTTAATGTCTTACTGACCTGTGAAGGACTGTGAACTAACCCATATTATATATTTTTTGAAATAACAAATGCAGTTTTTGTTTCTGGTTCACAAAATGTGGTGGTATTAATACACTCAGTAATCAGGGTCACCCTCAATTTGAGAGAAAATGTTAAAAGTAGTCACCCAATGTGCAATGGTGTATCGGGGGAACACAATATAAATTTAACAGAGTGCCTAAACCTTGCGCTCAACATCAGCAATTCAATTGGATCTAATTTATTTTTCATAGTAAAAAGGTACAGGTTTGAATGCTTACTCTTTACACTTTGTAGTTTCTATTACAAGTGGTGATTTATAATATTCAGGCCCCTACCCTTATGAGAGAGCCAATAACTCTCATCTGTTACCATAACAAATCATATTCAGAGATGGGGTTGTGTCACAAGGCAAGTTGACTCCTATGTCATTGTATAACCCTTTGTGCTCATGAACAGACAGGGCATAAAGAAAGTTGGAAGTTCCAAAGTACCCACCTCTGAGTCCTTCTCACAGGAAAAATGGATACTGGCAGTCAATGTGGGGTAAAACAGATCCTAGATACAGTAATTGCACATCCCATTAGCTAGGTTTATGGGATGTTAGTTCACTCTCTGGTTCACCTTCTTTTAAATAGGTGTGGTCCCCTTCATTCCACTAAATTTAGCTACATGGGAATGGTGTGTGTCTCTATGAATAAGGGGTTGACTCTGTCCACCTGTGTCCAGCTTGGTTATGTTCAACGCTCCAGTACGCCTTGGGGCTAGATCACGCTGGTAGGTCACACACAGAATACAGTCTGGTGCAGGACGGCCTGCATGCAGCCCACCCTTTTATTTATCACCGTGGTCACATGGCAGCGTGTGAGACTAAATGGGCAAAGTCAGGTCTGAGTGTGAACGTCAACACCCTTGCACGGCCCGCCACATTAAATTCCTTCTTTATTCTAAAGGAACAAAAAACATTTCAGCAACTGTCAACAAGAGACACATGAGCAAAACAGTACGACCATGAGTCAAAACAGTAGTTCTCCCTAAGGGATTGTGCGTTAGGCATAACCAATAAAACAGAAACAGATAATGGATCAAAAGGATACTGGTGGATCACATCTCGGATCTGGCTGCCCTCTCTCAGTCAGTCCATCACATAGTCCTGGAACTACTGGGACGGTGTTGGATTTGTGGTGGGAGCTTGGGACACCCCAAGGTCTAGGCAGCTCAGAACCAGTCTGTTCACCTTCAGCCTCATTTGCAGATGGCCTGTAGAGTCCGGTTCAGTTTGGGAGGGCAGTGGAGAAGACAGTCTCTCAGAGAGGTGTAAAGTAGGCAAAAGATAAGCCCACCTTGGTCGTCCATGGGTTCCTGCATGTGTTAATCTGAGAACTCTGGTGGAGTGCCGGGATTTCCTTTGAAAGGTTTGAAATTTGATACATTTGGCATTCCTGTCTCTTGACCTTGCCTTGGGTGGCTGGTATTATAGTCCCGCTGATCTAATAGAACTTCCAAGGTCTCAGTTCAAATGGAAATCAAAACATACTCGCAGTGTGCCTGTCCTTTATGAGCACATTGTCCCCTACAGAGAGTTTTGGGGCTTGTGCTCCCCTGCCCTGGGATGCCTGGCATTTATGCTCTCCAGGGTTTGCTCCAATGTAGGGTGATGGAGGATGACGCCTGTGACCCTTTGACCAAAACCGAGGGAGCTTGGTGCCACTTCGGTGGTGGAGTGCAGCAGCAACAAGTAGTCTTTTAAGACCGTGTAGATGGAATTCTCTACACATTGCTGCGTAGCATGTGCAATGCTAATAGTCTTGGTGAGGGTTCCTCACTCAAGTGGAAATGGGGACGTTTTTCAGGAAAATCCGATTACATTTTCTCTTCGCGAAAAAGAATGGAGAAAGTTTGGAACTAATAACTAATGAAAACAACACTGTTCTGAAGAGAACATCTACTTTTAATCCATCGGTGATAGGCTTTCCTGCTAAGGTTTTAACCTTTGAAGAAGCAGTGGAGAGTGATATAAAAAAACTGTTTCAGCAGAACCACAAACCTTTTGTCAACTTCTCAAATAAAGAACAGGATGCCCTTAGAAGTCTTACTAGAGACGATTCAGTGACAATAAAACCTGCTGACAAGGGTGGATCTATAGTACTATTGTACACTGTCACCTACCGAGAAGAGTGTCTTAGACAATTGAATGATACCAGGTCATATCAACCACTGACTGCTGACCCTACAGAGAGGTTATCCAACGCTATTGGCCATATTGAGGAAGAGGTGCTATCTGAAGGCTGGGTGACTACCAATGAAGCACAGTATTTATGTGCTATACACCCTGTAATGCCATACTTCTATGTGCTTCCTAAAGTACATAAAGCACACCGACCTCCCCCAGGATGCCCGATAACATCGGGAATAGGCTCTCTTTTAGAACCTCTGTCCACATTTGTGGACTTCTTCTTAAGACCAATGGTAAAACAGATGCCTACGTTCCTGCAGGACACGAAGCATGTGCTGAGAAGTCTACCGGATATAGAGTTTAATATGGACACCGACTTGCTAGTGTCCTTCGACGTAGAGTCTCTATATAATCGATCCCGCAGAATGAGACTCTAGAAGTAATAGAGAATCTGTTACTAGCGCGAGACCTAAACTCTATCACTCCAGTCTCTTTAATTATCACTCTTGCAAATATGGCGATGAAAGAAAATTTCTTTCAGTTTGAGGACACAATTTTCTTACAAACTTCCGGGAGTTTATATGTCCATAAATTCGAACAGGGCCATGTCCTCACACCTACCAATCCTTATTACAACTCTTTACGCCTTTGGAAACATTACATTGATGACGTCCTGGTAGTGTGGCGAGGCACAGTAGAAGATCTGGTGAGGTTCCATAAGTTGTTAAACAGCAGAAACGACTTCCTACGCTATAGTAAGAGCATGACAAGCATCATGTAGCCTTTTTGGATTTACTAATTACAGAAACCCCCACATGTCTGCAGTCAGAGTTATATCGCAAACCCATGGCCAGGAACTCGCTATTAAGCTATGATAGCTGTCATCCTAAGGCCTTGCGAGATAACTTGCCAGATGGGCAGTTTTTGAGAGTACAGCGTAATTGCTCTACAAAAGAGACTTTTAGTGACCATGCCAAAACTCTAGAGAAGAATCTGGCTGCCAGAAAGTATCCGAAACATCTGATACATAGGGCAAAGAAAAGAGCCTCGAACAATAATCGAGAAAGCCTGCTGGAGCCCCCTATTCAAAAGGAGAAACATAACCGCATTACATGTGTGAATACCTTTTGTACTCAATCAAACAACATACAAAAGATCATCAGAAAACACTGGGCCATTCTGAACACCGGATCAGACAGTCTACCAATGTCATTATTCGCATTTAAACGAGGCCAAAATCTTAAAGATCAACTGGTCCACACTAGACCTAAGACCAGTATTCCACGGGCAGTGGGCACCCTGTGGGACATGCCTGCTGTCACCGGCCACCATCCTTGTGGCAACTGTGCAGCCTGTCCGCAAACTGCTCGGACTACTTGCATTGATATAGGCAGTGACCGCCCTTGGCAACAGAAACAGTTCACTAACTGTAACAGCCAGAACCTAATTTATTTGATTACCTGTCCATGTCATTTAAAATATGTGGGCATGACAACGAGAAAAATTAAAACCTGCATCTCTGAGCATAAAAGCACGATTAGATGCAAGAAGCAGGCAACAAGGCTAACCAATCATTTTTTGGAGGTGGGACATGTGCCCACTGATTTCAAGTGGACAGTAATAGAGCAGCCTTTGATTCCAACTCAGGTGACAGATACCAGAAAATTCCTGTTAAAAAAAGAGCAGAAATGGGTCTACAAATTCAATTCAGACAAGGAGGGTCTGAATTAAGACATCCCTTGGATGTCCTTATAAGAAATGAGACTGTGGACTGTAATCTTTTCCTAATCAGCTGATATACACCAACAACACACCTTAAATTGGTACAATTGCGGAGATCCGCTATGCATCATTTAATAGTTGTGACACACACTAAACAGGTTCGAATGATGGTCAAGTCACTGTTTCCTGATCAAGAACACATGTCCTAGCAAGTTGATACTTATTAAAAACATATCAGGCACTATACAAAGCCTCTTGACATTCAGGTGGGGTTTTTTTCCCCCTTTTTTCCCCTTCCCCTCCCCCTGTTCTCTGCCCCCCTTTCCTCCCCTTTCTCCCCCCCGGTAGTTACTTAGTGTGTATAGGACTACACATCCCAGGATCCATTTCAACATCAGTTGATTGACACAGGAGCCGCCAGTATGTGGCGTTGTATGACCAGCTGCACGCTCACTGAATGATCATTGCTCGCTTGAGAATATTGAATAATGACTAGGGAGCAACAAGCTGTACACTTATGTGTTATATCTAGCGCAGGTATCGAGGTGTTATCATTTTTACATCACAAACACTGTGGGACTAAATATCCCATGATCCTTGGTACCCGCATGGATTGTTGACGTCAGCAACATCACGTACCCGCGTTCACTTGGTGAGTAAATAGGAGGCAGTTACCGGACCCGGTACTTTCCCAAGACGGCCCAGAGGGACGCCCGGAGTACCGACGGCCAGGTTAGTGCAAGAGACGAAAGGCGTTAGCCATGCGCTAACAAGAGCCGCATGGGGGTAGCGCGGCGTGACATGAAAGAGTCGGGTTTGCTTCCCAGACGTTGGAGGTTATTCAGTGAATATACAACAGTATCTGGCCACTGTTAAATGAAAACAGAGTAGCACGCTAGACAATACGGAGCGTTGCAGAGGAGACACAGGTCTATTCCTTGGTAGCAGTATGCAGCCGACGACATGCTTTCAGGCGCAGGCTAGTTACATGCAGTAAAACAGCGGACACTGCAGGCAGGGCATAAACTAATGATTTGCTCTTTTTCACCTTGAGGCTTCGTTGCAGCCTGATTCCATCAAAGCCATAAAGATAAGATTTATGTTTCGGTGCACTATAATAGGCTAATACATGATGAGTACACTAACCGTCTAAATGTGAGAATTGCAGAACCCGGTCCTCAATCATTGCCACCACGGGGCGTGAACACGAGTTACAAACTTTGTTGGTTAAAGACTCTGACTGAATGCTAAAAGAGCCCTAATGTTAACAGGGGCAATACACCCTTATAGAATACAACAACTTAGATGGACACTCATTCGGATTGAGGGAGCATGTGAAGTTGGTTTTTACCGACATGTTCGAGTAATTCTCTCTCTTATGTTCTTTTCCTCACCAGAGCGGTGCTCCATTTACCTGCGCCGTAGCCAGGTGAGGTAGAGTTTTTCTCTCCTTCCCATTAGGTAAGTGAGAGATAGATACTTAAATGAAGTATTATTGTACATGTTTCTGACACTAAGGAGGCGCTTTTAAACCTAATCAGCGCCCTATATTTGGCTTAAATAGAGAAATTCTAATCCAAATATTAATGTTTGTGTGTTGACTGTTTGTCTTTTTATGTATCTGACTACGTGTTTTCTATCTATCTTGCTTTGGGAACAACCAGCCAGGAGAAGGATGTTACCTAGGATACCCAGGTGAAAAATATCCGTTTTTTCTTATTTCACCAATTTCTGAGCAGTAGCGATTACCGGTCCTGATGAAAGCAGCCGACACCTTCGAGGGTCCACGAGCCTGCAGAAACATGTTGACCCGATACAATACATGGTAGCTATTTGTTAAAACTACTATCAACGCACTAATTTTTTATTGTTTTGGAAGCAGAGAGGTTTCTACTAAATGTTTTGTTTGCCTCTTTCCTATCCAATTTTAGTCTCCTAATGCACTTCATCACGATTTTTCACTCTTATTCACGCACTGCTTAACAGTTGTCACTTCATGCCCAAACAGTTTCTCAATTTCACTGGGCCACACACCTTTGGTTAATTAATAACAATATCAAAATGGTTGTAACATCTTCCCTTCTTGGTGTGAAGGATCCCAGATGATGACAAGGGCGCTCTCGATCGACAACTGATGGGTATTTTTTCACATCCAGAAAGTACCCAGTTGACCACTGTTATGTCACACTCTGATACATAATATTTTTTGGTATATGTGTCTTTATTTATGGTTTTCCTTGTTGTCAGATACTTAGTTAGCCAACAGACCCTTTTTGACCCACAGTTACTTTGTGTTGTTTAACTTGTGTAGCTCGGGGGCTGTAGCTGTGCCAGGTGGGAAAACATCCCCTTGGACCCTCTCATCACTGTTGTGTTCATGTTCTTGTGCAGCTAGGGCTGCGGGTCCTTATTTTAAATTATAATTGTAGAATCTTTCTCATCCTCGGTGGGGAGAACAGGTGGTAAGGAACACCAGACTATACTAAACTCGCTTACCCGTGCTGAGTGTCCTAGTTTCTGACTTTATCATGGCCACCAATCTTGGGTTGGCTTTTGAAGAAGCTGAAATACAATCTATTTTATTAGAAAATCCAAGCATTTTAGATATTATGCCAACAATACAAGCTAGTAGTGACGAAGGTTGGGCTAAGATCTTGAAACTTAAAAAAAGCCATTCTCCAATATGCGTACACGGCATATCAATGGCTGAATACCTACGGGGCGATTGTGCCCCTAGTGGGCTTATTGTCACTAATGCACCCAGGTTGTTTTTAGATGACAAGGACTTTTTAAAGGACTGGTCACTGATCGCCTGGAAGTGTACCCACGACTGGCTCGTGCTTATAATCAAAACAGCCAAGAAAGCGGCCGACAAGATTATGGTCGAAATTCAAATTCTGGAGGGTCAAATAAAAGCTACCATCTCGAGCAAGGTCTTCTCCAAGAACCAAGACGAAAGTAACAAAAGTAATAAAGAATTTAAAGATTCCATTCTTTTTTCTAAACTGGAGAAATTCAAAAAGGACCTAGCCAAGTTTTCATCTGAAAGAATTTATCCCTACACCAGTGATAACTACGTTCCTGTGACGGAAGGGAGGGTCCACATATGGCACATCCAGTTCAGAGGATGAGTCAAGTGACTCAGACTCGTCTAATCCCGGTACTTCCATCAATAAGAACTGTGGCAGAGGGAATCGCAGGAATTGGAGAGGGATTAATCCAAATTATAGCCAACCACAGTTCTCCCCTTGGTGGCAACCTAATCCCTGGATGCAGGGCGGCCCGTCTTTTCCCCAACAATCAGTCTCGTTCGGTCCACAACAATTCTATCCCGACTTTAAGACTCAGCCTTTTTTAGGGTTTGGCCGAGGGAGGTCGAGAGGGAGGCGACGGACACAGCAACAGGGTCAAGTACTTTGGAACCTCCCCCCGCCGACGATGGACTTGAGGAGCTGGAAGAAGGTCCCCCAAGATCTCACAGGACCAACAACGGGGACAGCCTCGTAATTAATTTGAGCTCCCACACTTTATCTGAGACTGAAAAGCAAGTATTGAACAGAGGGCTAGGATTTGTGGCTACCAATACAGGAGTCCCTTTCCTCACTCAAGTGGAAATATGGAAGGTTTCAGGAAAATCCAATAACATTTTCTCTTCGCGAAAAAGAATGGAGAAAGTTTGGAACTAATAACTAATGACAACAACACTGGTCTGAAGAGAACATCTACTTTTAATCCATCGGTGATAGGCCTCCCTGCTAAGGTTTTAACCTTTGAAGAAGCAGTGGAGAGTGATATAAAAAAACTGTTTCTGAAGAACCACAAACCTTTAGTCAACTTCTCAAAGAAAGAACAGGATGCCTTAGAAGTCTTACTAGAGACGATTCAGTGACAATAAAACCTGCTGACAAGGGTGGATCTATAGTACTGTTGGACACTGTCACCTACCGAGAAGAGTGTCTTAGACAATTGAATGATACCAGGTCATATCAACCACTGACTGCTGACCCTACAGAGAGGTTATCCAACGCTATTGGCCATATTGTGGAAGAGGTGCTATCTGAAGGCTGGGTGACTACCAATGAAGCACAGTATTTATGTGCTATACGATCTGTAATGCCATACTTCTATGTGCTTCCTAAAGTACATAAAGCACAGAGACCTCCCCCAGGACGCCCGATAATATCGGGGATAGGCTCTCTTTTAGAACCACTGTCCACATTTGTGGACTTCTTCTTAAGACCAATGGTAAAAGAGATGCCTACGTTCCTGCAGGTCACGAAGGATGTGCTGAGAATTCTACCGGATATAGAGTTTAATGTAGACACCGACTTGCTAGTGTCCTTCGATGTAGAGTCTCTATATACATCGATCCCGCTGAATGAGACTCTAGAAGTAATAGAGAATCTGTTACTACCGCGAGACCTAAACTCTATCACTCCAGTCTCTTTAATTATGACTC
Organism: Lissotriton helveticus; assembly: GCF_964261635.1. Classification (NCBI taxonomy): domain Eukaryota; kingdom Metazoa; phylum Chordata; class Amphibia; order Caudata; family Salamandridae; genus Lissotriton; species Lissotriton helveticus. Next base: position 1,697,144,500 of record NC_136061.1, on the reverse strand, counting down.
TTGCAAATATGGCGATGAAAGAAAATTTCTTTCAGTTTGAGGACACAATCTTCTTACAAACTTCCGTAACCAGTATGGGCAGCGTTTTTGCCCCGAGTCTCGCAAATTTATATGTCCATAAATTCGAACAGGACCATGTCCTCACACCTACCAATCCTTATTACAACTCTTTACGCCTTTGAAAACGTTACATTGATGACGTTCTGGTAGTGTGGCGAGGCACAGTAGAAGATCTGGTGAGGTTCCATAAGTGGTTGAACAGCAAAAACGACTTCCTATGCTTTACTGAAGAGCATGACAAGCATCATCTAGCCTTTTTGGATTTACTGATTACAGCAACCCTTACAGGTCTGCAGTCAGAGTTATATCGCAAACCCATGGCCAGGAACTCGCTATTAAGCTATGATAGCTGTCATCCTAAGGCCTTGCGAGATAACTTGCCCTATGAGCAGTTTTTGAGAGTGCAGCGCAATTGCTCTACAAAAGAGACTTTTAGTGACCATGCCAAAACTCTAGAGAGGAATCTGGCTGCCAGAAAGTGTCCGAAACATCTGATACGAAGGGCAAAGAAAAGAGCCTTGAACAACAATTGAGAGAGCCTGCTGGAGCCCCCTATTCAAAAGGAGAAACATAACTGCATTTCTTGTGTGAATACCTTTTGTACTCAATCAAACAACATACAAAAGATCATCAGAAAACACTGGGCCATTCTGAACACCGGATCAGACAGTCTACCAATGCCATTATTCGCATTTAAAGGAGGCCAGAATCTTAAAGATCAACTGGTCCACACCAGACCTAAGACCAGTATTCAACAGGCAGTGGGCACCCTGTGGGACATGCCTGCTGTCACAGGCCACCATCCTTGTGGCAACTGTGCAGCCTGTCCGCAAACTGCTCGGACTACTAGCATTGATATAGGCAGTGACCGCCCTTGACGGCCAGGTTAGTGCTAGAGACAAAAGGCGTTAGCCATCCGCTAACAAGCGCCGCATGGGGGTAGCGCGGCGCGACATGAAAGAGTCGGGGTTGCTTCCTAGACGTTGGAGATAATTCAGTGACTATACAACAGTATCTGGCCACTGTTAATTGAAAACAGAGTAGCACACTAGATAATACGGAGCGTTGCAGAGGAGACACAGGTCTATTCCTTGGTAGCCGTATGCAGCCGATGACATGCTTTCAGGCGCAGGCTAGTTACATGCAGTGAAACAGCGGACACTGCAGGCAGGGCTTAAACTAATGATTTGCTCTTTTTCACCTTGAGGCTTCGTTGCAGCCTGATTCCATCGAAGCCATAAAGATAAGATTTATGTTTCGGTGCACTATAATAGGCTAATAGATGATGAGTACACTAACCGTCTAAATATGAGAATTGCAGAACCCGGTCCCCAATCATTGCCACCACGGGCGTGAACACGAGTTACCAACTTTGTTGGTTAAAGACTCTGACTGAATGCTAAAAGAGCCCTAATGTTAACAGGGGCAATATACCCTTATAGAATACAACAACTTAGATGGACACTCATTCGGATTGACGGAGCATGTGAAGTCGGTTTTTACCGACATTTTCAAGTAATTCTCTCTCTTATGTTCTTTTCCTCACCAGAGCGGTGCTCCATTTACCTGCGCCGTAGCCAGGTGAGGTGGAGTTTTTCTCTCCTGCCCATTAGGTAAGTGAGAGATAGATATTTAAATGAAGTATTAGTGTACATGTTTCTGACACTAAGGAGGTGCTTTTAAACCTAATCAGCGCCCTATATTTGGCTTAAATAGAGAAATTCTAATCCAAATATTAATGTTTGTGTGTTGACTGTTTGTCTTTTTATGTATCTGACTACGTGTTTTCTATCTATCCTGCTTTGGGAACAACCTGCCAGGAGAAGGATGTTACCTAGGATTCCCAGGTGAAAATATCATTTTTTTCTTATTTCACCAATTTCTGAGCAGTAGCGATTACCGGTTCTGATGAAAGTAGCGTACACCTTCGAGGGTCCACGAGCCTGCAGAAACATGTTGACCCGATACAATACATGGTAGCTATTTGTTAAAACTACTATCATCTTACTCATTTCTATTGTTTTGGAAGCAGAGAGGTTTCTATTAAATGTTTTGTTTGCCTCTTTCCTATCCAATTGTAGTCTCCTAATGCACTTTATCACAATTTTTCACTCACATTCACGCACTGCTTAACAGTTGTCACTTCATGCCCAAACAGTTTCTCAATTTCACTGGGCCACACGCCTTTGGCTAAATAAGAACACTATCAAAGTGGTTGTAACATATTCCCTTCTTGGTGTGAAGGATCCCAGATGATGACAAGGGCGCTCTCGATCGACAACTGATGGGTATTTTTTCACATCCAGAAAGTACCCAGTTGACCACTGTTATGTCACACTCTGATACATAATATTTTTTGGTATATGTGTCTTTATTTATGGTTTTCCTTGTTGTCAGATACTTAGTTAGCCAACAGACCCTTTTTGACCCACAGTTACTTTGTATTTGTTTAACTTGTGTAGCTCGGGGGCTGTAGCTGTGCCAGGTCGGTAAACATCCTCTTGGACCCTCTCATCACTGTTGTGTTCATGAGGGTTCACATGATCCCTTCGACCTCGCCCTTTGCTTGAGGTTGACGGGGGTGATCTAGCAGTGTTTGGTTCCATGGGACGCAAAATATTTTGGCAGGTCCTGGCCATTGAAGGGTGGACTGCTGTCCTTGCGTAGTTCCCAGATAAGGCCAAGGGTGGCCATCACAATTTCCAGCATTGGGGTGATTTCTTCAGCGGAGGTGAACAGGAATAGTCAGTCATGACAACGAGGAGGTGTCTGCCTTTTGGCAGGCAGCCAAAGTCCGCACCTACATGGTGCCAGGCGGTGCCAGATGACTGTTTAGCGATGATGATTGGAGGAGGGTTGCCTCCTTTGGTGCCCTGGCAGAGGTTTCATTGCTGGAGCATTCTTTCTACTTTCTTGTCCAGGCTAGGAAACCCCACCTTCCTTCTTAGTTTGCCTTTGGTCCTAATGACTCTCTGGTGTGACCCGTATGCAAGGTCTACCATCTGTTAATTCAAACTGGATGGTAAAATGAGCCGGGATACTCGGAGCAGGCATCCTTCTGCACAGATGGTGAGCTCTTTCTTCATGTGATGTAGTGACTTGAGCGTACCCTGTGCCTCTGATATTTTCTTGGACAGAGTGGCCATGATGCTGTCTCATCTTCCTGATTGGGTAGCAGCCAAAGCTTGCTGGCGACAGTCATCTCCGCGGGTGTCTTCAATGAATCGGCCAGCAGGATGTGAAGCCGGAAGGACCTCTCGACCATGATTCTCACATGCTCTATGGCATCTTTGGTCTACTGTTCTCTTTGAGTAGTAGTGACTGTGCATGCTTCAAGAGGTTGCAGGTACCAGGCCGGTACTTCTCAGTCCTCAGCGGAGGCATGGGGTTTGAACCTTGGTAGAGTGGCAGTAGATGTTTTTGGTCCGTGCTGATGATGAATGTGTGCTGGTACAGAAAGATATGAAAATGTTTGTAGCTCCAGTAAATCGTGTTCACCTCTTTCTCAATATGAGAATTTGTTGTTTAGTGGGGTTGAGGGCACAGCTAGCATAGGCAATGGGAGCCCACTCTCCACATGGATCTCTCTGGGACAGGATGGCTCCCAGACCTGTAGGGCTGGCATCCATGGACATTTCGGTGTCCCTGCCACGCTCGAAGTAGGCAAAATTGGTGTCAGCAGACAGGGCTTACTTTGTGTCTTGGAAACACTTTTCCTACTCAGGACGCCACTGCCAGGGGTTTGATGCCTTTGTTAGTTCCAGTAGTGGCCCTGTGAGTTTAGTCAAGTTCTGCATGAAATGGACACAATACATGACCATTCCAGAGAAACTCCTCACTCCGGTGACTGTGGGGGGTACAGGTGCATTCTGGATGCCATGGACCTTCGGCAGGGTCACGGGGGATTCCCTGTGCAGAATAACGGTATCTGAAAAAGCATATTTTCCCTTTCAGGAATATACACTTTTCCATGGGCAGCGTGAGGCCTCAGCTTTGCAGTGGATGGAACAGGGATCTCAGCCAATGGCGATAGTCTTCTAGGGTGGGGGCATGGACAAGGATGTCTCCACTGACATTCAGAATGCCAGTGAGGCCTGCCAGCCCTCCACTGATGATATCCTGAAACACCTCTGATGCACTGGAGATGCCAAATTTGAGGCGTTTACATCAGTACAAACCCAGGTGAGTGTAGAATGTGGTCACATATCAGGAATCAGGTGCAAGAAGGATCTGGTGGTATCCTGATTGCAGGTCCATCTTTGAGACACACTGGGAGCCTGCTAACACCCCACTATGTTATCCACTGTAAAAAAAATGGTGGTTCTCCCTCTTGATTTCGGTGTTCAGTATTCGCATGTCGACGCATATGTGCACCAACTCCAACTGCTTGGGCTTTCAGGCAACAACAATGTTTGACACCCATGGAGTTGTTCCTTCCACTCTCTTGATGATGTTGGTTATTTCCAATTTTAGCATTTTGACCTCCACTTTGGGTCGTAGATGGAAAGCCACACAACAATGTAGCAAGTTGCATCACCACAAGTTGCAACAGCTGATCAATGTGTAGATGAATCAGCCAGTTACCTTGCAAGAGCTGTTCGAACTCAAAAGTAGTGATTCAAGGGTACAGACATGAACCCCAAATGCAAAGTGGACCAGCAGTGTGGCAGTTGACCAGCATATCGACCCTTCCTTTGATGACATAAACTTTTGTCTTTGTGGATTGTCCTGGGTGGCTAATGGTGGTGGTGAAGACTCTCGGCTGCAGGAGGAATGTGGAGGTGCCAAAGGCATAAACCTCGGTGTTGGGGCATAAAATTGAAGTTGATCAATGCCCCTCTGTTGATGAGCACCACTATTGGTTGGTCTTCGACCATAAGTTGGCATCAGGGAGTCCGGTGAATGCAACATGGGTCTGGTTCCATGATGTGGATGCCATGGTATGTCCCCTCTGAGTCATCCACGTCATCCTCCTTATTTATTACAGACTCAGGTTATATAGAGATTCATTTTGTCACAGACTGAGCACTTCCGTCCTTTGCTGGGCAGTACCATTTATGCGGGGTGGGCTGCCAAACCACCTGCATGGTCTGACCGTTTGGGACGTCCTAGGGCGGTCCTTCTTTTTGGGGTGTAGAGGTGGCGCCCACTTGATTGACAGGTTTGGACTTAATGGCTCCCTGGAGCATGGCTTTCATATGGGCAGCACATGATTTCAATAGTTCAATAGTTCCTTCGATCTGCCCATGGTGAGGTTATCATCCAACATCATGCAGAGCATTTGCAAAGCATTTGCGAGATGTGTTTGGGTAGTTCTGGTAGTTTCGCTGACATCCAGCCCCAGATGCTCATGCTGGGGGGTGCACATGGTTACCAATTCACAGGGCCTAGTATATGAATCAGCCCTTGATTCCCCGGGCATTGTCTGAACAGGAACCACTAATTCTCCAGAATGACTAGAGGTGCGAAGTGAGATGTCAGGGCTGCCTTGAGCATGTTGTAGTTGTGTAGGAGCCTGGCTCCGTGTAAATTCTTGGATAGTTTGTGGACAGTAGTGCCCGGAGGTGAAGAAGCATTTGTCATCGCCTGGCTGCCTTGAGCCCAACCACTGCAAAGTATGTCTGTAGATGGTCCACCCAAGTGGCCCATTTGACGGCTTGGGAGTCTGGTGCGCCAGCAATCCAGTGATGACAAAAGGTTCTATGGTGGGTCCGGACGTCATGTTTGCAGATGTCCAGTGCATGTTGTGGCATCAGAGGTGGGGAGACTCCGTGGTTGTGACACTGTTTCTTGCCAACTTCCCCTTGCTTTGTCTCTTGCTTATGCTCTGCAGTGACACTCATTGGAGGGGACATCAGTTGAGGCCTGCCCAGAATGGGGCAGCGGTGTCTCTCGTCCGGCCCTCCTCGGTGAGGGCACAGGCTGCATGCTGATTAGATTTCTGGGCGCAAAGGGAGCCTTATTTCCCCTTGCTACCGAGCATTGGTAGGGTCTCTGAGGTTTCTTCCCCCTTCTGTGCCTGTGGCACGCTGTCTGGTGGCTGCCACATAGTCATGGGCTCATGCAGGGAAGTGGTGTGCATTTGCGCCACTCCCCCAGCCCTGAACGGTTCCAGAAATGGTGTCCGCGAGCATGTGCCTTCAGCTGGGAGCCGGATGCAATGGGGGCAGTGGGCCATGGGCTGCAGAGCCGCTGTTGGTTCAAATTTAGTGAGATCGGGTATTGACACATATACCATCAGTTGTGATGCTTGAATTCCATTTTCTGGCTATGTTACAAAAAGAAAATGGTTAAGTTCTGCCATAAAGTCTATGCTGATTTGCTCAAAACCTGTAATCATATTGTTCCAGTAGAATATGAATTCTTATGCAACTTGAAATGTTATTGAAAACACACAAATCCTGACCCGAGAGGAGACATCACTCGAGAATGTCACGAAGATATTATTGTAAGAGGTTCAATACGCCTTGGGTGATCATGAAAAGCAAATATATGTAATTATCCTAACTTAATGTATGATTACATAAAGTCGAGGCCTGATGCAGGTCTAAGCCGCTGTCTCTGTTGGGTTGCCTTGCAAGGCTTCATTTCTATACTTCACAAATCATAAGCAAAATATTATATTAGAAATGAAGTAATAGTTGCATTTCATGGAGGACCAATGTAATGTTTTGCGTGTCTAGATCCCAGGGGTGCCCCACATTATATATATGTTGTAACATAAAGCTTTACATATTTTTCAAAAGTAGATGCTGAAATGTGCATCTATTTTTAAAGGATGTATCCATCTTCGAAAAACAAATAATAATTCACTGCTAGATTGGTACATAAGAGTGTATAATGCTTCTATAACTCAATCAAACATAATGTAAGCTTACTGAGGACAATTCAATGAAGACCTATTGGCTGTATGATTTAAAGTAAATCTTTTTTTCAAAATAACTTTCAAAAGACACATTCTCATGCCTAGTAGACGTTTATATTACTGTTAATATTTTCAGCAGTGCCAATTAAATAGATTTTACATGCTCATATTTAAATGCGGTAGGCATGTCCGACTTATTTTATGTTGTTAAGCTAGTGTTGTTTATTGAAACACCAATGACAGAAATGTAAATTACTTTATTTGCCTCAATGCAATACTAACGGTGAGCACAACATATATAGTTGCTTAAAAATGCTCCTTTTCCAAATGATGAATCCAGATTCATAAATAATGCAGGACTGAGTTACAAACATCCTTATATGAATGCAAAGCCCTCATTTTCAGAACTTTAACCATTTTCGTCAATGTCCCAGGAAAAGATGATAAAGGATGAGAAATCAATGAATGGTGCTACACATTCACATAACAGAATATTGACAATTTTTTTTCTAAGACACAGAGAAACTACATTGTTTACACATCTAGCTTGGCACAACATTATCACAATGCCTTGAACATCATGTACTAGGCCTCTCTACGCACTAAGTACAAAAGTCGTCCTATTTCTATCTATAAGGTGACAGTGCTGACCACATATCAATAACATCACTAATCTAGTGCACGGATCGCGAAGGCTGCTTTTCATTATAAAAAATAGGCCTCCCAATAGTTTATTAGAGGAGGCACTTCTGCTGACACCAAAGGTCCATGCATGCTGAGAAATCACCACGCACCGGTCTGACATTCCGTTAGGGGTGTCCAACTCGAGACCAAGATGGGGTCCTTCACTCTCTCCTATCAGGTAATGAGGTTGGATCGTCCCTTGGTGAAATTCTTGGCTCTACACCCATACACACTCTAAGAACACTCAGAGTAGAGTCCGAATCGTAGGAGTATGTTAGATTACCATATTGCATCTCTGCCTGCAAATATTCATTGCTTCAGTACCATGGCAGAAATGCATCTACTGTTCACTCTTTTGGGTCTTGTAATCTCCTTTATTTGCTTCTGTCTCCTAATCATTGCAGCACATGTATTTTATGCAATAATAACGTTGGTTCAATAAATATTATTGAAAATGACCCACGGTGTGTTCTCTGTATATTTCTTAGAGAACAAGTGAGCACGAGTGACTGAAGAAAAGTTTTTTTACTGATTCCACAATCCCTGAGTTTTCAGGGTTGTCATCTTCAGTGGTTGCCAGAAACTGTTCACTCCCTGGTAAGTTAGGGGTGCTTACAGTGGCACTGTGAGCTAGCTAGTCCTTTCTTTTCTTACTCTGCATGTGTGTTACACTGTACAGCACACTTACACTGTAAGAAAAGTTTTAAAGTTACTCTAAGTATCGTATTATCGTATTTTGTACTGGAAGGATATCCTTCCAGTACAAAACGTATGGTAGACTCATGCAGACACCCTTGCACTATGGTGCAAAGGTGTGTACATTGCACACTGCAACCTGATTGTTCACCTGTGCTAGGTTGACTGACTATCTGTAGATATGGTGCTTTCTCTCCCTGTCACGCAGCACAGCACAGCAACTTTGAGTGCTGCACTGCATTTCCTGGCATGTCATGATGCTGGCCCACTGTGTCCTATAATGAATAAAACAATAGTACATGAAGGGTGACCTATTCATTTTGTAGAGGTCACATTCTCATTAAAACTGGTTCCAGGCCATATTCATGAAAAAAAGAAAAAGCGATCTTACTTTTTATCGTGGCGACTTTAATCTATTTCCCCTAAAAATGTACTGAAAAATACATTACATAAAAAAATGATGATGCATATTTGGCTGTTTCAAACAATATTGATAGAAGGGAACAGAAACATCAGAGGTCTCATGAGTCGCTTAATCAGTACTGAGTTTTAATGTGTTTTCAAGTACTTTCAGACCTGTTTTTAAAGTGAGATCAATTATACTACATATGCCTAAACGCAAACAAAAAAAAACTTGACTGGTTGAGCTACTCACACATGGAAGTGGGAAACGTGAACTAGAGATATTGTTAAGTATAGTGTTAATGTAGTACATACTGTGACATATGATATATATATATGATTCTAAGATCTGAAATTACTCTTCTGATATTTTGCTGTACATCATATAGTTCTTCAACACACTCACACTACCTCAGGTAAATCAACATAATTTTAAGAATGCAACTTGGTTAAACATCCAACCACAAAACACAGACTAGCGAACCATGTGCTCTGGTCCCACTATTGTGTAGGCGAACCCAGATCTGTTACGTGCACAACAAGGGTGTTAGACACTACATGCATGGTGGCACCCTCTACGCCTCAGGAGATTTGGTCTCCCTTGGTAATGTAAAAGGATGGGTATGGCCAATAAAGAAGTTTGTAATCTTTTTTAGGGACAACAACTTTAGAAGGCGATGCTCGTTCATTGCTGCCTGTGGTCTGCCTACATTCCTGGCAAAGCGGACTACAAGCATCAGTTTGGGTCTGTGCAGCCTTGTATAAATCATGAATATATTTGCTATCATCTGGCAGCTGTGTGATCTCATGTTCATAAAATTCATGTTACACTTGTTTACCATTGAACAAAGTATAAAATGTAACAAACAAAATTTTGGGTTATCTATATTTTGATGCATGACTTCAGTTCACCAACATCTGATTACGACACAGGACCACATAGATAAAGGTAACTTCACTCTCCTCACTTCTAGGACAGTAATGTGTAGTGTCAGAAATTAGGACCTATATTTGTGCTTGGTCAGTTATTACAGTGACATAGGTAAACAACAGGAGTTTAAATCAGGCCCCTCTAGATACTTTTCATTTGAATTAAAGTGCTCATGCTCATTCATCATCCATCTGTCCTCTCCCAGATACCCACTCCACTTAGCTCTTAAGAGGTCTAAACTCATTTTCTGCGTACTCATATAGTCCATGAATTCTGTCATAATTAGGTACTACTCCTTCCCCAATTGAGAAGAATTTGCATGATGCCGTCCACTTCCGCTTTCAAATCACCATTATTCCATGTTTGCAGTATTTCTTGCAGTGATGCATGAACAGGAAATCGCCCCATGGGTACTTTATTTGCGACATTTAACTCTTTAAAGGCCATGAGCGCTCTAGTGTGATACAACTAAGGTTACCTTAGGTCTATATCACACATCTTTAACCACCACATAAGGAATCTGCTTCAATTTGTGAGACACCCACAGTTGTAATTATGGAGAGTAGGAGACCCCTGCTGCTCTCTGCCTCATATATCTGTCCCAGTTTTATTTCACAGACTCTAGGAGTATGACATTTGGTTAATTTGTGGCCCTGGGTATTCCCTGAGCAAATCCTACTTTGATATTGATCACAGAAAACAGTGGACAGGTCTGGATTATCATATAATAGAATAGGTGAATAAAATTCAGGAAAGTGTAAAAATCATCTAGTGTCAGGTTGAGTTACCCTGTGCTGTGAATCTAGTCATATGTTTGGATCATTGCATTTGCATGATATGCCTCAGCTGTTTCCATTGAATTAAAATATTGACTTGCCAGGCTGGTGGAGCATTACTAAAGTTGAGAAATCTTACCTGCATCACAATGCTTGCTCAAAAATAGTGACTTCAGTGAAGGAGTGCCCATCTGCGGTTGATTACACAGAGCATTACAAACTCAAGATATTGCTGAAGCTTCTTATCCTGCTATTCGAACTGTGTGATAAATGCATTTATTTTATCAAGTAAGTGACGGATACATATATTGTAAGTGTGTGAAACAAAAACAAAAATGTGGATAATATAGTAATTCTAATCATGTTAATTCAGCCGACTAATAATATAAGTCTGTATTTCCATTTGTAATTGTGCGTTGCTTTGGCAGAAAAGAAAGAAGTAGTTGTATTCGAAACACAGTTCTAGATATGCAGTGAGTGTAATAGCAAGATAATGGGTTGAATGTTATATATTAGGGATACTAACTGGAATATCTCCATCCAGGGCCAAAATCAGCAGCTGTTTACTCAGCTGTGGGACACAATTCAAAACTCATCAAGTAGCTATTTCAGGTCCTGGCGGACAGTCGAAGCTTATGCAAATGGCTTTATAGAGAATTTTTTAAAGTATATTTTTTGTAAAATAGTTATCCCTAATCTGACTTTGGCAATAAATTTGGGTTGTAATAAATATTCTAAAGGTCCAAAAATTAACTGTTTACCTGGGAAGAATTTTAGAAAATTTTCAGCCGTTTGATTGGTTATTATGTGACCGGGATTTCCTTTGAGTTTCTTGCTGAGTTTGGAGTACTGCCGTCGCGGGAGCCTATAGCGCCTTAGCAAACTGGAGCGCTTTCCTCCCTGCAAAACGCTACTTCTTGCCGGACCCGCTCCGCGGGTCCCGCTGCGTGGTGTTTAATTTTCCAAGGACGATTGGGAGCAGGGGAAGTTACAAACTACTGTGGGCATTTCGAGAGCAGGGCTGCGAGCGCGTCAGCTGCAGGACTCCAGTTCCCAAGAGTCCCTGCTGCTGACCGGCACTTAACCACCTGGTGCCGCTCTCCCTGTTGGCTACGCCCCCCTTCCCAGGATCAAAAGCACCTGGACATAGACCCTCATGGGATTTCCTTTGAGTTTCTTGCTGAGTTCGGAGTACTGCCGTCGCGGGAGCCTATAGCGCCTTAGCAATCTGGAGCGCTTTCCTCCCTGAAAAACGCTACTTCTTGCCGGACCCGCTCCGCGGGTCCCGCTGCGTGGTGTTTAATTTTCCAAGGACGATTGGGAGCAGGGGAAGTTACAAACTACTGTGGGCATTTCGAGAGCAGGGCTGCGAGCGCGTCAGCTGCAGGACTCCAGTTCCCAAGAGTCCCTGCTGCTGACCGGCACTTAACCACCTGGTGCCGCTCTCCCTGTTGGCTATGCCCCTTGGTTTTTAGCCACCTCCCTATATATTATAGTACCTCTTCACCGCTGCGCGGGAGCGCCGGGAGAAGCCCGGGAGAAGGGTGGGACCGTCTGTGTCCGTCCGGGGCCGACGGAGGCCGGGCCGGGCCCCCCCCTTTGACATTTGGACACCGACACAGTGGTACTGACACTTTGTCTATAGACTGCCTTTTGTATCTATATTACTGAAAGTTGGTGCACTATTAAGACTGGTGTCATACTAATTGGCCTTCAGTTAACTATCGATCTATACGGCTTCTGGGCTTTTTATTTAAACGTAGTTTTATATATATATATTTTTTTTTTTTTTTTTTTATTATTATTTTTTTTTTTTTATAAAAGATGCCTTTATCTGATTTGATTTCTTTACCCAGCTCTGTGGGGGTATCTATTCTTGGCCCACTTGACAAATACTTTGCCAGAGTCAAAAGTGAGGTTGATCGAGAGATTACGTTGGCAGAGAGGCGGGCCGAACGTAGATTCTCTATAGAACTACTCAAAAAACAACCACTCTTACCCCCCCAGAAGGCTGATACATGTAACACATTAGATTTAACAATATGCAAAGAAACTGATGCCGATTTATTTAGCACAGAAAATATACCTCTAATTTTTCAAGATACTCATTCAGTTTTAGATGATACCATAGTCCCCTCTGAATCCATCAATATCGAGACAATACAAACATCGAACTCTTTAATTGACTTAAGTACACCTAAACCTAGAGAAGTGGCACCCCTCCACAATATAAATGTACCGTCCCCCTTGTTCACACCCCTAGCACCAGACGTCCAATCGATTGGAGTACCTGAAAAAAAGTCTAAAAAACCATCCTCCACAATGACTAATAGTGCTTATCGTTCTCCGCCACGGAAGCGGAGAAGAAAGGGAGGAGCTAGAAAGGGTGACAGATTTCCCCCTTTCGTTACTAGTAACTTATATCCCCCACATAAGAAAACCACAGATGTAGGGAAGACTGATTCAATAGACCAGCATATTAGACCAGTTTATACGAAACTTGCTCCTAACTACAAAGGACTTTTGGAGGACATCGAAAGTCTCCTAAAATCGCTAATACTTCCTCTTACCGAAAGAGTCAAAAGGCTATGGGAGTTAATGGATCAGATCATGTCTGAGAGAAGCTCGACAGATCAACAGCCATTTAAAAATCTAAGTAAAACACACTCTTCAGTTATACAGCCTGTTACTAATCCTCCTAGGCCGCACTTTCATATTTTTCCAACTAATAAAACCTCAGTTGTTAAAGCCCCAGTTGTTAAAAAATCAAACGATCTAGTTGCCACAAAAAACGTCACTGCTACTGAGAAAATAAATAGTGGAAATACACACACAGGAGCCTTAAAAAAAGACCACAAGACAAATGATCCCCCCCCCAAGGCTGCTAACACATCAAGACCTATACCCAGAGATGTAGCAGATTTACCCCCGGAATCAGCAAACTATGTCATTATTCTTACAGGCGTCCCGATCTTGCCAGGTGGAAATATCGAACATAATTCTGGCCTCAAAAACAAAGTTATCCACTGGCTGCGTAAGAATAGACCACTTCCTCCGCATTTAAATGGAGATATAGTTTCAGTAAGATGCTGCAACTGGGTGGGTATACGACCTAAAGAGATTGAAAGGGGTGTGATTTTAGTCAATTTTAAAGATCATAGACTGGTCACACACATTAGCGACTGGTTCCCCGGGAGATGCGATGGAGGCATATCTACGCGGAATCTGAGCTACTTTTATCCTGAAGGTCTGATGACGCATTTTAACAAACATTCTACGAGGTCTGTGAGTCGTCCCCTTATGAAGTATAGACCAGACGCGCCATATAGACCTGATTCTATCCGATACCAGTCTGCCCCTAGTTATCATAGTGAGCATGATACCCCATTCCATCAACCTACGCCCACCTATCACTCTTCACTGATTCGGAGACATGCACCAATATACAGACAAAATCTCGTCCCGAACCAATTTGTTCATAGATATGATATCAACAACGATAAATCCTCACTTCAATACACGCGTCCCAATATACAACAACCCCTGGCCAACAACAATTACCTCTATAACAACAATCCTAGGGAATACTGGGATATACCATTAACAAATCTCTTCTATCCATTGTCTGGCCTGGATGAGAATGAATGACATACTGCATCTTGTCTGAGAAAGAATTCCCCTGGTGGGTATAGGCTTACCAGCCAAATTAATACAGAGGCATGTAATCCTGACCCAGGGAAGGAAAACATTGCTAATATCAGTAGTAATTCGACCAGGGATAACTTCTTGATAGGGAAGCGTGATGGTAACAGGGGTGACTTTGGCAGAGTTAAACAGGATAGTATATTGATGGAGCATAGTGGGTCCGTTAAGCGTCACAAAGCCTTTCCAGGCTTTGAAGTCTTGGGATGCGGTCCCAATGTAACTACTCAAGACAGTATCCAAGGTACTAGTTGCGGTTCTGTCGAAAACTTCCGCAAACAATGGTCTATTACATTTTGGAATATAGCTGGCCTGCAGGCAAAACTAGATAACCCAGACTGGAAGCTTTTCATGGAAAAATGTGATGTGATTTGTCTGCAAGAAACATGGGCAAAGAGTGAACATCACTTGAGCGGCTACAAAACCGTATCAATTCCCGCTGTAAGTTCTATACACGGACGAGCGAAAGGGGGGTTATGTATGTACATTTCAAATCGTTTAATTTTTAAAAAACTTCATGTGTATTTCCAGACTTGTTTTTTCCATATTGTAGGGGTGTACTTCAGTGGTTCTGTTTCGATATTATTAGTAAATTTTTATAACAACATTCCTCCTGCAGATGTGGGGACGGTACTTAAAACCTTGAACAACGAACTAGATGGCATTATTAATGGTTCTAACAGACTGTATACGGTAGTATGGGGAGGGGACTTCAATTGTACTCTTTGTGATAGATCTGGTACAGGAAACTGTGGCCTAACCACGGAAAGGGACGCTAATCCATCTCATTTTGAGCACTCAATGTTGGGTAATGCGTTAAATGAGATCCTGTTCACATATGATTTAGGGTTTGAAAATGAATTATGCCTTAACAAGACTGCATTTACTCCAACTTTTAATGGCAGAGGATTTATGTCAACCATAGATTTCATTCTCATCTCATCATGTTATAGGAATTGCATTTTTAAATGTAACGTTTTAAATACTCCCCTTAGTGATCATTTCCCTATAAGGATGGAACTTTTGGATGTAGATTTAACAGTACATAAAAGAGCTGTGGATTTTTCTACAGACATAGATTTAAACAGGCAAAATGGATATGCCATCAAATGGACTAGGGTGGTCCCTGAGGTTTTTCTTAGCAAAATTGTTAGTACCTGTAGCACAAATTTTGATGTCTGCTTAGACCTGGAATCTGAGGATGATGAAATTATAAGGAATTTCAAAGAGATAATGGCTAGTATAAAAAGGGAGCTTTGGGTTAATTTTAAGGCAAATAAGAATCCAATGAAAATTAGAGGCTGGTTTACACCGGCCTGTAGTAAGGCGTATAAAAAACTCAAATTAGCCTTGCAACAGCGAGTAAGAAATCAACCTCTTATAAAGACCCTCCGCAAAGAGTACAAGATTGCACTCAAAATCCAAAAACAGCAGCTAAAAGATAAAGCATGGACTGATATTATGGAGGCTTCGGAATTAAAGGACATGACTGCTTTTTGGAAAGCAGTCAATGCTCCTTTTTTCAAAGATAGTTCTAAAGCTCGTATAGAGATAGCCATAAATGAAGGGGACTGGGTCAAGCATTTTGAAAGTCTATACAACCCAGGACCTGTTACAACTGATCTAACATTGGTGCCCACGGCCAAAAATAAACATCTAGAAGGGCACCAACTTAATTTTACACTGAAAGAGGTAATTAAGGGTATCAAGACGAGCCTTGGGGGCAAGGCACCTGGCCCTGACGGTGTTCCAGTAGATATTTACAAGAAGAACATCTGTCTTTGGGCCCCGCTTCTTACTAGAACTTTTAATGCCGCCATCTCTGTAGGTCTACTCGATACCTGGTATCAATCAATTATCATTCCAATCTTTAAAAAAGGAGACAGATCTAGTTGTGCTTGCTATTGGCCTATATCTTTGCTCGACTCCACTATTAAACTCATTGGGAGAGTCATTCTAGATAGACTCCAGCAATGGGCTGAGGAACACCACATCATAAGTGATCTTCAATATGGGTTCCGAGAAGGAGTTGGCACTATTGAGCAAGCACTCAATCTATCAATTTTGATAGAGAAGTACACAACGGCTAAGGGAGGTAGACTGTTTCTAACCTTCCTAGATCTCACCTCGGCTTTTGATTTTGTAAATCACAGTAAACTATGGATTATTCTAACTAATCTGAACGTCGAAGCAAATATTATTAGCTTACTAAGAGAATTATATAGTAAGGCCAGTGCAATGGTCAAATTTGGCATGAGGGGTGAATGCACAAGGGAATTTAGAGTTGGCAGGGGCGTGAGGCAGGGGTGTGTCCTTGCTCCTTTTCTATTTTCTATCTATATTAACAACTTAGAGGACACACTTCTACAGGAATGCATCGATATGCCAAACGCCTCAGCTCGCCGGTTACCCGCACTTATTTATGCAGACGATACTGTGCTTATGGCGAGAACCCCCCTAGCCATGCAGACCATGATCTCGTCCTTTAGTGCCTTTATGGAAAAATTGGAACTACAGATTAATTGCACTAAGACCTTTGCAATGAATTGCGGTGGTAATGCTCGTCTAAGGAAAAAACCCATGTTTATTAAATCAACCCCATTACAGCACACTCCAACTTTCCCTTACCTAGGGATTCTCTTTGATCAAACTGGAAAGTGGAATAGTGCTATACAGGCCAGAAATCTATTATTTTCTAAAGCCATTATGGCTGTTAAATCTTTTAGCAAAAAAATTGTCAAAAAGCCAGTCAAAGAGTTTACCTATATCTACAAGACTAGCTGTGTTTCAGTGGCACTATATGGGGCAGGCATATGGGGACACTTGGACGTCAGCAGGCTACAGGTAACTGAAAATGGTTTTCTACGTTATTTATTGGCACTCCCAAGGAGCACGTCCAACTACAATTGCCATACAGAATTGGGAATTCCCTTTTTGGAAGATCTAATTAGGATCCAACCGATACTGTTATGGCACCGGGTATGGACTATCAAGAAATGTCATCTAAATAGACTCGTACTGGGAGATGCGTTAAAATTGGACGGGGCAAAAAGGATAAAATGGTTCTGCTATATCAAAACTGTTTGTAAGAATATTAAACACCCAGAGTTTTTTGCTGAGCCAGAAACCATGTCTAATATTACCAGAAAGACTCTGAAGTCCCTGTGCCTAAATTTCCTCTTTAGTCTTAGACAAACAGGTGAAATTTCGAGAAGAACTGTGATTTCCCATCAAATGGTTACTAATGTAAGGACTATCCAGCCTTATCTAAATCTGAACATGAAGGAGCATGAAAGGTTCTTATTGACTAGATTTAGGTTTGGAATTCTGTTTAGATTAGTAAGTCTCCCAGTCATGAATGACTGGACAAGGGTTTTGTCTAAATGCTCCTGCGACAACATCTCTGATCAATCGGATATACACATTTTATTTTTTTGTAAATTTTATTTGATATCCAGAAAGAGATGGATCGTGCCAATTCTAAAATATATGAACTTAAGACATTGTCGCCCTGCCTTTTTGACTATACTGAGTTTGGAAGATATTTTTACTGTTTCCGCTGTTGTGACATTTCTTAAAAGTGTATTCTATTTGCGCAAAACAATGATAATATGATTTCTGTTTATGTACTTATAAATTGTGTAGATAGTCCACCCCTTACTTTTTGATCAATGTTTAATTTTTGTAAATTTTATTGTCATTTTATGTACTTTTATGGCTATGAAATATAGCCGAATAAAGTTTATTGACTTGACTTGAACTGTTTACCTGCTTCCTTTTTCGGAGACAACATTTTTTTTTAACTCAGTGCTCACCCTGTTACACTGAAAATAGCTTGTTTGGCCTTTTCACTGATACCAAATGTTTAACATTAAACTTTTACTTGTCCTACTTTTAAATATCATGCGCCCTCCCTCTTTGGCATTTGAGGCCTACTTAGGGGTTGCTTACAAATATTTAAAAGAAGGATTTAGGCCTGTCGAAAGAGGTTATTTTGAGAGGTTGACTTTGCAGCTTAAACCTGAACAACCAAGTTCCTGCTGGCATACATGCAGTCATGTTTTGCATTGTCACTTCATTGGTGGTGCAGTCCATTAGTGACATTTAAATTACAGGCCCTGGGTACACTCTGGATCAAGTACTAGAGACGTAGGTAAGTCAAATATGCCAATCAGGAGTATATCTAATTTCATCATGGTATAGAGGTCAGAGCACATACACTGGGGATTGGATAGCAGAGTGTCAGTGCACAGAGTCAAAGAACATGGCAGCATTATTCAAAGAAAATGGGGATGGTCAAGCAGAAAGAGGCATTCTCTTACACCAACCTTGACTCGAAACATAACACTAGTTGCTTTCTGATGTTCTCATATTTCCCATCCAATGTAATACTTTATATCTTTTGAACAAGAAAGTATATGTCCAGATGCTAACACTGTATGCTATAATATTCACCAATTATACAGTATCTTATTGCATATTTTTGTTAATATAGATTTAGTAATCTTTATGTTTAAAAAAAGGATGTGTTACAAGTAACAATAGGGTTAATCGGTTTAAGATTTAGGGCAAGTAGCCATGATAGTCATATTGATGGAGCATAGTTTCGCAAAAATGAAACCTGCTCGAATGGATACCCCATAAAACGTACTAACAGTAAGTAATTGTAGTAAAACTAACGTACACCCAACATAGACCCAAGTGAACTGCTTTGTGCATGCCTAAACTAACACGTAAATACATAAGTATTGTATAACTTTTGTGCTTTGAAAGAAAGCAAAGAAATTGCCTGAATAGGCCACATGTGCATCAGTATTTCTGCATGTTGCATCCTGCTTTAAAGTAATAAATAATGCCGCTTTTGAACTAAGCTTATGCTAGGTAACATTAATGGAGAATAGTGCAAGGTGGGTGGTAAACAGTGAAGGTTTCCTTATTATATAATTAATAAACATTCATTTTCATTTACTTTAGTGTGCTGAATGAAGCAGCCATGTTTGTAAAATTAGCTATTGTAGGAGGGAGAGCTTCAAGGATCGAGTCCATTCTGTCTTGAGGCAAAGCAAGACGTGCTGTGCACCGCAGATGACATGAAAAGAGTGAAGGCCAGTGTGGCAGATGACTGCCAAATGTTGTACCCTGGTGTGGGATCGGAGATGCACACTGCGGATGATGTTAATTTGTGAAAGCAAAATGTTAAATTTTGTATCTTATGTGCGAAGAAAGAACTAATTCCCAGACCCTGAGAACTAATATAACACAATATAGTTGTTGAATTGAACGTGAAATAATGGTGGTGTGACTACGCCACCTCCCAAGCCCACCGATCCCTGTTCAAGTTTGATGATAGTTTGCAACAATTGTGGGATGGACATGTTAATTTTAGAGTATAATTGGGGTGCCTTTAGGGGTGTGGTTAGAGCTTAGGCTGACAGGAGAGAAGAGGGGAGATGCGTCACTGCCCGTCGGTTTGCAGAGAGGTCTAGCTGTTCCTGACCTGTTCTGTTCCTGTCCGGCTTATATCCTCAGTTCCCTGATTCTGTTTTGGGGAAACCTCACCATTCCCTTGGTCATGGTGGAGGTTTTCCTACAGACCAATAGGTTTGTATTTAGCCTAAATTATTCTCAGAATCAAAATATTAATGTATTTTTGTCTCTGAAACATTTGTCCCTCCACCTAGCCACTCCGTTAACGATGTATTGATATGTATTATTTTAATGAAACTATTGTCTCTTCATCTATCCCCTCCGTCAGGTATATCATGTTTGGCATAAATATTTGCAGAAACGTTTGTCCCTTCCTCTATCAACTCCTTCATTGCATAAAGTGATTGTTTAGTTTTGGATGAGTTTGTAATTTCATATATAATTTCTTCTTTGGTAAGATTCAGTGTTTGTAATCTGTGACCAAGTGCAACTGAGCATTAACCCTTTATATTTGAGATAAAATTCATTGTTAACATTATCAAGAGTCTGTGATCATTTTTATTGACTAAATGGTTGGTAAGTTAGTAGTCATCATTGCCAACAACTATTCAACTAATTGGTCCAGCGACCAAATAGAAGGAAAGTTGGTATTAAAGATTAGTTATTAAAAGATGTCTCATTTGAATCTATAAAAGGAAAGAATTGTTGGAATGTATAAATGGACCCCAGCGCATTAGGGATTCTGGGTGAAAGTGTATGGTCCATTGTTTTATGATGTCATCGATTATTAATCCCTGATCAATTTTTGGTATTGGCGCAGGGTCAATATCATTACATCATTCTCCGTTTTTTACAGTCAATATAAAAAGAGAAATGTGTATATCAGAAGTTATGTAATCGCCCCAACTTCTACAAAATAATGTATGTAGAAAGCAAAGAATGTAATCCAGGTTCATGGTTGCCAAAACTGAAATAATGACCCTGTAATAGAGTACCTTTCCTACTTAACCACACAGCCAGCATTGAAAAAAATCTTGAAAACATTTTGTTGATGCTGATGCACCAGTCCAGATCCAGTACGGCGGGGAATGGGGGGGGGGGGGTTCTACTAAAAGTACAGTTGAAAACAACTTCTCTAAAACAAAAAAGAGCATATCCAACAATTGCATAAATGTTGAAAGACGTAACGTTAAAAAAAATCATCTCCCTAAACTCATCTCACAGATGATAATACTTTGAAAATGAACAGTACTCCTTTTGTAGTGTATGTGCATTGAGGCTTAAACCTAATTCACATTGGGAAATTAAAAACAGAGTGGTTTATTGACAAGTTCATTGCAAAGCCAGTTCATTACTTTTTTTATGCACAGACCGCGCTGTGTGCCTGCCCATATTTACAAGTCCATGTATAAAGAATATTAGGGAGGTATAAGAGAGGCACAACAAGTAGAAATACATTTATTTCATCTTGTTTTCCCTTTCTCTATGTGGGCTGCACTCTTTGAAATTGGCAACAGGTTATAGCCTTGTTGTAGTTGATATGGATCAGGTTGCAGACAGCACCTTTGAAGTCCTCTTTGCTCAACGATGCCAATTGGTTTGGATTTGTTTTGTGATATTTGGTTTGAAACAAGGCTGGAATGGGTGTTGGTTAGAAGGGTTTGTGACAATTTTGAAAGATCATTATTGAGAACCTGTCCTACCCATGTTTCTCTTGCGTTTTGCTAGTGAGGAACACAACCCCACGGCCATATTTGCTATTTTTGCATAATGGATGCTCCACTTTTTTGGCGCAGCAATAACGCAAAATATTTATGTTAGAACTGGGATTTCTGGATGGCTAAGGCTTGCGCCAAAGCTAGGCAGAAACCACCACTCTAGTCATGGCAAGGGAGTTACATGCCAAAGTTAACCCCTGCTCACCCCCTGGTAGCTTGGCACGCGCAGACAGGCTTATCCCGGAGGCAATGTGTAAAGCATTTGCGCACGCACACAGCAACAACATCCCAGGCACACTACAAAAGGAACTCCACACAAGGTTATATAAAAATAACTTTTGTATCCTTAAAACACATCAGATAGTAATCACACAATATACATTGTGCTAACTGGTACGGGCAATATTAACAAGGGATTATTTACACAGGACAGGACCACGTGGGCCACTGACTGGATCAGCACTTAGTAGAAATAACACTTAGAGTAACTGTAGCACCAAATAACAATTATAGAACACAACCAGTAACCACTGGTAAAAGGTAGGTACATACTATGCAATACTAATCACCATAGGCATAGATCACGCAGGGACACATAAACTGACTAGTATAAACTATACAAGGCAAAACAACCTCCTAAGCATGAAAACACATTTAGAGGTATCACAGGCATAAAGGCATTGCACATTACGCATAAATCACATTAGGCCTAACCAGTATAAATACAGTAGGCAATCTCCTCACTAGCCTAAACACATTAGACCCTACCTCCTAAGTATAACTCACATTTAGGGGCGTTAATCACAGTGAAGTACAATCTCACTAACACAAACCTCTATAGGTAAAGCCATCTCTAGAGGTATCAACACAGGGTGTGTAAAACATACTAGATGCATTACATTTCCTAGCACCACATTTAAAGCACATATCACAGTATGGCCTGCACCCTATAAATGTAACAACCCCCCTGGTCAACTGGCCATCTAGGAAGGGGCTCAAATGCCCTATGTCCACAGAGTCAGGGCTGCTGCCTAAGCAGCGAAGGTCAAGGTTGCGCCACTGCGCCAAGCCTAAACATTGCAGCTGGCACTAAGTGCTGCGCTGCTGGGGAGGCCAAAGTAGGGCGAAGGAGTGCGACTCACTCCTAGATTCAAAAGACCATTTCCCCAAAGAATTGCGCCTAAATGGTACAGCTGCCCACTACTTGCTGGGCAGCTGGGGGATCAGCAAAACTGCGGCATTGGGCTCTCACTAGCTATTTCAACAACAAGTTGTGCCACAACGTTGGAGCCACAGGGGGCTCTAAAAATACATAATGCACTCAAACACTGTGGAGTGGCTGGCGCTGTAAATATAGTGTAGGCTAGGGCTGGAGCCATTTAGGTTCTGAAAACCAATAGTGTGCACATTGAAGCCCTCTAGGCTCTAGAACAAATGTGCCCCAAAAGGTTGGAGCCCTCTAGGCTCTGAAAGATCACCATGCCAATGGAGCACTCTGCTCCTAAACTAATTATGCACCCATCTAGATACAGCACTGGCCCCCAAACACTGAGGCATCTCAGGGGGATCAGCATGGGCCTAACGGGCCCCTCACGGGCTTTGTGCAACAATGGAGACCCCTGGGCCACGCGGGCCCCTTCAAGAAATAGATGCTCCCATCGGCGGAGCAGCCCGCTGACAAATGGGGCCGCTCTAAATCGGTGCCTTGCACTGGCACCACAAGGCTCCTTTTGCTCCCTCGGGAGCGGAAACTGGGATGTCCCCCCCCCGTCACCTGGCCCAGGCCTTACTCACCGGGCTGTTGGTTGGGGGACCCGTCTCCTTCCTGCTGTGCTCACCGGGGCTCGCTCACTGGTGCCGGGGATCCACGGGGCTCTCTCCTCACTAGGAGAGCCCCGTACACCGGCAGGAACACTTTCGGCGCGGGGCTTCCCTCCCCTCACGGGAGCCCCGCGCTGGCATTGGCCGTCGTCCCTCTTCACCCGGGCCCACTCCTGGGACCCAGGGCTTCTCTGGGTGCCGCGGTAAAAAGGCGGGGCTCTCTCTTCCGCATGAGAGCTCCGCCGACCTCAGAAACACTTCTCTTGCCGGCAACTCCATGGGAGCGGGCTTCCTGTCGAAAGCGGAAGTTCCGCCCCACGACAGGCATGACGCTGCCTGACTTCCGGCCCCGGCTGATAGCAGTGATTCCACCAGCGCTGAATGCGGGGTAGGCCCCCGTAATACAATTAAAATCAGGTAATGGCCAGACTCGGGGTGGGCACCCGGAATTCAACAATTCAATGCGGCCACAATGCAGGGTCGGCTCCTGCCAACACAACAACGCAATAAGAGAGGTGGGCACCCGCTCTGCACCTACAAATGCAGCAATGAGGGGCAGGCTCAACCAACCACGGGGCAAGCAAAAACAAAGCGCTTCCCAGGCGCTAGGGGGGAAAGAAACCCCAGCTCAACAGAGCAACTGGGGCAAAAGCGCTCCAAAAAGTCCTTGGCAAAAGAGGTGGAGCACAGCAGCTCCCAGCAAGGGAAAGTCCTCCAGCGTCCAGGCCATCCAGGGGCTGGGCAGGGCCCATGGAGGCAAGCCTTTCCCTGGGCCCCAGCAGCAGCACGCCCCTGGTAGATTCCAGTATCAGGACAAGAGCATTTACTTGGGGTCACAGCCCCTCTTTTATACACAGAAATCCTTTGTTGTCAAAGGTGCAGGCAAGAGGTGAACCAGATGCAACTGGTTCTTGAGCACTTTGCTCAGCCCCTCTGCCTCTGCACACCAGCCAGCTCCAGCCAATCACAAGCCAGACAGTCAATTCACATTCCGTGCACAGACATGCCAACTTCTAAAAGTGGCACTTCCACACTAGACACAATAAATCCGTGCACATCATTGTGCAGCATTTAATCACATGAGTTTGCACATACCAAACTCAACCCTGCACTCCCCACACATCAGGAACTACCATGGCCACATATATTCACCATGCATTACTATGGGAGGGCAGGCCACTCTCACCACACATACAAAGAGAGCGCACGCACTTTATACTGGACCACAGGGAAAAGTGCGCAGAGGCCTAAAATCACCCACACCAGGTTACAGAAACAGGCTAGGCAAATGCAAAAAAGTTTGAGGGTGAACCTGCCAAAAGGGCCAAGTCCAACAGTTTATTTGTGCTTTACAAAACTACACAAATCAGATGTGTGTGCCTTGACATGGTTTTTTTTCCAAAGAGTAACGCAAGGCAGGGCATAATGTCAGGGAGCTATTCCATGGGTGGATCATAGGTAATCCCTCACACCCACCTACGGATTTTGACACATTCACAGATTTATTAAGTGGAGCAAACCTGGGATTGTGCTAAAATGCTATGCCTACCTGAACCATGTGTAAAGAGGAGAAATATTCCTATTTCTCCTTGTCACTTTCTATTTATATGTGTGTTGCATCCTGCAGCACGCATAGAAAGAGGAAAATTACTTTAAGGATTGTTTTGCGCAGAAATGTATCTTTCCTGCACAATTCCATTCATGCCTGTAATGCAGGCACCCTTGCACCATGGTGCAAGGGTGCCTACTTTGGCTGTAGGCAGCACACAGTGCACCAGTAGTTGGAAACAGCAGAAATGCACCATATGTTAGTAGAAATGTCTAATTTCTGCTGTCTCCTTTTCACACAATGCAGCACAGCAACACCCGCCACCCCCCCCGCCACCCTCCAAGGGTCTCGGTTTTTGTGTATTTTATACATCAACACCTGGATTATCACAAGTCAATCAATTTGTGTACAATAAGATGCAATTTCTTACAGTTCAATAGATTTTAATCGATTTGCATACTGTTGGATCCTGGTTGGTGTTTTTGTTACCGGGCTGGAACCCAAATCCCCAAATGCGATGCAGTGCACGCAACGAAATTCGTTTTATTTATTTAAATGTTTACTTACCTGTAAAACTCTGTAAACCATACATTACTACCCTCCCACCCTGCCCCTCCCCCTCCCCACTTCACCGCCCTGCAGGTACTCCCACTGCCGGCCCTGGCTGCTGGAACCTGAGGGTTCTACATCGAAGCTGAAGATTGCTGGAGTCGAGATTGGCCATTGAGGAACTCCAGAAGCAAAATGGATGGGTTTGTATCTGGACTGTTCGTGATCTAGAAAGGATTGGAGGAAAATCTAATTGAAGACGATTCTCTGCTAAGCACCGTGCTTTTAGTTCGTGATTTATCACAGGATTAATTGTTATCAGGTGAGAGCCAGTCCGTCAATACTGACTGGAGCAGCAGGCACATAAATAGCATTTATTTAAGTTAATTTGGATATTTTTCATTTACAATTCTTTGAATTGCCTATCATAGTTCATCGTCTGCCCGCTCTCAATGAGAACAACTATTAAAGAAAGAACCATCTTCTAACACATTGTGACAATTATCCTCCTTACTTTTCACGTGCTTATCTTTTACATGACCTCTTTGCACGTCTCGTGAGATTAACTGTAGTAAGTGCAAATTAGTTGTCTTCCCAGCTAAAGCTATAAAACTGCGTGTTTTTCCCGGTTCTTTTCTATACCATTTTGGAGCGCTCGTGCCCACTCACAAAACACGGCTGTAAAGACTGCAGTATTTATGAGAAAAATGCACAGGCAATCTTATTTAAGGCAGCAAGAGTTAAAATATTTTTACAGCAAAGATTTCTCTGCTGGGCTTCACTCCTAATGCGAAATGACCTTCAACTCTCGAAAGGACGGATGAAAACGAGAACTCTAGAGGTTCCTAACATTATTTTTCCACTTCAGACTGTGATTTGACTTGCAGATGAAATGTTATTCTAATGCCACTTGGAGGCACTGCCACCCTTGCTAAAATCAACAATTATGTTACTTTCGTTCCAGTACTGAACAAAACAACATTTCTACGTCTATGTTTCAAATATCCGCTTAGGAATTGGTAATTTTACTATGGCTTTTGGTATTTAAGTTTTGATGCAATTCCTATTTATCACTGTGCTTATTTTCCTGGTTTAAATGTAGCCCCCGTACTCAGAAAAGCTAAACAAATCTGCTTCTGGAATATTAGATAAAATGTTTACAGGAATGCACACATTATTTCAAAGGACTGACTTGCGAACGGATTTCAATTTATTCCCCAACACATTAGGATACAATGTTATTCAATTAGGAATTCATTATATTCGAGTACTTGAAATTGTTTTCTTAATGTTCTTCAACATGAGGCACTCAGTCATGTCTGAATTCAAATTTTAACAATTAATCAGTCTTATTGTTTGTAATGAATGTGTGGCTTGGAAATAAAATAACTTAAACACTACTGAGGCAGAATGCAAAGCGGCAGATAACACCGAAAGTAAAAGAATTACGTCTTTCCAAAGGGGAAAGAAAAACACATTTGCATGGTCACATTAAGCACAACTCTTCATTTAGAAGCCAACTATTCAGACTTCATAATGCTGAATACAAGGTTGTGAAGCTGATAATGAAAGCTGAATCTGCAGTCACTTTTCTATTAGGGGCACAGGCGATATACTCAATGGAAATAGACACATTTTTCAAAGGAAACTGGGAATTGACAAAACATTAGTAATGCACTTTCGAAACAGGTGGCGGCTGCATCCTTAAGATTCTCTCACCCAAGAAAATAAATATACAATGCCTCACCAGATGTGTCATTTAAATGTACATACAATCTCACCTTCTTTCACACTTTTATTTTATATCTCCACCTACGTTAGCTAGGCCACACATTTGTATACAAGACTTCCACATTTTATTTTTCAACATTTGGGGATATTTATCATTATTTTGCTTTCTTCTTTCAGCAAGTGCATGATGTCTTGTCTGTCAGAAAAATTTTCGCACCTTGTACAAAATTACATTGTCAAGATGTACTGGTACATTACATTTTTCAACCCAGGCTTGTCAGAGGGGACGTAACCAATAGGCAGACAATCGTTGGTTTATGGAGTGTGGTGTGTTTGGTTGCACTTGCTATGAGTGGTTGTGCCTAACTGCTGCCAGAAAAGTTGGAGGAGGGATATTTTATTTTGTGGAGCATGAGTTTCAGGTGTGTTTGTCCCTATTTTTTGTGTGTCACATTTTTACCTCATAAATTTGATAAATAAAGTGACGGCCAAATTTATCAATGTTTTGTGTCACCCTTACGCCATGCAAGATGATGCAGTGTGAAGCAAAACCTACGGTGTCATTATGATGGCAGTGGACCCGCACTGACAGGCTGTCGGTGGCAGGTTCACCGTCATCGTGAGGCCATTTTCTGCTCACCATATTATGATGGCGGGCGGTACTGTGGCAGTCGGAAACACAGACCGCCACATATCCAACAGGTTCTTTGAGCCCACCAGTGCTGGGGAGGCCCTCAGGTTGCGATGCTGGCCCCCCACCAGCCTTTGCAT
This sequence comes from Lissotriton helveticus, assembly GCF_964261635.1. Lineage (NCBI taxonomy): Eukaryota > Metazoa > Chordata > Amphibia > Caudata > Salamandridae > Lissotriton > Lissotriton helveticus. The sequence continues at coordinate 1,697,116,818 of NC_136061.1, read as the reverse complement.
GGTGGTTCACTCGCCATGGGATGGGTGGCGAGGATGGCCTTTGTGTGTCTGTTGCGGGCCCTCTTGTGCGAGGGCAGTTGGTTTTTGCACTTGGGGGGCACCTATGGTTCCCGCCTATATGTCATTCCACCATGTGGCATGCACCACGTGGTGCCTGCCACATAGTGTAGGGAAAAGGAAAACCTGCCTTTTTTCCATTGCGTTGGGTGCTGCAGACATTGAGTTCATGAATGCTTCTGTGCTCGATGCACAATTCATGTTGGTTTGTTTTTCATGGCTATTGAGATTTTTGTTGAAACACTGTGAACGCTCCTACATTTAATGTTTTGTCCTGATTATGACCCTCCATTTATCCATGGGTTGAAACGCCGTTGACACCAGTAGTGTGGCTTTAATGAATGAGGACATAATTGAATTTGTAAAATTACAAATTCAATTTTGATAAGTCTCACACCACCTTCTTGGTGGTACTTTATCTTGGTTACAAACTCAATAATGAAGGTTGACCTCCCACTTCTGGAGAAATGCAACCTCCATGACAGTCTTTAGTGTTTTATTTTTATTTTCAGGAGGATCCATTCCTGATTATGCCCAGCATATCAAACCTCTTTATTCATTGACACAATCAGAGTACTTGTAGAGCGCGCTACTTACCAGTGAGGGTCTCAAGGCGCTGAGGGACGGGGTGCTGCTTCTGCTCAAAGAGCCAGGTCTTGAGGAGTCTTCTGAAGGGGAGTAGGTCTTGGGTCTGCCGTTTGTGGGTAGGGAGGGTGTTCCAGGTCTTGGCGGCGAGGTAGGAGAAGGATCTGTCGCCGGAGGTTGTTCGTTGGATGCGGTAGACAACGGCGAGGGTGAAGCTGGCGGAGCGGAGCTGGCGGGTGGGGGTGTGGAAGCTGAGTTTGCTGTTAAGGTATGCTGGTCCGGCGTTGTGGAGTGCTTTGTGTGCATGGGTGAGGAGCTTGAAGGTGATCCTCTTGTCGACGGGGAGCCAGTGTAGGTCTCTCAGTTGGGGGGTGATGTGGCTGCGGTGGGGGATGTTGACAATCAGTCGGGCGGAGGCGTTTTGGATGCGTTGTAGTCGTTGTAGGTGTTTGGCTGGGATTCCTGCGTAGAATGCATTGCCGTAGTCCAGTCTGCTGCTGACGATGGCCTGTGTCACTGTTCTTCTTGTTTCAGTCGGGATCCACTTGTAGATCCTGCGGAGCATGCGGAGTGTGTTGTAGCAGGAGGAGGAGACAGCACTGCCCTGCTTAGCAATGGAGAGGGAGGAGTCGAGGATGAATCCTAGGTTGCATGCATGGTCGGTGGGTGTTGGTGCTGTTCCCAGTGTGGTTGGCCACCAGGAGTCATCCCAGGTGGAGGGGGTGGGTCTGAGGATGAGTACCTCCGTCTTGTCCGAGTTCAGCTTCAGACGGCTGCTCCTCATCCAGTCGGCGACGGCCTTCATTCCCTCTTGGAGGTTGGTTTTGGCTGTGTGAGGGTCCTTTGTGAGGGAGAGGATGAGCTGGGTGTTGTCGGCGTAGGAGATAATGTTGAGGTCATGCTGGTGGGCCACTTGTGCGAGGGGGGCCATGTAGATGTTGAACAGCGTCAGGCTGAGGGATGAGCCCTGGGGGATGCTGCAGATGATGTAGGTGGCTTTGGATTGGAAGGGTGGGAGGCAGACGCTCTGCGTTCTGCCGGAGAGGAAGGACGTGGTTCAGTCAAGGGCCTACTCTTGGATTCCAACTTCTAGGAGGCGTGTCTTTAGAGTGTGATGGCAGACCATGTCAAAGGTGGCCGACAGGTCCAGGAGGATGAGGGCTGATGTTTCACTGTTGTCTAGTTGGAGCCTGATGTCGTCTGTGGCGGCGATAAGGGCTGTCTCGGTGCTGTGGTTTCATCTGAATCCGGTTTGGGACAGGTCCATGATGTTGTTGTCTTCCGGTTGGCGGACCAGTTACCTGTTGACGATTTTCTCAATGACCTTTGCCGGGAACGGGAGCAGGGAGATGGGCCTGAAGTTCTTGAGGTTCTTGGGGTCCGCCTTGGGCTTCTTGAGGAGGGCGTTGATTTCGGCGTGCTTCCAGCTTTCCGGGAATGTCGCTGTTTCGAAGGAGATGTTGATGACCTTCCGTAGTTGGGGTGGGATGGCTGCGTCTGCTTAGTTGAATACGTGGTGTGGGCACGGGTCTGATGGAGATCCTGAGTGGATGGAGTTCATGACCTTGCGTGTCTCATCGTCGTTGACGTTGGACCAGGAGGTCAGGCGGATGGCGCTGGTGGTGGTCACAGGGGAGGTGCAGCCTTGCGTAGTCGGGCGGTTGTGGTGTTGAAGCTGTCTTGGATGTCTGCGATTTTGCGGTGGAAGAAGGTGGCTAGTGTGTCCCACAGTTCTTGTGAGGGCGGTATGTTGTTGGCGTTGGCGCTGGGGTTGGAAAGTTCCTTTACGATGCTGAAGCGCCTGCGCAAGCAGCCAGAGTTGAAGTTGCAACTTCAACTCTGGCAGCTTGCCGGCGCCATTCTAAAATGGTTACAAAGTTAGCTTCAACTTGAGCACCTGCCTTAGCTTTAAGGGCTTCTGTGGGCCCAAAAAAAATATCCGCCCACGAGCGGGTTTGCTGATTTTTCGGCAATTTCGCGAGATTTGCGGATCGCGAAATTGCCGAAAATCCACAAATTCCGTTAGCGGAACTAATTTTGGCCCACACTTAGAGCAGATAAGGACGTTTTTCTTACAGGGGAGGATTGTGCTTCCACTGTAGGAAATTTCCTAGTCTGTAAACAAGTTAAATTTCACAGAGCCTGCAACCTTTTGGCCCCTAATCTGTCTTGTTGTTTAAAAGGTAAACCTTGTCCCAACTATTATTCCCATGCTTACTTTACATTCTAACGGAAGTTATCTTATTCTGAATAACTACCACTGCTGTGGTTTACGGGCAGGCATCCTGTATATAGTAACAGTTTACCAAGGTGTTACATGTTGCAGCAATGTCCTGTTTCAAACCCTGCATGGTATTGTAGATAGTTCGCTTTGGACTTTCATTCCAACTTTGAACGCAGATTTCAATAAGCTAAGCAGACTGAAAGCACTATTGTTTGAGCAGGAAGTGTCTCTCACATCAGCTTGTGAGACCTTTGAATTGCAGGTGGTGAGTACTGCAAGTGAGATTCACTTACTGCTGAACACGAATTTCCCACTCCCTTTTGGAGAATGATTAGACTCAATATTTAATGCGTCTGATCCTGAGGGCCTAGCCCACTTTTTTTAACTTGTGGGTTCCGGCCTTGTCACCTTCTTACAGACTATTTTTTAAGTCATCCCAGCATTTATTCATTCTATTTATTCCAGCGCCTTCTGAGGATTTCCCCTGGTGTTCCAGCTCATTTGCAGCATACTTGTAATTCTATTGCTGCCCTGCAATGGCTGCTCGATCTGTGGAGTTTCCAAACCCAGTCCAGTTGCAGCTGTATAGTGAGTGGATGTGCCAACTTTTTGGTGCGATGCCATTGAAGGCTCTTGACATTGGCTATTGGCTGGCTTTCCGTTATGCCCACTTCACCTGCGTGCAATCTGTGTTTCACTGTCTCCAGTGCACTTTTCAATGGGCCCTGGATGTCTGCCTCTCCAATACAACCCAAACAGCCCTGGATTACAAACTGTTAATGGGTCCGTTGAAGGCCCATGACCAGGAAAGTTCCATGGATAGGCTCCTGGTGTGCGATTCTCTCATTGGACCAACGACAGAGATGAGTACCTGTGCTCATGTGCAGTTCCTCAGAGGTCGGAGTTTCATCCAAGTTAATGCAGGTTACCCTGACATGCTCCTAACGGCCTCTGGATATGAGGAGCATGTGTGTTCGCTTGACTTACTAAATCGGATGGCATACCTTTTTACTATGGAAGTTTCAGACAACATACTGGAGTTTATGGCATAACGCTTTTACCGCAACATTTCTGACTCTGAATTTGCGCTATGAGTGGATGTGCCCATTTGGCTACTTTTTAATTTGCAACACAAATTTGTTTTTGTTTTATTTACAAATATTCTATTTGGGTTTCTACTGAGATGCTTTGCCTCTGCTTATCTCTGATTTTTGTTTTTGCCTAGTGCTAACGACCTGTCACTTGGCCCATAGGGACATTGTCACCTTCCTTAAGTTAGCATGAGCACGTTGCAGCCTGCCTACTGCTTTGTGCACGTTACTACACGTCTTGATTTTTAGCAATCATTTCAATGGCTGTTTTCACATGAGAACACATCGCTGTGTTCACTCTCTGCATGTTCCTGGGATTTTGACTGAACATTGTGTGCAAGGTCCAACGACAATACCCCTTGTTATTTTGTTCTGGCCAGGCCTTAGCCCTTTGACAAAACATACAGATGCAGCTGTTGTTTGGACAACCATACTTTTGTTTTATTAGAATGTGTTCTGGGGTGTCTAATCATTTGTTTCTCTGTGAGCAAGTAGGAGAGCAAGTGAGACACTATAGCTAGTCGGTCTGGTCCTCGTGGGTACTAAGGTGGTAGGAAGACTCAGTCCCTATACACCAAGGTCCCATAATCCTGCGCATAGTTCTGTGTTTGTGCAGAATCCCTTCAACAACTCCAGTGCAGGAAATCTACTGGGCCTCTACCCCACCCCACTCTATTATATACGAAGTACTTCTAGGTAGTTTGAATCCCCTTTGCCTTTTCATATACTAGAGACTTACAGAGGTCCGTCATTGTCAATCAAATTATGCTAAGTACCAAATACCTTTTTTTATCTTTTTATCAGAGCACTGGCCCTGGGCTTGGTTAGCAGAACCCAGGGCACAGCCAGGGTCAGTTACTACCATTATCAGTCAAAAAAATGAGGGTGAACAGGGCAAAGGGATAACGTTTTCACGGTATGCTAATACAGAAGAATGTGGATAACAGAGTTCAGAGTCATCATCATACAAATTAAAAATATTACCAACCTTCAGTTTCAGCAGTGTGGAATGCATTTATTGTTCCTCTTCATTTGTTTGTTTACTGTTGTAGAATTATGTTATACTATAAAAAAAATTACAGCTTTGATGGTGAAATTTCCCCCCAAAAAAGCCCATAAAAGACATTCTATGCAATGGCATTTTGCTTAAATTAGATTCCTAAAGAATATAATATTCCAAAATGTGATCTTTTTGAGGCCATGGCCGACTGCACTAGTTTGGGTTTAAATCTACCAAGTGGCATAATTCAGAAATGAAATGCAATAGGTTTTAATTATCTAGATTCATTTATCATAAATCATAAATCAGTCTAGGAAAACCTGGGAATGTGTTAATTTGTATTCCCAAGATTAGCATACTCAGCTATGATTTGGTTTTGCTTAAATAAGTAGCTTTTAAAAGAGGTATTCTTCATTAATAAATGAAATTGCTAGTTTTGTGCTATGTTGTTTTTAAAACAAAGTATTGGGTTCAGGAAATTGATATCAGGCCAATAATAAGTATTTACATCACTCTACTATCCCCAATATTTAACAGACAACATTTTGAAAATGCCATTACGTCCAATATATTTTTTCACAATGGCAAGTGCTTTGCCATAATCAGACATAGACTACTTAAATCAGCAAATTTGAAAAGAATTGTTTTTTCCCCCAAGATGGATGCTTTATTAACCTCCTTAACTTTTACATAGGACCTTTCCATGAGTGGCAGAACAATGTTTTACATGTCGATCTGGCTCATCGGGGGACTATTTTTTTGTTTTTTTCCAAAAACCTTTATTGTTTTCCTCACAAGTAACTCCGCTGTATGCCTACAACCCTGGGGCCGGCAGCAAATGATGAAATGGCTTTTCTTCACAGAGCACAGCCTTCATGCCGACATCCCGGGGGCCCGGCAGCGAATCAAGATTTCTGATATACATACCAATCGACTTGTGTATAATATGGATAATGAAAATTATCATTTGCAACAATAAAAAATAAAAAAATAAAAAACACATATTGCACAAACTAATAAACAATCCCCGCCCCCTCTGCCATGTCATCAAGCTAGTGACCCTAGATCTAAATTACTTACTTCTACCTAAGAGTACCCGTCAGACATCCCAATGGTCCACTACTATAGCAATCCATCCCGCATCAAGTGGAAGGAAACAGCAATTGAATCAGTGTAAGCATTACCCGACTAGTATCATATTCACACGCCATGACCGGTAAGTTGGCTATGCATGTTGACCTGTCCGAAGGTCAGAGCCACCCTCACCCACCAAAGTCACAAACGGCTCCCACACATCTAAGGGTCTAAATCTGCTGGGCAACAACTCCCAATAAGTCGACAGTTGATCTTTGCAATCGATGACCATGTTTATCCATTCCGCTACAGTAGGTGGATGTGGTTTCTTCCAATGTAGCGCCACCTTGGCAAGCAGCAGCAACATGGATGACAATTTAGGGGAAGCCCTAAGCATATCCAGTACAAAGCCCAGAAGCGCTACAAGTGGAACAGCCTGCAGTTGTGTACCCAAAATGTTACCAATATGCCCAAAGATTTCTGACCAGTATTGCGCTATCGGCCTGCAGAGCCATGCCAAATGGAAGAACAATGCCTCCCGTGTCCCGCACCTCCAGCAACTCGCGTCCTGCTGTAGACCCATTCGGTGTAGTTGTGTAGGTGTACGATAAGTCCTATGCAGGTAATTAAAATGTATAAGTCATAACCTATAGTTTGAATAGATGTTCCTATTGAGAGCAGCAGAATTGCCACTGTTTGTCTGTAATCGTAATGTCAGATTCCCACTCCTATTCAACTTTTGCTGTACTTGAAATAATGGGGGATGATTCTTGCGTTACGCTGTGGATTCGCAGTATCAATTTACGAGGGGAATTATTGCCCAAAATATTTTCGAGTGCCTGTAATGAGGCCAGGGCATGGGGGAATTCAGCATATCTCGCCTTGCACGCCACCCTGAGCTGATAATACAACAGCATATCAGATACCGAGGGTGTATCTGGTTCACACAACTCCTGTAAAGTCAAGAACTCGTCATTTGGATACAGATCTCGCCCCACCATTAAACCGCGCCCCTTTACACGTTCAGTGATAGCCTTGTCCATCAGCGGACCAATTAATGGATTGCCTCCCAGTGGCATAGACTGAGCATATAATTCTTTGTGACCTGCCGGCTTCGCTATATTTCTACACGCCCATCATGTAGTTTCGACCATATTTATGTCCGAGCGGGGCCTTTTATAAGGATAGTAAACTGCTGCAGCCAGTGGGGTGGGTGCAGTTATATCTAATTCTATAGCCACTTGTGGCTGGTATGGGGACGGATGCTGCCAATAATGTAAATACTGTGTTTGAGCGCTGTAGGCATAAAGCTTGAAGTCCGGAGCTCCTAAGCCGCCCTGTGAAAATGGAAGAGTCAGTAGCTTCCATGAGACTCCAGGTTGCCTTCGCGCCCAAATCAATTCAAGAATCCTGGTTCGGAGTCGATTAAAGAAGTGAGTGTTTAGCGGCATGGGTATATTTACAAATAAATATAAGAATTTGGACAGGATGACCATTTCTGTAATAGCAATACGCCCCGTTAATGAAAGCGGCAATTGCTTCCATCTCTGTATCTTCCCTTCCAACCAATCAATCGCCTTCCCATAATTGGCTAACCATATTTCCTGTATGGATCTACTGATCCATATGCCAAGATATTTTGTTTCGTCTGCCGCCCATTGAATAGGAAACTCAGTCTCGCATTGTTCGGTGTTATCAGTGAGTGGTATTAACACTGATTTGGCCCAGTTCATCTGTATCCCTGTCAACCCGCCATAACTACCCAGCTCCAGCATCACTATCTCGAAATTATCTTTGGGGTTCATTAGATAAATGGTCATGTCATCGGCGTACATGGATATCAGTAATCCTCTTGATGTAAAGCCGATGCTACGCTGTGTATGGTGTTGTCTAAGCCTTGCCACCAAAGGTTCAGTTGCAATCGCTAACAATAACGGCGACAAAGGGCAACCCTGCCTTGTTCCTCTCACTATATCAAAGGAAGCTGATATCTGTCCATTCATCTTCACTCTCGCCGTTGGGTTAGTGTATATTATTTGAATTTGTCTAATGAATATGGGACTAAAGCCCATCCTAGAAATTAGGGCAAAAAGGAACTTCCACTCTAGGGAGTTAAAAGCTTTTGTAGCATCTAGTAGAGCTGCTATCGCCTGGACATGCGGTGCTAAATAATGTAGTAGTCCGAATATCACCCTCAGATTATGCAACGTAGACCTACCCGATATGAACCCGGACTAGTCAGGTAGTACGTTCTGTGGCAACATGGGCTGTAGTCTATTACCCAGAAGTTTGGCATATATTTTGGCGTCGAGATTAATCAAAGATAGTGGATGGTATGAATCTGGCCTAGTAGAGTCTTTATCAGGTTTCTATAGGGTGATTATTGTGGCTTCTCTAAGAGTGGGGGGAAGCACGCCTGTTTCCATCGCTTCCATGTATACCTGAAGCAACCAGGTGGCAATAATATCTACATATTCTATATAGAAGGCAGCAGTGAGCCCGTCCGCCCCCGGATATTTATCTGCCGGCATACCAGATATCACCTGCCTCACATCGTCTACCGTAATGGGAAGTTCCCTGTATTCTCTAGCACCACTGTTGAACCATGCCAATGTGATAGTATCCAGATATTCAGTAATGTCTGAATGTGACGGGTTTGTGTGGGAGGTGTTTAGCAACTGATAGAAGTGAGTCGTAGTCTGGAGAATGTCCTGTGGAGTTCTGACCACCTTCTCAGTTCCCACATGCAGCTCAGTTATATATTCTGGTCCCCTCAGAGTGTGAAGGAGGTTAGCCAGCGTTTTCCCAGCCCGGTCTCCCTCTCCACAGCTCTCGGCCTGAGCATATTTATGCAAGTACGCTGTTTCCCTCTCCGCCTTTTCCTGATTCAGTTAGCTTTGCCCGAAGTGTGGCCTGAGTAGTAGTGGATGGATGCTCTCGGTGTTCCTTTTCTAAGTATGTAATGTTTTTTTCCAATTTCCACAGTGTGGTTCGTATAGCCCTAAGTACTCCTGTCTTTAACAACATGCAGTGCCCCCTAGAGATCACCTTAAAAGCCTCCCACAGCGTCCCGGGCTATTTCACTGATCCTTCATTTAACTCAAAGTATTCAGCTAATTTTTCTCTAAGTTCTTCCCGAAAAACCTGGTCTAATAATGCCTTTGACGGTAATATCAAGGTAAATGGCTGTATGTATTGCGGTGGAATTTGTAGTGGAAATCGCGTGGGTGCATGATCTGAGAATGTTCGTGGGAGGTGTGAGGCCTCTGTGACCCAAGAGTGCAGGTCCCTAGAGATCAGCCAATAGTCCAGTCTTGACCAAGCATTCCACTGTGGTGTCATGCATGTGCCCTCCCTAACTGTTGGATGAAGAGTTTACCATGTGTCCACCAACTGGAGGTCTTCCACAATGTCTAAAAGAACAGCCGCAGCATTGTTAATGTTAATGTTAATGTTAATGACATTTATAAAGCACGCTGCTACCCAAGGGCGTCCTGACACTATGTAAGATGTCCACCTAAGACCTGATGATGGAGTTACTTTGAGTATTATGAGTTGAACAACTAGGTTTTAAGGGCCTTCCTAAAAACAATCAGCTCTGTTATGCCTCTGAGAGAGAGAGGAAGAGAATTCCCTGCTTTGGCGGCGCCTACAAAAAAAACCTCCTGCCACCCCAATTGGCTTTTTTTGCCAATGGAATGCGGATGAGTTTGGCTTCTGAAGAGCGCAAGGATCTTGTAGGAACATAGTGAAGTAGTGTGGCTCACTGGTTAGAGGCGGCAGACCCGAGAGCAGAGGACGGCCCGGGACCAGGGTTCGATTCCCGGCGCGGCAGGTTTCTGGACCAGGGTCAGCGGACTCGATAATTCTCTCGCCTCGGTGCCCACTCTGATCAGCGTTCACACTCGGCAACTCTGGGCATTAGCTTGCCTCATCTTCACTAACGGCCCCACCAGACTGCCAGGGATGCCTGGTCTCACCCTGGAGATACCCATTAAGGGACCATCTCTCAGGGAAGCCAGGAAGGGTTTCGCAGCGGTCGAAGCGCCTTGGGACCCTACGGGTAAGTAGTGCGCTATATAAATGCCTATACATTTACATTTACATTTACAACATACCAGTTGATATTTTGGATCAGATGGTTTGGACCCGTGCAATGGAGTGCTTTATGAGTAACGCATAGGGCCTTAAACAAAACTCACTTCTTAACCGGCAGCCAATGTAGCTTTCTGATTTCTGCCGAAATAGAATCATATTTTGGAGTGCCTGTCAGCAGTCTAGCTGCTGCATTCTGTACGAGTTGTAGTTTCCTTAAGAGACCTTCCTGCGCGTTAACATATAGGCCATTGCAGTAGTCTAACCTGGACATAGCTAAGGCGGTAACGACTTTCTTCTGACTTTCTGTAGGAAGATAGGCCAATATTTTTTTGAATGATTTTAAAATTTAAGAGGTGGTCGAAACGACTGAGTTTACTTGGTCTTTGTGGGACAACTTGTTATCAATTATGAACCCTAAGTTTTTCACTTTCCTGACTGTTGTTGGAAGAGGGCCAAGAGAGTCTGGCCACTATGCTGGTGTCCAAAATTGAGGGTTGTTTCCAAACAGTATCACCTCTGTTTTGGCAGAGTTTAGCTTCAAACAATTCCGGGCCATCAGGCCACCCACAGCTGTCATACAGATTCATTTGGAAGCATAGAGACAACAATCTGAGTGTCATTGGCGTATGAGGTCAACTTGAACCCAAAGGATCCAATGAGGGGGGCAAGCTGGGAGACATAAGCATTTAAAAGAGTTGGGCTCATAGATGACCCCTGCGGGACTCCACAGGGGAGGGAAAATGACTTAGCATAACTGTCTGCACTCTATCTGCTAAAAATGATTTGATCAGTTTCCATGCCCTGCCTGTGACACCAATCTCATGAAGCTGGTCCATTAACAAATTGTGATGGATCGTGTCAAATGCCGCAGAGAGGTCCAGCATGATCAAGGCTCCATTGATCTAGAGTGGCCCTTATTTCTTCAGTAGATTTGATGAGAGCCGACTCAGTGCTATGGCTCCCTCTAAAACCATACTGCGTGGGATCAAGTATTCGTCCATCCATCTAGAAAACGACTGAGTGGGGTATTCATTAATTTTTCAGTGATTTTTGCAGGAAACAGTAATCTAGAGTTTGGTCTAAAATTATTTGAGTCCATAGGTTCCAACTTGGACTTTTTTAGCAAGGGAAGAATCGATGCTGTCTTCCAGGCTTTCGGAAAATAGCCCTCTGAAAAAATCTTATTCATGATCACTGTCAAGATTGATGTGATTGGTTCGGGTACCAACTTCAATATGAAGGGAGGACAGGGGTCCGTTGGGGATCCTGATTTAACTTTTACCAGGATAGTGTGGACATCCACTGCTGTAGTAGGTGTGAAGTTGCAGAGCTGAGGCATAGTGTTCCCAACTTCTTCCCCATTGGCCTTCTTTATTTGAAGGGTGTGATTTTTATCTCCTGTAAATGTGAGATAGATATCCTCAACTTTTTTAAATAAGAAGTTGGCTATCTTATCGCACAGCTCTTGACTAGCTACAACAGGATTTGAAGGGGGTGGGCTAGGACTGTAACTGTTTTAAACAGTTCTTTTGGTGGAGTTTTTTGCAGACCGTATTTTCTTTACAAAAAAATCTTGTTTTATTTTATGCAGTGGTTTCTTATAGTCTGATAAGCAAAGTTTATATTTGTTTTTTTCCTTGGCATTGTACTCCCTCCTCCATACCCTTTCTTGATGTTTACAGAGAAGTTTACTTTCTCTTAGGTCCTGGGAGTACCATAGAGACCTTGGCCATTCCCTATTGTTATGGGTGGTTTTCATTGGGGCTAGCTTGTTTGTCGCTGCTTCTAACCAGGTAGTGTAGGCCGACGTGGCCTCATCTAAATCTCCTGGTATCAGAGGGGCAGTAGAGACTAGTTGGTCACCTTAAAAAACCCTATCCTGTGGTCTGACCAGATTACCGGAAGCGTGTTTGTGAACCTCAGATGGCTGTTATTGGAAAAGATGCCATCAAGTGTGTGTCCAGCTATGTGTGTGGCCTCAGTGACCAGTTAATATAAGTCTAACAAATTCATAGATCTATCAGATTGAATGTATCTCTGTCGTTTCCATTTCTAGGTGAAAATTAAAATCCCCGAAGATGGTGTATGAACTAGCACTTATCCCTTTTTCTAGCCAGGTGCCTGCATTAGGGTGATGTTCACGGGACGTACCCTGTCTGTCCACTGTAGGTGACAGAACTACATTAAAATCCCCCCTAGAGTATGGCCGCCTTCCTCAAAGTCTGGAGTGTCTGCCAGACGTGCTGGAAGAAAATTTGGCTGTCCACATTAGGGCCATATGTGTTCACTATCACAACCAGAGTGTTGCAAAGTGTTCCCTGAAGTAACACGTATCTACCCTCTTTGTCAATTATAGAGGAATGCAAACCCCTACGGATTAAGATGGCTACCCCTCTAGAGTAATTTGAGTAATTAGCTTCAACCACCTCCCCATCTGTTATGTCTGAGTGTGTTAGTGAGTGCAGAGCTTAAATGTGTCTCTTGCAGGAGACATATATCTACCTTGTGACGAATCAAGTAAGAGTGAATTCGTCGTAACTTCCTGCGATCATTTAAGCCCCTAACATTCCATGTAAGACATGTAATACCCCTCACAGCCGCAGTGAACAATGGTAATATAAATACACACTCTGTCCCCGTCCAGTGACCAACGTTAATACATTAGGTAGGTCTCCAGTGGCCAACTGCGGTGAGGCAAGGGCCCTACGCCAAACAAGCAGCTGACTTATATCAATCCAATCTAGGCAACAACAACTCGTCAGCTCCAATATAGGACATGGCAGAGAAAGAAAATAATACAAATCTCCCCTTCTTCCCCCTCCCACACCAACCCCCCAATTAGGTTGTGAACACCCCACCCTGTCCCCTTAAAACAACAAACAAGCAAACAATAATAATGAACATAAGGGAATCATCCTGTGGGGTAACATGAGGACGCTGGCATACCTCCCCCACTCTTTTGGTGAGGTGGCTGAGCCTAAAAATAAACGGACAATGCCACTGACCAAGGCACGCCACAGCAACCACCATCCAGGACTACCAATTGGACATGTATACCCACCCCTACTTGGGTGAGAACCTCTTTTTGCCAAGATTGCCCAACCCTGGTCACATACAATTCACGGAGCCCAGTATTCTTATCAACTTTTATAACACGTATCTGCATATCCAGCAATTATGTCTAGGTCCTTCAATCATTGTCACTCATACCTTTCTCAGATTGTGAGTCAGTCTGCACTCCCAGCTGTTTGTGATCTTTCGCCATCTGTTTTGCATATGCAAGGGCAGCCTTCTGGTCCATAAAAAAAAGTGGGCTTGCCATGCCCTTGAACTCTCAGCTTGTCAGGGTAGATCAAGGCATATCTTGGTCCGATCTGTTGGAAAATTTTCTTCGCCGGTATGAACTCTCGTCTAGCCGCCTGCACCGGGAGAGTGAAGTCAGGGTATAAAGCTATGTTATTCCCTTTATATTGACTGTCTCCTTTCTCTCTCGCAAGCCTAAGAATCATGTCTCTGTCTCTGTAGTTAAGGACCCTCGCAATGATTGGTCGTGCCGGCGCACCCGGCTTCGGTCTAGGACCCAACGCAGGATGAGCTCTTTCAATGAGGAACATAGTAGACAGTTCAGGTCCGAAAAGGTCCCTAATCATTTCTTCAATGAACTTTTCCATGTTTTGTATATCTGTCGTTTCTGCCAGTCCCGTAATTCGTATATTATTCCTTCTTGATCTGACTTCCAAATCCTCATTCTTTTGTCTGATTAGCTGTAAGACTCCATCCATTCCTCGCAGCTTCTTGTCCATGTCTGTCTGGCCTTCCTCTGTTTCTGTTACATGTGTCTCCAAGACAGCTATTCGAACCTCTTGTTTCTCAACACGATGCGTTATTCTGTCCATTGTTTGCGCCAGTCAATCCATCTTGGAATCTATGCTTTGCAGACTGGACTTTAGAGCTTTAAACATTTCCCTGATATCATCTGCGGGCAGTTGATCCAAGGCACCACCTCCGGGTTGATCCTGTTGACCAGTGTCACCGTTCACAGATTTGTTGGATTTCTTGTTGAATGTTATTTTTGGTTGGTACGTCTTCCCCATGACGGTAATATACGTTGGCTAAGGGGTTGTACTCAATATCCCAGACACTAGTACATGTAGCGCAGGTTCACACTTGCCACCACACAGCGACCACTCGATGTGGGGGCCCGGTCGTATCCCTCTCAATGCCTCCCACGTGCACACTATACAGCGCTATACTGGGGTCACCCTCAGATTCTTGATGGCCGTAGCCTGATGATTTGGGTCAGCCTGTCACCCGGATCTGCTCACAGCGTCACAGGCTACTCACAATTATGGCGATCCACTTTTTAAAGAGTAGGGATCCAAGTCAAAAGCCGGCAAGATTGAGAGTCCATATATTAGGCTGGCACATCTGGCCCCCACAGTGCCATAGATGGTCCACACGGCACTCTGCACGTATGCAGGCCACTCTTGGCCCTCCACACCACAGGAATAGTCAATGCAGCATACCTCGCCGTTATTTCAGATGGGGGGTATCCTTCACTGACCGCCCCCACACCGACAAGTCTCACCGCTCTCCTCACGAGATGGCTGCCAATATAATGCAGGGCAATGCTTTCATGGTGTAAATGGGCAGTCCAAGGCTTTGCTACACCCAGCCAGCATGCTCCATATCACCTCTGACCATGGACCAGGTCCCAGCACAGACTCCCAAAAGGTCACAGGCTCAGGAGGAGTATTTAGGGTCACTCATCGGCATTGCAGGCCCACAGGGCTCCGTCTCTCCACATAAAATGGAGGCCGATTGGGTCTCCTCCCTGGATTAATGAGGCAGCGGGCCCTACGCATTAAACGCTGTTCTTCAGTGAGCTGCGGAGCGCCGGACGATCAGCGTGCCCCGCAGCCCACACAGGATGATAACTCCTCAATGCAAGTGGGGCCCCCATGCACTCTATGCAGGCAGCAGTCCCCCGCCTCCTCACTCACTCGCGTCCCAGTCGGCCGACGCGGGAGCGGCCCCAGCGCCTGCTCCGCCTCAATGTGTGCCAGTCGTCATCCTCACCAGGCAGATGCCGGGGGGGGAGGGAGACCGCGTTCGGATCTTCGCCGCACTCCTCACCGGAACCACGGCACCATGAGTCGCACCATCACCATCTGCGACCTTCCTAGCGGGCGAGTGCGCAAATTGAGGTCCCAGCTCTTCTCGTCTCAGCAGGTAGGTCCCACCCAGCAGTGCACGTCCGGACTGTTCAGTGACAGCTCGCCCCCAAATGCCATTCACAGTGTCCCGGGCTCTGGAGGCAGCTACCGCAGTGTCGTAGACTCTGTTCAGCGTGTCCTGTACGGATTTGTGGCGGATCATACAGGCTCTGCCGGCGGAGCCGCACTAGAATGCGGCCATTTCGCTGCTCAGCGTGGCCATGCCCCATCAGACCTTCTGACCAGGTTCTGCCTTAATCTAATTCATTTCGCACTCTGTAATTTAACGAGCTGGTGCAAACCAGAAGATTTAGGCACATGCCAGTGTGATAATGTCTCCCCACAGGATACGCTGCATTTTATGATGTTTTGCGATTATTATAGTGAATATTCGTAGGAGGTTCCTGGTCCCCCTTTTGAGGGATAGGGTATTCCTACAATTTAGACCTGCATTGCTTTACCTCCAGATGCTGAATAATACTTGGAACATTTTTAATGTTGCTAATTTTTTAGTTGCTGCGGTCTGCCTTAGGAAAAAGAGACACCCTATGCTATCTGTTGTATGAAATTCCAATTTTTAAAATTTGTATGCAATTTTATCAATTTGTTTTGCTGATGAATCATATATGTGCTGCTGACACTTTCTATGCTTAATTTGATCATTGCTCATATGTATTGTCTGATAATATGCACTGGTTATTATGGATCCTTTTGTAATGTACTTTTGTGATTTTAATTAATCGAATAAAGTGGTTATGTCTGTCTGTCTGACTAGTTACATGTTTTTTTCACTTGTCCCACATTGAGTAACTTTAGCCACACAATGTTTGAACATGTACATTCTAGGCTACAAAACAAATATTAAAAGAGGCCCCTAGGCCTCACAGGATACTATAGGAGGTAGTTTATGCAATATGACACCATTCTTGCCCCCTTAACGGAGCTGACTTCTATAAAGCAGTCTAGAAAGGTGAACTGGATAGTGGCATGTCAGAAAGCCGTTGACATCTTCAAGGCTCCTGAAATCTCTGAGGAGTTCATTGTGCAGACACATTTCTGAGCATGTAATAGGGGCTGTATTTGCACAGTTCAATGAGGAGAGTATAAACTAACCAGTAACCTTCAACAGAGGTGGAGTGAAACTGAAAGCGATGACTTTTCTGTGGTTTGGGTGCTAAAGAATCTGAGACCATACCTGCTTGGTACTCACTTCCAGGTTCCGACAGATTACAGCCCCCTCGGATGGGTCATGCAAATGAGGAGGGACAATCCCAAACTGTGAAGGTTGTCCATCTCTAAACAGGGAATGAGCTTTACAGTGCAACACCATCCTAGGTAAGATCACACCAGTGGTGATGGTATATCCAGGTTCTGCCTCCTTAGTGATGAAAACGCCCAAGAAACTGGATAATTCTTCCAACTTTCAGCCTTGAGTGGTCTCCACCAATCTATTTCCTTCCTGATTATTGATGTAATTTTTGCTGGCCTTAGGACTCTGCATACTTTACCAATATTAATCAGGGCTAAAATGCATGTGCTACCTCTTTAAAGCACAGTAACATTAGCTTATGCCCATTTGGCATATTTAATTTACTAATAAATCCTTAGCAAAATGGTGCAACATGTACCCAGGGCCTGTAAATTAAATGCTACCAGTGGGCCTGCAGGCATTGATTGTGCCACCCACGGAGGTAGCCCTTTCAAGCATGTCTCATACCTGACACTGCAGCCTGTGAGTGCAGTTTTAAACTGCCTTGTCAACTTTGCAAAATCAACCCAGTTGCCAGGATCAAAAACTCCCCTTTTAATAGGCCTGGGTGGAATATGTTATTTCGCTCATGAAGTTTTTGGAATACCATGTACCCATTGCTCTGCAGAGGATCATGGAGTTCCTGCATTCCACCTTCCGGGTGTGAAGCAGAAAGTGTTTTTATGTTTGCTGTTTGAGGTTTGGTTTGGCACTTGCTCACTAGTGCCGAGATACTTTCTGTCTCTAGTGAGCATGCATGAGACTTTGTGCTTGCTTGCACGTCTTTTAGTTGCACCTGTGCAAATTATTGCTAGTCTCGAATGCACCATTGAAATGCTTTTGTGCTAGAGAAGCAGCTAAATAGGTCTTTTGAGTGGATTGTCTTCTCCAAAGGACATTTGGAGTTATTTATTTGGTGCAAGAAGCCTTTTTTAAACTTTTATTTCCAGCTGGAAGGAAGTCTCCCGGAGTCTCCAACTTCCTGTTCCTGTTCAGCAGGCTCTTCCAAGTATTTTTACTATCTCCTGGTCTCTTTTCGTTTGGATTTGGAGCTGTAATGATCACTCTCCTTGTTTGCTGCATGTCTACCATTGGATTTAAGGAATTGTGCTTCAGATTTCACAAGTAAGTTCAAAAACTGTTGTATAAGTGTGTTGTTTGTTTGATAGACTTTGATAGAGGGCATGTATCAGTATTTGCTTGTGCTTTTATTCGACATTTCGTTTCAGTTATTGTTGTGTGGGGGTTGTGTTTTTTCGGTAGGGGCCTAGTTATATTTTTGCATTTAATTTTCTTCTTTTCTAAAGGAACAATGTCGCACTGTTCAGTACATTTTTTACATGTCTGTTAAATTTACAACATATATTTATTTCACTATGTGGCTGAGTTTGCCAAGGGGCTATCCAGTAGGCCCAGACTAGTGATAGTCATTTGTACATGTAACCAATGTTCTGTGGTATATGTTGTTTTAAAAAGTCATTTAGGGCAGGGATGGCATTGGATTACATTAAACATTTTGTTTTGTATTTCACATTTGTTTGTGTACAAAAAGAGTATATGTGGGGTAATGTTTTTTTTGTATTTCACATTTGTTTGTATGCAAAAAGGGTATAGGTGGGGTAATATTTGATGCCTTGGGAGGATTTGAGTTGTAATATTTGTATATCTGAATTAATTTTCGTTGTTTCCATTGCTGAATTAATTGTAGTGATTTCTTCAATGTTGCCATGCCTCCTTTGTCTGGCCAGTGTATGCATGTGTCTTTGTCATAGGCCACCATTGATCATCATGCCTGTGGTTGTGGGCCATTTTGTGAAATCTGTGTCCATTGGCCTGAATGTGTTCTGTTTGTTCCCCATGCCTCATTGCCTCCTGTTGTTGGTTGGCCATGTGACTATCAGCCATTAAATGCATTCAGCCAGAGTGTCTTTGCTATTGGCTTGCATCGGTCCTTTGATCCCATGCCTCCTAGCTTGGTGCTGTTGTTTGACCATGTGGCACTGGTTAGTAGCCATTCAACCAGTGTGCATTTACCATAGGCTTGCATGGATGGATGTGGGATATCAGTTTAGCAATATGCTTGAGGATCATTGTAGCATGTATGTTAAGAATATGATTTCGATAAACAGTGCCTATATATTACATGCATTTTTTGCAATCTTTTTTATTTTGCACCTAATTCCCTCACAATAGGTGCCTTCTCATCCTCCCTTACAAGCATCAACAATTATTGATTTTAATTTTACATCTGTTTTATTAAATGTTTTAATTGTAATTATTACATTTTTAAAACTGTAATTGTAAATGTGTTTTTATGTAATTTTGTTATGTATTTATCTTTTTCATTTTCCCTCCGTCAATCCAACCATCCATTCATCCACCATAGGCACACAGCTGTGCAACAGCATTATGTGTTTTTTTTTGCATTCTTCTTTATTTTGCACCTCCTTACCTCACAATAGGTGTCTTCTCAACCTCCCTTACAAACAATGGCAATAATTGATTTAAATATATATATATATATATTCACTGAAAAAACCATAGGTTTCACACCAGTTATAGTTAGGAATTAGCATTTAAAAAACCTATTAAATTCACTGAAAAAACCATAAGTTTCACACCAGATATAATTACCTGGAAATTTTACTCGCATAAAACCATTGAAATTCCCACGTTATAGTTAGTTGGACTCACTATAAATTGCGCGTGCAATGCACTGCTGATGCCGTCACATATTATATCACTCATGACATGGTCAGTGACATCACTCATGACATCGCTGATGACACCATGCAGTGAATGTGTGTCTTTCTGAAAAATAAATGTGTTATATATGTATATGTAAAAGTTGATGGAAGAATAAATCTTTAAATAAGTGTTTACATGGATTTTTTTTTTAATTGATTGGTTAACTGGCTTATTAAGTGTATCTTAGTGAATACATATATTAGTGAGTAATGTTTAAATATTTAAATATATGTATTAGTGTTTCACTTTGTGTATAAGTGGCTGCATGGGTTGGTGAGTAGCTACATGTGTATGTATATGGGTTATTAGATGTGTTTCTTAGTATCAGTATGAGTGTTTGTATGGTTTGGTGGGGGTATTACCTAGCACATAGATGCATGAATGACTGACTCTCTCTTTGTATGTGTTTTAAAGACAGCATATGTGCAGGACTGTATGGGTGGATGAGTGTGTATATGTGTGTGTTAGTGAGTGAATGACTGTCTCACTAGTGTCTTTATCAGTAACTACATATGTTTTAATCTAGTATATGTGAATATTGATGTATATAAGTGAGTATATGTGAGAGTAAGAGATTGTAAGAGTTCCTGTTTAAATTAGTATGTGTTTCTATAAGTGATTGTTTAAGAGAGTAAGTATGTGTAAGTTTCTTTAGAAGTAAAGTGGTAGTGTGTGTATAGCTGTATATGCAAATAAATGGATGTTTAATAGTTTATTTGCATGTGTGAGTATGTGTCAGAGTATCTTTTAGATGACTGTCGGTGTGTAACAGGATGTATAGGTGTATCACTACATATGATGAGTGAGTATATGTATGAGTGACTATATAGAACTGTTGGTGAATGAGTAGATGTGTATATAGATGGTGGAATTATTGAATCAGTTGTTGTAACTGGTATGGGTATCTCCATTTTTTTGAAAATTTTAGTTTCTATTATTGAATATGCGTTTCAAGGGTTACATTACAGTGAAAGGAGGTCTGTCACTCTGTCACAAGGATGGTGTCATCAGTGATGTCATGAGTGATGTCACTGACCATGTCATGAGTGATGTAATATGTGACGTCATCAGCAGTGCATTGCACGCGCAAGTTATAGTGAGTCCAACTAACTATAACGTGGGAATTTCAATGGTTTTATGTGAGTACAATTTCCAGGTAACTATAACTGGTGTGAAACCTATGGTTTTTTCAGTGAATTTAATAGGTTTTTTAAATGCTAATTCCTAACTATAACTGGTGTGAAACCTATGGTTTTTTCAGTGAATTTCATAGGTTTTTTAATAGCAAATCTCTATAGGTATAAAAAGTAAAAAAAATTATAACGAATTTTATATTGTATAATTATGTAATTTTTATTTTTTTTGCCCTGGGGCGCTCCGGGGGTGCGTACCGGTGAACGCACGGGTAAGCGCAATGTTACGGCGCGCCCCGGGGCGCGTACCGGGGAGCGTCCCATTAGCGCTGTTCTCGGGAACGAAAACAACATCGTGACGTTTAGCGTAACCGCTTGATGCGTCATATGACGCACTGCGTAAGCGCACCCGGAAGCACGCGAGCGTATACGATCGCGCAACGTCCTGACGCGCTTTGCTATGCACCCCCGGGTGCGCCCCGGAGCGCGACTATGGGCGCGCCCCGGGGCGCGTAGCGTAAGCGCGTCGGGTCATGTGATCTGAAAATAACACTTTTCATTGGTGCAGAACAGTTTTGGTTTCCAAATGATGAAAGCCCGGGTCATGTGACCTGAAAATAACACTTTTCATTGGTTCAGGACAGTTTTGTTTTTCCAAATGATGAAAGACCCCACCTTTTTTCCTTATTCTGACTTTGTCCTTTGACTAAGGAAGACCTGTTTCAAGAATAAAGAGAATTATTTTGTACTTTCAAATGGCTACTGTAGCAGCAACAGCTGGAGCTTCACCACCACCACCACCACCAAGAGGACCACCACAACAGTACATTGGTGGTCAAGAAGAGGGGGAAGAGGAAGAGGAGGAGGGGAGAAGATGGCTGTCTGAAGACAATACCCCATACAAGCCAAGGCCACACATTGTATGGGAGTTTTTTTCAATCCCAGAGGGCAAGAAAAAAGTCAATACGGCCAAGGTAACTTGCCTAATCTGTGGCATGGAACTCTCAAGGGGCAACCCAAACAAAAAATATTATTTTGGTAATAATACCATGATTAGACATATGACCCGCAAGCATCCAAACAACTATTTTCGTGCAGAGATCAGGGAACTGGCAAGTAACCTCCCCCAGTCTTCATGGACCGCCTCCAAAAGAAAGCAACCCACTCCATCGGGACCAGAAACAACGGAGACGATGCCTTGCATTCAAGAACGATTTGAGGATTTCCGAATAACATGTATTCATTGTGGCAAGCTCATCTCCTATGGTGAAAAGAGCGTAAAGCTCGTCGTCCTTGCTGGTGACAATCACAAATGCCCCAAAAAACCCTAATTTTTTCCATTTTTTGTTTTTTGCTCCAGTTGAGCCATTTTCAATTCCCTTTTTTTTGTTTCTCCCCATGAAAAATAGAAAAAAATATAAAACTGTTTTGAAAAGCCAAAAAAAGTACAAAATGTTCAAAAAAACAATAAAAAAATAAAACAACAAAAAGAAGAAAAAAAACAGTTCTTTATAGAACTACCTTTAAATTATAAAAATAAACCTATATTTTTAAAGAATCTCTGTCAATTTTTTTGTTTTACTTAGGGTACGCGTACCGGGGCGCGCACCCAAAAAAAAAAGAAAAAAAAATGAATGAAGGAGTTAGCATGAGGGAAGAACACAAAGAGAGTAATGTTAAGAGAAAGAGAGCTACAGGGAGAAACACAGAGGGGATTGTTTATTACATAGTAAAAAACAGACAAGGTGTAATAGGGTGAAAGTGAGAAAAGTAAAATGACTAAAGGAGCGAAAGAAAGGAAGAGAGAGGAAGAAGACTAAAGTAGAGATAGTGGGAGAATGTGAGTGAGTGTTGAAAGAAAAGAAAGGACAGTGAAAAATGGAGAATGAAGGGTAGTGGCGGAACCAGGATAAATGAAGAACGGTGAAGGAGGGTGAGAAAAGACCAGTTAGTGTAAGTAAAGAGGGGTGAAAGAGGGTGAAAAATTGAATTAGGATAAGACATGGGGAGTGACAAAGAGAAAGGACAACGAGAGTAAAGGAAACAGTGCCTGAATGGGTTTGAGTGAAACAGCAAAGAAAGGTAAGTAATGCAGTGTGTGTGACTTATAGGGAGTCAGTGGGTGTAGGTCGGGGTATGGGTGTGTAAGGTGTGTCTGTGGGTGTGGGTGTGTGGGGTGTTTCGGTGTGGGTGGAGGTGAGGGTGTGTGAGATATCTGTGAGGGGTGTGTGGGTGTGGGGGGTATGTGTATGGAATGTGTGTGTGTGTGTGAAGAGTGTGTGTGGGGGTGTGTGTGTGTATGAGGTGTGTGTGTGGTGTGTGTGTGGGGTGTATGTCAGAGGTGTGTGTATGTGTTGGGAGGGGGATGAGGTGTGTGTGTAGGAGTGAAGTAAATAATTAAGAAAAAGAGAATGAGTGAAGAAGTAAAGGAAGGGAACAGAGGGTAAGTGAAGTAAAGAATGGGAACTGAAAGAAGTTGAATATGAGAGGGGAAATAGGGAAAGGGGAGTAAACATGGAGAATAAGTGAGGGAAGCAGAGTAAAGAAACAGGAGTGAGGTTCGTTGAGAAAATATTAGTGAGGTTAAAGCAAAGGGTGATGACAAACTACATTTTTTTAGTCACACTTACCATATAATTAATGTAAACTTAATTACATGTTTTACTACACTTTGTATCTGTGAAAGAGAGAAGAAAAAATAAGTTATAATTAGTAAAATATGAATTTTAAATTAAAAGATACGAATGTAGAGATTAAAAATCGTAACAGTGTATTTAGAAATAAAGTAAGAGTGAAGGACACAGAAAGGGAAATAAAGTAAGGTAGAACGACAAAAAGAGAGAAAAAGAAATAGAAGGAGAGCAAATTACTAAGAGTAAGGAATATAGATTCACTGACAGAGAGGAAGAGAAGAACAGAGAAATGAACTGAAGGTAAGAAAGATACTAAAACAATGTGAGTTAGCAAAACTAAATCAGGAAACAGTAGTAAGTAAAAAGATAATGACTGAGACAGAAAAGAGTCTAATTAAGGATGCATTTAGAAGAATGAGGAATAGAAGATAACTGAGAGTAAGTGAAGAACAGTCATAGAGTGAAGAGATGAAGGGAGAGAGGATAATATACAACGATTGAGGGAAATGGAGTGAGGAAGTTAGTAGGTGTGTATGAGGTGTGTGTGTGGTGTGTGGGGGGTGTATGTCAGAGGTGTGTGTATGTGTTGGGAGTGGGAACAGTCATAGAGTGAAGAGATGAAGGGAGAAAGGATAATATACAACGATTGACGGAAATGGAGTGAGGAAGTTAGTAGACAGACACACTTAGAGAAAAACTGAGTGAGGTGGAGTACAATGAGTGAGAAAAGGAAATGAGTAAGAGAGCAAAAAAAGGAAAGAGAGGAGAAGACGACTAAAACAGTGGTACTGAGAGAAAATAATTTGGTGATGAAAGTAAAGAGAAGGACATTGAAAGAAAGGACATGAGGGATAGTAATGGAACCAGAGTAAAAGAAATGGGATGAAGAACGATGAGAGAGGAGCAGTGAAGTTCTTGTAAAAGAAATGATAGAAGGTAGATAAACACAAGCGAACATAACACAAGGAGAGTGAGGCACTGAGGACATAGAGGTAGTGAACGAAAAATAGAGAGAAGAGGTCAAAAGAAAGGAGCAAACAAAGATAAGCGAGGGAGAGTGGGTGATTTATAGTGATAGAGTGCAATAATACTGCTGAGTGAGTAAACAGGAATTACTAAAAGAGCAAAGGAGGAAAATACGGAAAAGGGAAGTAAAGCAGAGAGACTGAAAGCTGAAAAGTTATGCAAGGGAGGGAGGGGATGCAGACAGTTGAAATGAGAATGAGGGGTTGTCGAAGAAGTGGAGTAAAGGAACGGGGGTTACAGAGAGTGAGAGAAAGACATTATAAGTGAGTAAAAAGAGCTGAAACAGGATGGAAAAAGGAAAGTGAGTGTCAGACAATGGGAATACAATTTAATTTACACAATCCAAAGTATAGAATAACTTGTATTACATGTTACATAGTTTATTTTTGCTGTTCTCAGAATATATTGAATTTCACTTAAAACAGTGAGTTCAAATTACTCATCATATGACATCGGGAAAAAAAAACAATCTAAAAGATTGTGTTTTTAAAAAAAACTTAGATACTGACAAATGACAAATGTACACTAATCTTTGATTTACTTACTTTTCCTTGAGGCCAAATAGTATATCATGGAGGTCATTTTCTCGTTGCAAAGTACTCTGCTGTTCACTAAAAAATCCATTTCATCGACTTTCTAGAAGAAAAGCTCCAAGAACATCTGAAATATTTTCATTATTTTCATATACTCCTTTTTTTCAGTCATGACTCTTTACTCATTCCTGTACCTTTCCTTTTGGCCAAATAGTGTCAGATGTATGAGTATATTTTCAAATTAATTCTAAGAAACTCTGAAATTACTTTTTTTCCGACGTTCTGAAAGAAAGGCTCATACGACATTTTCACAATATTTAAGTATTTGTAAAACCATCTCTGACTCACTCATGTTCATCATTTTGTATAATACTAATATCACTTACTATGAGATCCACTTACAGTACCTATATGACAAGTCAATTTTTTATATTACCTCGATCACTTTTACTCAGAATATATTTTTAAACAGCAAAATAACCTTTATTAACTGCTCCCGTCTTCATAGGCCAATTACCTTTACCTAAATTTTAGTTCCAAAAACACTAGGTATGAATTTTTTAAGTCAAAAGGCAAACGTTGTTTGAAAGTCAAACGAGTGTCGTTACAGTGGGTCCAACCTTTACAACTTTTTAAATAGCATGTGTAATGCCCTGATGTTGTAGAAGGACCGTCATGATAAATAATAGCTACAGTTGCAAAGGTTCTTCCTGATATTGATAACTGAGAAGCCACAAAATTTTTAATAGAAGTTGTCAATTTAGTTCCATCAGGTCTACATCGTTGGAACATTAAAATGACATACTGACCATAATTTTGTATAAATAATGTGGACAGCATTGCAGACTTACATTGGGTACACACCATATTGTGATCCGCTGCTTTAACTAGATTATTAAAAGGCACTGATTTGCAGTCTGGTAAAGTCAAATATATAAATCTTTCAGTGTCTATTCTAGTACTACTTGATAAAGTACAGTTGTCGCAGTCATGCTGCCATTGATAAGAAAGGCTAAAAAGATTTTTTATATCTACACCTTCATCTTCCAATACATCAAACATATACATTAAAAATTCCTGACAATCCTGCTGAATATTCTGTGAAAATTGATTTTGACCAGAACATATGTCTAGAAGATTTCGAATTTCTGAAACACTTTCTATTTTTGCTCTATCACCGCTACATTTCTCAAACACGGTATTCAACAAACAACAGAATCTTTTATCCCGATTTTCAACAATCTGTTCTTGTATATTTTGAAGAAAAAAAACAACATTACCCACTACATTAGCATAGCAGTTGACACCAGAACTGTTTTCAAACTGAAATCCAACAACATCTTCAACAGAATCCTTTTTCTTTCTCCTTACAATTACAGTTTCATCTACTTTTTGTCTTTTTGCTACTACCTCACTGCAATTATTCTAATTTCTTCTTTTTCGGCCTACCACACGTTTTTCAAACAGAGGATATTGAGGCAAATGTGGAGCATACTCTCTTCTTAACCTATTGTATTCTTTAACATAATCTAGATCTGCACAAATCTTTGTTTCATCACACTCAATCAAGTACAATCCTGATAAAGTTCTGACTCGTGATAATGCCACATATGCCATACCCTCTTTAAACACAGAACTTCCAATGTTCACCAAAGCGCTATCTACACTTAAACCTTGAGATTTATGAATTGTCACCGCATATGCCAAACAAATAGGAAACTGTTTTCGGCGAATATATAAGTCTTTCACAAGCAAAAATCTAGCTGAACAACGACAAATTTGTTCTATTTCATCAATGTCATCAAATTTAATTTTTAAAATTTCAATTCCATCTCTATTTTTGTAATTCACAAAACCAACAACATGACCCATTGCTCCATTTACCAGACCTCTTTCAACATTTAAATTCCTTCTCCAAATGATACGACAATTTAAACACACATTCAGAGTCTTTTCAAAACCAGCAGTTTTAGATATAGTCTTCTCTAATGAATCCAATTTTGATTTCAAATTTTCAGACAAAATAATTGTTGCTCCCATATGTTCTATTTTATCTATAGCTTCCAGTTTCACTATCTCTTCATTTTCTAACTTTTACATTTTGTTGTTGAACATGGAACATTCTTTCAGAGTTGGCATCAAACATATGCCAGATTTCTTCTCGTTAATTTTCTTAAAAATATTCTCTGGAAGAATGTTTTCATTTGGGTACAAATTTGAAATTAATCGTCCATGTAAAGCTTCTTTCCCTTGCTGACTTACTTTTCCGATTCTTACATCTTGTAGAATATTTTTATAATCTTCATCCTTTGCCTGCCGCATATTTTGAAGCAGTTCTGCATATTTGAAGTTTAACCATATATTAACGTTTCCAATGCTTCCTAGGCACTTCCTGGTATCTTCATGCGTGAGCATTTTGAACACAGGTTGTCCTTTCACTGGAGTCAATTGCAGTAGATCTCCAAAAACAATAATATGTTTTCCTCCAAATAAGACATTCTGTTCTAAGAATTTCTTGCATTCTCAAATGCACAAAAGCAAGCATTATATTTGACACCATGCTTACTTCATCAATGATAAGAAGTTTCATTTTCTTCAGGACTCTCGAAACTTCGGAACACGCATCTCCAGATAGCTTGTGATATTGCAATTTGTTATCATGCTCCACTGGCAGCATCAGTAAATGATGTAAAGTAATCCCTTTATTATTATGTGCTGCCAGCCCAGTTGGAGTGGTAACAACACAAGATAGCGGTGATTCAGTCCTTTTCTGCAGATAAGTTGCAATTGCTTTAATCAGAAAACTTTTTCCAGTTCCCGCTTCTCTACTTACGTACAGTTGGACTGGTTTAAATGTTGTACATGAGCACTCTTTTTTCTCATGAGTGAATCCATGTTCAATCTGTTCTGTGACTTCATCATATATCTGTTTCTGCTCAAGGTTTAGTTGTTTCACCAAATCTTCTAAGTTAACTACATCATCTTGAGCTTGTTCCATAGCTCTTCCCACCTCATCCATGGCAGTGGCAGCTTCATTTTGAATAATTGGTCCTCCAAGTGGATCCTGACTCAATGAAGCAGAACTCTGACTGTCTTGAGAACTGTCTCTAGCAATCTCTGCAGCAATTGTGGCTTCTTGCTCTATTTTTCGTTCAACATTTGCTGATAATTTGGAAAAATAGCACATTCTATGGTATCCTTGGTTGCATTAAAAGAATCTTCGTAACAGAGAAAATCTCCAAGTAGTTCGTCTTCTGTACGCCATGGCTTAAAGAGTTGCAAAAGAGCTAAATAGTAAAATTCCCTTTTCTCTGGATTTTCGCAACTCAATTTTCGATGATTAATCAAATGGCCTTTTTTCTGTCTCACTAGACATCCTTCACACCCAATGATAGCATATATTCCATTGTTGATATCTTCTCTTATGGTTCTCTTATAAATATAGTTTTGCAGAACTTCATACAAACAACTGTTCTCAAGATGAATACTTCTATTTGGATAGTATGAATCCAACATGTTTGGCTTCAAAATATCTGTACTTTCTGGTTCTTTCTCCGCCAAATACTCTATTTCTTGTACAGATTTCAAAACTCGATTTCGTGTTGCGGCAAGACCTAGACTCACCCAAATGATGGTTCTACATTTGGCATAGAGACTTGCTGATGACAATCGATCAGAACATTCATATGCTCCAATTTCTCGTTGCGACAACATCTTCAGACTGTAACTGTATAATTTCTTGCTTAGACTCTTTTCATGTGAAATGTCCTCCCACATTTCCTTCAGTTCTGTCTTTTCTTTTTTTGTGATGTAAGATGTCACATATCGAGCCACAGCAATAGAGTTGTCAGCAATGAATTGAATATCCATGTTAGCATTCCACATGGACAAAATCACTGGGTTGTAGTCGTTGATGTACTTGGACTCTTCGTTTCTTTTTAAATTGTATGTATTTTTTGGTGATTTCCTCGTCACAGTATGTCGCAGAGAAGACATCAAATTATTTACTCTTCCTTTAGAAATCACTGGTCGTGGAAAGCTGAAATGACATTTTGTGTAAAACTTGACCTTGTTTCTGAATTTTCGACGACAGTACTTTCCACAACGATGGGATTGAAAGCGTAAAACTTGTTGCCTTAAACTGTTTTCTTCGGTAGTTTTCGGAACAGCACATGTTGAATACTCTTCAATGAAGCTCATCACTGTCTCATCCGAATCTGTTCCAAATTTGGGTGCATCTTTAATCCACAACAACATATGTATGTGAGGAGCACCTCTCGCTTGATACTCCTTTCTCCAAAAGAAATCCAAAACCTCTCCAAGGGGAGGATTTTTTTTGTTGGTAATAAAAGACATCATAGCTTCAAATCTATGCTTGAAATATCTGCATACATTCACTGGATCCAAAGAACACAGTTCTCCAGGTGTTTTGGATTCTATATTTTGTATATCTGCATTTGCCTCTCGTAGAAATTGAAGTAAGTCGTCCCATGCATACTCGGCACAGCTAAGAGTGAGGAACCATGTAGGAGTTCCTAAGTTTCTTAGCATACATTTCA
This sequence comes from Lissotriton helveticus, assembly GCF_964261635.1. Taxonomy (NCBI): domain Eukaryota; kingdom Metazoa; phylum Chordata; class Amphibia; order Caudata; family Salamandridae; genus Lissotriton; species Lissotriton helveticus. Next base: position 1,697,087,592 of record NC_136061.1, on the reverse strand, counting down.
ATTCCCCATGACGATGGTACCAATACTCATTTGTACCACGCTGATATGCCATGAGATTGATTAAATGAGATTCCAAATTATTATCTTGCAGATTCACTTTCTCCATAAAGTCCCTCGCCGAAACATTTTGCAGATGTGCTCCACTTTTCAGTATATGGTTTACTGCATAAGAAAGCCCAGACAAGTCACTTTCATACAGTAAATGAAACAAATAGGGAATGCATTGATGAAACCTTGGATCTTCAGCATATAATCTTACAGTTCGATATTCAGATGCAGGAATCTGAAGTGGTCGATCGTCATATCGTCCACCTCGACCTGTTGGAAATAGCTGTGGAAAACAACGAGCTTCCAAACTTTCTTCCCATACACTAATGGGTCTTCCTTTTGCTGCTTTCATTTGAAACAATTCAATTGCATTCCCCATTACTTCTTTGGAATGCAAAGGATGAACAGTATAAAGTTCATATATTTCTTCACTTCTAGACACATCAACTTTTTCAATTTGGCCGCCTGAACAATCACTGTCTTCATCTGCAGCTGTTTCCTCTGCTGCAACACATACATCTTTGTAATACTCATTGTTTTTGACTAAATACAACGTTGCCTTTTTGACTTTCCTAACATCCACTAAATCTTGCCAGATTTTCTTACTCTTTGTCGGAACCCCATTAACTAGAATAACTAAAGGTTCCTCTTCTACTTTTTCTATACCAATTGTATCAATATTTTTTTGAAATCTAGAGGCAAATAAACAACTCTTCCCTTTAATCCTCTCTGCAAATCTGTAGGAGGCAATTTCCCTATCTTAGGCTCCATGCGAACAATTGCCTGAAAAGGATGGACACATTGAATCAAAATAGACTCATATGTATTTAAATCCATCAATTCACGGGGCATGTCTACCAACTCCAGATTATTATGAACAGCTCTAGCCGGCATTCTGTTTTGATTTAATTTATCATAACAATATTTACAAATACGCTGATCAGAACTCAATTCAAAACAATTCTCCACCCACAAATAAGTTGCAAAATCCTTCCACTCATAATTATTTATCTTTTCACTTTTTACGTATAAATCAACTAATCTAGTTTGATGCTTATAATGACTTCGTCGACAACACACACAAGTAAAATTCGGCCTTTCACTTGATTTCACCTTAAACCTGGTAATTTCCTGCTCAAACTTTTCTGTACTTGAAATCTGTACATTGTCTTCCACATTACCTTGAATTGCTGTGTCAGTTTCTACACTGTCCTCTTTTTCACCAAAATAACAAATCTCAATTTCTTCACAAATCTTCTTCACATCTAATTCAGTTCCATGCAAAAGAGCACTGTTTAATTGTTTAAGCTTAAGTGCTGGACTTTTTGCATAATACAACATTCTCACAAATGTCCTCATTTTGGTATGATGCACTGCTAACATCCTAAAATGATGAAAAACACTCTGACAGACTTTTCTAGTAAGACAAGCCAGTGAATGCCCTTGCAAACCTGTGTTTTCTCTCACTCTGCAAGGATCTAAGTCTTGCAACAACTTCACTTTCTGCTTTAGACTTTTCTTACTATATGTACATAAGAAATTACAAAACAAATCAATTGATTCCTGTCGCACACTACAAATATGACTACACTTCCAAGTGTACACTGGACCCTTAGTACGTCTCCCTAAAACTTCATCAGTTAACACCTCTTCTGGTTCTCTAGGCACAAGTTTCTCTTTTTCAATCGGACAACCGTCTTTCACTTCATATGCTCGACCACTGGTGTCAACTGCATGCACTAAATCATTCTCCTGGAAGTAACTCTCCTCATTAAAAAATGGCTCACAACTTGAACTGTGCATCCATTCTCCTGAAAAAACTTTACAAAAATTAGTCCGATTAATTACTCTTTTCCATCTACTGTTTGATTTAAAAACATCAATTGTCTTGTTAAGTGTCCTAATTCTATTGATTATTAAAATAAATAATTTTTTCTTAACTTCAAAAGCCTGATCAACAATCTTCTCTACACCTTTCTTTTTCTTATAAAAAGCAGCTCTCTGTTTACCTTTCCTAATGTTTTTGAACAAATTTAAAACCACCCTATTGCGAAACATTCGTTTACGAATGTCTCTAAACTGATTCTGCCTTCTATTCCTATACATATTATTCCCTTCTGCTCCAGTTGTAGGATTTTTTGACGGTCTCTCCATCCTTTTCAAATTTACTCTCTCATTCTCTTTTTCTACATGCTGTCCAACATTTTTTTTTTATCTACATATGTTCCGTAAGAAAGACTTAGTTGTCTTACCAGGAGCTTTGTTCCTGTTTTTTGAAGTATTTGTTGTGGAAGAGTGCTGTAATTCCGTTGCTGTTTTTGTTTTTTTCCGGTTATCATGTTTTCTTCTCCTTTGCCTTGAGGGCATCTTTCCTTACTCTTGAAATCTTGATTTCAATCTGTGTTAAAGAAAAAAATAGCACATTATAGACCACTATTACCAAACAACAAAGCAATGACAAAAAGCAAACGGTCTATTCAGGGTTACAGATCCGGTGAGGATTCTCCAGGGGTGCAGAAGAGGTGAGGCCTGTATTGAAGAGTGTAGTGGAAGACAGCTCTGTCCACAGGTACAAAGAAGATGAGACCTGTGTCTAAGAGTGCAGTAGGGGATAGGCTTCATGAAGTCTAGTCCACTGCACTCTTACACACAGGCTTCACCACCTATGCTTCCCAGGAAAGGCCTCTCGCCCACTACAGTCTTGAACATAGGCCTCACCTCCTGTGTCCCTCTGGACATGCCCCACCTCATCTGCACAATCTACTTCCTAATCTGAAGTAACACAGGTGACATTATTGTGAAAGGATGAAATATATGTATTTAATGATGCAGACACTATTTATTCCTTCTCAAAAATCTAAAACTCATTGATTTGCACCAAAATCGTTTTTTAAATAATATTTTAGACACACACTGCAGGTCCTATGTACAAGCATTCAGTGTCCATGAGTACAGTGGAGAGGACTGACCTCCTCTCACCCTTGGACAAGCCTTACCTCATCTGTGTCCTCTGGACAGGCCTCAATGTATTGAGTATAATTGATGGTAACTGGGTGCAGATGAGGTGACGCATGTCCACGGGGGTAAATAAGCTGAGGACTGTCTAAGGATACAGATTAGTTAAAGTCTATTCAGGGTTGCAGATGAGGTGAGGATTGTCTAGGGGTGCTGAAGAGGTGAGGCCTGTATTGAAGAGTGTAGTGGAAGAGAGGTCTGTCCACGGGTAAAAAGAAGGTGAGACCTGTGTCTAGGAGTGCAGTGGGGGACAGGCTTCATAAAGCCAAGTCCACTGCACTCTTAGACACAGGCCTCACCACCTACGCTCTCCAGAAAAGGCCTCTCTCCCACTACAGTCTTGAACACAGGCCTCACCTCCTCTGTCCCTCTGGACATTCCTCACCTCATCTGCACAATCTACTTCCTAATCTCAGGTAACACAGGTCACATTATTGTGAAAGGATTAAATATATGTATTTAATCATGCAGACACTATTTATTCCTTCTCAAAAATCTAAAACTCATTGATTTGCACCAAAATCGTTTTTTAAATAACATTTTAGACACACACTGCAGGTCCTATGTACAAGCATTCAGTGTCCATGAGTACAGTGGAGAGGACTGACCTCCTCTCCCCCTTGGACAAGCCTTACCTCATCTGTGTCCTCTGGACAGGCCTCAATGTATTGAGTATAAATGATGGTAACTGGGTGCAGATGAGGTGACGCATGTCCAAGGGTGTAAATAAGCTGAGGCCTGTCTAAGGATACAGATTAGTTGAAGTCTATTCAGGGTTGCAGATGAGGTGAGGATTGTCTAGGGGTGCAGGAGAGGTGAGGTCTGTATTGAAGAGTGTAGTGGAAGAGAGGTCTGTCCACGGGCACAAAGAAGGTGAGACCTGTGTTTAAGAGTGCAGTGGGGGATAGGCTTCATAAAGTCTAGTCCACTGCACTCTTAAACACAGGCCTCACCACCTATACTCCCCAGGAAATGCCTCTCTCCCACTACAGTCTTGAACACAGACCTCACCTCCTCTGTCCCTCTGGACATGCCTCACCCCAACTGCACAATCTACTTCCTAATCTGAGGTAACACAGGTGACATTATTGTGAAAGGTTGAAATATATTTATTTAATCATGCAGACACTATTTATTCCTTCTCAAAAATCTAAAAGTCATTAATTTTCCCCAAAATCGTTTTTGACATCACATTTAAGAAACACAGCACAGCACCTATGTACAAGCATTCCATGTCACTACTAAAACTTCACAATTTTACAAAATACATTTCCTCTATGCAACGAAACTCAATGTGCTTCCTACACTGAGTTAACACAGGTGACATCATTCTGAAAAGGTCAAATTTATTTATTTCAGCATGCAAACACTATTTATTCCATCTCAAAAATGTAAAAGCCATTCATTTTCCCCAAAATCGTTTTTGACTTCACATTTAAGAAACACAGCACAGGTCCTATGTACAAGCATTCCATGTCATTACTGAAACCTCACTATTTTACAAAATACAATTCCTCTATGCAAACTAACTCAATGTGTTTCCTACACTGAGTTAACACATGTAACATCATTGTAAAGAGTCAAATTGACGCCTGTGTCTAAGAGTGCAGTCGGGGATAGGCTTCATGAAGCCTAGTCCACTGCACTCTTAGACACAAGCCTCACCACCTATGCTCCCCAGGAAAGCCCTCTCTCCCACTACAGTCTTGAACAAAGGCCTCACCTCCTCTGTACCTCTGGACATGCCTCACTTCATCTGCACAATCTACTTCCTAAGCTGAGGTAACACAGGTAACATCATTGTGAAAGGGGCAAATTTATTTCTTTAAGCATGCAGGCACTCTTTATTCCTTCTCAAAAATGTAAAAGCCATTCATTTTCCCAAAAATCGTTTTTCACATGACATTTAAGAAACACAGCACAGGTCCTATGAACAAGCATTCCATGTAACTACTGAAACTTCACAATTTTACAAAATACAATTCCTCTATGCAAAGAAACTCAATGTGCTTCCTACACTGACTTAACACAGGTAACATCATTGTGAAAAGGTCAAATTTATTTCTTTAAGCATGCAGACACTATTTATTCCTACTAAAAAATGTAAAAGCCATTCATTTTCCCCAAAATCGTTTTTGACATCACATTTAAGAAACACAGCACAGCACCTATGTACAAGCATTCCATGTCACTACTAAAACTTCACAATTTTACAAAATACATTTACTCTATGTAACGAAACTCAATGTGCTTCCTACACTGAGTTAACACAGGTAACATCATTCTGAAAAGGTCAAATTTCTTTCTTTCAGCATGCAAACACTTTTTATTCCATCTCAAAAATGTAAAAGCCATTCATTTTCCCCAAAATCGTTTTTGACATCACATTTAAGAAACACAGCACAGGTCCTATGTACAAGCATTCCATGTCATTACTGAAACCTCAATATTTTACAAAATACAATTCTTCTATGCAAACAAACTCAATATGCTTCCTACACTGAGTTAACACAGGTAACATCATTGTAAAGAGTCAAATTGACGCCTGTGTCTAAGAGTGCAGTCGGGGATAGGCTTCATGAAGCCTAGTCCACTGCACTCTTAGACACACGCCTCACCCCCTATGCTCCCCAGGAAAGCCCTCTCTCCCACTACAGTCTTGAACAAAGGCCTCACCTCCTCTGTACCTCTGGACATGCCCCACCTCATCTGCACAATCTACTTCCTAATCTGAGGTAACACAGGTGACATCATTGTGAAAGGGGCAAATTTATTTCTTTAAGCATGCAAACACTCTTTATTCCTTCTCAAAAATGTAAAAGCCATTAATTTCCCCCAAAATCGTTTTTGACATCACATTTAAGAAACACAGCACAGGTCCTATGTACAAGCATTCCATGTCACTACTGAAACTTCACAATTTTACAAAATACAATTCCTCTATGCAAAGAAACTCAATGTGCTTCCTACACTGAGTTAACACAGGTAACATCATTGTAAAGAGTCAAATGTATTTCTTTAAACATGCACACATTATTTATTCCTTCTAAAAATGTAAAAGCCATTCATTTTCCTAACAATCATTTTTTACATCACATTTAAGAAACACAGCACAGGTCCTATGTACAAGCATTCCATGTCACTACTGAAACTTCACAATTTTACAAAATACAATTCCTCTATGCAGTAAAAACTTTTTACGAAGCATTATCAAAAAGCATGACACAAAGCAACATTAAAAAACCACAATTTGCTTCCAAATCTTCTCCATAGAGTATACAAGTCTCCATGTATATTAAATGAATCATTACTCACCTTTACAAATGCTTTAGGAGATTGAGAACAGTGTCAGACACACACACCAATATTTCTTTAGCAGAGCAAAAGGTATGTACTCCAGGCACTGCAACCATGAATGGCACAGAGAACCTCTAATTCTACACACATATTGCACATGATAACCAATCAAAACTCTTACCTCTCTATTTTCAAACCAACACCCTTCCCCCCCTCAGCCTTTCTACCTGTTACCATAGCATCTCCCTCCTCACTGAGCTCTCAGGGTTAAAAGTTTATTCTACAATGTTGCAAATGAACTAAGCAAGGATGTTTGACCTCTCAATACACCAGCTTATCCGCTGCAATCTTTCTTTAAATGACTTTTTCTTAACCATTCAAATTGCTTCTTTCACAGAACAGAACCATGCACCCTAACTTCCAGTTTTCAACTATCTGAATCCACCAATCATTGCTTGTGATTGAAGAGCACTGAAACTCCACAGTTTTTTTTTTGCAAACTCATACTGTTCCAACTGCCATTTCATTCCCACACTTCATCTGACTGCACCAGAACCTCCTCTTACCATGTATTCTGTCTGGATTATTGGACATAGCTACATCCACTGGGCTCAAAAGTATGCAGCTACCAGAAATTTTCACAACCTTGACTTACCAAATGTAGACATAAAATGGATTGGCCAAAGAGGATTGAGATCTCATCAATTGATACCATTGGTGAAAACCTTTTTGCATCTGCCACACCCTAACCTCATAATTCTGCACTGTGGTGGAAATGACTTAGGCACTTTGACTGGGGTAGGTCTGGAAATGCTTTTAAAGGACACCTTTGAGCAATTGATGGCACTTTTTCCTCAAACTGCCTTGGTATATTCCAATATATGCCAAAGACAGAAATGGAAGTGGTCCAACCAATTTTGTCCACAATTTGAGAAAGCGCGGAAACATGTGAATAAACCTGTTTCTGCTTACATGAGAGACTATGGAATGGGTTCAATATACAACAACAACTTGCGTTACACCATGCAAGATATCTACAGAGGAGATGGTGTGCACTTCTCAGATGAGGGGAATAGAATATTCCTCCTGAATATAAGACTGTGCATTGGAACCTACTTGTAGGTACCTAAATCAGCCACAGAACCCAAAAGCTCTTTTCAGAGCTACCCTACCTCTGATCACTCCAAATGATTATCTTTTTCTAACTTTTTTCACTGTTTTTCACTAAAGTACGCTCCCCGGTACGCTTCCCGGTGCGCGTACAGGGCGCCCCCCGCGAATTTTTTTTTTTAAATAGTTTTTTTGGGGCCTATATGGGCCTCCTAAGCCCCCCTCAGAAAACCTAGGGGGTCAGGGAGTGTCTAACGTGCCCCCTTTTACCCATTCCCAACGTTGTTTGTCCTCCATCTTGTGTCTCAAATCTACCGAAACACAAGATGGAGGACTCCAGTAGCGCTGCCGGTACGCGTACCGGGGCGCGCACCGGGAAGCGCTCCCAACAAGTTTTTAAAAGTTAATTTACATAAAAACCACTGGAGACACTTTCACTAAATATAGAATAGGCCCTACTACATACCAATCCCTACCATTTTCCCAAATTTGGTGGAATTCCATTGAGCCATTTGAGCTGTAGCATTGTCTAAATAGCCTGAGGTAAATTACATGACAGAAACCCATCTGAAGTGTTATTGTCAGGCTCCACGCTGCAGGATCCGATTGTAGCACATAGGGCTCCACCTCCCGACCACACCAACACACTGAGGTAAAAGCACAGTGTGTTCGAGGGATAGGGCGAGGGAAAAAAAAATAGAACAAGGAGGGGACGGAAGGGGACTGCAGGGAAGGGACAGCTGAAAGACAAGAACAGAACACACAGGTTAACGTTATTCAATACTCTCAGCCTACTCTCATTGTATTCTCGCTAATAAGTCAGCCATGTTCACCTTTGGGAATGAATTGTTCTCCACCTTTCCCCTTTATAACATATCACGGATATCAGTACCTCTGGTCCCTAAAGAACACAAGAAAACAGGTTACACTCTGACAACAGAAAGAAGTTCCCCTGGTATTTGGTGGTATCAATTTTAAACCTACCCCTCCTTGTATAAAGTGATATCCTTATGTTGCTTTCCTGACACACCGCATTCCCCAAGTGAAAATCAAGAAGAAATGTAAAGCAAGAAAGTTTTCTTTAAAGAACCAACAATAAAAGTTCCAATGTAAACACGGTAAGACTTTTTATCCAACCACTGTCCTCCGCTCTGAAAATAATATACTCCACAGGATTCCAGTAGGATTCTGTTCTCCAAATACGGCAAGGTGTAGGGCCCCACTACCTTCCGCTTTGGCACTTACAGAACAGGACACTAGTGACCTTCTTCTGAACGGTAGCGTGTAGAAAAGTCCTCCCACTACGCTCCGTTCCACCACTGACCAGAAACAAGAAATCCTGCACAGCCGTGCAAGTTCAATAAACAGTGGCTCTTTCCCAAAAGAATCACACAAGTATTTAACTGAATTCCCAAGGACACGCGTTAACACCACGCGCTACCTTTAAGCTATTGGGATTTGATTCGCGTCCCAACTCTGCGTTTACTCACGGTCTGCGTTTCCCGCCGGTATCTTTATCAGCCCAGAGTCCTGGTAAAGTAATCCTCACAAAACGAAAGCTACCTCGCTCCGTTTACACAGCTTGGGATCCCAGAACGCCGGCCGTTTTCTGCACGGCGGGTTGAGTACATAAACGAAGGCGCAACCTCTCTCCTTCGCCTCTAGCACCAGAATTGTACTCGCTCCTTTTGCTCTGCTTGCAATCCCAGAACGCCGGCCGCTTTCTGAACGGGTGTTCGATTGCTTAAACCAAGGCGCGACCTCTCTCCTTCGCCTCTAACACCGGATATTTACAGCTCTTCAGCACCTCCAGGAAGAATAATAGGTAGCGCTGCCAAAAACTAAGGACTCCGATTCACTTCAAACACAGATAGCACAAAATCACGAGCAATGTCATGTGGTCCCGCCCCTCCATTTATAGTGCCACTCCCACTACCAAGACTTCTGGGAGATGTAGTTTAACTGTTTAGGTAGGCGCCTTACTAGTTCCTGACAGTATGTCCCCGTCCCTAGCGCCTCCTAGGACAAGGCTTAGCAGGAAACCTTCGATGAAAAGTCCGTACCTCCCCAGAAGCAGGCACCTCGGAACAAACCACCCCTTGCATGTACTCCTCCTTGACCTTGTTCACACATACCTGCATCCCCTTGTGAACCCTCTTCAGTTTTAATACCTTTTCCTTAACTAATGGCTGAAAATGGAGATCAACAGGAATAACAACCGGCAATGTGATGGCGTCAATTCCGGAATTAGCTAGGAAGGGGAACATATCAGTGGAACTATGCCTCGCATTCTCACTGGACCTCTCCGCCCTCATCATGCATTTAACCTTCCCTGTAGGAATGATAGACTGTTTATCGTCCACTCCCTCCTTGATTGGCAGTGTCTGTTGGGTTAATGTGTCTATCTTCTGACTTCCCAACCCAGTGCGGACGGTGACCCCCTCTTTCTTAGCCAATGTGGCCACCCTGAACGGACTTGCGACTACCGCTAAAGATGAGGATGCATAAGGTACCAGATGTTCATGACAATACCCAGACAAAAAATTTACTGTTCGGGTTCTCCAGTCTATAGAAGGGTTGTGGTATGTAAACCACGGCATCCCCAATATGATCTCATATTGAGGAGCTTCTATAATGTTCAACGTTATCTTTTCCACATGTCTCCCTTCTGACACATCTATTGACAAAACTACCTCAGCTGTTTTCTCAACTATTAGACCTGATTTTATAGGCTGTCCATCTACTGCCAAAACCTCCTCTGGTATATCTCTAGGTACTCTGGGTATGGCTAAGCGAGACACTAACCCATAATCAATAAAATTACCTGTGGCTCCTGTGTCCAACATAACCCTAACTTGATGAATTTTCTGCTCACACTCTAAGGACATGTTAAGAACCAGGTGTGACTCGTTCACTCCTATCCCAGGTGAAGATAGGGAAGTGAGTCTCCAATCAGGTATCTCTTTCTCTAGGGATGAAGGTGCTAACAAATTGTCTGTCTCCCTTCCCATGGTGGAAACAGCTATTCTTTTATTCTTGTTCCAACTAGAAGGGTTCTTGGGCTTAGAAGGGCATTCACGCACGTAATGCCCTTTTTTGCCACAGTACATACAAAGGCCTAGTACTCTTCTGCTTTCTTTCTCATCATTGGACAGAGGGGGTCTAAGAGCTCCTATTTCCATAGGTTCTGACCCGTCCTCCGCTATCTCTATAGCTCCAGGAGGAGTACTCACTACACGGTTGTGGCCCCTGTCCCAGTTTCTTCTATCTCCACTCCTCTCAGTCAGTCTGCCATCCAGCCTTAAAACTAGATTCACCATGTCAACACACGTAGTGGGTTGGGGATCTATATGCGCCACCCCATCTTTTAACTCATCCCTTAATCCCTGATAAAACAAAGACATTCTTTTACCCTCTGGCCATTCTGTTTCAGCCACCAATCGATTAAAAGTTGTTAGGTACGTTATTAAATCACTTCTACCCTGACGTAAAGTCAACAACTCTTTATCGGCACTGAAGTTTGTAGCCCTCCTATCAAAAACCTTTTCGAATTCGTTCTTGAATGCTGGCCAATTAGACAAGATAGCATCGTCTCTCTTTATCAGAGGTACTGCCCAGTTAGCGGCATCCCCCACCAAATACGAAATAGCAAAGGCAACCCTTGAGTGATTAGTGGGGAATGAAGCTGGTTTACAAGAAAAATGGAGCATCACCTGAGTCAAAAACACCTGTGTTTTACGCGGATCACCTGCATACCTTTCTGGGGTAGCCAATGGAATTGGGGGAGGAACTGTAACCTGTATTTGAGAGGGACTAGCAGAAAAAGGATTCTTGGATAACTGCTCTACTCTGTCTTTAAGTACAGCAGCCTCGATCTTGGATGATGCCAACTCTTGTTGAACCAGGACCAAAGCCCGCATCACGTCCTCCAAGGTGGCCATATGTACAACAACCGGACCAGGCAGAATGCAATTCGTGGTCTCGTGATTCTGTCAGGCTCCACGCTGCAGGATCCGATTGTAGCACATAGGGCTCCACCTCCCGACCACACCAACACACTGAGGTAAAAGCACAGTGTGTTCGAGGGATAGGGCGAGGGAAAAAAAAATAGAACAAGGAGGGGACGGAAGGGGACTGCAGGGAAGGGACAGCTGAAAGACAAGAACAGAACACACAGGTTAACGTTATTCAATACTCTCAGCCTACTCTCATTGTATTTGCTAATAAGTCAGCCATGTTCACCTTTGGGAATGAATTGTTCTCCACCTTTCCCCTTTATAACATATCACGGATATCAGTACCTCTGGTCCCTAAAGAACACAAGAAAACAGGTTACACTCTGACAACAGAAAGAAGTTCCCCTGGTATTTGGTGGTATCAATTTTAAACCTACCCCTCCTTGTATAAAGTGATATCCTTATGTTGCTTTCCTGACACACCGCATTCCCCAAGTGAAAATCAAGAAGAAATGTAAAGCAAGAAAGTTTTCTTTAAAGAACCAACAATAAAAGTTCCAATGTAAACACGGTAAGACATTTTATCCAACCACTGTCCTCCGCTCTGAAAATAATATACTCCACAGGATTCCAGTAGGATTCTGTTCTCCAAATACGGCAAGGTGTAGGGCCCCACTACCTTCCGCTTTGGCACTTACAGAACAGGACACTAGTGACCTTCTTCTGAACGGTAGCGTGTAGAAAAGTCCTCCCACTACGCTCCGTTCCACCACTGACCAGAAACAAGAAATCCTGCACAGCCGTGCAAGTTCAATAAACAATGGCTCTTTCCCAAAAGAATCACACAAGTATTTAACTGAATTCCCAAGGACACGCGTTAACACCACGCGCTACCTTTAAGCTATTGGGATTTGATTCGCGTCCCAACTCTGCGTTTACTCACGGTCTGCGTTTCCCGCCGGTATCTTTATCAGCCCAGAGTCCTGGTAAAGTAATCCTCACAAAACGAAGGCTACCTCGCTCCGTTTACACAGCTTGGGATCCCAGAACGCCGGCCGTTTTCTGCACGGCGGGTTGAGTACATAAACGAAGGCGCGACCTCTCTCCTTCGCCTCTAGCACCAGAATTGTACTCGCTCCTTTTGCTCTGCTTGCAATCCCAGAACGCCGGCCGCTTTCTGAACGGGTGTTCGATTGCTTAAACCAAGGCGCGACCTCTCTCCTTCGCCTCTAACACCGGATATTTACAGCTCTTCAGCACCTCCAGGAAGAATAATAGGTAGCGCTGCCAAAACTAAGGACTCCGATTCACTTCAAACACAGATAGCACAAAATCACGAGCAATGTCATGTGGTCCCGCCCCTCCATTTATAGCGCCACTCCCACTACCAAGACTTCTGGGAGATGTAGTTTAACTGTTTAGGTAGGCGCCTTACTAGTTCCTGACAGTCATAATTTACAACCAATTAAAATTTTACTTTCATTTTCTACTTTTTTTTCCTGACATTTGATTGGTTATGTACATGAATATAAATGAAAAATTAGAGGGAAACACGACCATTTTGACTACAACTACCTGAGGTTGAAAGGATTTTCGCATTTTTTCTTCTTCACCTCTCTGTAAAGTAAGTTGATAATTTGTATGGGGCACTTTAAGTTAATTTGTAAAAACGTTTTCTGATAGTTATTTACTGTCCCTCTGCTATAGTTATAGATAGAGATAGGCTCCTCTGTTATATTTATGGATTGACTTAGGCTTCTCTGCTATAATTATGAATTTACTTACGCTTCTTCACAGGCACTTTTTTATATTTCTACTTCCTGCCTGTTACCATACACTGCCCAAAGTTAACTTCACTGTTAAAAAATCAGAACTACCTGTCTGAACTTAAACCCAACAGTGCCCTAACTCTACTGATATAGTTATTTTTTATGCAATTTACAGCAAAAAAATGGAAGGGGAGCAAGAAAACATCAATGTTTCCTTCGAGATTACATATGAGGAGATTCTTAATGAAGATTTTGTTGAAGAAGATTTTATGGATCAGTCTTTGGATCAACAATTTAGTGAATGTTTACAAGATATAGAAACATGCATTTTTGAGGAGATTTCAGATGATCTAATGCTGGAAGTTTTATTGAACTATGAAAATTCTAACCAATAAATTTTTATTTAATAATTAAAAATTGTCTGAGACATTATTCATTTTTATATCTAATTCATGAAGTACTACCAAAATGATAATGTTTATATTATAGTATAAAGTGAAACTTACAGTATACTGTGCAATTTTAAAACATCATAAGGGAGCAGGGTAGACTACCCATGATCCCCTAGGTCTTCTCAGGGAGTACTTAAAGGGGGGGTATACCCTGCCCCCTTTTAGTTATTTCCCCCTTTGTTTTTGCCACCTCTTGTGTCTCGATCCTACCGAGACACAAGATGGCGGCCGCTCCGGACTGTTTGGAATGTTTACAGACACCCGAGAGCCAATCAGCTTTCCGTGCGCAAGTCGCGTGGCGCGCCCGGACCGCTCCCCGGTGCGCGTACCGGTGCGGCTATAGATATATATATTTTTTTTAACCTAAATTACTCAAAATCCACTGGAGCACATATCTTGAGACATAGCAAAGACACATCGGCCTACCAGTCCCTACAATTTTGCCAAGTTTGGTGGGAATCCATTCAGCCGTTCGAGCTAAAAGTGAGTCCAACCGCCCTATGGAAATTAACATGGGGAAAACATTTGTTGGGACCCCCTTTTATCTCAGCCCCCGCTTAACGAATCCCCCCCAAACTTTCAGGGAAGGAGCGGAGCGCCGCGAGGCAAATTTGAGGAAAATTTCAGTCAGATTCCTCAACCTGCGCCAAAGTTATTCCCAATAGAATGTTGCGATTTCCCTATGGAAAACAATCCTAACTATAACTACCTACTGGCGACCACCAGTAGGTAATATATATATATATATATATATATATATATATATATATATATATATATATATATATATATATATATATTACCTACTGGCGGTCGCCAGTAGGTAGTTATAGTTAGGACCTAGTTTCCATAGGAAATCCTCAACATTCTATTTGGATTAACTTTGGCCCTGGTGGATGAATCTTTGCGAATTTCTCAAAGAAGATGGCTCGGTCCGCTCCGCTCCTTCCCTGAAAGTTTGGGGGGGATTGGTGTAGTGGGGGCTGAGATAAAAGGGGGGTCCCAAAACGTGTTTTCTCCATGTTATTTTCCATAGGACGTTTAGACACGGCTACAGGTCGAACGGCTGAATGGATTTATAAGAAATTTGGCAAAACTCTAGAGTCTGGCTCGCAGATTACGCTTTTTTTAGAATGGTGTAAATCCGTTCAGTAGTTGCTGAGAAAATTAAAGTTAAAGTCAATTATATATCTATAAGCGCGGACGGGTGCGCGCACTCGAGCGGCTGCGCGCGAGCGGAATTTTTTTTTTGCTGCGTGACGTCTGTTAACGTTCAATTCGAAGGAAATCAGGAAGTGTTGACCGCCATTTTGTCACTGCGAGTAAATATATTGTCATTTCAAAGCGTTGGAACATGGAAAGGGGAGAAGGTAGAGATTGTTTTGCTGCGTAGGTTTTCTCAGGGTGTGCAGTAAGGTCCTTAAAGGCGAAAATATATATATATATTTTTTTTTAAAAAGTTGCGGGGTGCGCGCACTCGGGCGCGCACACCTACTTACAAGAGTGTGAAAATGGAGATAAATCAGAAGTTTGAGTGCTTTGATATAAGGTGGCTCTGAAAAGAGCCCTTGTGTTAATTGAGTTGTTTCTGCATTTATAAGTAAGTACCGATGCAGAGTCTGATGTTGCAGAGGAAGATTTTGTTTCCCTCATCCGTGAAATGAACACCATCTGTCCTATAGATGTCTTGCATGTGGTAACGCAAGTTGTTGTGGTAAATAGAACCCATGCTATAATCTCTGAGGAAAGCAGAAACAGATTTATTTAACATGTCTCCTTGCTTTCTCAATTTGTGCACAATGTTGATTGGACCAATTCCATTTCTGTCTTTGGCATATATTGGAATATACCAAGGCAGTTCGAGGAAAAAGTGTCATCAATTGTCTAAAGGTGTCTTTTAGAAGCATTTCCAGACCTACCCCAGTCAATGTGCCAAGATCGTTCCCACCACAGTGCACAATTATAAGGTCTGGTTCTGGGAGATGCATAAAAGTTTTCACCAATGGTATTAATTGGTGACATCTTAATCCTCTTTGCCCAATCCACGTTATCTGCACATTTGGTAAATCAAGGTTGGAAATTTGTCTGCTTGCTGCATATTTTCCACTCCAGTGAATATAGCTGTGTCCTAAAAGCCAAACCTTCATTTTCAAGGCAGATGCACTCGTGCTCCGATGGGTTCTGGAAGTGGAATGGCAGTTAGAAGCTGAAATTCAGGATAAAAAAAGGGATGAGGCTTGGTGTGGTTGAAAAACAAAAGATGATTGGTTGATTCTAATACGTGAAGATTGAAGACTACGTTGCATGTTAATGTTATGTAAAAGAAAAAGTAGTATTGGGTGTGAAAAAAATGACATGTAACAGAGCTGTGGATAGGCAGGTGTTTCTGAAGGGAAAACAGTGTTGTTAGTTTGCTGTAGAACGTTGAGATATGAACTTTTGACCTGTGCCTTCAGCCAGGTGCAGAATGAGGTGTTACCATGGAAACAGCCAGAGATGGCAGTGGGTGATGGGTGACTTTTTTGTGACATTGAAAATATTGTGAGGGACAACCAACTGAAATGTAAATTTGAATACAAAATTTTGCGGGAGGAAATATGATTGGCTGAAGAGACATATATGAGTCTGTATTGACTGGATATCTGTGCCATTGAATTTTGGTTGCAGTGATAGCAGCATAATTGAGACTTCCGTCAAACGAATATCTATTTTGTGACTGTCACTGTTGTACATCGTACAAAGCATTGGTAAAGGTAAGTCTGTAACTGTTTTTTTTGTCATGTACCGTAAAAGAAAGGGTTCACGGGCTGTTATAGGCCTGTGGGTTCTAGTATGAGTAAATTAGGTCGACAAAAGAAAATATTAAGTTAGTACAGCTGAAGTTACGTGGAACACATGAATACTATTTCAATATACAATCATTTTAGTTGAGATTATGGATTAAAAGAGAGAACGTGTATATTTGAAATGTTTATTCAGAAATGCACTGTTTTCAAGGCAAGTTTCTTATATAATACGAGTGCAGACATTGCAAAAAACAAAGTAATCGGTATAGCCACTAGTACATAAAATACAAACGGTATAGTTGATGAAAAATGAATATGGTTTAGCAAAATTTATTATACACTCTTATGAGTATATTGGGGCAGATTTATGAAGGCCTTGCGCCGCCGGTGCGTTACTTTTAACATAAATAAGGCTCATTATATGTTAATAAATGGATGAAGGTCTCTGGCCTTTCATTTTAGGAACCATACATGAAAATGCTAGTGGTTAGACCAGTGTTTCCCAAACTGTGGTCCGCGGACCCCCAGGGGTCCTTGACCCATTCCCAGGGGGTCCGCAGGCAGCAGTTTTAAAAGCACTTCAAAGTTCCTTGCAGAATTATCAGTTTTGGAGCAACAATAAAAGTGTCAAGATAACACCAGTGATTAATGTACCTGCTGGAGAGAGAGAGAGAGGAGAGTTTTGTCCAGTGGCAACTTCAACTTATCTAATGTAGCACAGAGGGTTACTGCAAAGAACATGTACCATGTATTTAATTTAAAAAAATGTTATATGCATAGGTCAGTGGGTTACTTACTGCTTTTGTAAGTAACTAATTTTTCTTCCCAGATTGTCGTATCCTTGTGCATAATAAGGTCTTCATTTACTATTCTTTGAAAGCTAATAAAATTCAATCTGGAATGATAACTGTGTTGTAGACTGCACCATTGTTTCCCAAAAACCTTTGGGGGAGAGCATTCCAAAGCCCCCTCTGTAGTGGTCAGGCTCACTCATTGCACTTGGTATGCACCGTATGGGGACTGGTCTAAAAACATTTTCTAGGGCTGCTTTTGGTTTCCAGACTGGCCCTTGCAGGAGCAGGAGCCTCGAACAGCAAAATAAAACCAGCCATGTAAAGGTTTGTCACTGGGATGCGGCACCAATCTTCCCATTAAATTATTTAGTTTTTTGTAAATTCACAGAAGTGGAGGAGAGTGTCGTTATCCTCCTTGGCTTAATGACACGGTCCACCACTTCGGAAACGAGGGGCTGCGCCATATTTACAAGAATATGGTGCAGCCCTGTGTTTCCCCCTGCGCTTGCGCTACACTTAGCAAAGTAGCGCCAATGCAGGCACCCTTGCACCATAGTGCAAGTGTGACTGCGTGCAGGGGAAGATTGTTTATGTACAGGAAGATCCTCCTTCCTGAACATAAAAAATCCAAGGCGTTTTGCTTTTTCCATGTGTACTGCATGAGGCAGCGCACATGAAAAAAGCAAAATCGAGGAGAAATAAAGCATTTATCCTCGTTTCGTCAAGTTAAGTCCAGGTGTTTCCTGGTTTTAATTATGGCGTTGTCTCCTATTTACGCTGCCCTTGTAAATAGGAGGCAGCATTAAAAAATCAATGGCTGTTGCAGTGGAACGCCCATCACAACACCCACTGCCCACCTCTTTCACGTTAAGTATTGCATGAAAGTGGGTCTTATTTGCAAAGCAGCGTTAAGCCACAGTAAGTGGCTCAACGGTGCCTTGTACATAGGGCGAAGCCCATATCGCCACGGGAATATCGCAAAAAGTGACGTTCCCATGGAGATAAGGGCTTGTAAATCTGCCCCAAAAATTGTTAGTAATTCGAGTTTTTCTTTTGTGTACACCTGTGTTTATTTTGCTCGAATTACTTTTTTAATGTTTAAAATTTAAATCCTACAAATTGCTTGCGGGTCCCCGGATTCCGGTGGTGACTCAATGGGGGTCCACAGGAGTGAAAAGTTTGGGAACCACTGGGTTAGACAATATGTCTTTATCAATGAGCTCTCTGCATGCGAAGCACTATCACGTTTCTGTTATGGTATTGTGTAAGGGAAAAAAAACGCGCCAAAACCGACAAAATGGCGAGAGGTGCATGTATGTAATGTGTTGGATCGTTCGCAAATCAGTGTTGGGTTCAGAGAGTGAGTTGTTTCTAAGTAAGGTAGTGTTATATCTATACTTGTTCGTCGTAAACAAAGAGGCACCATGTTCAGACCCCCTCTTTCCCCATTCCATCGGTCGTTCGATCATCACTCAAGTCGTACAAAAACATCTCTCTTATCGAGTCAACGCATGCAACGTATAGCCTGTCGAGTTGTACACATTTGGTCATACACGCGTGCATTCATATCACCCAAAGTCGTCATGTCCTCAGGGGCAGTCCCCATGGATAATGTATCATTTTTCCCCGCGGAACCATGGCTCGTTGCTTAGGTCTTCTCCATACCTTAGTCGATGTTCCGATGTGACCTGCAGTGAGAAGGGGAACAAGAGGGGTTGGGGGCAGCGTTTTAAGACACATCCGCGCGCATAACCCCAAAAAGGTTTTTACTTACCGCGTACTCGACCTATCTCCCCGGGGTGCAGTCCCTTTCATCTCGGCGTTTTAAGCCTAGAGGGACTGGTAGTGCGGGGGGCATAATCATTGATGGACTGTACATTGCATAGATCGTCCACGTGTGGTATTGCGGATCTTGTGTGGGGGGGTCTTTCACACAAAAGGGCAGTCAGTGTAGGGTGAGGTTGAACTCGTGTTCTCCTTCGAGGAGGCGGGGCGGTCTACAGTGGTACCGGGTCTGGTTTAGGGACATCTGAAACAATTTCCCTGAGATATGTGGCATACAAGGTAAAACAGAACACCGGGACCTTTATCGATTGCCTTATGTTGCACAAAAGAAAACAATACACGTAACAGACTTGGATCATTTACATTTTCACTACTTCTGGGCACTTTGCTTTTTGACCTTTCAGTAACCAACTTGCTTTATTGCCTGTATTTTACGTAGATCGGAAACAATCGCTATGTATTCGAACTTACCAATCCAAGAGCTACTATTCTATTTGGTTTTCACAAAATCTTTATTCAAAAATGATGACGTACAAATGCAGGCATACAACCACGTAAGTGATGACGCACAAATGCAGGCCTAAACCCACGTGGGCCAGCCACGGAGCAGACTGGGACTGTACATGAGGGCATATTTATCTGAGGAAAACATAACTGAGTCGGTGGTCATTTTATTTCATCAAGGTACGATAAGTGCAATAGAATCATATTGAAAATTCATTGTGGGCAAGTACCATCAGTGTTGAAAAATCGACCTTTCAATAATACTGTAATTAATGATGCGTCAGAACTTAATATCAATTCATTGTCCGAATGTTCAAGCAATACTCATCCCCTCCCGCCATGTGCTTCAAGAACTGCATCCATATTTCATGATCTCAAGTCTGAGCATCCGGAACACAACGGGGAATTGCGAGTTTCGTTTATACCGGCGCCATTTTGGGTGGGGTCAGGCGGGCCCAAGTGTAGTCAAAATGTCTCCACCAACTCGGGGTTGGACCAGAATCTCTTTCGGCAGTCCAGAAGTTCCGTTAAGGGGCAATAGAAGGGACCGGTGACATGAACCATCGATCAAAGAAAAGGGAGGGGCAACAATCTTTCCTACCGGGTCATACTGATGTTCCACCGGAACCGATCGAATCAGTAGTCTGCAGGATTTTTGGTCATTCAAACTGAGGCTGGCGTCAGCATGAGAGCGCCAACGTCTCGTGGCTACGCTTTGGTCGTTGTGCGGGCAATCATGGCAGTCCTTTCCCATCGGGGGCGGTCGGAGGCCCGCGGAGGCCGAGGGCCCTCCGCAGCTCTCGTAGAATCTTCAAAGTTGAGGAGAACGCCTCTGGACAGGGGCCCATTTTCTGGTTAACAGGCGACCAGGCCAACTTTTCACGCCAGGCCCATTCTTGCAAAGTCGACCGCCATTTTTAGGAGATCTGCAACCACCGGCAGTCACTGGGTTGCAAGAGCAGATGGACTCCAGCCTGTCGGGCGAAGCATCGTTGCACCGCCACAGTGGACGAGACCCTGCTGGGTGAGTGGAGCGTCGCTGCACCGCAAGAGTGGACGAGTCCTTTGCCGGGTGCGTGGAGTGTCCCTATACCGCCACAGTGGACGAGTCCTTTGCCGGGTGCGTGGAGCGTCCCTATACCGCCACAGTAGACGAACTCTTTGTCGGGTGCGTGAAGCGTTGAGAGTGCAGCTGAGGGGCCTCCACCTGGGGAGGCGGGAGAGGCTCGTCCGCGCCGCCTCTCCCTCCCAGTGCACCCCACGGCGTCTTGCTGACATTTGTTATGGCCGGACCAGGCGATGAAGAGAGGGGGTGCAAGACATCCCCCCCTCGTGGCCTGCAAGGCGCCGAAAGAGGAACGGAATGGGAAGACAACTACATCTCGGGTCGGGCCCATGCCTTCTCTGGCCGATGGCGGCCGGCCGCACTTTGCCACGGCCCCAGGAACGGATCCCTTGGTTCATCCTGGGGACAGGCCTTGGCGCGTGGTGTCGCCTCCGGACTATTCGCGTAATGGTTCTCCACCCCAGGCCGTTGCCGACGGCTTTTGTAGACTTTCTGACGCTCAAAAACCCTACTAGAAAGCAGCCCAAAAGTAGCCCAACATTGCTACTTTGGGGAAGGAGGGACAGGGACGGCGTCAAGTAGACGGCGAAATGCATTGTGGGTTTGTTGCTGCAGCCGTTTGTCATGTAAATAGTTGTTTTAATATATTTTTGTTCAAGAATAAAAACGTTTTAACCTGTTATTTTGCTGTCGTGTGGTATATTTCTAATATTTGTCGCTCTGATGTCGTTTCCCCTCCCAAATGTAACATGTGATTGTAATCTACAGCCGGACATTCCGACAGGACATGAGAGCAAAAGGTGGGGGGTCAGATCTGAAGTTGGGCAGGCGATAAGATCACGTTTTGCTATGTGGGGCCGGGGGGGGGGGTACATCCACGAGACCTAGGTTTATGACATGGGGCTGGGTCGAGAGGCTAGGTGTAGCCGGGGGGGGGGGGGTGTCATCAGAAGAGAGGAAGGATGTTCCTGGGAGGAAAGCAGGGGTGTCGGTCGGATCTAGGGGTGTGAAGGTCTTAATTAATCACCGCTCCTCTAGTGTGAGGCGAGGTCCAACTGTAGGGAGCAATAAACTGCATCTGTTGGACTAGGTGATGACCTGGGATGACCTGGGATCAGGCCGGGCAATCGGGCAGGGAGGAAGAGGTTACCAAAAGGGCCTGGTCTATGAATGAGATGAAAAGGGTGTGGGGGGTTCCGCACGGGATGTGGCTCGGAAGCAGAGCCGCGCTGGAGGTGCGTTTTAGGGCCCAAGTAGGAGAGGCCGGGGGCTGTCGGGCGCGGGGGGGAGAGAGAAAGAGAGATGTAGGCTATTGGAAGTGATCAGAGAGGAAATGGCACACAAAATGGCTGCTATCTATGTTCGTGATGGGGCCTAAAAGGGGGCAAGATGGTGGGGCCACTGTGCCGTGACTTTCGCTTTAACTCCAACAGTGGTGAGGGTGAACACAAATGAACGCCGCTTATGTACATATACATTTTCATTTTCCACACCACATGAAACCTGCGTCAGGTTTCATATAGGCGTTTTGTTGCAGGGTGGGCATTCATTTGCATGAAAGCCCTGTAAAACTAACACAGTGAAATTTAGAAGATTTCACTGAGTCAGCTTTATAGCATTGCTGAATCAAATCCTTACGCCTGTTTGAAACAGGCATAAGGAGTGATGCACCATGCAATTTGGGCTTGCTCCTGTGCATTGAAGTAGACATGTCGCGCTTACGACGTGATTCCTGCAATGTGCTGCTTTTGCGGCACAGATGCGTGACGCATCTGTGTTGTTTTTGCTCAATGGTGCTCCACATTGTAAATGCGGCACACCATGGGTGGCAGAGCAGCGGTGCACATTAACTGGTGCATCTCTGGGGATCCGCCAGTTAACATAAATCTGCCCCTTTACATTTAAGTATGAGCAGGGGACACAGAGTTGGTGAGGCTTATCCAAGGTTAAAAAGAGATGAGTCCTGTTCACTGAAAACTTGGACATAGGCCTCACCTCGTCAGCATCGCTGGACATGGCTAAATAATAGCTGCAAAATGTTACTCTTGTTAAACAATTTTACTATTATAGTCTCTGAGATTTGTCTCTTACTCTGCAACATCTCATTGTTGTTCTCTTTGTTTAAAGATAACAACAACATCAACCATGAGTGATAATGAGCAATCCGTTGATCTCGATCTTATCGTTGAACTTGTCATTGAAACGTCAGTGGAAGTGGATCCCTTAGATGATTTAAATCCTGAGGATGATGAAGAACATGATGAGGATGCCGATTTGTCAGAATTGTATGACATAGGGTGGGAAGCTGACGTGCTTCAGCCTATGGAACTATAAACATTTATTTTTAAAATTTACTGGAAATAAAAAGTAAAAATGTAAACCGTTTCATTTAAAATTAAACATAACTTGAAAAACAGGTTATGTGTAGTGTCTTTAATAAAATAGTCAAATATGCTCTAAAAAATATTTCTAAAGCAATGAAAAGTTTTATTAACAAGTCACATGACCTGTTATGCTTACGTTACGCGCTCCGCGCCCCGGATTGCTTCCTGGAAGCTGCGCTTCGCGCCTCGGAGCACTTCCGGGTGCGCTAACGCGGCGTGTCATATGACGCATTATGCAACAACGCGATACGTCGTTGGGGCTCCACCGGAACTGATTGAATTGGTAGTCTACAGTGTTTCTGGAAGTTTCAGACTGAAGCTGGCGTCAGCATGAGAGCACCCCGTGGCTACGTCGTGGCCATTCTGCGAGCAATCATGGCAGAAGCTCCCCATCGGAACTCTGCGGGAGTCGGGGGCCCCGGTGACTCTTGTAGAATCTTCAAGGCTGATGGGACGCTTTTGGGAATGGGGCCCATGCCGTAGCAGTGAAGCGTCCGAGTTCCAGGGTTGTCCAGAGCCATCTTTGCAGGCCAGGCCCAAGTCTGTGGAGCCGACCGCCATTTCCTGAGCTCCGTGGCAGCCGCCTGTCGCTGTACCGCAAGAGTGGGTGCAATTCAGCCGGATGGCGGGTGAGACGCTGTAATAGCAAGAGCAGGCGTAATTGAGCTGGCCGAGCAAGGCAATGTGCCGCAGGAGCGGGCGCAACTCATCTTGTCGAGTGAGGCGCTGGGGTGCAGCTGAGAAACCTCCACCTGGGGAGGTGGGGGAGGCTCCTTCGCTCCCTTCCAGTGCACCCCACGCCGTCTCCTGGCGCAGGTATATGTGATGGTTGGACCAGGGCACCGCAGGACGTGTCTTCAGGCCAAACGGATTGTGGGACAAGGTCCAGAATGGAAAAGTCACCAAAAGGCTAAAAGTTCCGCCGGACCCCGGGAGCCGGCCGCCTATGTCGAGTGAAGTGCTGGGGTGCAGCTGAGAAACCTCCACCTGGGGAGGTGGGGGAGGTTCGTTCGCGCCGCCTCTCCCTTCCAGTGCACCCCACGCCGTCTCCTGGCACAGGTATATGTGATGGTTGGACCAGGGCACCGCAGGACGTGTCTTCAGGTCAAACGGATTGTGGGACAAGGTCCAGAATGGAAAAGTCACCAAAAGGCTAAAAGTTCCGCCGGACCCCGGGAGCCGGCCGCCTATGTCGAGTGAAGTGCTGGGGTGCAGCTGAGAAATCTCCACCTGGGGAGGTGGGGGAGGCTCGTTCGCGCCGCCTCTCCTTTCCAGTGCACCCCACGCCGTCTCCTGGCGCAGGTATATGTGATGGTTGGACCAGGGCACCGCAGGACGTGTCTTTAGGGGTGTAGCTGAGAAACCTCCACCTGGGGAGGTGGGGGAGGCTCGTTCGTGCCGCCTCTCCCTTCCAGTGTACCCTACGCCGTCTCCTGGCACAAGTATATGTGATGGTTGGACCAGGGCACCGCAGGATGTGTCTTTAGGTCAAACCCTCAAGTATGGCACCCAACATCCAGGACTTATGCCATTTGTGGATGGCAGTGACATCGAAGAATCTCAGGGACCAAGCATATCCAGAGTCTTCCCCGGGGTATTTGCACAACGGTCCTCCAACCCTAGGCCGCCAGCTATGCTACCTTGACAGGAACAGTGTCATGCATTTGGATCGATGTTGCAGCAGGCTGCCATGTAAATAGTTATTTAATGAAACGTTTTACCCTGTTACTTTGTTGGTGTGTTGTATATATTTATAATATTTGCATAGGGTTTGTCGTTATTTTGGGCGGGGTAGGCGGCGGAGCAAATTCACTGAAAAAACCATAGGTTATAGACCATATATAGTTAGGAATTAGCATTTAGAAAACCTTGAAAAATCACTGAAAAAACCATAGGTTATAGACCATATATAGTTAAATATCTCAAGTCCATCTGTGCACTCGATGGAGATACAAGTCGTCGATCAGAAAATGTGCTGGCCACCTCTAATGGTAATAGCGTGGCCAGGGCTTTTGTCGATGCCTCTGCAAATTGCACAGGCTGCACTTGTTTGACATGCCGCACCATGGTATGTATGGAAAAGGAATATTTTTTTGTTGGATTTCCTCTTGAGAGAAACGAGTCACATATCGTGCAGGTTACTTTTGGTGCATTTACTTTCTTTTGATCTTTAGGATAAGTGAAAAATTGCCAGATGAAAGATTCTTTTTTTCTTCTTAAAGGTAGTCGATCATTTTGTTCAGATTCGGAAGATGAATGAGATACGGTAGCCATTTCACCAAAGTCTTCCGAAAAATGTAGGACGTTGTTCTCTCTTGAGAGTAGAAAAGATAATGAGAGAAGTGGGTGGAGTGCTGCGTGTAAATTCCAGAATAGAAACTAGTAAGAACCAATGGAAGTGTTGTTTTCATGTTGCAGTAGGCTGCCATGTAAATAGTTATTTAATAAAACGTTTTACCCTGTTACTTTGCTGGTGTGTTGTATTTATTTATAATATTTGCATAGGGTTTGTCGTTATTTTGGGCGGGGTGGGCGGCGGCGCCGGCTATGTTGCAGCCATCATGGCGTCAAGCTCGGTTTCTCTCACTAGTTTCATATTTCTCATCAGGGGTTGTTCCTAATGTTTCTATTTTAGCGAGGTCAAAAAGAGATCCTATCAGTGGCCTACTGATTTTGCTCGATTCCTTTTGTTTTCTCTAACGATTTTTAAGTTAAAGTTTGCTAGTACGATACAGCGGCTAGTTCGCATTTTATATATATGTCTTTTTTATTAGGGGTGTCCTCCGGTGGAGTCGGACGATCTACCTCTAATAAACGGTAAGTGTTCCTCTGAAGGAATGCGTCTTGAAAGTGGCTGACTGTAATGTATGATATTTCACTCAGTGACTTTCAGGCCCATGCTGTTTCAAAAGTGTGCATGTGTTTGAAGCAGGCGTAGGTATTGACGCAGCATAGAAACTACTAAGAACCAATTGGAAGTGTTGTTTTCAAGTCACATGACTTCACATGCGCGTCTCAGGACGTGTACGCGGTGATAGTATCTGGTCACGTACGCCATTTGGAAGTAGCGGTCTAATTCAGCGAAGTTTCAAAACGTGAAAAGGAGTAAATCCAAACACATCCGGATTTAATATATCTTCTGAGCTCGATTCAAGCATACAATTGTTAAAGTATAAAACCTTTTATATATTTTTTTTAAAATACCAAGGTGTGTACATTCGGTCACGCACGAAAGTTTAAAAAGACATTCGGCTCCATTTAATGAAAATTTTCATAATAATAAAAAAGAAGCCTAGGTTTAGTGTCTTTGACGTAGTATAAGTTCTTTGATGGGTCTATGAAGAAATTTAATAAGTTGCAATTGTAAAGTTTTCACGAAATATATAGGCGGGTGCGCGCACACGGTCGCGCACGAACGAAAGCCAAGAAAGCGGAGATAACCCCCCTTTATAATATGCTGCTGGAGCTCTTTTTGGTAGAATGAGTTAGTTCTGAAAAGAACTTTTTTTTTTAAACAAGTGTTATGTTGTTTTTGATTTTTTAAACTTGCAACAACATTTTCATGTGTGACACAGGATCGAAATGAAATGAAGAAATTTATCTTTTCTCGGGGCATTTATGACTCTCAATTTTTAGTTTAGTAAGAATGAGGCTCTGCTCTCCGTACAGAAGAATTTCTCCACACTCGTTGCATTTCATGTGCACCTTTGCAAGATATGGTCTCAAGTCCATCACAGCACTCGATGGAGATACAGGTCGTCCACCAGAAGATGTGCTGGCTACCTCTGATGGTAATAGCGTGGCCAGGGCTCTTGTCGAAGCTTTTGCAAATTCCACAGGGTGCACTTGTTTGACATGCCGCACCATGGTATGTATGGAAAAGGAATATTTTTTTCTTGGATTTCCTCTTGAGAGAACCGAATTGCATATCGTGCAGGTAACTTTTGGCGCATTCACTTTCTTTTGTTCTTCAGGATAAGTGAAAAATTGCCAAATAAAAGATTCCTTTTTTCTTTTTAAAGGTAGTCGCTCATTTCCTTCAGATTCGGAAGATGAATGCGGGGCGGCAGCCATTTCAGCAAAGTCTTCCGAAGGGTGTTTAACGTCATTCTCTTTTGAGAGTAGAAAATATAGTGAGAGAAGTGGGTGGAGTGCTCCGTGTAAATTGCAGAATAGAAACTACTAAGAACCAATTGGAAGTGTTGTTTTCAAGTCACATGACTTCACATGCGCGTCTCAGGACGTGTACACGGTGATAGTATCTGGTCACGTACGCCATTTGGAAGTAGCGGTCTAATTCAGCAAAGTTTCAAAACGTGAAAAGGAGTAAATCCAAACACATCCGGATTTAATATATCTTCTGAGCTCGATTCAAGCATACAATTGTTAAAGTATAAAATCTTTTATATATTTTTTTTAAATACCAAGGTGTGTACATTCGGTCACGCACGAAAGTTTATGAAGACATTCGGCTCCATTTAATGAAAATTTTCATAATATTAAAAAAGAAGCCTAGGTTTAGTCTCTTTGACGTAGTATAAGTTCTTTGATGGGTCAATGAAGAAATTCAATAAGTTCAGATTGCAAAGTTTTCACGAAATATATAGGTGGGTGCGCGCAGTCGGTCGCGCACGAAAGCCTGGAAATGCGCTATCCATTTTATTGAGAACTGTTGCCGAGAGTGCGCACACCGGGTCGCGCACGAAAGTTTAGAAAGGCTATTTTTATTCACGGACAAATTTTAATGCGTTCAAAAAAAGGCAAGGTACAGACTTTCTAATTCTGTATCGCTTTACAAGGAGTCTCTATGCAACTTGAACAGTGAAGAAAACGGCTTGTTTCCGAAAAAAATATTTCCAGAACTTTATTGACAAAAGTATAGGTTGTATACACGAGATATTTCTGAATTAGCATTTTAAAAACCAATGAAATTCACTGAAAAAACCATAGGTTTTACACACGTTATAGTTAGGAAGTAGCATTTACAAAACCTATGAAATTCACTGAAAAAACCATAGGTTTGACACCAGTTATAGTTAGCTGGAAATTTTACTGATATAAAACCAATGAAATTCCACGTTATAGTTAGTTGGACTCACTATAACTTGCGCGTGTAATGTACTGCTGATGACGTCACATATTACATCACTCATGACATCACTGATGACACCATCCAGTGAATGTGTGTCTTTCTAAAAAATAAATATGTGTTATATATGTATATATTATTGAATATCTTAGTGAATACATATATTACTGAGTAATACTTAAATATGTAAAGTTTTGGACTTTTGTACGGTCAACAAAGAGGAGGACCTCATTGCAGTATGCACTATTTGGCACAAAAATGTTCATCAATGTAAGCCTGGTGCTCATTATAGTACTGGAGGCCAAACACCCTATTTCAGTAAAAAACCTGCAATCCAGTTGGAGGAGCATTTTAAAATAATTGTTCAACGTGGTTGTGGTGGTAAAGGTGAGGAGAGCCGGAGAACGTTAGCTAGAAGTCCAATCACGGGGGGAGGACGAAGAGGGTGACATCATCACACAAAGCAGCCCTTTCCCCAGCAATGCACCAGCTGTGTTACCTGCCTCAGTGACTTAACAATGACACAAGACTCAAATTCAGATAGGGACACCACAGCATAAAATGACTGCCCCCTACAAAGCTCACTGAGACTACCACCACCTACTTCTCAAAAGCCTCCTGCATCGGTGGCACCAGAAAATAAGTTAAAAATACAGGCTACTATAAGGGCAGGTTCAGGCAGGAGGAGCCCTATGACTGCAACCACCCAATGGCACATTTGTACGATGGTAAGCTGGAAAAAGTGTTAGAGACGGGCCTCTACCATTTTTCTTTTGAGGAAGGAGAGTGATTCTTATAATTTGTGGTACTGCATCAAAATTTGCTACAATTGGTTGGACAAGCTTTGCAGCTAAGTGTTGCTCACACTATCCACCTGACTACAGACATGTGAACCAGTTGTAAGGCGACTGATCACATGTGCATCACTACCCACTGGATCTATTATGCCTGGGTAAAGCAAAAGATATCTACAGGTCTTGGCCCTGAACAAAGTTTTAACATCATTTGGCTCCATGTAACAATGGCCATATGTGCCATGGAGAAATCACAAACAACTCTAAACATCTTTGACCAATTTAACAGAAAAGTGTCCCAGAGATCGCACAATTGGATTTCTTAACATTGACAATGGCAGTAACATAGTCAAGGCTATAGCAGATGGTGGATATTTCAGGGTCTTGTGTTTGGCCCATTGCATCAACTTGGTGGTGCAAGACTATCTTTAAAAAAAAAGAAGAAATAGTCAGCAACATACAGAAGAATCTGCACTTATTTCAGGTATTCTTTTAAGCCTGTAAATAGTTGTAGATGATTCAGTGTGCTTAATAGAGTTTGTTTGAGCAGGACAAATAGATTAATGACTATGTCATTCAAAGAGGATGTGATGCAGTTGGGAAAATTATGACCATAGATGTAGAGAAATGGGGCCTAGTCAAATGCCTGACACAGATGCTACTCCCTTTTGAAGTTTTCACAATGGAAGTTAGCTAGGGGGACAGTACGATGGGCCAAGTAGGCTGCATCTGCTACAGAATCAGCTAAGGATGTCTGAAAGGCTTGCCCCTGCAGGTGTGAGCGAAAACACAGAAGAGCTTGCCTTGGTTGAGAGCCTACTCTTTCGATTGGCTTCCAAGGCAAGGCTGCAAGACAACATCAGCATCAAACGAGTACATCTGTGCCTCACTACTTGATACATGGTGCAAAAAAATATCTGTCCAATTTCATTTCATTTTCTGGAGAAGATGTTTCAAAATACAAGAGGTGTATTGTTGAGCAAGCTGGAAATCTGGAAGAAGAACAGCTGGAACTCAGAGTCCCATCCCACACTTCTGGAAGGCTGACCTCAACTTCTAAAGAGGGAAGTCTTGTCTCACAACAGCCAATAACGATGTCAACTATAACACCAGCAACAACAGCAATAGAAGGACTGGGCTCAACCTCTGCATTGTATTGGTTTCAATTGAAAAGGCTTATGGTCACTGCAGAGGTGATGGCAAAATAGGTTGAGCAAGTAGCAGCACCAATGATGATCCAGAGGATGTTCCAGGATAATCTGGATGATCCAAAAGAGGTCTATGTGGATCAAAGCCCATTGCTGTATTGCTATGGGAAGATGTGCCAATGGCCAGAGCTCAGCAGGCTGGCAGCAAAGTATCTGGACCAGGTAACCATTGCACCAACTAATAATATATTATTGGATTATTCTGAGTGAGTATTCATGATTCGTGTGGTGGCAGACAGTGATGAAGGGTGTTCAACTCTCATTTGAAAACTTGATTGAGATGAGTTGCAATGTTTGGGTCTGAATGATGGGTGATCATGTTCTCCTGGAGGTGATTAGGTATTTCACAATTAGCCAGATATACTTGCAGAGTCCACTCCTTTTTTCTTTACAGACCACAACAGTCACTTTAGTTAACAGACAAAAACATATACAAAAGACTGCAATTCTGTTTCTCTACTTGTTCTTCAACAAGGACAAAGTTACTCAGAGTCAGGAGGAGGATGGAAGAACTCAGGGTGGGACAACGTCATCACGAGCTAGAACAAAGTAGGTATTGACTTCAAAGGGAAACACTAGCTTTGAGGCCTATTACTCAGCTATGGGGAATGGAGAGAGGTGCATTGATTTGTGAAATGTTGCTGAGTGTGTGTCTTACATTGGTGACAAATGGCAAACTCTTAGTCCTCTTGCTCTATGCTTTGCCTCTGAGTCTTCTTGGTACAGTCCTCATGAAGCTTAACTTTCTTCTGTCCTTCACCTTCATGCTAAAATACAGTTTCGGTTTTACAATCTTCAGGCCTTCTCGTCTCCTGCACAAACAAAAGGCGAAAGTGAGCTTAACCCTCCTGCTTACCTACTGGACCAGTCCAGACAGGCACCCAAGAGTAATGGTCATTCCTGAGGAGAATGCAGATGCACCACAAAATGATGCAATACAGCATAATTTTTCATTTAGCAATCATATTTTTAGAACTGGAAGGGATCACTCCTTTATAATTAGATTTTTTCAAACCTAGAAGACAAGAAGACAGAACATTTAGAGAGCCAATAAATTTGGCCTCTAGGGCAGAAAAACTGTTTGCAATGCATTTAACTGTACTGTGTCATAACCATTCCTTTGATTCCTTCCACTACAGATTGATGACGATGACGATAATGTGCTGCTCATCGCCCAGATGAATGTTGTCCTTGTTGAGTGTTTGTCTTTGTCACACCTTCTCCCAAATCCCCAGTCCCATCATGAAACCCCTAACCCTGATCCCCCGGCTGTGAGATTTATCGAGGTGTGACTTAATTTATACCATAAATGGATCACACACTTGGTGGGGCAGATGTGGTGAAAGCGACACCAACTCACTGCAGGACCTTCTATCACCCAAGCAATAGTCCACACTGGCCCAATTTACTCACCCGCACATAAAAGTGATTCATATTCTAGATATAGAAGAACATCAGGTGTCAGCATCATCATTCAGGCCTTGTGTCATGTAAACATTTAACCTAATTCACTCCAGAATATGAGTCAACTTTTCATGACTCAAATATTTTGTAACTTTTGATTTAATTATATACTACCTCTCCATTGCTAAAAAAAAGTTAGTCTGGCTAGTCTTTGCAATTTAACCACCATCAGTTATTCTTTGTTGTGTCATCTAGTACTCTGGTTCAATTCTTTGTAGAGCTATGATATAATTTATAACCCACTAACTCAGTGTTTTTATTTTCATTTAATTGCCTGTAATAAGTAATTTTTCCAAATAATTCTACAGTTGGAGCTCACCTGGGTGGGAGTAGGACCTTGCTTGTGAAATTGTGATGCCTTCCCTTTTATTGCTGCATCTATATGTAGGTTAGAGAACTATGGAGTGAATTAAACTAATTTAGTATGTGTGCAAGTAACTTCAACTGCATGACATTGTTTACCTAGGTTGTTGTAGTCAATATAGGTCATTGCAGGATCCCCCCCAAGTGGTCAATATATTTAGAGAGGTGTGAAACTAACTATAACTAACTGGTATACACTGTTGTATGCAGAGTACAAAAAACAGGCTGTGTAAAATATAAGGCAGCAGTGCAAAGTAAAATTAAAACACAAATAAACTATCTCAGGCATAAATCATAAAGAAATAAAATGCTACCCTTTAGTATTTTTAAAGAAAAAACAGCCTCTCCACCCACAACAGACCCATCCCTCTCCTCAAACAAATTGACCCATCCCCATTCCAGAACCAATGCCCAAATGTCTAGCAAATAACAAAACCAAATCCCAACTCCTTTTCCACCATCTCCACCTATAAATGTCCCTCCACTAAAAATAAAAGGGGCTAAAAGACGTAATTATACATTTGGGCCCACAGCTGGTCCAAGCCATATTCTATCCGGTCAAGCTGGCTTTCAAAATGCCTCCCCATGCAGTCAAGCTGCTGTAGGATGGGCTGCAGTGATTTTCTGTCAGAGAGGAAGGGGCAGTAGAACTTCCAGTCAGGGGCCTTGACATCAGGCACCAGTGATGGAATGGCCGGGAGGCTGAAGGCTGTACCTGACTGGCTGCACTGCACTAAGAGGCAGCTATTCCAGCCTCTTCTACCTCATCTGCCTGGGCCACCAGACACTGATATTCCAGCTGGATAAGGCCCAGCCTCTGCCACCACAGATAGACAGCTATCTCCTGGCTGCTCTGTGTTAAGGGTGGACCAGCATAAGTAGCTATATCTGGAAAACAATAAGTAGAAGAACAAATTGTAAATGATGCTCTGTTCGAACAATTGTTTAAAATTAGTGGGTGGCACAGTAGCAGTAAGCTGGTCCACCAGTTCCATTAGAATTTGATGTGATTATGATTAGAAGAGTTAAAAGGCTAATTTCAATTGTATCCAGACCTGCTTCACTTAAAATGCACTGACTGTTTGACAGAAAAGTATTAAGGCAGAATAACACTGGATTAAACGACTGTGATTTTTTTTCTTTAAAAGGCTTTTCTAGTTAATAAACAGACACTGAGTGGAAAAATAAAAATACATTTTCTCTCATTAATGGGTAGGGTCTTAATCACTATGGAGTGCAAGTTGTATTGTGCTAAATTAAGGGAGGTAAGATAGGTAGCGTGTTGGGTTATTTGCTACTGTCTGCAGCTGGGACAGCTGTAGTTGAACAATATCTATCTCTCATTGCAATGGCCCCACTCTTTGTGAAATGACTCACTTTCCACACTGACTCCTAAGAGACAGATGAATAATAAAAAACATACTACATCACACACCTCATGTATAGAAATGGCAGATATTATTATTGTCTCTGTTGTCGGTCGATGTTGGGTAAAATGATGCACTGCACTTCAGTATAGAGTATCCCATATGACAAACTTGAAGCTGAAATCAAGTCAGGCATCTAGGTCCACTTTACACACTGACCTCTGCCCCCAACAGAAATTATTTCCAACACATATATTTGCTGGACAGTAAGAAAAGGAAACTTGACTTACTCTACTACAGGGTAAGGTAAAGAGATTAGGCGGGTGGGTAGAGCTTTTGCTATGGAATGGATGGATTTGTCATGTGACTATTAAACTTTGACTTTTTCAGTCACTGTAGTTGACAAAAGTCATGAAACAAATCTTTAATGGAAAACCATGAAATATATTTTAGAATCACTTCACATGGCCATAAAATGTGCCACATGCCAATAATGGATTTCTCAATGTTTTGGTAGGCTAGGACAGAAGAACTTAGGGAAGAATAAAAGAGTGATGTACTAAGAGGTGATTGAGTGGACAAAGGGAAACGCACCATTGAGAAATTTGTAAAGGCTTCATTAACTGAAGCAGATGCACATTGTACACTGAAGTCACATAATTGAACCATACTGCACTTCAGTCGTGGGTGGTGAAATGCCATGCATAGGGAGGGGGTTAATGAATGAAGATCGGTGGGATACATATCTGCCTCGCTTACCAGATACGGTGAGTCAAGAGAGTAGAACAAAATATAAAGAAAATATGCCCCACTTTGAACCATAGCTTACATAACCATGAAACAACGTAAGTGAATTAGGTGAGCAGCATGCCCCTGTCCAGAAAAACTATCTTGTTCATTCATCCAAGCAATCCCTTTATTGATTCATCATTTCATTCTTCTTTATTCGCCCATAGCCACAGTTATTTAAGCTTTATTTGCTCTCATCCAGTCTTTCATCAACATTTCCAATCCATTATCCATCCATTCAGTTTCTACCCTTGTTTTTCATCCATTCATTCCTTTACCCAATATTGTTTATAATACTAGCTTACTTGGTCCCGCAATCTTCATATTCGACAGTAGAGGATCAAAAACCTGTTCTTAGTCTTACAAAACCATCAGATATATAGGGGAAATGAAAATATTACCAACAAAGCTGAATATATAACCAAACTAAAATTCTGGATTTTTTAAGTGCGAACTACTCACCCTTAAGGGTCTCAAGTTGCTGGGGGCCAATGGGGAGATTAATTAAGCTATTGCCCAGAGTCAAATGGTGCTGAGCTGCCACCAGGGATCGAACTGTGATATCTGCGCTCCGTAGTCAGATGCCCTGGTCGCAGTGCCACACCTCTAGACTAGTATGGCCAGCAAAAGTCAGCTACCAAAAAAATTATGAAATAAGGAATAAAAGATAATGCAGGTATAACAGGAATGAAACAAAAAGTGGATAGGGGACAGACTAAAAAAATAAACATGGCAATATTTTAAAGTAACATAGTGGGCTGGGGAAAGGAGCAAATCCATTATGCTTTGCACGTCTTGGTTCGTACTCCGTTCTCATCAACATGAAAGGAAGACTGCAGGTTAGAGTGTCAAAGCAACTTTATTTCACGCCAGCAACAGCAGGCTCGGGGCAGCAACTCCCG
Source organism: Lissotriton helveticus (assembly GCF_964261635.1). NCBI lineage: Eukaryota > Metazoa > Chordata > Amphibia > Caudata > Salamandridae > Lissotriton > Lissotriton helveticus. The sequence goes on along the minus strand of NC_136061.1, from coordinate 1,697,052,650 downwards.
TCCTGGACACTTCAATACCCCAACATTCTACCCTAAGTCCACAACAATTTTGAACACCAGCATTAGGGAAATAATAATAATAAATAATGGGACTTACTAGGCTGAGTGGAGCCCTCAGCCGTGGTGCTGGTGGTTGGGGCCTCCCTCCCAGCTCTTCCTAAACCCTCCTCTGAACTGCCCCTCTTCTTTCCCTTGGGTGCTGATGTAAGAAATGAAGAAGATAAAAAACTAGATCAGTGGTTGAGTTAATTACCCAAAGATTATCATAACAGGCAAACACAGTTACATTTTACTCATCTAAAACAGATTGCCTATAGTACTAGATTTGAGTCTATCAACTGCCGCTGAGTTGGTCACACTAAGCCCGGAAACCCAATTCCAGAGTTTCTTACCAATACCTAGATTTTGGAACTAATGCTTGCAATGAATGATCTTTGATTCTATTCTCATTTATCAGCCTTCTTTATGGACCAACTCAGTCTCCCTTTTTTTGCAATGCATAGTTGGATACTACACATCAATGTGAAATAGCTTGGGACTGTACGAGCTACATAAAAAAAGTCACAAAGAACATTAACTCACTGATATCACTAGTTCACCATGGTGACAGGAGGACAGAAGAGTCTGCAATGGCTTTTTATTTATTCATCCAAAGTGATTGCCAATGAGTATGATTAGGTAGCGACGAGCATGTATCTAGATGCTACTGAATCACATAATATTAATATTCAAAAGTAAACTGAACGTAAGTTACCTCAAAGTGTGAGCAGGATGCTATTAAGAATTCTATTTTTTAGTATTGTAAAACACAAACAGAACAAATAATTAATACTCACTAAGTCCTGGATTCTCTACGTTAAGCAGCTCCTTCTCTCGGTTAAGGTTTTCCGTTCAGTGGTGCATCAGCTGCTGGATGGTGCGCTGAACCTGGCTGGTCCACTGCACACCCCGGTGCACCCTTCCCCAGTGCAGCTGATGGTGCTGCAGGGAGAACCCACTGCCTGCTGCCAGTATGGAGGGGAGGTGACCTTACTGAAGATAGCCTGAGGCTGCATACCAGAGTGGCACTGCCACTCCCCTGTTCTTACATGGCACAGAGTGGAAATAGAAAAAGAAAAACGAAGGAAGGAAGGAAGGAAAGATTGAAGGAATGAAGGACGGAAAGAAGGAAGGAAGGAAGAAAGGAAGGAAGGAGGGAAGGAAGAGGAAGGAAGAAAGGAAGGAAGGAAGGAAGGAAGGAAGGAAGGAAGCAAGGAAGGAAGTAAGGAAGGAAGGAAGGAAGGAAGGAAGGAAGGAAGGAAGGAAGGAAGGAAGGAAGGAAGGAAGGAAGGAAGGAAGGAAGGAAGGAAGGAAATTAAATACCAAGTAAGCAAAGGAAACATAAAAAAGTACAAAAGGTCACAAAAAACAAAAAAAATTAAGAAAAGTGAAACGCAAAGACACAGAAACGCACAATAAGATAATAAATAACAATTTGGGGTAGAATGATTAGGAAGGAAGAGAATTGAAAGGATTGACAGTGGATTCAAAAATAGGCCCAGCACCACGAACAGAAAAGAGAAAACAAGATGACTTTTCCCATGTGAACCGCATGGCAACATTCGTGTGCAACTTACAATGGTGCGTTTGATGTCAAATGCAGCTTGAACTAGCATACCAGGGAACTCTGCTTGATCCTGGAACTCTGTGCAGCTTAGCGGAGGTCTTCAGCCATTTTGTGGAGTTCTTCATAGCATGAATCTCCAAACTCTGCCCAGGCCTACTTTTTAATACATATAAGACAGCCCTAGGGAGAACCTAGATGTGCCTTGATTGGCCCTCACGGGAAGGATGGGAGGGAGGAGCTGGGCACAGCTCTACTTACCCTTGAATATGTTGTGCCTGGCTCCATACAAAGGGCTGCATACCCCCTTTAGTTAGTCCAGAGCCAGGGCCGGGAAGGTAAAACACATGTATATTTAAAGGGTAACCTTCGTAAGCTTCTCCCATTTTAAAGGCAGATTTGGGTATAAGTAATTGACCTCAGACACCATTTTTTCAGTACATCTCTGGACATCTGAATACTATGCCAGGAAGATTAACTGCTGTCCTGCTGAAATTAATGCCACTCTGCTGGACTACTGCTCTGAAAGACTGCTGCCCTGCTGTGTGGACCTGCTGCTTTCTGCCCTCCTGCCTGAGTGGAAAGGACTGGACCTGCATTTGTTGATCCTAGGACCACCAGAGGGACTACAAGGGCTAGTTGGCTGGCCTCCTGACTTGAGCCTCTGTGACAGAAGGCTCCCATAACTTAGACTCCAGCACCTGGACCCTGCCATTTGTGAGTCAACCCAGTCACGCGGTACCACCCCAGTCCTAGTCCCTTGGAAGTTGGCTTAAGGTGTTCCGTCTCTCTTATGCTGAACAGCATAACCCCAAGCAGAATTGATGCATCACACCCACTGCATGGATGTTCTCTGATGCAAAGACTCCCATTGCAATGCAGACCATTGCCACATCAGAACCACTGCTATGTGGCGCATCCTTGGCGCAGACAGCCTTGACGATCATGCCAGACTCCACATCGCATGTTAAACAATGCTTCCATAGAACTCATTTGCTCATTAATTTGAATCAGCACAAATGATGATTGATGATCTGCATTTAAATTATCATAACAAAGAAGTCAAAGGATAATAAAAGTAGTCAAGTCAAGTCAAGTCAATGCAAGCTTTATTCGATTATTTAAAATCATAAAAGCAATTCCATCACATATATAAAAGTGGCAATTCATATGTTAAAAACAATTCGCGTATAAAAACAATTTAGATTAAAAAGAGCATTTAGGAGAACAATTTCATATATTTACATGGGATATAGAAATTCATCGGTAGAACTTTTGGATAGTAATTATTAACACATATCAAGGAACATTTAACTTCAGTTTTTTAGACTTAGGACGCATAGCAGCAACCAAAAAACTTGCGACCCCAAATATTACTCTGATGCTACTCAGGAGCTGTAGGTAACGGAGAGCGGGACGGACTTAAGTAAACCCTGCTTCTCTCAATATAGGTAATAAAAACTGTTTCCTACATTCCTCATAATGGCCGCAAAACATAGTAAAGTGCATCAGGGTCTGTTCAGAGAAATTATCACAGGTACAGGGAATAGATGGATCTGACTTTCCCCATACTGGATAATTCCCCAAAGAATATTGGATGATATTAAGTCTAAATCTCACAAGGAGATTACGATGGAAGGGCCGGGTCACAATAATCAAGTAGGGTTCCAATTTTTGGGTAGTCTGAAGTATGTAATTAGCTCTAACTCCTGGTTTTTGGAGCTCTACTTCCTCCCGTTCCATCTCCATACGTCCCAAGAAATTGTTCTTAATCCACAATACATCACCCTTCTTGATGGTGCTCGGTGCGAAGTATAGTTCTGGCCTTCCCAGTTTACAAAAAGTGTTTTTAATGTAAGCCAACCATGCAGGTGCTCCAAGTGACGGCACAGTGCCAGTGTATTTAAGTGAGCCATAGAGAAGCAAACATATATTCCACCAACAATATTTGCCATGTGTACAATGGGTCCCCACCGATCGGACACAAAACCATTTCTTAGAAGCCCAATGTTATGAGCATTTCAGTGTCAATAGTTTGACAATCAATGTTATGGGTGGACCCTAGTCCATCAACGTTTCGACTCCCCCAAAGTAATTTACATGGGGTTTTCATCGGGAGAACAAAAAGGCAGAAACCTGTCCAGAGGAATCTGGTTTCAATTTGCACATGTTGTGTGTTTAGGGCAGAAAGAATGTGAATTTAATTGGGATGATACTTTCAAGCTCACTGAGAAGTGCCGATAATGAGCTCCTGACAGCATGTGGCTTTCACATTGACTCCACATCGCAGTCTTGCAGCCCCTTGGAACCAATGTATTACCTTGACTGCACAACACCAGACTTCACATCGCAAGCCCTCATCAACAGGATCCTAAACAATGATACAGACCATTAGGCTTCACACAAACAGTTGCTTTGAGATGTTTTTAGCCTGGCACTTGAAGTGTTCATTTTTCACTGGTTTGAATGATTTCATTTACCTTACTTTAGGTGTTGCTTAGCTTTTCGGTCCACCGCAGCTTGTACTTTTTGCATGGAGAAGCCTCATACTTTTCTCACTTCCTGTGTGTTGCTGGAAAGTAGGTTAGCTGTCTAGCAGCCCATTTGCATCCAGCTATTTAGACCTGATGCCTGCATTGACACGCTGCCATTAGGCTTCAGGCAAGCAGTAACTTTGAGCTGTTTTTACGCTGGCACTTAGGGCCAGATGTAGGAAGGCAAATACCGGTCGATAACGGCCGATTTCGGCCGTTACCGACCGGTATTTGGAGTTTGGGATGTAGGGGCATGTTAAAATACAGATTCGGTAATTTTACCGAATCGGTAAAATACCGAATCGGTATAATTAACAAATCTGTATTTTGACATATAGGTAGCACTGTAATCAGTGCTACAGGGGTTTAAGAATTCTTAATTTACTTTTGTTTTTGAAACAGTGCCATGTTGCAGACATACATGCCCTAAGGGCATATATGTCTGCAACATGTGCACCCATGCAAAATTGACGGGTACAACAGGGTGTCAAAGTGACACCCTGCCACCCTTCAATGTTTCCCCCAATTACCGAATCGGTTGTTATGACGGCCTGGTCTCGTCATAACAGTTAATTCCCTGCCTGTGCGGGAGAATTAATGAGTGGGCGGGGTAGTGACGAGATCAGGCAGTCATGAGCACAGCTCCACCATGACTCATGACGGCCTGGTCTCGTCACGAGCACCGCGGTGCCGGGCTCAAAACCCCCCGTCCCCTCTGCACCATGAGGGAATTAGACCCCCGGGGAAGAGGTTAAATGATACGAGTTGACCAACTTGGATTGCTGACAACCCCATTGGTTATCAATACACCTTAATATCTCCTGTTGACTCCTTAGGGCTTAGAGGGCTTTCATGTCAATGTCAGGTCATTAACTTAACATGCTGTAGAACATTGGAACCTGCTTCCTTCGATGTTACCTGAGGTTTGTTTTGTCGCTGAAATCTGGTTGAGCCAGTCCTCTTCATCAGCCATCACCCTGGCTATCCTAGACCAATACTCTATGCTTAGATTGGATAGGGAGGGCAGGATAGTGGGTGGAATTTACATTATTTTAAAAACACCATTAAACTTTCTAATGTAGATTCCTTTCTGGTATTCTGGGCAGACATATACATATTTAAATTTGTACTTTCTTCCAAGGACTGTTTGAGAGGTGCTTTAATATATCGCCCATCGGGGTAAAAAAAACAATTCAAGGGGTGTGGCCCTGATGGCGACCCAATAGGATGTGTTCTCTGGTCTCTCCACTCCCACCTGGCAAAGCCCTGTCTAATAGCTGCGGAAAGGGGGGCACTGAGGACTATGACCTACCCCAGCGGGACACCCTTCCGGAGGGGGGGTCATCAGAGTGTGAATGCAGGCCATGACAAGCACTGGGAGCCGGTCACTAAGAAGCGCGCTCAGAGACAGCCCACAGCTGGCCTGCTGGCACTGAAAAGGGGCTGGTGCATCGACAGAAGAGTGCCCCTCCAGAGATCCCTGAAGGTCTGGGACGGGCGCAGCTGACGAGGCCAGGTCGGGGTGAGGCGGTGTTTGGGGGAACAGCTCGCTGACTCGCACCACTGGAGAGTGCAGAGACGCCCTTGGCGGCCTAAGCACGTCCCCAGGCACAGATCTGCTTGCGGGCTTGACAAGATTGCGGCCTGCAGTCTGCGGCCTCTTTCAGCAGACAGGGCTGGGGTTGCTGGCCCACTTGTGGCCCCAGTGCAGGGCAAGAGCCCCAGAGGAACTTGTAGGGGACAGAGCCCATACCCTGCAACAGCAGCAAGCTAGTGCTCGATGGCGGCTCACGGCCGGCCTACCAGTACAAAAAAGTGGCTGGCACTGTGATGGAGGATTGCCGCTCCGGAGAAACCCTGAAGGCCTGTGAACGGGTGAGGCCGGCAGGCACAGCAGTCAAGGCTAGGTCAGGGTAAAGCGGAGTCTGATTTCAGCGGCTCACCGACTTCCACCGCTGGGGAGCGCGGAGATGTCTTTGGCAGCCAAAACGCAAGCCCAAGCAAAGAGCGGCTTGCAGGCTTGAATGAATTGCGGCCTGCGGTCTTCTTCAGCAGACAGCTGTGTGGGGCTAGGGTCGCTAGCCCACTTGTGATCCCTATGCAGAACAGGAACCCCGGAGGAGCTCGTGGGTGATGGGGCCCTTACCTTGCAACAGCGGCACGCCAGCAGGGACTCCATCCGTTTAATGACTCACAGCATGACAGTGGGCAGGGGCAGATAGCCCCCATGGCGATATATCATCCATGTGGGGGTTGCAAAGGCTCCGACAGGCCTAAAACGTGAGTCCAGCAAACCGGTGAGGTCACGGTGGGCCACTGAGTCTGCAGGCAATGCCATTGAGATGCACAGATGAGTAGACAAGTGCCTATACGGCCTGTAAGAACCAGCACCCTGCAATGGACACCAGCAAGGGATGGAGGGACAGATCAGTAAATGACATGTTGCTTACACTGTCTTACCCACAGCTAAACGGCTAGACTCCCTCGAAGGCCACTGAAGAGCTTGAGGGAGCAGACAGAGTGGAGCCCCCAGTCAGCCGATCCTTTCTCGAATCACTCTACTTCTCTCTTCGAGAGGACCTGTCGGCCATGAAGCGAGACCTCTCGGCTGACTTCCGAGAGGTGAGACGAGACATAGACTCCTTGGGGGAGAGGGTCAACACCTTGGAGGAACGCAAAGCTGGCCAAGATGGGGAACTAAGGAATCTTCCTCAAGAAGTCATCCAGCTGCAGGAGCAGAACCTTGACCTCCAGGCCCATACAGAGGACTTGGAAAACAGGTCCCGGCCCAATAACATCCGCATCCGAGGCATAACGTATTGAATGGAAGACACAAACATCAATGCCTTTGTGACCGACCTCTTCCATTTACTCCTGGGCGTGGTGTAGGACTTTCCTATCAAGCTTGACTGCACACATAGAGTAGTGTCTCGGAGGGCCGCTCCAGCCCCTCCAGCGGATATTCTGACCTATGTGCATGATTTCCAGCTTAAGGAACGCATACTCCTAGCGGCCAAGGATAATCCCGCTTTCCAGTACAAAAGCCAGAAGCCCACATTGTACTAAGACTTAGCCACATCCACACCAGTGAAGCCTAAAGCTGAACACCAGTGAGCAGCTGGCATCTCATGGGCACACCCCTTCTGGCTAATTTTCACCTCTATAGGGGAGCTCTGACAATTACGTTCATTGTCTGCGGCTTATAAGCTACTGGACATTGATGCATCTGCGGTGCAGAAGCTACAACAGGGCACACCGAGCTGAATTTGTTGGAGCAGCCACGGATGTACCACTATCAAGTCCCCAACTCAGGCGTTGCGTCCTGACCTGGACACTATGGCCAAAGAACCTCAGGTGGTTTTGGCATTTCTGGCCGGGGCCTCCTTTGAGTAGCCATCGATCATAACTGAGGAGCAGATGATGAGCATTTTGCCGACCTTCATCCCCGCCTTCTGAGATGCTTCATTGCAAAAACTGAGCTGCCTTTGGAGGGGTGGAGACACTACCTCCCACTACCTCCTAATCTTCATCCCAGGAATCGGAATCTCCGGACATTTGTTTGCTGCACAATGTCTTTCTTTACTGGTATAGTTATTTTTTGTTTTTCTTTTCTGATCTCCTTCTTGGGCCCTTCATACGCCAAGTCTCCCACACTAAATGCTGTCCTTTCAATGTTCCATTTCTCGGCACACTGGGATGTCTGTAGGCAGTGGCCCCTAGCACACACTGGCACCTCACATAGCCTCCCACCCCAGTCTAGGCCCGCATGTTAGCGAACATTTAAATTCTTGTACTAAATGTGAAGTGGTTAAACAAGCTAATCAAAAGAAGAGCTGTCCTATCTTATCTTGAGATACCCATAGGCTCCGATCAAAGGCTTTCCCACATCAATATTTCTCCTCACACCCAACCAAAACGGCAGGAAATGCCATTCTTATCTCCTGCAATTTCAGAGAGATGGTGGGAGTGAAAATATCTGAAATTAGGGGTGGCTTCTGGCCCTCTCAGTGTCTATTAACACATACACTCTCACACTAGCCTTCATATATGCACCCAATGAAGGTCAAAGGGCATTTCTCCCCAGAGCAGTAATGGGCTTGAAGAATTCCACAGACAAGCAGATACTGGTGAGGGGTGATATAAATATGGTGTTCGACAATCGGCTAGACCATTCAGCTCAACAACAGGGACACACAGAGGCCCTCTCCAAGAGTGGGAGGGAAAGGCTGCAGGATCTTGGGATTGTTGATATCTGGTGCTCTCTCCACCCACATGCTACTATACATTTTACTCTCATTCACATAAAACCTATGCCAGCTAGCCCACTTGTGAACCCTATGCAGAACAGGAACCCCGGAGGAGCTCGTGGGTGATGGGGCCCTTACCTTGCAACAGCGGCACGCCAGCAGGGACTCCATCCGTTTAACGACTCACAGCGTGACAGTGGGCAGGGGCAGATAGCCCCCCTGACGATATATCATCCATGTGGGGGTGGCGAAGGCTCCGACAGGCCCAAAACGTGAGTCCAGCAAACCGGTGAGGCCACGGTGTGCCGCTGAGTCTGCAGGCAATGCCATTGAGATGCATAGATGAGTAGACAAGTGCCTATACGGCCTGTAAGAACCAGCACCCTGCAATGGACACCAGCAAGGGATGGAGGGACAGATCAGTAAAGGACATTTTGCTTAAACTGTCTTACCCACAGCTAAATGGCTAGACTCCCTCGAAGGCCACTGAAGAGCATTAGGTCCCAATCCCTGCTCCCCTTGATGCTCACTTTGGACATTGAACCCCGAACACTCTCAGACCACACCACATTGACTCTGACACTAGCAATACCTCTGGTGGACAGACTACCATTCTCCTGGTGGCTGTGCAACACACTCCTGCACCGCCCGGCAGTAGTGCAATGTCTAACCAAGACATCGGAGGAGTTCAGGGTTTTTAATGATATCCCAGATATCCCAATTGCTTCCCTATGGGAAACGTTCAATCTGGTGGCGAGTGGGGACCTCATTGCTACGTCCTCAGTGAATAACAAGATCTGTAGAGACAACAGGGAAGTCCTATTCAGACAAATGTAGGAGCTAGAATGTATACACACGTGTACAGAGTGCCCCTGGTGTGACGGCAATTAGAGGCAGTGCGCCCGCAGCTTGCTGACCTTGACCTGGACTAGGCAGAGTATGCCACCTTATGACTGAAGCACTCCTTTTACATTGTGGGGGATAGGTGTGGGTGCCCGTTGGCCCATAAATTTTGCGCTCAATGCCAACCGGCCACTGTCCATGTAGTTCGAGATACGACCGGCTCCGAGTGCACACGGGACACAGATATCTCTCTCAGATTTTGAGATTTGTATGCCGAACTGTATACAGCGCAACTCCTGACAGAACAGGACTTTCCAAAATATTTGCACAGGGTAACTCATTCCCGGGTGACTCCGGATCAGGCCTCCAGCCTAGACAGCCCAATCCACATTGAGGAGGTGATATCTGCCATGGCCCGACTAAAAAACCTTAAATCCCCAGTCCCGATGGGTTTACCTTTATTTTCTATAAAACCTTCTGCACTATCCTAGACCCTATTTCACCCAGATTCTTCAATGCGATAGGGGACACCTCTGACATCCCACCCACAATGCTCCTTGCCTCAGTTGTCCTTCCTCCCAAATAAGGCAAGGATAGTCGGCATTGTGCCTCTTACCAACTAAGATCTCTTCTGAACATTGACTTAAAGCTTTTCACAGGTATTCTGGCAGCTGGGCTGGGGCCACTGGTGGATCCAGACCAGGCAGGGTTTGTGGCAACTAGGCAATGCGGGGACAATACACAGAGACTACTTCACCTCATTGACAAGGCTTACCATCAACGGGTTGAACGGGTAGTGTTGTCGGTCGATGCTGAAAAAGCATTTGACAGAGTGCACTGGGCATTCTTGGAGGCCACCTCGGAGCAGTTTGGAGTGGGGGATCGCTTTCGCAAATGGGTACTTAGTAGCTATAGTCACCCCATGGCTACAGTTCGAGTGAATGGATATAATTTGGATCCCTTCCCAATAGCACGTGGCACAGTGCAGGGGTGCCCGCTCTCTCTAGTGCTGTTTCCTCTGTACATGGACCCCTTGGCCCCCAGAGTGTGTGATAATCCGCTGATCTCCGGGGTCCAGCTCTGGGGGGAATACCACACTGCAAGGTTATATGTTGATGACGTAATTTACTCGCTTGAGGACCCCCAGACCTCAATTCAGGCATTCCTTGCAGAACTGGAGAACTTTGTAGAGGCCTCGGGCTTCCCGGTCAACATTTCCATGTCACAAGCTTTGGGGATTTCTCTACAGCCCTCCACCAAGAATGCCCTAGAGAGATATGCCCGCTTCAGTGGGAGCTGGAAATGATTCTGTATCTGGGCATAAGGTTGGCAACTTCAATCCAAGCCACAGTCACCCTAAACTACAACCAACTCCTGTCACAGACACAACTATACCTTTGCCGCTGGCTGCCATTTGGCCTCTTGTAGCTGGGTCACGTGGGGGCACTTAAAATTATTATGCTCCAGAAAATATTATACCTCTTCCAGACAGTTCCGGTAGAGTCCCCCCCAGTATCTTGAAATTGCGCCAACAAGAATTCCTTTCATTTGGGCAGATAAAAAAGATAGGATGAACAGGGACCTGAGCTACAGACCCCCAGGGGAGGGCGGCATTGGGATTCCTAATATTGACCGCTACTACCGGGCTACCTAGCTATAGGTCCTGCTGGAAAGGTCCTGTAGCGAATCCTAAAGGCACTGGCTATTTATGAAAAGAGCCCTAGCTGGCCAGTCCTTGTGGAAAATCCCCTTTCTCCATAAATCTCGGTGCCCTGCAGGGCTATACAAATTGCCAGTCAAGCGTGCAATTCTGAGGGCTTGGGACATGTTTGCTGTATGATGCAACCTTACCGCCGTCCCTTCGCCCCTACTCCTATAACTAATAACCCCGCCTTCACTCTGGGCCTTGACCTTGTGACCCTCAGGCTCTGGGATGGAGGGTCCTTTGACCTTCGAGGATCTTCGTGTCAATCTTGCGCTACCAGAGACCAAGTTCAGCAGACACACTCCCGGGTACTGCATCCCTCAGTACGCCCAGGGGCGCAAAGACCACTTATCCCATACAAGAAGTGGCTACATTCTAAACTGACAAGCAAGTGTCTTATCATGGAGCTTTATCATTTCCGGTGGCCCCCGGAACAGTCAGTCGAATCTGCAGGGCAGAGACGCTGGGAGGCGGAACTGGGGTGCATGCTGCCACAGAAGGAATGGGGGACATTTTTTATCTGGCAATACATACAGCACAAAATGTCTCCAGCATAGAAACAGCAACCAAGATTGCGTCATATTGGTATCTCACCCCTCAGACTACACAGGAGCAACCCCAGCCGCACTTCAGGCTGCTAGATAAATTGCTGGACTGATGGCACGCTGACATACTTGTTATTGGGCTGCCCCGCCCTCACTTCATTCTGGGAACAGATCCTCATTGAAATAGATAATCACTTCGATACACAAATACCGCGTTTTCCGGCATATGTCCTCCTGGGTCTGCCCAACATGCTTACATTCCCCCTCAGATCACGAAGAGGCAGAGAAATAGGGATTGTATTAGGCGCGGCCCTGCAAAACATTCTGTCTCACTGGGACACAGACCGGATACCCACGTTCCAGGGGTGGCTGCATAGGTTATGGCATGTACTGCGTATGGAGCGTATATCCCTTTTGCGCCAAGGGGACAGAGCCTCCTTTGCAGAACTGTGGCACCATTGCTAGCCTTGTTGAGCCCAGAAATCTGGGCGCTTACCTACCCCAGATATTTGCACCTTCTGCGCCTCACCACGCTGCTGCAAGATCTGGCACAACCTCTACTAACAGGTCACACACCTCGATAACTCTGATCTTTTATTTCTGTCTCCACATCAGACGGGTACAGGAAGGAGAGGATTACACTCAGGGAGTTTGGGGGAAGGACCTTATGGGGGTCTCGGGTAGGAGTAGGTGGGGGCATGGGGAGTTGAAGTTTGCTTTTGTCTCTGGCGTTACGCTCTTGCATGACTTGCTTGGCTCCTCACTGAAGGCACTGTATTGTTCATGTTCTATATCGATTAAAAGATTTAAACTTAAAAAAGAGTTCAGCCAGTGCCTAATTGAATATATTACACCTCATGTCCTAGCAGCAAAGCTGTTTGTTTTGTTGGGGAACTTCAATCACCATGCTGAAGATTCTGATGATGTGGAGGTGAGTCAGCTGATCGCTGACTTAGCCACACTTGGCCTTCACCCAAAAATTATTGGACCCACGCATGCTGCAGGGCATACACTAGATTGAATTTTTACAAAAGCTATGTCTCCAACCTGTGAACAACAGCAACCGTTACTCTGGATGGACCATTCATTGATTAGATTCAGTATGCCCATGACAACTGATAGTGATAAAACACCTAAAGTTGTGAAAATTGATTTAAGCAATGGCTGAAAATCACTCCAGACTAAGGAGTTTGAACTTACTGGCATAGCAGCTGCGTCAGATGGGGTGCAAGTGCTCTTAGAATATCATAGTCCTTTAACCCCTTCGCCGCGACGCAAATTTCACTGCGGCGCGAATTCGCCGTGACGCGTGGGTAGGGGTGAGCGCGACGTTGCTGTGCTCGTAACGGAACCATGCCATTATGAGTCATAGGCGGCGTGTGCCCATGACGACGTGCTCATTAATTCTCCTGCGCAGGTGGGATATTAATGCCGTGAGGGAGGAGCGGCAGCCGCATGACGGAACCACGCCGTCATGAGCACACACCGCCCGTGGCTCATGATGGCATGGTTCCATTATGAGCAGGCAACTGGTTATGCACAGCTTTTGATAAGATTGCCCCTCTCAAATTGTGTCCTAATTCCACACACGGATCGCATGTGCCCTGGTATAAGTTAGCACGCAGGTCAGAGAAAATTAGAAAGACAGTGACGAAGCACAAACAATGCTTGTGATAGGGAGGTGAAAAGAGCAGCTTTAACACGCTATTCCCCATAACATTAAGATTACCTGGAAAGGTATATCTCTGATCAAATTGCCTAGCCTAAACATTTGTCGAAAGTTCTATTTAAAGTGCTTCATGATATACAGGCATCACAGGTACTTTGTGATTTGCTGGCTAACCATTTCGAAGGGGAAGTGAACAATATTTATCAGAACTTCCCAAGCCATCCTGAAGAGATATATTTTATATTACCCTTCTCCATCGATGTTTCTAGCTTGGGAAAATTTAAAAGGTTTCTCTGGAGGAAATTCAGTTAGCCCTCTTTTCAGCCACATCGGGATCTCCTTTATATATTTGTCCTCGCAAGATCTCTGCTGCTCTGTCTAACAAGCTGGCCCCTGTCATCCATTCCTTATTCAATCTATCTGTCAATTCTGGAAAAATCCCAGTGACCCAGAAGGTGGTTCAAGTTAGGCCAATCCCAAAAAAAGACAAACTTAGCACCTTCCAACTTTTCTTACAATTGTCCAATCTCGTTGCTTCCTTTAAGGGGTAATCTTTTGTAAGGACTAATAAACAAGCATTTATTTTAGTGCCTAGAGGTTAATTAGATCTAGCAACCCATCTTGATGGTGTTTTAGACCTTCACATAGTCCTGAGACAGCATTGGTAGTAGTCATTGATGACATCAAAGGAACTTTAACTGTTAAATACTATTTATGCTAGTGCTGCTAGACTTGTCTGCAGCATTTGATACTGTGTCTCATCCCCGGCTACTTCATAGGTTACATGAGATTGGGATTTTTGGATCAGCGCTAGACTGGCTTGGAGATTCTCTTTCCAAAAGAACCCAAACTATTACGTTGAGCTCTTTAAAGTCTTGCATTATGAAGCTGGACAAGGGGGAGCCCCATTGCTCTTCCCTCAGCCCCTTGCCTTTCAATATATATATTGCACCCCTCACCAAGATTGTTAATACCATAAGCTTTGAAATAATATCATACGCGGACGACACAGAATGTATAATTCCATGTGATAAAGAACAGCTTAAAGCAAAAAAAAGCTTTTCAGCTGGGATGACAGAGAACTGCCTCCAGCTGAATGCTGGAAAAACAGAGATTGTGCTGTTTGGCAAAGCCCAACAGCACTGCTCCCATACCCAAACAGGTGGTTAAGAACTTGGGAGTATGTCTTGACCAACCTCTTACTCTGAAAGAGTAGGTGATGTCCATCACAGGCTCATGTTTTCAAATCATGAGCTTCCTGAGAAGAGCCTTTCCATTCTTGGCACACACATCAAGGAAAATGGTGGTTCAGGATTTTGTGATTAGCCGTCTGGACTACGGTGATATACTATTGGCTTTGACAAAGGAGATGTTGCTATCTAAACCACAAGTTCTGCAGAACACCACAGATTGTCTCATTTGCAACCTTCCATCAGGGGTGGCATCCACTCCCCTTATCCGTGCCTTACATTGGCTACTAGTACAGATGAGAATCATTTCTAAAATGTGTTGCCTTACACATAAAGCTCTGACTGAAAAAAGTCCCTGGTTACCTACCTTCAGAGCTTAGCCACCATTGTCCGCTTAGACACCTTAGATCTAGGGCTACAGCCCTGTTAACTTGTGTCAAAAAGTAAACATCAGGGAGTAGGTCTTTCTCTTACCTAGCCCCTTTCTATTGGAACAAGTCAAGTCAAGTCAAAAACACTTTATTCGATTAAATAAAAATCATAAAAGTATACTATACAAATACATAAAAACATCATACAGAGATGTTGTTTACTGTACATTTAAAATTCAATACCAATACATATGGATTGACACTTAGTTCACAGAATTACACAATTATCAGCGATATTTCATATTTCATTATAAAAAATATACAATGAACCAGAACCTGGAAGTTAGTTTGTACTGTCAGATATAGGGCAAACATTAACCATAACCCCAACTGCACTCATCTGGAGTCTCTTCCGTCTAGCACGGATTGATGCAATCAAGAAATTGGCTACACAGAACATCACCAGATGATTTTCCATTAATTGAAGGAACAACAATGCAGGTTTCAACTGTAAAAACCCCATTTCCCTTAATAGTGGCTTAATATATTTTTCCCTGCCTTCCAGAAAGAAAGGACAGAAAAATACAAAATGTATCAGATCCTGATCAGAGAAATTGTCACATTCACATGGTACATTATCCATTGGGGTGCACCACTTCTCGTAAATACCCAGCAGAAAATGTGCCTGATTAAATCTGAATTTGGTTAGCAACCAACGGTGGTAGGGTCGTGTACCAATAGTCAGATATGGTTGTACTGACATTGAGGTAATCAGCATAAAATGTGACCTTACTGTAGGTTTAGATATTTCAGTCAACTCTCTTTCCATTTCTCGGATCTTTATAAAATTGAACAAGCTGCTGCATCATTTTTGAAGTTTTTCAAACTACTTTCTCTTTAGGAAAGCACTTAAGACAATGTTTAATGGCTTCGCCAAGATATCCCTCCTGGGGTGATTTGTGTGCATTATAAATTAAAATAGCAGAGCAGAACATCACACCGCTGCCTCACCGCACCTCGGAACAAATGCATCGCTTCAGCAGCACAACACATCTCTACAAGCCAGGATTTAGGGTAGTGTTTTTCAGCAGGCCCAACTGGGTACCTGTAGCTGGCTGCGTTCCAGCGAGGTTGGGCTGAACTTTAGACTTTGTCCTTCAAGCCTGGTGTGACCAGTTATCTACAGTTGGTACTTTGTGCTTATTGATGCTAATGTTACTCAAATCCTTAAAGAAGAATTTTGCTGGTTCTACTGACTGGAATTTTGTCATTTTGATCTTGTTTCATTTATTCAAAAATTACGGTTTCTCAACTTGTGAGGGATCATTTTGCGGTGTGTTTTCAATGTGCTACTTTTTGATGAATTGCACAATTTCTTTACATATTGCCTCTAAGTTAAGATTGACTGCTCTGTGCCAAGCTATCAGAGGGTTGAACACAGGTCAATTTAAGGTTTGCTTGTAACTTCACCCTGACAAGGATTGTGGTTTCTGCTTGAGTAGGATTCCACCCCCTCAAACAGTAACTCTATTTCATACAAATATTATAAAGTTTTTGTGTGAAATCTTAACATATTAAAGATGGGGCAGCAGTATATGGGACAAGTTCATTATGATACCTCTGTGAACATCAATTCTAAGTGACATTTAACCGCTTCCGTGCGGCGCGTTAGCCGCGCCCTGTGCTGGACATTCCAGAACAGGGCGCGGTCGTGACGAAACCGTTCCGTCATCAGCACAGCTCAGCCGTAACTGATGACGGAACGGTTCCGTCACCAGCATCGAAGGGGTTAAAGAGCTGTGTGTAATGGAATTCAACTGCATCAACAGATGCTTTATGAGACCTTGGTAGATGTTTCACAACAGGCTGGGCAGTGAATTCCTACTCTCCCCTTAATAAAGAATACAGCACAGGGTGTTGGGTTTTCCGGGGCCGGTGCTGGCTTGCGGATCGATGCCACGCACCTCCTCTCCTTAATAAAGTAAATGGCCTTGATGTAGGGGCCATCTACCCTTAGTAAAGATATGGCCCCGGGGAAAGAGGACCCTGGGGCCACTTACGGCTCACTTGGGAAGGCCGCCGCATTGTCCCATTCCCAATAATAAAAAGATCAATACATAATTGCTGGCCCCCACCAGCACCCTGGACACTCAAAATCTAAATATATTTTTTTTTTATAATAAATGAGTGACAGGAGCCACTTATTTACTACTCACAGCTCCTTGCAAGGAACGCTACATGATGCCTTACAAGGGCTTTTTAAAACATATATTTTTTGCCTAGTGGTTGTTTAAGAAGGCATAGGGGCACTACCCTGTATTTTAATAGTGCAGATAGCTGCAGTGAGTGCAACATCCCCACAGCAACATTAAAAAAGAGATAGTAAGTCTCATTGGTCATTAAATCCATGACCCCAGGAGGGCTTACAATATTTTTTAAGAGCACTCCTGGCTGGTTCCATGGCTGCACTTTGTAGCTTAGAAAAAAAAAGACTCAAATGTTTTTTTTTCGAAAGCTTTATTAAATTTGTAAATGGCAATCACTTGTATTAAATTTTGAACTGGGTGAAATATACATTTATATAAATGTACAATGTATATAAAAATATATATATGTAATTTTTTTGTCAAAAACAATACATGTGCTTTATATATGTTGATATTCTGACCCTCCATAAAGCCAATAGGTTCATTGTTTATATTTTCATGATATGTACCTCTGACAAAATCAGTCGCTCTGCCTTACTTAAAATGACACCCCTTATATTCAGCCATATGCTCCAGCGGAAATTTGGGTGCCAGGCTGAGCACACAATCCCTGCATCGCACATGGCTTGTGTGCAGCAGAAGGGCTAGTCACTAGCGGTGGTTGGGCTCAGGAGTCAGGACCTCACCCGTGACAAACACTATGTTGCACATAGCCAGAAGACTGCTAGTTGTACTGCACAGCACTGCTAATTTCCCTCCCTTTAAACTTTATTTCATGGGATGGGGTTCCTGGGGTCTACAATGTCCTGGGCAGAGGGGATGAGCATGTTTTCTTTTAGTGATTGGCCAAGGGTCCTCAGGGCCTTCAGAGTTTTGGGACAGGTGCTGCGCAGCCCCCTTCCTTTCTTTAAAGAAATCGACCATGAGGGTTGGGGCCTTGGGGCCTTCAAGTTTCAGGGAGGGGGCTAAGGGTACTGTTGTGTAGCAATTTATGTGAGAAGATTTTGGACAGAGGAGCGTCATGTATAGTAAATTGAATGTGGCATGTTAATTGCATATGCAAATTGTAGCTAGTGCTGCTTAAATTAGAAATGTAAGTTATACCTACATCCTCATGATTCTTCCACTTTATATAGGTTACATTGTTTTCTATATAAAGAATAAATATGTTTTCTTAATTAAAACAGCTTCAACGTTTGTTTTTAATGTTTAACAAAAATATGTTTCAAGTCATAGTGTTGAGTGTCATTTAATTGAATGTTGTTCATAGTAAAGGACAGTGTTGTACAGTGTAGTGTCATAGAGTCTCGTGTTAGGCAGTGGAATGCAGTGGAGTAGAGTGAAGTGGTGTTGAGTAACAGAGAAGCATGTCGTACAGTAGAGTTTAGGGTTGTAGAGTTGAGTATCGTCAACTCTAGTGTCATGGAATCCAGTGTCATGGAATTGAGTGTTGTTGAGATACATAGAGTTGAGAACAGTGTTGCAGATTGGCAAAGAGAGGGGTAGAGAGTTCTACAGTGCTGTGTACGGTCTTACAATATAGTACAGGGTTGTACTGTGGCATAGATTGTAGTAGAGTCTTGTATAGTGAAGTTTTATTGTGTGCAGTACAGTGTTAAATAGTGGAGTGGCGCACATTGGAATGTTGTACTGTTGTATAGCGTTTTAGGACCCCAGTGTAATTTTCCCGATCCATGCCATTATCTAGGTATAAATCACCATGTCCATATATAGGCATAGAAATCATAACCATATTTAGACATAGCTCATGCAGTCCAAATACGGCACGGCTACTTCCACTACGATTTCTTGGAAAACGCAACTTCAGCAGCTAGGGACTTCCCCTTGCTTGAATATTGATTTATCCAAGAACTCATGGAGTTTTCAAAGAACTGAGACTCTTTGATGACGTTATTGTGTCCACCTTTATGTCAGTCTCGGCACCTTCAAAGTATAAATATGCCCACACTTGCCTTAGCAAACACACGGTCCAGCAGACGCACTGAGAGAGACACTGTCTTTTCTCTTGCTGAGAAATCCAGCTCCAGTGTTTCCAAGCTACCCTTGCGGGTTGTTGGGAAATCGAGTCCTGAGCCTGCCCTTCTTCATTCTAAACCAAGGTACGGAGCTGATTAAACCCTTGGAGAAATCTTGGATAGATTCTTGGCAAAGAATACTACATTTATGCTACACCTCACTTGCTCCTTCCCTCATACTAGACTTAGGTTAGGTACATCGGGGCAGGCGTATTTTAGAAGCACCAGTTGAGTACTTTTTAGCCTTTTTTTTTTATGTATATATTTATCTATGGTCTAGGAACCATACAATGCTTTTAAAGTATTATTTTATAATACTCTTCTTACTGTAAGCATTATACTTTGCAACCAGTATTACGATTGTAGCAGTTTATTTCTTCTGCTTGAGAAAGAAGACTGTTCAATAAAAACCTCTATTGAAAACGCCCGTCTATCTACTTCTCTGCAAAATCTGGTGTAAAATATCTATCTGTTGTTTCCACAACTCCGAAGATCAGTTTTATCTTGGGGAAACAAAGTTGTCATGTTTATGCGGTTGTCAGAAACTAATCCCTTCTTGTTTTTTGAGAAAGTTTCTAGTGACCTCTGAGCTAGCTGGCACTCACAATTAAGTCTAATATATTCAATAGAGACCTAGTCGACCTAAGTACGATGGCACATCTATAGGATATATTATTCCAATGCGCAGAGCCTATTGGGAATATAGGAACTACACTACAGTACGTTGGCATACAGTTGGTCAAAGTTTTGTACGGTGTAGTTGATTGGAGTAGTAATATACAGTGTAGTTGAGTGGAGTGGCAAAGTGTACAGTGGACTAAAAAGTCATATAGTGAGTGGCATCTCGTATAATACAGTGGTGTGGAGGGCACTACACTGTAGAATTGCCACTTTTTGCATTCAAGAAGGATAAAAGCTTGGCAAACCATATAGTCAGAGCAGCCATGCCCAAACAAGTACCCATGTCAATGAGGGAGTATCTCAAGTTACCACCCATCACAGGTCACCACCAATGTGGGACATGCGTATGCTGCCCATTGACGATAGAAGGCGACTTATTCCAACACAATGGTATTTCATGGAAGCACTGCAAGTTCACCAATTGTAAGACAAAATTTGTCGTCTATGGTATATTGTGTCCATGCAATAGACTATATATAGGCAAGACAAGTCAAGAAGTACGACAAAGGATCAGCCAGCATAAATCGAGAATAAAAAATGCAATCCTTACAGCACCCCTTGTACAACATTGGATTGACTATGAACATACAGAAACTGACATAAAATGGACAGTGATCTCGAAGGTAGAACCGAACCAGAGAGGAGGTGACCTGGAGGAAAAACTGTCCACACGGGAAGCGACACTTATTCTAAAGTACAACTCTGCTGTCACAGGATTGAATGAGATGTCTGAGTTATATCATCTATAACTCAAGTGTTTTTTCATTTGTCAACATCTTCTTCTTACCGAGAGAATTAGCCTATTTCGCTTTTTGGACAATTTGACACCACTAATTAGAATATGACTAGCAGTCCAATTTGTATCTGACCTCTGCCCTGGAATGGTTTTGTACTTCCTGCATCCGAAACAGAATGAGCAGTTTGGCTCACCCAGCTCTAGAATCCACAATTTGGACAATGGAAACATGAAGCGTCACTCAAGTTGCACGTTCTATTCCATCATTAAAAAACCTGCACTTCCATTAACCATGAGAACCGGATCAGGGGCCCCGCATCAATGCTCACATCAACCGTAAAAATATAGATGACATTGACCGAATTGTCAACTACAAATCCCAGCAGCCCCGAACTCAGTCTGTGCTTTATGACACATTGGCTGCGCGCCACTATGCGACGGCTGATTCAGACACGCCGCACGCAAGTGAGGGAAACCCGAATCCAGGTAACCCGCTTTAGATTTTCCGTCCGTTTTAATTAACGACCGCTGTCCCTATAAACAGTAAAGAGTAAGCGGGCCAGTCTAGTTATCGTTCTGCGCCTAATTCCACCTTGCAGGGTACAACAAGCTGATATTGAAAAAGAAATTGAAAATGCAATAAAGAAGAACGCCAGCGCTTGACTTCCACGTTTTTCAGCACAAAGGTAGGACCACTTGCTAGCCCTTTCTCAAAAATTAGTCCATTTAGGCACTGTGCAGCATCTGACAGAGATCTCTCTTTACAGCTGAGAATTTCAAGAGTTCCCACATTACATTGGATCTGTGAGAAGAAAATGATTTTTTCTTCAGAAGATAAGGTATTTCTGGTCGTGTTGTTGGCCGAATAAAAGTTGAAGGTCCGCTCTAATTTCTAAATGAAGTAAGACGCCGCTCTGTTGTTTTTGTCATTGCAGGTTTAATTACCGGCTAGGTCCTGAGGAGAACCCCCACACTAAAGGGGCTTCGAAACGCGTCGACCTGTTTTTTCTGTTGTTTATTTATTTCATGATTAAGTGGCCATTCTTTCAGAAGTGATTTCTGTTATATGTTGAGCAATCTGTATACCGTTTAGATGGCCTGTTACACGAGAAACTTAATAGTGATTTAAAACAGTACTAGTGCCCCACCATCCTCCAAATACACCGTTATTTGGTCTTTGGCTAAGACACTTTGTTTCCAAAAAACAAATCCTATATGATTGTTTGTAAATATTAGGATAATCTCCTTCACCGCGCACTGTATGTTTCGTTCTTGTGTCGTTTGTCCACTCACCCTTGTGATTTTGATTGTTGTATGAATGACTTGCACAGAGCAAATGTAGAATGTGAGTGTAAGATTATCACTCTTTTTGTGCATACTTGTTTTCACTTGCACGTTCTATTTTCACATTGGTTTTAAATCATATCCTACTCCCCTTCCCAACATTAAATATCTCTAGAAAACTCCCAAAAAATTGAAAGATTTTTCTATTCCTTTTGAGAAAATAAAATTATAAATAAACTTTGTACACACTGTTCATGGTGGCCATGCTTCAATTGTTTTATATCATTGGCCATTGAAATTTTTGTGTATTCATTTGCGCAGTATTGGCAACTGTTTTGTTTGTACTACACTGTAGTGGCATAGGACACAGTGTAGTAAAGTGTTATAGAGTGTAGAAGCATGTTGTATGGTAGAGTGGTGTGCTGTGTTGTAGAGTGTATCAAACTGTCAAAGAGTGGAGTACAGTCTAGTGTCATATAGTCGAGTTCAGTGTACTATAGTGGAGTGAGGTAGAGTAGACTAGAGTGTGGCACAATGTGCTACAGTGGAGTGGCATATATTGTTGTAGAGTGTAGTGGCATTCAATGCAGTTAAATAAAGAGTCGTACTGTGGAGTGTCATATAATGGAATAGTGTTGAGTGGAGTGTCATAAACTAGAGTGGCATTCAGTGGAATAGAATGCTGTTGAGTGGTGTACAGTGGAGATGAGCACATTGGAGTGGCGTGGACTGGAGTAGCATACTGTGGATTTGCATAAAGTCAATTGTCCTTAACTGCATTGACATACAGTGAAGTGGGGTAAAGTGGAATAGTATACAGTAGAGTGGGGATATAGGAGATTGCCATCCGCCAGAGCCTTTTACAATGCCATGCATATCATAAGGATATGTTGTTGTCAATCCTGGCTAGCTCAAAGTGCACCCTCTGGACCTCTAAACCGTACAAGGTACAGACGGGCATTTGTGACCTCAGACCATGACAACTATGACTCCCCAAGGAAACCATGGAAACAAATCAGTTCCTTTTGTTAGTAACTCATGTATGCCAAAAAGGAAGACATGAGAAATACTCTGATTGGGATTTCAATCATCTATTGATGCATTACGATTCTTGTGTGAAAAACGGACACTCAGAATAGATTAACAGCGTTACTAAAATAGTAAAGAAGACGAACAATGCAACCACTGTGCTGTTACATTGATTATATGCAAAAAGAACAGTTGATGGACAGAATGCAGAACAATGTCATACATTCACCCCAGTACAGAGATATGGGCCTAAATCCATTGTTTTTTTGCACACCATGCCATTCCAGTGTGGACCCAGCCATATGCAAATCAGTCTTGACTCTGCGCCCCATGGGAACAGTCCAGCCCGAACTGCCAGGCCAGGTACTCCCTGGACTGGAAACAAGCATCCTAGGACTGGTTTTGGGCTTTCAGCCCTCATCAGCCAGGATAGCTTGACTCCAGTGGCATGGAGAGCACGGCACTCACGTCTGAGCATACCTGTCCCACTCGGGGTGACAAATGCAAAACGAACAATTTATGCACAGAATGCAGAACAATGTCATACATTCACCTCGGTACAGAGATCTGGGCCTAAATCCATACTTTTTTGCTCATCATGCCATTCCAGTTTGGACCCAGCCATATGCAACTCATTCTTGACCCCGCGCCCAATAGGAGCTGTCAAGCCTGAACTGCCAGGCCAGGTCCTCCGTGGATTGAAAACAAGCATCCTAGGACCGGTTTCAGGCTTTCAGCCCTCATCAGCCAGGTTAGCTTGACTCCAGTGGCATGGAGAGCACGGGACTCACGTCTGAGCATACCTGTCCCAATCGGGGTGACATGCAAAAAGAAAAATTGATGGACAGAATGCAGAACAATGTCATACATTCACCCCAGTACAGAGATCTGGGCCTAAATCCATCGTTTTTTTGCTCACCGTGCCATTCCAGTTTGGACACAGTCATATGCAAATCAGTCTTGACCCTGTGTCCAATGGGAACAGTCCAGCTCGAACGACCAGGCCAGGTCCTCCCTGGACAGGAAACAAGCATCCTAGGACCGGTTTCAGGCTTTCATCCCTCATTAGCCAGGATATCTTGACTCCAGTGGCATGAAGAGCACGGGACTCACGTCTGTTCCCATGAGGCACAGGGTCAGACTGATTTCCATATGGCCATGTCTGATCTGGGGTGGCGGAGTGAGCTAAAGAATGATGATGGGTTAAACCCAGATCAGTTGACTGGGGGTGAGAGCTTGCAATGTTCAACACTCCGTCCATCATCCCCTTTGGCTTTGCTTTGTTCACCCTAAATTTGCAGGGTATGCCCAGATGTGGGTCCCTGGCTCACTTTGCCACTGGATTCAGGCTAGCCTGGCTGATGCGGCAGATTAGCCTGAAAAAGGTCCCAGGATGCTTGTTTTCAGTCCAGGGAAGACATGGCTTGGCAGTTCGGGCTGGACTGTTCCCATGAGGCACAGGGTCAGACTGATTTGCATATGCCAATGTCTGAACTGGGGTGGCAGAATGAGCTAAAGAAAGATGATGGATTAAACCCAGATCAGTTGACTTGGGTGAGTTCTTGCAACGTTCAACACTCCGTCCATCATCCCCTTTGGTTTTGCGTTACACTAATTATAAGCATGCATGTGTAATCATGTCTATACTCCTACCTTGTGCTTCCTAACCTAATGGGCTTATGAGAGTGTGAATCTGCCATAATAACTTAGGGTGATCTAACTCCCCAGTTACCTCTGTGTATGTTTAATCGGGGAGCCTGTTCTTCTGCAGAGCCGGCCATCATCCTCCTCAGGAAGATAAGCAGGATTCTGCTGTGCTGTAATTCCAGCATGGAGAGACCTCTACAGTGACAGTATAATGCTCCTCTGTCCAAACAAATGGTTGGTGTCTTTTATATAATAAACTTCACCCATGTTACCACACAGGAGCCCTAGTCAGGCCTCATTATTGATTCTACTCTTGCAGGACTGTCGCCAGACAAAAACAAATATCAACATTTTGCTTTGTGAATTTAAATCTTAATCAAAATGTAAATCTAAGCAAATCCAATTTCAGAGGATATTATCCTATATGTGAGCTCATGCAAATGTGTGTCAAGAGTCTACATTTAAGGAAGATGTCAACTTAAAATGTGAACATGTAAAATGGTAGTGTTCCTAGTCCGAGACAGATGTCAACATATAATAAGATAGGAGTGGTGTACAGTGCACGGTCAGAGAGTTGAAAAGCATAGAATGGAGTAGAGTTAAAGAACAATGACGTATACTGTAGTGGTATACACTGGAAATACATACAGTAAAATAGGGTAGAGTGAAATAGCATAGAGTGTAGTAGAGTAGAGTTGCATACATTGGAATAGGGTATAGTAGATTGGAGTAGAGTGGAGTAGTGGACAGTGGAGTATTATAGACAGGAGTGGTGTACAGTGGATTTGTGTTCAGTGGAGTAGCGTAGGGTTGAGTGGCTTATATGGAATTGCATTATGTGGAGTGGTACACAATGAGGTGGCATAGAGAGGAGTGACATAGAGTGGAGTGATGAAGAGTAGAATGGAGTAGAATGAAGTGACATATAGTCGAATAATGTACAATAGACTAACATACAGTGGAGTGGCATATAGTGGAGTGGTGTACACTGGAAGGGCATACACTAGAATGGTGTACAGTGTACACGTTATGTGTCACCCAGACATATTAGATGCTCTTGGTGAGGACTCAATAATAGAGCATGACACTAAAGTATTCTAATGGGAGAAAGTCCTTTGAAAATATTAATTTTTCCCAGGTCGGAGGAGACATCATTCTGGTACCATTCCTTTTGTATTGTTGATAGAAGTTAAGTGGACCCACTTCTATTATTTCTACCTCTCCTTCTTGATTATTAAAAATCAGGGTGTCCCCTTTGGGATATGGCCAGGGCTACATATGCAGCGATGCTATATGTATTACAAAAGGAGCAGTGCAAACATCTGCAGCCTCTTCTGTAATGCCAAAGTGCCAAGGGGATGCAAAAAATGGCACACACACTTGTTGTGCCCTTGAGACACTCTATGTAATACGGCTCCAGATCTGTTAATGTTTGAAAGCAATATTAGTTGGGAAGATACATGGTTTTTAGTCAACGAGAAGTATAAATCAGAGGACATAAACAGGTTATTTTGTCTTTTTACAGTAAAGCATAAAAGCATAAGCTAGGTATACCTACAATGATCAAAATCTGAATGAAACAGGAAGTAACTACCCCATCTTGCAGGTGAGCACTCTTAAAAGAATAAAAAACAACACTGATACTTTTGTAGTGAAGAGACCCTTTCTGTTTAGCTTGAGAGAAGAATGAAATCTACAATGATACACAACACTTTATGAATAAAAAACGGTGGCTACTCTGCTTTATGGGCTCCCGGGCTATGCACTTTTATTTTCTTCCTAATCGCGCACTGTTCACCTGGTGCTCCGCACTTTGTTAATTTATGTTTTTATCTCCACATTTTAAACCACTCTTTTTTTCTGTTATCATATATACTTTTAATCACTCTTTTATCTTTGACTTTTTCACTTGTTATTTACATTATTCATAACAATATACATTCGTGTTCATTGCATTTCAAACAACATATGTTCTTTAGTGCATTTCAACATTTTACATAACATGTATAATCACTAGTTCCTTGATGAGCCCAATGCATTTCGGCACCTATTTGGCGCCTTCATCAGGGGCAACTCTGCAAAAATAAAAATACATAGTGTAAGTGCTTGTGTTTTATTGAAACTGAGACATTATTTTGAAAATGTGGTGGAATCGACATACAGCAAAGAAGAGAATTCATCGAGACAATTCAAACCAAAAAGCGTTTACCAAGCCCCAGTGTCACACAAAATGCTGGACACATTCGAAATAATGGTTAAAAAAGACCTTCAAGCACTGAACTACAAAAAGATTCGCAATAACAATCTAACTAAAACTGAACAAAATGTCATAAATAACCTAGCAAACAACGGAGCATTGACAATACAGCCAGCGGACAAGGGCGGAGCCCTGGTAGTAATGGACACGCACTTTTATGAACATAAAGTCAACGAGCATGTGGCCGATATGGGCACTTATCTATTGTTACCATCAGATCCCACAGCAACTCTTCAGACAATGTTAAAAGGAATTCTGCAATCAGCAAAAGAAAATGAATGGATAGATGACCAAACATTGGTATATTTAACAGAAAAAAATCCTAGACGTCCGAAACTATGTATGATCCCAAAGATTCATAAACACCCAACTAACCTACCTTTTAGACCTATTGTATCGGGGTGCGGGTCAATTTTTGACCCCCTCGGACTATACATTGACCATTTCCTACAGAAATTTGTACAGCAATGGGGATAGAGGTTGTTGCACTCAGGTATGAACAAATATAGAAAACACTTACGTGAACCCCCATGTTCAATAAAACACAAGCACTTACACTATGTATTTTTATTTTTGCAGAGTTTCCCCTGATGAAGGCGCCAAATAGGTGCCGAAATGCATTGGGCTCATCAAGGAACTAGTGATTATACATGTTATGTAAAATGTTGAAATGCACTAAAGAACATATGTTGTTTGAAATGCAATGAACACGAATGTATATTGTTATGAATAATGTAAGTAACAAGTGAAAAAGTCAAAGATAAAAGAGTGATTAAAAGTATATATGATAACAGAAAAAAAGAGTGGTTTAAAATGTGGAGATAAAAACATAAATTAACAAAGTGCGGAGCACCAGGTAAACAGTGCGCGATTAGGTGGGCACACTTACCCATCATAACTTATCTTAGACACAAGGAGTGACTATCCTAAATAATCGCGGCACCAATTGAATATCAAATAAATATTAGCAAAACACGGAGTGCTCCTCACGCACCCAATACCTAAAACGTTTTTATTTTCTTGGCAATTTTTCTTACACCAATAATGTATAATATTCTATTATTTACTCTTGGGATAATAAAAAGCAAGAACCTACATCAAGTTCAGCAACAGCAGTGGCAGCTACTACATTGTCTCACGCATGAAGGAGTCTGAACCAGCCATTAGAAAGATTGTCCAGGACTGGTCAAATCCCAGCCCTGTCCTCAGGGAACTGGCACATATCAGTGACATCTCCATCCGCGAAGCGATAAAGCACCACTGCCACAGGTAGCATCGGCACCGCAGGCTTAAGAATTACAGTGCATTGGCCTACATGCTAATCAGCCTATCACCACACCCTTTTCTAACTCATGACAGAGTTGGAAAAGGGTGAAGTGAAAGAGCAGAAATTAAATTCTGGTATCTGCAAATGTGCAGGTTTGAAGTTTCAGTTTTGTGTACTACTGCTGTTTTTCCTCATAGGGACTACTTGTTTATCCACTCTTACATCCACTTCTATATCCAATACAGGGAAATTTGTCTACCTCTGGTTTGCCTGACCCACTCCTTTCCCCCACCACCATCAGGCTCATCATTAATACATTTCACAGGGTCACTGCCCTGCTTAAAAGTGCCCCGTGGTGCCAGCATTTGAAAATTCTGCAGTGCTTCTTAGCAAATATCTTCCCTTTTGCCTGGGCTCCCCCTTCGAAAAAGCCACTTCCCACCTACCTTCTTGCAAGTTTGGTACTTCTCTGGGAAGTCTTAATTTGAATGGCCTTGAGGCTCTCCCAGAATCAACATCCTGTTTCCACCTCCACCTGGCAGGGGACCCTTTGGTGCTGCCTCGGTCACTTTCTTTTTTTGCTGTTTTTATAAACCCATATGCATTTAGTTACCTTATTTAGTAAACATAGCTTCAACAGTTGCAGACCAACACTAATATTTCTTCAAAGTTACATTACATGCATGTTTATGCTGCTATTGACTGTAAGACATTATAATTCTATGTTATTTAAAATGTTTGTGGACATATGCAAATGGCATAGCTCTATATGTTGCTGAGGACTGCAAATAAATGATTGAATGAAAATTGTATAGACTGGCAGAAATCTAATTCCAGCAAAATATTCAAACACAGAAAAGAAATTTTCTCTCAATTGAATCCCTTCAGGTGGACCACTTGCACAATTCCAAATTTTTTGTTAAGGTGAGAATACAAGGGCAATAAATCCTCACACATTCAAATATAATTCATGCAAAGTTTGAAAAAAGAATAGGTGTTGGAAATGGAGTTTCATGGCTAGGGTATGCACCTAAGAGCCTTATTACGTCTTTTGCAGTTCAATGGACCCTTCGAACCCGTGGTGGTGGTATGTGGACCGCCAGCTTGGCAGTCTGCCTTCTGCATTAGTACTGTAGTGGTTGGACTGCCGCGGACCACTGCTGCTGCCAAGGATCCAGTGGTGGCTCAGCGGTCTGAGGCCTCTAATATGCTGGCAGTGCTGCTGTGGCACCACTAAGCATTTTAGGACTTTCCTCATCATCACACTTTTCATGGGGGTGTGACAGCCGTGAAAAGTGTGAGGGTGAGGAACCAAAAGGGGCCCTACAGAGCCTTCCTATGCCTCTACACCACAGGGTACATGTAGTGTCCCCCTGTCTGCATATACACCCATGTTCCTGCATGGAATGAAATGCACAACATTGTTCATTTTGGTCTGTGCAGAAACATGCGTTGATGTTCCAATAACAGTGCCTGCTTTTAAAGGCATCATCATGCGAACAACAAGGAACTGCCCCCAGCGACTTAAAAAGTCATAATCTGGCAGGCGGTCTCTTTTGGTTTGGTGGTGTGGGAGCCGGGTGGCAGCATGGCAGTTCCACTTCCACCAGCCAAAGTCATAATAAGGCCCTAACCCAGGAAGAACCCACCACTCTAGTCAGGGTAAGTTATACACCAAAAAAAAACCTGTGTTCACCCTCTTGTAGATTTGCACAGAACAGTCAGAGTTATCATCAGAGGCAATGTGTGAAGTGTTTGTGCAACACACTCACAAAGAAACACAATGAATACACCCCAAAAAGACAAAAATAAATCATAAATACTGAACATACTATGCAAATCCTGAAACATTACTCATTCGCCTGACAATGCCAGAATCAAAACGATGTACATTACACATCAGGGCATTAAATGCAGAAGTTAGATTATGAATAAAGCACACAAATGACCTAATATCACTATAAACACATAGGGTGCAGCGCACCTGCACTCCTCTTAAACGTTATGTGGTAATTAGTTTTGCATGCTGAATGATCACAGGCAGTTGCCCCCGAATACACGGTGTAGCTGTGAATGACACCGGGCTGTCCACTGTAACAAGACCAAGGCACCATAGAGGTTTAATTAATTCAGGGCCTCAGTGGCAACCTTTCCAGGAGCTCCCCAGAAATGGAACCACCACGAGAAGCAGGGCTATTCATGAAGGAACATGGGACAGCTGCACGGGTCCCTCACACGCACATTCACTCACACAGTACCTTTCAGGGACTTCTGTCTGGAGCTCAGCATCTGGCAGACATCGAGGGCAGCACGAGCGTGAGTGTCACTAGCAGTGCTGCAGGCCCAATAGTAGCATTTAATTGACAGCCATTGGGTATTTTGAATATCACATTACAAGGGACTAATAAGCAAACCAAATATGCCAAACAGATGTAAACCAACCAATCATACCATGTATAGAGTAGACATCGGTGGTTAAGTGGTTAGAGTCCTGAAACCAACAAAAAGAAGGTCAGAAAAATATAGGCAGACGAAGGCAAAAGGTTTCGGGATACCCATGCAAAAAGTGCCAAGTCCAACAATAGTTAATGATGTGTAAGCGTTTGTTTACAATCACTCTGCAGACAAATCATTAAATACTGGCCTATTTCCAGGATATTCTTTCAAGTTGCATGTTTTTTACACAATTAGCCGTCACTTAGCTCAATAGCCAATAGGTTTCAAATAAGTGGTTGCATAACATTGAAACATTTGTAAGCTGTTGATGATGCACATTACACCATAAACAAAGATGAATCTTTGTTACCCATTCTCATCTGCCTCTCAAAATATTCTATATACTTAAGCACCTTACACTTCTAAATGTCATAATGTTTTTCCTGTGTATTGGACAACTCCTCCTAGGTTCGCACTAGTTCATTCAAGACCACGCTCAGCTTTTAAAACATAGACTTGGCAGAAACAAAATATTGTTTTACACTAATAATGACAAAATATAAACAATAATATCTTACTTTAATTCACTTATAGTTAAAAACAGTAAATATTAAATAGCTTAACAAATAACATTAATATAATGTAAACTAAATATGTTTAAATAATATTTAAACATAGATATATTCACTGAGAAAACCATAGGTTTCAGGGACGTTATAGTTACAAATTTGCCTTTCAAAAAACATTTAAATTCACAAAAAAAACCATAGGTTTCAGGGACGTTATAGTTAGTTGGACATTTCACTCATACAAAACCATAGAAATTCCACCATCATAGTTAGTTGAGCTAACTATTACTCGCGCCCCCGTAATGCACTGCTGATGACGTCACATTTTACATCATTCATGACATGGTCAGTGACATCACTCATGACATCACAGATGACATCTCAAATGACATCACTGATGACATCATCCAGTGACTGTGTGTTTCTGTAAAGTTTAAATATGTTTTATATATATATGCCAAGATATATTGAAGAATGAGTGGGTGTATAAGTGTCTGGATGGAGGATTTAGTAGGTGCCTGACTGACTGTACAAGTGAGTGATTAAATGTATCTTACTGAATGCAAGCGTTAGTGAGTAAAGTGTGTGAATGTCTGTATCAGTCCATCTATTGCTGTGTAAGCTGCTGCATTGGTTGGTGAGTAGCTACATGAGTGTCTACATGGATTATTTATTGGTTGTGTGAGTATTTGTATGGCTGCCTGAGTGTGTGTGGATTGGTGGGAAGTGTGTGATTCTGTGCATAGATGTGTGAGAGCTTCATTCACTGGCTGTATGGGTTCAAGAGTGCATGTGGAAACAGCTGTATGAGTGGGTGAGTGTGTGTATAAGTGTGTTGGTGAGTGAATGCATATCTCAGAGCTACATGTACAAGTAACTACATCTGTAAAACACAGTGCATGTGAGACTTGGAGTATATAATTGGCTATACATGAGAGCCTGTGATAGTGGCTGTATTTGATCAGTGTGTACTTGTATCAGTGATTGTATAAAAGAGCAAGTATATGATAGTATCTGTATGAATAAGTGAGGGTGTGTGTGTATAACTGTATAGGTGAGTAAATAGAAGTGTGATTGATTATTTGTATTACTGACTAGATGTTTGAGTACCTCTGGATGAGTGGTGGTGTGTGGGTGTTTGTATAAGTGTATAAGTGTATGACTGCCTATTATATTGTTGTATTGATGAGTCACTGCATCTATGAGTGACTGTATGGATGAATGAGAGGATATTTGTGTAGACCTAGGAAACCATGAGTGCGTATGTTATAACTGGTATTGGTGTCTCTATCCTTTTGAAAATGGTAGTCTGTATTTTAGAGTGGGTGTATCAAAAATTTAATTAAGGTATGAGGAGCTGCATCAGATTTTCACGTGGATGATGTCATCAGTGATGTCATCAGTTATGTCACTGACCATGTCATGAATGATATAAAATGTGACGTCATCGGCAGTGCATTACGGGGGCGCGAGTTACAGTTAGCTCAACTAACTATAACGGCGGAATTTCTATGGTTTCGAATGAGTGAAATGTCCAACTAACTATAACGTCCCTGAAACCTATGTTTTTTTCAGTGAATTTGAATGGTCTTTGAAATGCAAATTTGTAACCATAACGTCCCTGAAACCTATTTTATTTTTCAGTGAATTTCAGTGTTTTTTAATGCTAATTTCTAATTATAATCTTCTTTAAACCTATAGTTTTTTCAGTGATTTTAAATTATTACTTCATTATGAACTTAGTGAAAACAGCCGATGTCCCCAGTTTTCCAGCAATAGCTTCCACAAACAAAAATCATCACATATGAGAACTACAACTAATGGTAATACAAGCTGAGGGCCAAGGGTACAACTAACTCAGTGCACCGTAAGTCATCGCCACATGGCGTTATTGAGGCAGAATTTAATAGACAAAAAGACATTGATCCGCCGTACCATGCCTCATCGCAGGGTACGTACACGCTAAGCACCAAAATTACTACTTAGTCAGTGCACCATAAGCCATCCCAAGGAAGAGTGATCAGTTTTATTTCAGCAGTGAGTCATCCTATCACTCGAAAATCACACAAAAATACTTATAATATAAAAAAACAGAAGAATAGAAGTACATTAATGAATACAATACGGAGATTTTGAAGATGTGGACATACAATCTGTTGCAGACAACTCAATTGCTGTTGCTCGCTATGTCACATCATATATTATCAAGTCTGAGAAGTCAGAATTCAAAGAAATGTGGGAAAAAATGTCACAGGGGGAGACACTCAGCAAAAAGTTGCACAGCTTCAGCTTGAAGATGCTTTCACATCGAGAAATTGGGTTCTACAAACGACACTGCAACCAACATATTTCAACTGTGTATTACATAAATGTTTCATCTTTTGTTCCATACACCTACACTGCGGTCAGAAGAGCTCATAATTTACATTAAGACATGTTTTATTTATTACAGAGATATTTGTACTCTATCTCCTCAAACTTTGTCAAGAGGAAGTGCCTAAAAACATTCCACAATGTCTATGCTGACTACTGCACCCAAGAGGTGGAAAACGTTACGATGCAAGATGTGATGTGGCTGAGATCGTACTTGCACCTTTCTTTATAGCTGGACAAAGTTGCCAATAAATTATCACTGAAATTATGAATACGTCTGTTAAGTGGTCACTAACCCTTTATAATAAAATATTTTGTGAATAATTGCACATCTACTGTTCTACCTCAGTGTACCACAAGAAATGAACTCTTTAGGATAGAATCTTTTCTGTATTATTTCACATTTAGTGCCCGTACCTTAGTGCAGCTCAAATCATTGACCCTTTATGATTGAATCTCTGTGTCTGATCCAATGATTACTGTTGTACTTCTTGCCAGCACCAACCATTTCCAGAGAGTTGGCTTACAATCACCCCACACACATCCACCATAGACGTCACTGCACATGTGGCCCTGGTAATAAAAAGGAGTCGAGCGTACATGCCCATACCCAGTTCCACTATCTATCTGTGTCCGTGTGTTTATTATGTATGCAACATACTGCACTTAGGCCCTACCACATTACATAGTGCTCTGGACAGCGTATGCAACCATCTTACCTTTGACAGTGGTGAAAAACTTTAGTTATGTAACTTTGTCTCGGTCAATGTACAAGTACGTACGTAGAGACTGAATCATTAGAGTACTGCAAGGAGAGTGTATACTGAATTTATAAGTGCTTGAGGATCGTATGAGTGATTGTATGAGTACGTATGTTGACGCCGCATAACTTAGACAACAACCTTGTCTCAAATTGGCTGCCCTCCATGTGCCAAAAACTGAAACTTCAACTTTCCTTGGACCAGTATTGCTACAACTGCAACACTCCACTGAATGTGCAATAACCATTCATATCTACACAGATTTCTCATGTCCACCATCTTTCTTGTGTGGAAGTATGGGTGAATGTAGGGTCAGTGATTCCCCGTACCTTACATGTTGGCAATACTGTTGGACTTGCCTTACAGAGTGACTTTGACTTTTGCAACCCGGATGACTGTAGCACTCCAACATGGATTTCTTAAGCTTTCTATAGTTCAAAGCCAACCAAAAAGTAGCCCAAAGTAGCCCAATAATGCTACTTTAAGGAAGGAGGGACAGAGACAGTGTCAAGCAGGCGGTGAAAGTATTAGAATTGATATTGCAGCAGTATGCCAAGTAAATATTTGTCTAATAAAGCACTTTCCCATACTACTTTGCTGGAGCATTGTATACATATTTATAATCTAGCAGAAACCAAAATGCTACCACACAACCGGTAATTCTGAAACCAACCAAATGTGACACGTGTTTAACAAGTCATTTTAGAACAGTACATACATACAGTGCTGATCATAAATTTCACGAGAAGAAGCAATGCGTTTGATTCGTGATAACTGGGAAAATGGAATATGCGCAGCACGTTCGAGCACTTTTAGAAGGTCTAACTCACCTCGTTAAACAGTTTCAACGCACCTCGCTAATAGCTTTAAATAGGAGCGTATTAACACCACCGGTCGCAGTATCTTGGACACTACATTCATTTATGCACCGTTTCTTTGATCGCATTTCTTTCCTTTTCCTCACATATCATTTTCAAATGTTATGCCTCTATTTCGTCCTCTTCATGAGCTGATTACTCAAAATTGACATGTTGCTTGCTTTTAAATTATGAAATGTTGAACTCATGTATGTCCTGTTCTAAAATGACTTGTGTCACATGTGTCACACTTGGTTGCTTTCAGAATTACGGATTAAGTTCCCTGATGAAGGGCAAATGCCCGAAATGCATTGGGCAGACAAGGATAACATATTATGAAGAAAATAATATGAAGTAAATATCAAAGATAAAGAATAAAAGAAATCACTGATCAACTAAAAAAATTCTGAATTTTTATTAAAAACAACATAATAAATTTTGTTTGAGTGCATTGAAGAGACGTTGCTCCTAAGGGACTTAACGCTACTTTCAGTTTCATACACCCTCGCACAGGGGGTTTACCTCGACTGCACCGCCTACCTCAACAAACCACAGCAAAGAATTTAACTCGAGTGCGATTTCCACACCCCGCTTATTGGTATACAACCACACCACACCCATCCAGCACTGACGTCACAGGACATGTGACTCTGCTAATTTAAAAGACTGGGTGCACGTGCTCTGCGCCATTTTAGAGTTTAGAGTACCTGGCCTCACTTCTTACTGAGTTAGTAGCACCGCAAGTACTGAGCTGGTGTACAACCTGCGATGATGAAGGGTGCACTAATATGTCCTCTGCCATGGCCATATCAAGACTCAATAGCAAATGCGAGACCTATTACCTTGCATAACGGAGCTGCATGATGTGGAGGGTGCCGTGACCATGAAAAGGTGAACAGTGAGGCCTTGGTGTGCAGAGTCTGGCAGATAACTCTGTGCAGGGGTAGTGGATGGGGTACAGCACCCTTAATGCAGAAAGACGGCAGAGCAATTTGGGCATACACACTCGTATATACTCTGCCACAGCGTCGGCAATGCCCGAGGAGCTGTTGCTGAGTTCCAACTATGGGCTCTCACAGCTCGTGGCTGCCTTGCATCACTTTAGGAATGTTATGTTTTGAATGTGAAACGGTTGGAAGGTAATAGTTAACGGGGGTTCAGTCATTCTTGCTTTGTACTTGCTGCTTACAAAACATGTTCTGAGGATTAAACTACATCAAGAAAATTACCTTCTGTGTCTTTTGATTCCTTCATACTGGTCTTTCCTACAATTACTATTTCTCTACTATCTTTCAGATGTGGGAGCTTGAGGGTGCACTCTGTCCCGGCACATGATTGGAGACACACTGGTGACACAAAGGTGTGCTGCGAAGATTTTCTCTAGTATTACTCTCTCACTCTTTCTCTCTCTCTCTCTCTTCTTTGATGGACGCATGACACACAATCTTATCTTGCTTTTTATCTAACAGGCTCTGATTCACAAATTGACGCACCCCCAAACACGTGTAGAACCTGAGATGATGCGTGGCCATCCTGGTGATCAACACTGAGTCTGAATTGTGAGCTGTGTTCACCGCGTGTACTGAGGCCTGAGGAGGTTCCTTCGGCACGTGGTTGTCTCTCTTCGACACACGCCGGTGGCGGAAGATGACATGGAGAGCACGGGACTCACGTCTGTTCCCATGAGGCACAGGGTCAGACTGATTTCCATATGGCCATGTCTGATCTGGGGTGGCGGAGTGAGCTAAAGAATGATGATGGGTTAAACCCAGATCAGTTGACTGGGGGTGAGAGCTTGCAATGTTCAACACTCCGTCCATCATCCCCTTTGGCTTTGCTTTGTTCACCCTAAATTTGCAGGGTATGCCCAGATGTGGGTCCCTGGCTCACTTTGCCACTGGATTCAGGCTAGCCTGGCTGATGCGGCAGATTAGCCTGAAAAAGGTCCCAGGATGCTTGTTTTCAGTCCAGGGAAGACATGGCTTGGCAGTTCGGGCTGGACTGTTCCCATGAGGCACAGGGTCAGACTGATTTGCATACGCCAATGTCTGAACTGGGGTGGCAGAATGAGCTAAAGAAAGATGATGGATTAAACCCAGATCAGTTGACTTGGGTGAGTTCTTGCAACGTTCAACACTCCGTCCATCATCCCCTTTGGTTTTGCGTTACACTAATTATAAGCATGCATGTGTAATCATGTCTATACTCCTACCTTGTGCTTCCTAACCTAATGGGCTTATGAGAGTGTGAATCTGCCATAATAACTTAGGGTGATCTAACTCCCCAGTTACCTCTGTGTATGTTTAATCGGGGAGCCTGTTCTTCTGCAGAGCCGGCCATCATCCTCCTCAGGAAGATAATCACTCTTTTATCTTTGACTTTTTCACTTGTTATTTACATTATTCATAACAATATACATTCGTGTTCATTGCATTTCAAACAACATATGTTCTTTAGTGCATTTCAACATTTTACATAACATGTATAATCACTAGTTCCTTGATGAGCCCAATGCATTTCGGCACCTATTTGGCGCCTTCATCAGGGGCAACTCTGCAAAAATAAAAATACATAGTGTAAGTGCTTGTGTTTTATTGAAACTGAGACATTATTTTGAAAATGTGGTGGAATCGACATACAGCAAAGAAGAGAATTCATCGAGACAATTCAAACCAAAAAGCGTTTACCAAGCCCCAGTGTCACACAAAATGCTGGACACATTCGAAATAATGGTTAAAAAAGACCTTCAAGCACTGAACTACAAAAAGATTCGCAATAACAATCTAACTAAAACTGAACAAAATGTCATAAATAACCTAGCAAACAACGGAGCATTGACAATACAGCCAGCGGACAAGGGCGGAGCCCTGGTAGTAATGGACACGCACTTTTATGAACATAAAGTCAACGAGCATGTGGCCGATATGGGCACTTATCTATTGTTACCATCAGATCCCACAGCAACTCTTCAGACAATGTTAAAAGGAATTCTGCAATCAGCAAAAGAAAATGAATGGATAGATGACCAAACATTGGTATATTTAACAGAAAAAAATCCTAGACGTCCGAAACTATGTATGATCCCAAAGATTCATAAACACCCAACTAACCTACCTTTTAGACCTATTGTATCGGGGTGCGGGTCAATTTTTGACCCCCTCGGACTATACATTGACCATTTCCTACAGAAATTTGTACAGCAATGGGGATAGAGGTTGTTGCACTCAGGTATGAACAAATATAGAAAACACTTACGTGAACCCCCATGTTCAATAAAACACAAGCACTTACACTATGTATTTTTATTTTTGCAGAGTTTCCCCTGATGAAGGCGCCAAATAGGTGCCGAAATGCATTGGGCTCATCAAGGAACTAGTGATTATACATGTTATGTAAAATGTTGAAATGCACTAAAGAACATATGTTGTTTGAAATGCAATGAACACGAATGTATATTGTTATGAATAATGTAAATAACAAGTGAAAAAGTCAAAGATAAAAGAGTGATTAAAGTATATATGATAACAGAAAAAAAGAGTGGTTTAAAATGTGGAGATAAAAACATAAATTAACAAAGTGCGGAGCACCAGGTGAACAGTGCGCGATTAGGTGGGCACACTTACCCATCATAACTTATCTTAGACACAAGGAGTGACTATCCTAAATAATCGCGGCACCAATTGAATATTAAATAAATATTAGCAAAACACGGAGTGCTCCTCACGCACCCAATACCTAAAACGTTTTTATTTTCTTGGCAATTTTTCTTACACCAATAATGTATAATATTCTATTATTTACTCTTGGGATAATAAAAAGCAAGAACCTACATCAAGTTCAGCAACAGCAGTGGCAGCTACTACATTGTCTCACGCATGAAGGAGTCTGAACCAGCCATTAGAAAGATTGTCCAGGACTGGTCAAATCCCAGCCCTGTCCTCAGGGAACTGGCACATATCAGTGACATCTCCATCCGCGAAGCGATAAAGCACCACTGCCACAGGTAGCATCGGCACCGCAGGCTTAAGAATTACAGTGCATTGGCCTACATGCTAATCAGCCTATCACCACACCCTATTCTAACTCATGACAGAGTTGGAAAAGGGTGAAGTGAAAGAGCAGAAATTAAATTCTGGTATCTGCAAATGTGCAGGTTTGAAGTTTCAGTTTTGTGTACTACTGCTGTTTTTCCTCATAGGGACTACTTGTTTATCCACTCTTACATCCACTTCTATATCCAATACAGGGAAATTTGTCTACCTCTGGTTTGCCTGACCCACTCCTTTCCCCCACCACCATCAGGCTCAACATTAATACATTTCACAGGGTCACTGCCCTGCTTAAAAGTGCCCCGTGGTGCCAGCATTTGAAAATTCTGCAGTGCTTCTTAGCAAATATCTTCCCTTTTGCCTGGGCTCCCCCTTCGAAAAAGCCACTTCCCACCTACCTTCTTGCAATTTTGTTACTTCTCTGGGAAGTCTTAATTTGAATGGCCTTGAGGCTCTCCCAGAATCAACATCCTGTTTCCACCTCCACCTGGCAGGGGACCCTTTGGTGCTGCCTCGGTCACTTTCTTTTTTTGCTGTTTTTATAAACCCATATGCATTTAGTTACCTTATTTAGTAAACATAGCTTCAACAGTTGCAGACCAACACTAATATTTCTTCAAAGTTACATTACATGCATGTTTATGCTGCTATTGACTGTAAGACATTATAATTCTATGTTATTTAAAATGTTTGTGGACATATGCAAATGGCATAGCTCTATATGTTGCTGAGGACTGCAAATAAATGATTGAATGAAAATTGTATAGACTGGCAGAAATCTAATTCCAGCAAAATATTCAAACACAGAAAAGAAATTTTCTCTCAATTGAATCCCTTCAGGTGGACCACTTGCACAATTCCAAATTTTTTGTTAAGGTGAGAATACAAGGGCAATAAATCCTCACACATTCAATATAATTCATGCAAAGTTTGAAAAAAGAATAGGTGTTGGAAATGGAGTTTCATGGCTAGGGTATGCACCTAAGAGCCTTATTACGTCTTTTGCAGTTCAATGGACCCTTCGAACCCGTGGTGGTGGTATGTGGACCGCCAGCTTGGCAGTCTGCCTTCTGCATTAGTACTGTAGTGGTTGGACTGCCGCGGACCACTGCTGCTGCCAAGGATCCAGTGGTGGCTCAGCTGTCTGAGGCCTCTAATATGCTGGCAGTGCTGCTGTGGCACCACTAAGCATTTTAGGACTTTCCTCATCATCACACTTTTCATGGGGGTGTGACAACCGTGAAAAGTGTGAGGGTGAGGAACCAAAAGGGGCCCTACAGAGCCTTCCTATGCCTCTACACCACAGGGTACATGTAGTGTCCCCCTGTCTGCATATACACCCATGTTCCTGCATGGAATGAAATGCACAACATTGTTCATTTTAGTATGTGCAGAAACATGAGTTGATGTTCCAATAACAGTGCCTGCTTTTAAAGGCATCATCATGCGAACAACAAGGAACTGCCCCCAGCGACTTAAAAAGTCATAATCTGGCAGGCGGTCTCTTTTGGTTTGGTGGTGTGGGAGCCGGGTGGCAGCATGGCAGTTCCACTTCCACCAGCCAAAGTCATAATAAGGCCCTAACCCAGGAAGAACCCACCACTCTAGTCAGGGTAAGTTATACACCAAAAAAAAACCTGTGTTCACCCTCTTGTAGATTTGCACAGAACAGTCAGAGTTATCATCAGAGGCAATGTGTGAAGTGTTTGTGCAACACACTCACAAAGAAACACAATGAATACACCCCAAAAAGACAAAAATAAATCATAAATACTGAACATACTATGCAAATCCTGAAACATTACTCATTCGCCTGACAATGCCAGAATCAAAACGATGTACATTACACATCAGGGCATTAAATGCAGAAGTTAGATTATGAATAAAGCACACAAATGACCTAATATCACTATAAACACATAGGGTGCAGCGCACCTGCACTCCTCTTAAACGTTATGTGGTAATTAGTTTTGCATGCTGAATGATCACAGGCAGTTGCCCCCGAATACACGGTGTAGCTGTGAATGACACCGGGCTGTCCACTGTAACAAGACCAAGGCACCATAGAGGTTTAATTAATTCAGGGCCTCAGTGGCAACCTTTCCAGGAGCTCCCCAGAAATGGAACCACCACGAGAAGCAGGGCTATTCATGAAGGAACATGGGACAGCTGCACGGGTCCCTCACACGCACATTCACTCACACAGTACCTTTCAGGGACTTCTGTCTGGAGCTCAGCATCTGGCAGACATCGAGGGCAGCACGAGCGTGAGTGTCACTAGCAGTGCTGCAGGCCCAATAGTAGCATTTAATTGACAGCCATTGGGTATTTTGAATATCACATTACAAGGGACTAATAAGCAAACCAAATATGCCAAACAGATGTAAACCAACCAATCATACCATGTATAGAGTAGACATCGGTGGTTAAGTGGTT
This sequence comes from Lissotriton helveticus, assembly GCF_964261635.1. Taxonomy (NCBI): domain Eukaryota; kingdom Metazoa; phylum Chordata; class Amphibia; order Caudata; family Salamandridae; genus Lissotriton; species Lissotriton helveticus. The sequence continues at coordinate 1,697,011,318 of NC_136061.1, read as the reverse complement.
AGAGTCCTGAAACCAACAAAAAGAAGGTCAGAAAAATATAGGCAGACGAAGGCAAAAGGTTTCGGGATACCCATGCAAAAAGTGCCAAGTCCAACAATAGTTAATGATGTGTAAGCGTTTGTTTACAATCACTCTGCAGACAAATCATTAAATACTGGCCTATTTCCAGGATATTCTTTCAAGTTGCATGTTTTTTACACAATTAGCCGTCACTTAGCTCAATAGCCAATAGGTTTCAAATAAGTGGTTGCATAACATTGAAACATTTGTAAGCTGTTGATGATGCACATTACACCATAAACAAAGATGAATCTTTGTTACCCATTCTCATCTGCCTCTCAAAATATTCTATATACTTAAGCACCTTACACTTCTAAATGTCATAATGTTTTTCCTGTGTATTGGACAACTCCTCCTAGGTTCGCACTAGTTCATTCAAGACCACGCTCAGCTTTTAAAACATAGACTTGGCAGAAACAAAATATTGTTTTACACTAATAAAGACAAAATATAAACAATAATATCTTACTTTAATTCACTTATAGTTAAAAACAGTAAATATTAAATAGCTTAACAAATAACATTAATATAATGTAAACTAAATATGTTTAAATAATATTTAAACATAGATATATTCACTGAGAAAACCATAGGTTTCAGGGACGTTATAGTTACAAATTTGCCTTTCAAAAAACATTTAAATTCACAAAAAAAAACATAGGTTTCAGGGACGTTATAGTTAGTTGGACATTTCACTCATACAAAACCATAGAAATTCCACCATTATAGTTAGTTGAGCTAACTATAACTCGCGCCCCCGTAATGCACTGCTGATGACGTCACATTTTACATCATTCATGACATGGTCAGTGACATCACTCATGACATCACAGATGACATCTCAAATGACATCACTGATGACATCATCCAGTGACTGTGTGTTTCTGTAAAGTTTAAATATGTTTTATATATATATGCCAAGATATATTGAAGAATGAGTGGGTGTATAAGTGTCTGGATGGAGGATTTAGTAGGTGCCTGACTGACTGTACAAGTGAGTGATTAAATGTATCTTACTGAATGCAAGCGTTAGTGAGTAAAGTGTGTGAATGTCTGTATCAGTCCATCTATTGCTGTGTAAGCTGCTGCATTGGTTGGTGAGTAGCTACATGAGTGTCTACATGGATTATTTATTGGTTGTGTGAGTATTTGTATGGCTGCCTGAGTGTGTGTGGATTGGTGGGAAGTGTGTGATTCTGTGCATAGATGTGTGAGAGCTTCATTCACTGGCTGTATGGGTTCAAGAGTGCATGTGGAAACAGCTGTATGAGTGGGTGAGTGTGTGTATAAGTGTGTTGGTGAGTGAATGCATATCTCAGAGCTACATGTACAAGTAACTACATCTGTAAAACACAGTGCATGTGAGACTTGGAGTATATAATTGGCTATACATGAGAGCCTGTGATAGTGGCTGTATTTGATCAGTGTGTACTTGTATCAGTGATTGTATAAAAGAGCAAGTATATGATAGTATCTGTATGAATAAGTGAGGGTGTGTGTGTATAACTGTATAGGTGAGTAAATAGAAGTGTGATTGATTATTTGCATGACTGACTAGATGTTTGAGTACCTCTGGATGAGTGGTGGTGTGTGGGTGTTTGTATAAGTGTATAAGTGTATGACTGCCTATTATATTGTTGTATTGATGAGTCACTGCATCTATGAGTGACTGTATGGATGAATGAGAGGATATTTGTGTAGACCTAGGAAACCATGAGTGCGTATGTTATAACTGGTATTGGTGTCTCTATCCTTTTGAAAATGGTAGTCTGTATTTTAGAGTGGGTGTATCAAAAATTTAATTAAGGTATGAGGAGCTGCATCAGATTTTCACGTGGATGATGTCATCAGTGATGTCATCAGTTATGTCACTGACCATGTCATGAATGATATAAAATGTGACGTCATCAGCAGTGCATTACGGGGGCGCGAGTTACAGTTAGCTCAACTAACTATAACGGCGGAATTTCTATGGTTTTGAATGAGTGAAATGTCCAACTAACTATAACGTCCCTGAAACCTATGTTTTTTTCAGTGAATTTGAATGGTCTTTGAAATGCAAATTTGTAACCATAACGTCCCTGAAACCTATTTTATTTTTCAGTGAATTTCAGTGTTTTTTAATGCTAATTTCTAATTATAATCTTCTTTAAACCTATAGTTTTTTCAGTGATTTTAAATTATTACTTCATTATGAACTTAGTGAAAACAGCCGATGTCCCCAGTTTTCCAGCAATAGCTTCCACAAACAAAAATCCTCACATATGAGAACTACAACTAATGGTAATACAAGCTGAGGGCCAAGGGTACAACTAACTCAGTGCACCGTAAGTCATCGCCACATGGCGTTATTGAGGCAGAATTTAATAGACAAAAAGACATTGATCCGCCGTACCATGCCTCATCGCAGGGTACGTACACGCTAAGCACCAAAATTACTACTTAGTCAGTGCACCATAAGCCATCCCAAGGAAGAGTGATCAGTTTTATTTCAGCAGTGAGTCATCCTATCACTCGAAAATCACACAAAAATACTTATAATATAAAAAAACAGAAGAATAGAAGTACATTAATGAATACAATCCGGAGATTTTGAAGATGTGGACATACAATCTGTTGCAGACAACTCAATTGCTGTTGCTCGCTATGTCACATCATATATTATCAAGTCTGAGAAGTCAGAATTCAAAGAAATGTGGGAAAAAATTTCACAGGGGGTGACACTCAGCAAAAAGTTGCACAGCTTCAGCTTGAAGATGCTTTCACATCGAGAAATTGGGTCCTACAAACGACACTGCAACCAACATATTTCAACTGTGTATTACATAAATGTTTCATCTTTTGTTCCATACACCTACACTGCGGTCAGAAGAGCTCATAATTTACATTAAGACATGTTTTATTTATTACAGAGATAATTGTACTCTATCTCCTCAAACTTTGTCAAGAGGAAGTGCCTAAAAACATTCCACAATGTCTATGCTGACTACTGCACCCAAGAGGTGGAAAACGTTACGATGCAAGATGTGATGTGGCTGAGATCGTACTTGCACCTTTCTTTATAGCTGGACAAAGTTGCCAATAAATTATCACTGAAATTATGAATACGTCTGTTAAGTGGTCACTAACCCTTTATAATACAATATTTTGTGAATAATTGCACATCTACTGTTCTACCTCAGTGTACCACAAGAAATGAACTCTTTAGGATAGAATCTTTTCTGTATTATTTCACATTTAGTGCCCGTACCTTAGTGCAGCTCAAATCATTGACCCTTTATGATTGAATCTCTGTGTCTGATCCAATGATTACTGTTGTACTTCTTGCCAGCACCAACCATTTCCAGAGAGTTGGCTTACAATCACCCCACACACATCCACCATAGACGTCACTGCACATGTGGCCCTGGTAATAAAAAGGAGTCGAGCGTACATGCCCATACCCAGTTCCACTATCTATCTGTGTCCGTGTGTTTATTATGTATGCAACATACTGCACTTAGGCCCTACCACATTACATAGTGCTCTGGACAGCGTATGCAACCATCTTACCTTTGACAGTGGTGAAAAACTTTAGTTATGTAACTTTGTCTCGGTCAATGTACAAGTACGTACGTAGAGACTGAATCATTAGAGTACTGCAAGGAGAGTGTATACTGAATTTATAAGTGCTTGAAGATCGTATGAGTGATTGTATGAGTACGTATGTTGACGCCGCATAACTTAGACAACAACCTTGTCTCAAATTGGCTGCCCTCCATGTGCCAAAAACTGAAACTTCAACTTTCCTTGGACCAGTATTGCTACAACTGCAACACTCCACTGAATGTGCAATAACCATTCATATCTACACAGATTTCTCATGTCCACCATCTTTCTTGTGTGGAAGTATGGGTGAATGTAGGGTCAGTGATTCCCCGTACCTTAGATGTTGGCCATACTGTGGGACTTGCCTTACAGAGTGACTTTGACTTTTGCAACCCGGATGACTGTAGCACTCCAACATGGATTTCTTAAGCTTTCTATAGTTCAAAGCCAACCAAAAAGTAGCCCAAAGTAGCCCAATAATGCTACTTTAAGGAAGGAGGGACAGAGACAGTGTCAAGCAGGCGGTGAAAGTATTAGAATTGATATTGCAGCAGTATGCCAAGTAAATATTTGTCTAATAAAGCACTTTCCCATACTACTTTGCTGGAGCATTGTATACATATTTATAATCTAGCAGAAACCAAAATGTTACCACACAACCGGTAATTCTGAAACCAACCAAATGTGACACGTGTTTAACAAGTCATTTTAGAACAGTACATACATACAGTGCTGATCATAAATTTCACGAGAAGAAGCAATGCGTTTGATTCGTGATAACTGGGAAAATGGAATATGCGCAGCACGTTCAAGCACTTTTAGAAGGTCTAACTCACCTCGTTAAACAGTTTCAACGCACCTCGCTAATAGCTTTAAATAGGAGCGTATTAACACCACCGGTCGCAGTATCTTGGACACTACATTCATTTATGCACCGTTTCTTTGATCGCATTTCTTTCCTTTTCCTCACATATCATTTTCAAATGTTATGCCTCTATTTCGTCCTCTTCATGAGCTGATTACTCAAAATTGACATGTTGCTTGCTTTTAAATTATGAAATGTTGAACTCATGTATGTACTGTTCTAAAATGACTTGTGTCACATGTGTCACACTTGGTTGCTTTCAGAATTACGGATTAAGTTCCCTGATGAAGGGCAAATGCCCGAAATGCATTGGGCAGACAAGGATAACATATTATGAAGAAAATAATATGAAGTAAATATCAAAGATAAAGAATAAAAGAAATCACTGATCAACTAAAAAAATTCTGAATTTTTATTAAAAACAACATAATAAATTTTGTTTGAGTGCATTGAAGAGACGTTGCTCCTAAGGGACTTAACGCTACTTTCAGTTTCATACACCCTCGCACAGGGGGTTTACCTCGACTGCACCGCCTACCTCAACAAACCACAGCAAAGAATTTAACTCGAGTGCGATTTCCACACCCCGCTTATTGGTATACAACCACACCACACCCATCCAGCACTGACGTCACAGGACATGTGACTCTGCTAATTTAAAAGACTGGGCGCACGTGCTCTGCGCCATTTTAGAGTTTAGAGTACCTGGCCTCACTTCTTACTGAGTTAGTAGCACCGCAAGTACTGAGCTGGTGTACAACCTGCGATGATGAAGGGTGCACTAATATGTCCTCTGCCATGGCCATATCAAGACTCAATAGCAAATGCGAGACCTATTACCTTGCATAACGGAGCTGCATGATGTGGAGGGTGCCGTGACCATGAAAAGGTGAACAGTGAGGCCTTGGTGTGCAGAGTCTGGCAGATAACTCTGTGCAGGGGTAGTGGATGGGGTACAGCACCCTTAATGCCGAAAGACGGCAGAGCAATTTGGGCATACACACTCGTATATACTCTGCCACAGCGTCGGCAATGCCCGAGGAGCTGTTGCTGAGTTCCAACTATGGGCTCTCACAGCTCGTGGCTGCCTTGCATCACTTTAGGAATGTTATGTTTTGAATGTGAAACGGTTGGAAGGTAATAGTTAACGGGGGTTCAGTCAAGTCAAGTCAAGTCAAAGGTATGTTTATTATGACCTTAGTCATTTAAACAGGTGCAAGCGAGTATCAAAAAGTTAAAACGATGAGCTCAAATCATTTAAAACATTATCACAATAAAATCCATCACATATTAGTTAAAACTCTTACACACGCTTCATCCTTTGTCGACGCCCTTAAAATTGTATTTTAGTTAACATTCCACAGTTATGACAGTAAAGAAAAAAAAAAAAACCCATTCTACTTCCTTCGGCTAGACTAGTTTCATTGATTTAAAATGCTTTAGAATATACCTGTTATTCCCGATTTCTTAGCTCACTTAATGCTGCTTTTATGTATTTCCCAAGAGCAATCGCAATGTCGATAGTGGGTATTTCAGTTAACAGGTTGGCTGCCTGCGCTCTAGAGCTTATATCATATTTTAGGAACACGGGACGTAACCACAGTTTCCGCTGTTCCAGTAAAAACAGACAATCAAGTAGGATGTGTACCAGGTCTCCTTTGCACCCCAGATTACATTTACAACATCCATTTTTATCTAACAATTTATTTTTCAGATCTTTATTTGTTAACAATGGGTTTAGACCAACCCTCAGCCTTAAGAGCTCCTGCCTAAGTCCGCAGTTGGGCAGGATGTCTAGGTAGGGGAACCAGTTTTCATTTAGCCATGCGCCCATCATATATGTTATTGATTTCTTTTTCGCTAGATATTCCATATCGGACAATCCCGATATTTCCTTCCCCTTTGATTTCAACTCACTCCTAGTACAAAGGAGTTGATGAGTTTCCTGGTTTACCTCTACCTTTAGTTTTTTACAGATTTGCGTAACTCTTTCCCTGCACATTTTTGCCCATTTTAGGTTACTCGTTTGGATTTCCTTCTTGCACCATTGTGCTACTTTTTGTCCCTCGGGGTCTTCCAGACGTTTCCATAGTCTAAGTATTGCCATTTGAGTTAATGTCTCCCAGGACTTTGTGCCTATTTCCCTTCTTATGGCTTGCACCATCGCAGATTGTGGGAGAGAGAGGAGTCCTTTGAGGCATTTACCCTCTACCAAGTCCCAGGCTCCTTTACCGCTCAAATAAAGGATTTCTGCCCCATACAGCACTTGGGGGGGTATCATTGCCTCAAAGGCCCTTAGCATTGGTCTGTGCGACATCTCACCGTAATCCCTGTTGAACATTTTAGGCCACATATCGATGTGTGTGCTTTGGCTTTTTGTGTATCCCAATGCATGTCCCATTTTAGGCTTTTGTCGAACCAAATACCTAGGTAGCGATACTCATTCACCGTCTCCAGTTTGAGCTCCCCTAGGTACCAATTGAATCTGGTTAATTTTTTCCCAAAGCAAAGTACTTTAGTTTTATCCAGGTTGACAATAAGAAATTTATTAGCACAGTATGCGTTGAAGGCATTGAGCTTACGCTGGAGGCCTATTTCTGTCTGATCTACAATAACAAGGTCGTCTGCATATAGTAGGCAGGCCACCTTGTTTCTGTTCATTCTGGGACTTGCACTACCCTCGACCTCTAGATGGGCCGGGAGGTCTGACAGGAATAAGGAGAATAACTGCGGCGCTAACACACACCCCTGTCTTAGGCTGTTTCTGATGGGTATTTTTTGCGTTAAGGAGCCCTCCGTATCCTTAATGACTTGCGCCCAGTTCTCAATATGTAGTTCCTTTATTATTGTCAGGAGGTCACTCGGGATGTTTACTTTAAGTAATGCTTCCCATAGGCACGCACGATCAACCGAGTCAAATGCAGCTCGGAAGTCGACGAAACAACAGCACAACTTGCCATTTTGTTCCGTTGACTTCTTCGCCAATGCCCACAGTGCAAACCCATGGTCTATAGTCGAGTGCCCTTCCCTGAAACCTCCTTGCTCTGTAGGGACAATCTGGCGCTCTTTTACCCATATGTTGAGTTGCTTCAGTACAATTTTAGAGAAAACTTTCTCTCCTATATCAAGGAGGTTAATCAGGCGGTAGTTTTGTGGTGCCTCCATGCTACCTTTCTTATGGATGGGCCTGATTATGGCACCCTTCCAGTTGGCTGGCATTTTGCCTTCTGTTAGTATTGTACCAAACATCTGAGCAAAGAATCTTGCCCACCAGTTTATGTCTGACTTTAAAATTATTGCTGGGAGGTTGTCCGGACCTGCTGCTCTGGATAATTTCAGCTCTCTTATTGTATCTTCTACTTGTTTTACGCTAAATTTAGCTTTTAGGTCTGCTGATATTTCCTGCCATTTATGTGTCACTACCTGGTTTGTGGTGGCTCTTGCCCCATACAATTCCCTAATATACTTTTCCCATTCGGCCTCACTAACTACACATTTTAGTTCCCCTTCTGGGGGGCTAAATGCTGCCTTTACCAATTTCCAAAATTGTCTTAGGTTTTTATCCTCAATTGCTTCCAGCAGGTTTGACCAGCATTTCTCTTTAAATGCCCTTTTAGCGTCATTTACCATTTTTTTATACTCTCTTTTTAAGCGAGATACCTGATCCGGTCTCTCCTGGCTGAAGTTCTTTTTTTGTTTTCTTTGTGCTGCCCGGATCTCTCGTTTTTTGGATTGACACTCTACTGAAAACCATTTTACTCTACTGGGTGGTTTACGACTTGTATTTTTGACTCTTTTCAGTTCAATTCTTAAACAACAGACAACTTCATCTAATTTACCTATGAACCAGTTCATGGTTTTGTTCTCCAGATTTTCCGGCTTTATTTTAATTTGCATAGCTAGCAGTTTTGCCTGGTATTCCTCCGTGAGTCGTGTCGTCACACGTCTAGGGTACTCCACCTCCTGGGTGATCACTTTATCTCTGGGTAAGCTTCTTCCCCCTTGTATTTTTAGATATAGAAGGATGTGGTCGCTAATCTCTTTTTGTTCCAACCTAAATTCCCGTACTTGGGGGAAGTTCCAGGCATGTAAAAACATATAATCAATTGGGCAGTTCTGAAAGCCTACTTTAAAAGTTTTCCCTGCTGGGCAGTCGTTCTTCATTCTTCCATTCAGGCATTGGAAACCCCTGCCTCCTAGGAAGTATACCAGAGCTGCTTCATGTTTTGATATCTCCCCTACTGGGAACCTTGCTGGGTTTATACCAAACACCTCTAACATTTCTCTGTTCCAGAGATCCGCCTTTTTTGGGTTAAGTTTATGATTGAAATCCCCCATTATTATCACGGTATCCAATACATATTTTTCTGCAACAGAATCTACATCTTCTTTAAACAGCTTCATCTCCTTCTCATACTCTGCCCCATTCTCCCACTGCATGTATACATTCATTATAGTCAGCATTTTATACTTCTTTTCCACTGTCAATAATTCTATTCTGCTAGTCTGAACCCATTTACATTTCATTTTTATCAGTTTTACTTCTCTGAGCACTTTCGTTGAAATCAAAGTCATTAAACCACCCGACGGACGACCAAAGTTCTTTTTCTTGGCCGGGTAGTTTAGTTGTAGGTATCCTTCATTAAACGGGGTTTCGTCACATGACCAGGTCTCTTGCAAGCAGGCAATGTCCACTTTATTTACTATCTCCTTTATAGTTTCTCTCTTTTTCTCATTGCCTAGCCCGTTTACATTCCATGACAGGAGACCTAGACTTTGTGACACCCCCTCATCCTATTCTATCTCACTCATACCTCCCTCATCTCCCTCGGCCTCCGTATGACTCCTGTTTAAGTCGAACCTTGGGCTGCTGCAGTGTGACCAATTACCCCATTGGACTTCGTTTCCTGTATTGTCTATTTCTATATTCAGACAGCTTTGGTTCCCTTCCTCATCTTTATATAATCTCACCTGTCTTCTCCCTAAACCTGCATGATGCTTTAGGAAGGTATTGTCATTGGGGGCTTTTACTTCCCACTCCGGGATTATTCTTATTCCCAGGTGGTTTATCTCGCTAGTTGCTTTGAGGATTGCCATTTTTACCATGACTGAATGTAATGATACTTTTGTTATTTCTTTACCATTTCTGGTCTCTACAAAGCCAATTTGCCGGAGATCGCTTGTACTGATCCCACTAAGGCTACTACATTCTGCAAAGACTTTCAAGATCTGTGCTCTGTTCAGGGGGTTCCTTTTCCTATTCGTACTCCCATTCGTACTACCCCTTTTCCCCGACTGCATATGGTCCAAATACACCCATTTACTTTTATCTCTCTCTTGTACTTTTTTAGGGGTGTCATATTGGAGCTGTCTTGCCTTTGGTCCCTCTGATCGCCGCCCGATATTTCCCGTTCTTGGAATTACCTGGACTAGAGGGCTTATCGCTCTATTACCCCTATTTGGATGTCCTAAGGCTACGCTTACTTTCTGTTTCGTAACACAGGGTGTTAATGGCTTCTCTTTTATGACCTTCGTTCTCCCATTTTTTCTTGGGTTTATCGGGGTCGTTCTTGGGTTATACTCCTTTTGCCTTGGTCTATTTGGTGCCTCTATCTGGGCTGTTGATTTTAGGTCTGCCTGTGCCTGTGCTTCCCTCCCTGCTGTCCTCCCATTTTTCTTTACTTTTAAGGCTTGTTCTCTCTTCTTTCTACCTCTATACTTATGGGGGGCCCCTGTAAACACCCCGCGCCTTTTTATCAACATTGGGCGTCTGGAGATGTATACATTTTCAGATGCTTCCATAGAGTCATTTGATGTCTTTTGGATTGTTGGATGTGGGGATCCTACTAGACTTCCCGCGGATACCTCCACCAGTTCCATCTCTACCCTTTCATCAATCGAATGTTCAGTGACAGAAGTGCTTTGCATCCTCGGCATTTGGTTCTTTATCCCCACTAGTTCCTCTTCGATCCTTTTTAGGTTCGATTTCTGGGCTTTCAATACTCCATTATTTGATAGAGTAACTTCAAGGATTCCTTGTAACGTCTTTTGTAGTATCAATATCAGGTCCACCAATGAAGGAGTGGGTGTTACGGAACACTCCGGGTCCAGTGTGTGGTCTCTGCCTGGGTTTGTATGATGACCTGTTCTTATGGGTTCTCGCTGTTGGGTTGAATTATTGGTACCATGTTGTTGAGGGGAATGGGCTGGCTCCCCGCCCCAGATTAGGCTCTGGCTCTGTATTCCATTTCCCCTTGGTTCCTCATTTCCCAGTGACTGTAATGAAAAAAGTTTTGGTGACGATGAGAGCCGGGGAGCTGAGATGTGGATATTTTGGCTCTGGAGCGTCAGGTTTATTAATACGGAATCCTCCATTCCTACTTCCATATCGGGATTCACCACTACTGCTTCAAGCCTTCCTACTCCTTCCGCACCATGTTCTTCCGTATCTTCCTCGGGGTCCGGTCTTATTACTGGCTCTAAAGGTTTGTAGTGTTTCCCTACAAAATCCTTTATAGCTTTGGAGGTTAGCGTATTGTCTTTCTGTTTAGAATTTGTTTGGTCCCCTTCCCTTTTAGCCTGTTTGGCGTTTTTATTTACCCTTTTGACTTTCCTTTTCTTGCGCCGCCCTTTATTATTCTCTCTATGTGAGGCCTGGCTTTCTTGGCTCTCTTCCGCAGATATTGAGCCCTCTGTTATTTTGCTCTTCTCTGGGCTATCTTCTTTGCGCATGGTTTGCCCTTTTTTCGGTCTCATTTCTCAGTTAGGTTGCCTAATGTGTAATGCAGCTATTTCTCGTTTCGTGCGGTCGTTTCTCAGATTTAAAAGTTTAAAAAGGAGTAGCTGTAACTTTACACTTACCTCTGTTGTGCCTTATGCCCACCGGTTAGCCTGCCTGCCGCCTCTGTGCTCCTCTCTTGCGGTGTCTTTTGGCTTTTTCCTCGCCTAGTTCTCCTTATATTGTTTCCACTCACGTTTTAGTTTTCAAAGTTCACAGTTTTCCGTTTTCTCTGATGCTCCCTCTCTTCTTCCCCCCTTACAGCAGTGCCTCTGGTGATTTCTGGGCCTCCTATTCACCAGACTGTCCGCTTGTGGTTCCGTGGGGGTTGGAAGCTGCCTAATACTAGGTAGGTGCTCACGAGTGCTGGGTATTGTACTTTCCAGTGCAGCCAGGGGTGACTAGGGTGCTCTCCCAAACTGCACCCCACGCTGCCCCTGCACTGCCCCGCACTCCGCTCCGGTTGTCCTGGGTGCAGGATGCTAATATTCTCACCCCCTTGAGGTTGCCAGTTCGCTCCCGGATGGCAACACGTCGTTTGCTACGACGCACCGTCGGTCCCCAGGCAATCCCCAAACCTACTCCGCCCCCTCACTATACTACGCGTTTGTCACGCGCTGCGTGTCCGGGGGGGCTAGAGTGACTAGAGGGGAATCCGGGCTCACCGGTGATTTTCTGTTAGGCGTCCTCCTCCAAACGGACCGGCGCTCTCCTCCTCCGCTGGGTCCGCTGGGTCCGTGGTGTGTGAGGTTGCTCGGCGCTCCGCGGTCGGCTGGTCGGGTCTGTCAGGCAAGGCAAGGCTAGGCAGGGCTAGACGACAACAGAGTCATTGTAATATCAATCTACCAAGTGGTTCAGTCATTCTTGCTTTGTACTTGCTGCTTACAAAACATGTTCTGAGGATTAAACTACATCAAGAAAATTACCTTCTGTGTCTTTTGATTCCTTCATACTGGTCTTTCCTACAATTACTATTTCTCTACTATCTTTCAGATGTGGGAGCTTGAGGGTGCACTCTGTCCCGGCACATGATTGGAGACACACTGGTGACACAAAGGTGTGCTGCGAAGATTTTCTCTAGTATTACTCTCTCACTCTTTCTCTCTCTCTCTCTTCTTTGATGGACGCATGACACACAATCTTATCTTGCTTTTTATCTAACAGGCTCTGATTCACAAATTGACGCACCCCCAAACACGTGTAGAACCTGAGATGATGCGTGGCCATCCTGGTGATCAACACTGAGTCTGAATTGTGAGCTGTGTTCACCGCGTGTACTGAGGCCTGAGGAGGTTCCTTCGGCACGTGGTTGTCTCTCTTCGACACACGCCGGTGGCGGAAGGTGAGCAGAGAGGCTTGTTTGCGCAGCAGAGGGCACTCACCTCCGGCCAGTGGGAGTGGATGGGGTGAAGCAGCCTGAATGTGCAGCGGCAGGCAGTCAGCTCTGGATAGTGGGAGTGCATCGGGTGCAGCAGCTTGGGTGCACATCGACTGTTATACACCTCTGGGCAGTGCAAGTGTATGGGCTACACGAAGACTGGGGACCATAATATCAAGAATGGCGATAACATTATTATCACGGCTTTAGCTGCAGGAAACTTTGTCTCTCTCGCTTCCTCTCTCTCACTCCTTCTCCCTCTCTCCTCTTCTCTCTCTCTTCCTCTCTCTCACACTGTTTCACTCTTTCACTCTCTCACTCTTTCTCTTCCTCTCTTCCTCTCTTTCTCTCTCTGCTTTCCTCTCTCTCTTTCTCTCTCTCTTTCCTCTCACAGTGTTTTCTCTTTCTCTCTTCCTTGTATCTCTGACACTCTTTCTCTGTCTTCCTCTATGTCTTCCTCTTTCTTTCTTTCTTCCTCTCTCTCTTTCACTCTCTCTCTTCTTCTCTCTGTCACTCTTTCTCTCTCTTCCTCTCTCTCACACTGTTTCTCTCTTTCTATCTTCCTTGTATCTAACTCTTCCTCTTTTTCTCTCTCCTTTGCTGGACGCATAACGCACCATCTTATTTTTCTTTTTGTCTTGCAGGCTGTGATTTTCAAATTGTCGAGGGATGACATGCCATGGCTATACATAGTTCTTTTTGTTGTTCTTCTGTTTTAATAAATAGTTTTACACACATAGTTTTATTTGTTGTTGTTTTGTTTTTATAAAATGTTTTATATGAAGATCCATACATGACTAAGATTCTTATTTGTCGAACCTCACACGCATATCTGTTATTAAAACTGCAAAACCAGCCGATTTGTTAGGCTCCATACTTAAAAACGTTCCTGTGGCATTTGTTTGTGGGGGTGAGCAGGGATGGCGGACAAGGAGCTGCTGCTGGGGGATATCGGAGTAGTGTTGGATGTCGGACCTGCATCACCATTGCGTTTTTTGCATCTCTTCTCAGAGACCTGCAAGCCGGCGGGCTGCTTGTAAAAATGCGGGCCCGAGAAGTCGCACTGGAAGAAATGGGAGACCACCAGCGGTTCGCAGAGGGATACTTGGGGGCCCAAGAAGGTTGTTGACGGTATGTTGGTGATGTGGGAAGGGGGTGCGTTACCTGCTGATTTGAGGAGAGGCAGCGTGAAAGGGGTAACTCTCACAGACAGCGCTCCGGTATGTTTCAGAAATACCTCGGACAAATGACAGCTGACAGACTGAATCACAAAATGGCTTTTCAATGCTCATATTGTGAAACTTATGAACAGTTCGTACCCAGGCTTGCAGATGAACAACTATGACCTGTCCGCTCAACTCACAGAAGCAGGACTACGAGAAGTCTGCTCCCAAAGGAACAGCAGCATAGTAGCTCGCAGAGATACAGGCAGGGCACCGTACTAGCTCGCAAAAGTAGAGAGCTGCAAGCCAACTGACTGGCTTCTAAAGACATACCGCCGAAGTAGTGATGTTGGGCACAGGGAGCATGAAAGGGTTATCTTCCTAGTTGTGTCCTGGAGTGGAAGTCGTGATGCCTGGCGCTCACCTGTTTCTCCTTTATTGTTAATAAATCTTAAACCTTCACTGTGTCCAAATCAGCATTACACAGAGCTCTGCTATATTAAATTGCCGCCGGGACCTTTCTTTTATATTTTCACTCGATGCGAGGCACAAGATGGCTGCTAACACTTCCTGGTTAGTAGGCAATCAGAGGACACTTCCTACTGTGAAGAGTTAGCAGCCAATCAGAGGCAAGCTTGTGCTCGGGAATAAGGCACCGACCATATATACATACATCCTCCTTTAATGAAATATGGTCATTACAACAAGAGGGGGCAGAGGTCAGCCTTATGGAAACCCCATTGACGGGGGCAGGGATAGAGATTGGCACAACACCATTCAAGGCGAAATCAACTTTCCTTCCAATTATGCCCCATGACAATTTGGATGTCTATCATGACTTTATTATAGAGGACCTGAAAAAACTTTACACAACCACAAATAAAAAACATGTTGCCATTTACAGACAAAATCAAAACTACGAAAATCTAATAAAGAAACTGAATAAGAACTAGAACATCGTGGTCAAACAAGCCGATAAAGGCGGAAACATTGTGTTGTGGGAACGAGACCTCTACATAAAGGAAGCTGAAAGTCAGTTGGGGGACCAATCTTGCTATAAAAAAGTAATTATGGGGCAATCAAAGCTGCCTGGAATGATCAGAACTCTAAATTAATAGCATGGAAGAGTGGTGGTTTGATTTCGAAGGACGAATTCAAGTTTTTGAAAAAAGACTATCCAATCATTCCCACCTTTTATATGTTGCCTAAAGTGCACAAAGACACTTCGGTCCCACCTGGAAGGCCTATCATATCTGCTATTGGTAGTTCCACTGAGAACATCTCAAGATATATTGACTATTTTCTGCAGGAGTGGGTGACACAACTTAAATCATATGTGAAAGACACAACTGATTTTTTAACCAAATTGGAGAATGTGGTTTGGAGTGAAGAATACTGCTTGATGACTCTAGATGTGAAGTCCCTATATACTTCCATCAGATATAGCGATGGGATTAAAGCAGTTGAACATTACTTAAACAAACGGCCCATGAACTATGTACACCACAACAGGATGATTATTGGCATGCTGAGACTATGTCTTGAACAGAATTATTTTTTGTTTTATGGCCAAATATATCAACAGATAAGGGGAGTGGCCATGGGGGCCTGCTTTTCCCCCAGTTTCGCGTGTCTGCACATGGGACTGTGGGAAGAGCGGGTCCTCATGGGGGACCACGAAGCCATTATGAACAATAACATAGTCTTGTATTGCAGGTACATAGACGATTTATTCTTTGTATGGAAGGGGCATGTCAATGAAGCAACTGACTTTGTTTGTAAACTTAACAATAACAACTATAATTTGGAGTTCACATCCGTAATACACAAGGAAAGAATAAACTTCCTAGATGTAGAAGTTTACATAAAAAATAATGCTTTGGAGACAAGAGCCTATAGGAAAGAGACCTCAGGGAATACTCTCTTACATGCTACCAGTCAGCACCCCAGACACCTCATACGCAGCATTCCCTATGGGGAAATGTTGCGCATGAGACGGCTATGTAGCACTGAGAATGAATGTGATAAAGCACAAAAAGACAGCAAGAGCCGCTTTTTAGAGAGAGGATATAGAGCGGATGTGGTGGACAGTGCTATAGAGCGTACAAAGAATATCCCAAGGGCACAAGCCCTGAAAAGCAAGGAACTGGTCATTGAATCCAACACAGAATCCATACAATCCAGGGCAATTGTCACCTATAGTGTCCAACACGCTGAAATTCGGAAGATTTTCAGTAGGAATTGGAATCTGGTGAAGAGAGATCCGATCATCGGCAATCTGGTCCCCATTAAGCCGCAATTGACTTTTCGAAGGTCTCCATCAATGGCAAATGCATTGGTAAGCAGTACTCTGGAAAAGCCTCTCTCAGGGACCTGGATGGACCTCAGCAGAGGTTTTAAAAGGTGTCCTTTCTGTAAGGCTTGCCGACAAGGGATAAGCAAAACTCACTACTCCATCCCCTTCCATGACAAGCCTATCGCTATCAAGCACAGACTCACGTGCAAAACTGAATACGTAGTCTACGTGCTGCAATGTCCATGTGGGCTATGTTATGTGGGCAGCACTCGACTGCCCGCCCACAAACGGATCTTGCAACATCTCCAAACCATTCTAGGTAAAGATCCAGCTTACCCTGTTGCGCGACATTTTGAGCAGATCCATAACAGTAATCCAGATGGATTGGTCTACTTTCTAGTGGACACGATCCCGCCCCTCAAAAGAGGGGGTAATAGAGATGCTCAATTGCGGCTACTGGAGACGAGGTACATTCTGGAGTTCAACAGCAAGGTCCCGGGAGGCCTTAATGCCACTGAGGATATGTATACTTGTCTATAATAGGATTGGCTTGAATTTATGTATATCAGTTCTCATGTGAGATTGGGTATTTAACTCCTTTTGGTTAAAACATCTGGGATCAGATAACGATATGATCAAAAAGCTGAGTGCTCAAATCCCCGATTGAAACTAGAAAACTATCATCAAGTTTTTAAATAATTTTCACATCTATTCACTTTGGGTAACTTTCCCCAGTATGTTTATGTAGGGTATCTATATATTTAACAGCTATGCTGTTTAATAGTAATTTGGACATCCTAGACAGATGGTTGACCGTAGGTAGGGGACTAGGGATTGCGAGGTGGGAGAGCAATTGACTTTGAACCTTCCACTCCTCCCCATTTCCTCACCAGGTCTTATACCAGTGTAGCAAGACCAATGCAAATATTGAGGTTATATGAAATACTTGTTTACATGTAAATATGACTTTCTTTTAATTGTTTTTTTTAACAATATGTAAATATGAATGTAAATAGATTGTCTATTTTTCCACATATTTATTTATTTTGTATATAGTATATATTTTTCTAAACATTTGGAAAGTATATCTCTATATGATGTTGGGCACTATGCCCTTTAATCTTGCTGCTTGCTGCTAAGTATTTCCTTTTTGGCAGTATATCAATTATGTCTATGTTTTTTTTTAGAAAAAATGCACACAGCTGTAACTGGTTGTTAATCAACCACTATATCATATATACCCTCATCCATGTCTGTGACACATCATGTGATCAAGCCTCTGCGAGAGGCGAAACGCGTCATGGCATTTTGCTGGCTGAACTTTATGCACGAAATAAAGCACTGAAAATACTGCACGTACTTGTGGTTTCGTTCCGACGTTGTTTGCCCGTGAGGTAAAGGAGCGTGATGGATGGCGTCTTTTGAACATATATATATATATATATATATATATATTCACTGAAAAAACCATAGGTTATAGACCATATATAGTTAGGAATTAGCATTTACAAAACCTTATTTTACTCACACAAAACCATTGAAATTCCATATATAGTTAGTTGCACTAACTATATATCGCGCACCCGCAATCCACTGCTGATGATGTCACATATTACATCATTCATGACATGGTCAGTGACATCACTGATGACATCACTGATGACATCTCAAATGACATCACTGATGACATCACTGATAACAACATCCAGTGATTTTTTGTTTCTATAAAGTTTAAATATGTCTTACATATTGAAGAATGAGTGGATGTGTAAGTGTCTGGACGAAGGATTTAGTAGGTGCATGACTGACTGTATGAGTGAGTGATTAAATGTGTCTCACTGACTGCATGGGTTAGTGACTAAACTGTCTTAATTTGTGCATCATTATGTCTGTTGTTCTGTAAACTGCTGCATGTGTTGATCAGTAGCTATATGAGTAACTATATGGGTTATTGATTGATTGCCCAAGTATTTGTATGGGAGACTGAGTGTGTGTGTGGCTAGCTGGGAGGTGTGTGACTCTGTGCAGATCAATCTGTACTTGTATCAATGATTGTATAAGAAGGTAAGTATGTGTTAGTATATGTTTGAAAATGTAAGGTGCTCTATGTTTAACTGTATAGACAAGAAAATGGAAGTGTCATTGATTCTTTACAGGACTGACTAGGTGTGTGAGTAACTCCATGGATGAGTGGCAGACTGTGAGTGTCTGTATAGGTGTATGAGTGCATATGATAGTGTTGTAAAGATGAGTGATTGTATGTATGAATGATTGTATGGGTGAATGAGTGAAGGTGTGTGTAGACGTAGCAATCAGTGAGTGCGTATGTAGTAACTAGTATTGGTGTGTCAATGGTTTCAAAAATTATACTCTCTTTTTAACACTGGGTGAAACAGAGGTTATATTAAAATGTGAGGAGATGCATTGTATTGTCACATGAATGATATCATCAGTGATGTGGTCATTGATGTCAAATGAGATGTCATCAGTGATGTCATCAGTGATGTCATTTGAGATGTCATCAGTGATGTCATCAGTGATGTCACTGACCATGTCATGAATGATGTAATATGTGACATCATCAGCAGTGGATTGCGGGTGCGCGATATATAGTTAGTGCAACTAACTATATATGGAATTTCAATGGTTTTGTGTGAGTAAAATAAGGTTTTGTAAATGCTAATTCCTAACTATATATGGTCTATAACCTATGGTTTTTTCAGTGAATTTTCAAGGTTTTGTAAATGCTAATTCCTAACTATATATGGTCTATAACCTATGGTTTTTTCAGTGAATTTCATTGGTTTTTTAACAGCTAATATCTGTAGCTGTAAAATTTATTCTTCTTTAAATCCAAAAATATATTTTATATGTTTATGAATAATTATTTTTTTAAATATTTTTTTTTCTTCGTTCCCGCTTCGCGAATCGGGAACCTTACAGTAAAAAAATGTTCAGAAAAATAAATAAAAAAGTTCTTTTCAGAACTACCTCCCCGTTATTAAAAAATTGGTACAATATTTGGAACTGTGCCAACCTCTATTTCTCTTAGTTCGCTTCCTAGTTCGCTCGCTGGTACGCGAACTGGAAGCGAACCAAAAACAGTAAGTATAAGGGAAGGAAACACACACTTATGTTAAAAGAAAGACAGCTATAGGGGAGTAAACTAGAGATACTATTACCCATAATCCACTACTGATGATGTCACATATTACATCATTCATGACATGCTCAGTGACATCATCAGCAGAGGATTGCGGGTTTTTTGGCAACATGCCTTATCCACGGTTTAATAACGCTGCCTTTTGCTTTATATAAGTTTTCAAATTGTATGAAATATATACCAATAGGTCTTTATGAACCTTTAGGTAGTGCTTTTGTTCATGAGGTCTGGTCGCTTCCATACACATACAGATGTTTCAAAGATGATCAAGAAGTTTATCTGAATGGAGAGGAATGCACTGAGACGCCAGATCATTCACTAATGTGTAGGCACATACAGTTACACGATTCATGCAACAAACACCGACCAAATATGGCTTGCGTGTTGCAAGGCACGCCAGTTCCTGCTATCATCCCCACGTTCAAGTTGTTGGAAAATGGTAGTTATTTGATGCTCAATAATGAAGATTGTTCTGAGTTAATTAAAAGTATTCCTTTTATCGTAACAGTAAGTGAACGGGTTATTTGCTGCAGAAATGTTCTATTTCCTCCCACACATGAACATAGGGAGTTTTCAATCTGGCCACAAATACCAACCTTGGGACACGTTTCAACGGCATGACAAGAATAAGAGCTCTTTTGTCTCACAGAGAGGTGGCCTTGAGTTCGGCCCGTGAAACTTTCGTACTTCACATAGCGAACACCCGTACACAGGTTTGCCTTTCAATTTCAGCAACATGTTTCCGACTATCTTTAACGCATCCTCCACAAAATCCCTGGCACACTTTTTTAAAGTTGTTACCAGTGGTCTCGTGACTTCATTTGAGAAAATCTTTGGAGTCATCCCTGCTCCCTTTCATTCCATTTTCTCCACTCTGGTTCGTGGATTGCATTTTTACTTGCATTACCAGCGGACGCTCTTGTGCTTTTTTACATTTTTAAATATGGATGTCCCTCCTATGCAACCTCCGACCCTGCAGCTGCTGACACTGTTCCGCAATCGCATGCTAGAATATTATGGCACAATGCCGTTGGCGATATTAAGCACGGCATATGGATTATCTTTTCGGTTCTCCTACTTCACCTGTGTCCAGCCTGTATTTCACTGCCTGACCTGTGATTTCGATTGGGCCATTGATTTGTGTCTCTGCGGACCGGTTTCTCCTGACGTCGACTTTAATCAGCTGATGACTCCTATCATTACTCACGAGTTGATTTGTCCTGGCGAAAGGATTATGGCTGTGGCATTGATGCATGGACTACTTGGTCCCTGGAATTTACTGGCGGCAGCACAGTCTTTCTTGGAACACAGCTTTCTTGAAAACCCACCGAGCTGTCCTCTGATGGTGATAGAGGATCCGGTGCTGGGAGAGCACGTATGTTCTTTTCCGCTTTTAAATTGGATGGCTGAACTGTTTTCGGATGAAGACGGTGACTTCCTGTTGGAGGCTGTTGCAGCTTATTTTGCATACACAGTTATGTCATAGACCTTTTTCATGTTTCATATGCTGAGTACTAGCATTTCATTGACAATTCATTGACTTAATTGTCAAGTTTTTATTATTTACCTTGCCTATTGGCTTAAGACTCGATAAAGTACTTGGCTGTTTTATTTTTCTTTAGCATTGAATTTTCCTAGTTTTTAATGCTTTACCTTGCGGACCGTCCACATATAAACTTGCAATCTGCTCTCATGAGATGGCACTTCTATTATCTTATTCAGTTCGTTTCCGGATCATGAGGAGGTGTCATCTAGGTCCTGGATATCTTTACACCGTGTTAAGTTAGCATGGGCTCATTACCGGTTTAAACGCCATTTTTCCTTTTTTGCAACTTCTGCACACGACATTTAGTTGTTGCTTTAGCTTTCCACCTAGTAGTTCATCGTGGTTTACATGAGAATAATATGTTATTGGTCTACTATCTGCTTTACTTGTTAAACTATATCTGTACAGCGAGTGCTAAAGTTTCAAGAACAACACGATACAGAATTGTTATGAGGTCTGATCTCCACGACTTCATACTCATAACATAAGTGCAACTTCTGCCAATTCTGGGCATGAGGCGGGTTTTATATTGCTTTGCCGAACACACATACACAACAGTTGATGCGGTTCACATGAAGAGAGAGCTGGTGTATGCTGATGTGATTCCTTCAAATCTAAGACACTAAAGTATGGGCACGCCCTAAACCAACACAAAGAGACCTTCTTAGCAAATAATATAATATGTGTATTAGGGAGGGTGAGATATAAGCAGCCGCGGGCCGTGGAGGGAGTTACGGTGAGGCAGGGAGGCGGGGAGGGGGAGAAGCAGGGTGGAGCCCTCTCTACCTTGCCCCTCCCCCTCCCCGCCTCCCTGCCCCACCGTAACTCCCTCCACGGCCCGCGGCTGCTTATAAGTGTTGCTAACTCTTATTCATTTACAGCATGTTAACATACTGTCACCATTCGCTTTTTATGTACTAGTAACTATGCTGGTAATTTTGCTACTGATAATATGTGTACTTGTATTCTCCACCCTGCTTCTCCCCCTCCCCGCCTCCCTGCCTCACCGTAACTCCCTCCACGGCCCGCGGCTGCTTATAAGTGTTGCTAACTCTTATTCATTTACAGCATGTTAACATACTATCACCATTCACTTTTTATGTACTAGTAACTATGCTGGTAATTTTGCTACTGATAATATGTGTACTTTTATTATCTAAGGTACTACGCCTGAGAAGACGGCATTAGTAAATAAACATTTCAAATACACATGTGTTCTTCTTAACTCCATGTTCTGGTTTCTAAGAAATATATAACGACCGACTGTTCATGAGTTCCACGTATCCTGAGGTACTATAAGTTCATATTCTGGATTGTCTAAACATTGAGAGTTTGTTATATCCAATGTGACACTGTACCTAGCTTGCTAAGGAGTTTTTGATTACTAACGTGAGTTTTGGGACACCCTAATTCGCCGAGGTTCCAATCCTCTGTCCACAGTTCTGTGTGAGAACAGAAACCCTGCGACAGGGGCACCCCCGACCCTTGCTGGAGCTTCATCACACTTGCGATACAACTCCAGCAATGCGCCACCTTTACGGCACAGATACATCACGCATCTGTGCTGTTTTTGCCCCATGATGCGCCGCATTGTAAATGCAGCACACCATAGGTGACGGAACAGCGGCACAGAATGACTAACACATCCCTGGTGATGCGCCAGTCATCATAAATGTATCCCTATGCTTCTTATCTTGTTAGAGATGAACCGCCATATGTATCATCAAAGTTTTTTGCATTTCCTAAATAGCGAACTTTAAGGAATAAATAGCGATTCTTTACCATTCCTAGTTTGCGATGAGCTATTTGCTAATTAGCCGAATGTAGCCCAATGAAGCCCAATGTAGCCCAAAGATGGCCGCCAGACACACAAAAAAACAAATGTAGCCCAAATATCAGCCAGATGTAGCCCAACTATAGCCCAGTGACAGAATGACCAATCAGCTTCGCAAACCTCCGTTACGCGAAGCGGAGCGCTGTTACAGATATATATCATTTTTTGGACGTTAATTTCTCAAAATCCACTGGAGCACATATATTGAGACCTAGCAAAGGCACATCGGGCTACCAGTCCCTAATATTTTGCCAAGTTTCGTGCAAATCCATTCAGCCGTTCAATTATTATTATTATTATTTTTTTTTGCCCCGCGGGGCCCTTTTAAAACCTCCACATCAAACCTAGGGGGTCAGCGAGGATCTACTATGCCCCCTTATAGTTATTTCCCCCTTTGTTTTGACCTCCTCTTGTCTCTCGATCCTACCGAGAGACAAGATGGCGGCCGCTACGGACTGTTTGGAATGTTGACAGACGCCGGAGAACCAATCAGCTTCGCTTCACAAAGCTCCGTTGCGCGAAAAGTCCGCGAACCAGAGCGCTAACCGGTCCGCTGTTACAGATATATATCTTTTTTTAAACGTTAATTTCTCAAAATCCACTGGAGCACATATATTGAGACTTACAAAAGGCACATCGGGCTACCAGTCCCTACAATTTTGCCAAGTTTCGTGCAAATCCATTCAGCCGTTCGGGCTAAAAGTGAGGCCAACCGCCCTATGGAAAACTCAATGTTAAAAACACGTTTTGGGACCCCCCTTTTTTCTCGGCCCCCACTGGACGAACCCCCCCCCAAATTTTCAAGGGCTGCTCAGAAACAAAATGTGCCATTTTCCTGAAAATTTCAGCCGATTCCGTCCACAAACGCCAAAGTTATTAGACATAGAATTTTCAAAAAACCCATAGAGAAAAAATCCTAACTATATATACCTACTGGCGACCGCCAGTAGGTAATATATATATATATATATATATATATATATATATATTCCCTTTAATATCTCAAAAACTACTGAATGGATTTTCACCATTTGAACAAAACTGCGCTTTCTAGACTAAGACCTTTCTCCCTGCCAAATCTGGCGTAATTCCGTTCAGTAGTTATTTTTTAATAAATGCCCGGGACCTACTCACCCGGGGTCTCATTGCACAAAGTTTCCTATGGGAAAATGATTTTTTGACTCTTATTTTTTGAACTTCTCAAAAATGACTGAATTGATTTACAGCATTTTTTTTTAAAAAAGGCCGCTTTCTGAACCAAGCTCTACCTTTCTGCCAAATTTGGGGTAATTCCATTTATCAGTTCGGGCTGTAGCTTATCGCAAAATGTCCCATTAACTTGGGAAAAACGCGTTTTGGGACCACCCTTTTTTCTCAGCACCCGCTTGACGAATCACCCCCAACTTTCGAGATAGAAGCTAACCTATAAAGTGCAACTTTCTGGAGAATTTCAGAAAGATTCGTCAAACGACGCTAAAGTTATTAGCAAATTAGAAAATGCTTTTCCTTTGGAAACTAGGTTGTAACTATAATTATCTACTGGTGACCGCCAGTAGGTAATATATATATACAAACATACTAAAACAAGCACACAAAAATATATGAATTTGTGTATAAGATTTATATACACATATATATTATACAACTATTTTTAAAAAGAATTATCTTTTATATGCTAATTTCCTATTTTTTTCAAATATGCCAATATAACAAATAGACATATATATATACATATATATACATATACACACACACACACATATATGTGTCTGCACATATATACACATATATACATATATTTGCATATACAGATAATAAATGTAAAAAAAATAAACTGCAAATAAATCATTAATCTGTGTAATATATAATTTTTTTTAATATTGCTCTGATATATTTTACTTGTATATGCAGGCAACATATTAATGTATAGTGGGGTTGACTTCTTAGTCTCAGAAAAATTATTTCCTGAAATATTTCTCGTCAGTGGAACATTGCAAGTCTACATGAACATACAAAAGAGGACGTGAGATTGGTTCGATTGAGAAATTGCGCAACAATATGAGCCTATTAATGCACGTATATTTGTTCTTGATTGACTTGAGAATGCTATTTTGTTCAGAGCTCTTTAAATTTTCAAATGAAAACTTAATAATGATCAGGAAATGAAACAATCACTATATATTTAGAAAAATGTGTTTCTTTTGCTTGATCAAGAAGAAAGCATAACAATAGAAGTCAATACGTATATTAGCAGCAATAATGTTTATTATTATATTTCTAATGTAAAAGAAGAGAATTGCCACAGATGGAAATCGCAATAATATGAGGAGTAGATGTAACAGCAGAGGAAACACCATTTATACTTTTATTCGTAGAATTCAAGACAAAAGGCCAACATGTATTTTCCGATTTCCAGTAAAGGTCTTGTCAATTTTCAACTAAATAAGGATCCCCTGAAGGACATATTTTAGTAGAATGCAGTGAATGGTCTTGAAAATCTTTCAAATGACACCCTAAAGTGTCCTAGAAACCTGCCTGCTGCAGAAGCGGAATCATTAAAACCTTGCAAAATGATGAACAGGTAGTGATTAAAGTGTCAGATGAAGTGCTCTTGTCAGAGATGGTACACTGGACAAACTACAAATGAAGCAAGGGTTAGATTTCAAGAACATAAAAATGCGATTAGAAATGGGAAAAAACCAGCAAGTCTTTGCCGGATATTTCTTTGAAACCCACGGGAAAAAGTAAGCTTTCCATGATTTGTGGGCCTGGAATTCATACTGATGCCAACATGTAGTGCTAAATATTCCTTGTTTTTAAATATAGATAACCGACATATGTAAAAATGCATGCAGATTATGCAACACGGATGTAAGGGATGCTGTAATGATTCTGATAATTATCCAGGACTGAGGATTTAGGAGACAGGCAGTGACTTGGAAAAGCCATAAACCGAAAATACGCATCTTTGAACTGCCAGAAAACAGGTGCTAAGAAGTCATAATATATGTATTCTGAGCTATATGTACCTGTAAGCCTTAGCTTAATATTTTAAATCATGCTTCCATATTTATGCGGAAAAGTACATTCTCCATCACTACTTTATGCAGTTTTCTTAAACTTAAAGAATATACATTTGTATTTCCTCATACAAAGTTGCTTAAATACAATCTATATGAACATATATGTTTCATGCAAAATCGCTCATTTTCTCTTTCCTTCTTCTTTCCATTTTTTATATATATAAATAAAAAAGGTATTTCTTTTACATATGTTTCTTTCTTATAATTGCAGTACTTTTATTGTATAAATATCGTCACAAAGGTAACGTCTTTTGATACTGCTATTTGACTCTTTTAATAAAAAGCTATTTTAACAAAAAAGAAAAATAAACGCATAAACCATGCTAGTGATCATAGTGAGGAGCAAGTCTTCCCCATGTGTGTGATGCAAGGATTCACATGAACATTATAATTGAGGCAGGAAAAGTGGATACACCCAGGAGAGTAAAGAGATCAGCAAAAGACCAAAATGTTATAACTATTGGAGACAAGACAAAAGAACACAGGGGTATATGTAAAAGATTTGGCTATAACTATCGCTAACACAAGTTAGTGCTAGTTTTTTTAGCGACGAGTACTGCGGTTAACTACCGCCGTGTTAGTGGCGTATTTCCAACATGCCGCTAAGTGGCAATGGTTTATCTTAACGTGTGAACTTTACAGTGTGAAGAACAGCAGCACAGCAATAAAAATCCTGACACTAAAGGTAAAAAGTGGCGTAAGGCCAATTAGCAGCCAGAAACTGCACGCTAATTAGCGTGACGCCACTAGTTTCATGGTAGGGCCGCAAAACCACTATAAAACGCCCGCTGTGTAGCCCAAACACACACAAAAAAATAAAGAAAAGTGAAGAACCATGGAGGATGCTAAACCCAGCACCCAACCAAATAACAATCCCCCAAACACCCAGGAGGACCAGGCAGAGACCAAGGGGAAGGGCAAGGAGAAAAGGAAGAGGAAGACCCAGTTCAGTCAGCAGGAAAACCAGGTCCTGATTGCGAAGGTGACATAAAAACAACAACAGCTTTTTGTCAGCTCCACAGTGTCATTGGGAACAAAAAATGCAATATGGCAGTCCATCGCAGCCAAGGTGAATGTTGTCGGAGAGGTGAGGAGGACAGTGGATGACTGCAAGAAGCGCTGGCATGATGCCAAGCGCAAGACTAAGGCGAAACTTGCAGCCAATCTCAAGGGAGCCCAGCGCCACAAGAGGAGCTGGATGCATTGGAGGAACAGGTGTCGGTTGTCATCAGCGAGGAGACGGGGGTTGGAGTTCCGGGATGGGAAACTGCTGAACAGGACCAGACACATCAGCAACAGGGTGAGTACCAACCATTGACTGGGAGAAGGGGTGGCTGGTCCCAACGGAACTCATGCCTAATTAAATATCTCTCAGTGCAAACCCACAATGACTGCGGCTCATGTCCCAGATACCGTACTCCCTGGTGGCATTGACACATATCACCCTACTCAACCAAATACATTGCAAGACATATATTGGTAAGCTCAAAGAACTGGAAATGGAGTCC
Organism: Lissotriton helveticus; assembly: GCF_964261635.1. NCBI lineage: Eukaryota > Metazoa > Chordata > Amphibia > Caudata > Salamandridae > Lissotriton > Lissotriton helveticus. The sequence continues at coordinate 1,696,984,056 of NC_136061.1, read as the reverse complement.
AAGATTAACATCAGACCACAAAATAAGTGCAACATGAAATATTAAAGGGGCACATTGACTGGAGATGTGGCAGTGTGTTAAAATGGCCCCCTTGCATCAACACCACACATATGCATGTGCCCGTGTGTCTGAGTTGTGTGCAAGAATGTGCATTTGCATCAAGGGGGACCTTATTACACATACACAATCTTGCACACAACTCAGATACATGGGCCCTATGGCGCATGTGTGCTGCTATTGGTGGTGCATGCCTACCTATGCACATGATCAGTCACATTCACAGTGCATCCTCATCTAGGCATCAGAGAGATGCAGCCTTGTGCAGATGAACTGTATATGTGTGGTGTTGAGGGAAGGTGGCCATTAAGACATCCTGCCACATCTGCAGTCAATGTGCCCCCTTGCTTGTTCATGAGATGCAGTCCTATGTACACCAAGTGAGAAAGCATCTGGTGAGTCTGTATACCATAAACACATGCATTGTCACAACAAAATTATCATGTAGCCGTCTGTCTAAAAAGTGCATGTCCCACAATGTACATCTTCAGCAGACTTGAGTCCAAATGTGATGTCATACTATGAGCGGGGTGATATGCCTACAACACTACAGTGCATGGACTATGCATATCAGGAATGTGTCATCCAAATATGTACTACATGGCTTGTCTGTCTGCCATACTCACAGAACTACAATGCCCTGTAAGGAAGGATCCTAAGTACTACAACAAGCAAGAATAGCAAAGTAGCACCAAATACTGACAAGAGGCTAAATGGCACCATCACCCCTTAGGTCAAAATCCACTCCTCCAATCACAAGTGTACTAATGTGCCCCTATTTTTAAGGCATTGACTTCCGCACAATCAGGAAGTTGATAGTGAAGGGGATCCAGGACTATGCAAATAACAAGACATAGCCTACTAGATTAAATAAGGTATGAAATACAGATTCTACCAATAATGTCACAGCAGGGTGAAACTGTTAAAACCGTATAGAGTGAGAATATACCTCTAGCTATACAAAATAAAGAAGTAGTAATAGCTATGAGCTATATAAATCATAATAAATATGGGCTAAACTATAATAGCAAAAAATGTGTAGGCAGAAAATGAAATTGGGTCTGTAATTAATATATGTAAGCTAAAAGAACGGTTTTTCACTTCTAGATTGTAATAAAGAAATTTTAATTTCCTGATGAAGGTGGAAACGAATGCACACCGAAACGCCGCGTCAACTGTTTTTTTAAATTGCTGTAAGGATTTTTATATTAAGTGTATTAAAGTGCTTTTTTAATTGTGAATTAGATTGTAACCACTAGGGAGGTCCCAGGTTCAAGATTCAAATTCTCTTTTGAATAAAAAGTTTTTAAATACAACTTTGGAAGTGATTGTAATATGTACAGTAACCCAAAATTTGATGTTTTAGTCTACTTGCCTGTCTTCTGCCCAAATGCTTAGTGAGTCCGCTGTAAAAACCAAACGGGTGACTCTTGTACTTTTGGTACAGTAACCACTGAATGTATAATAAGAATTGACAGGGAAAAGGTTTTTTTAGAGGCCATACAGAAAACAGCATTCCACATCAGTCCTGGTGTGAGTTGACCATTACACCATGATGTGCATGTAAACATGCCTGTTTGTTAAGTCTACAGTTTCAGTGAACATATATGCAGTCATGTCTTTCATCATCCACACGAAAACCCCGGCATTCAATAATCTGAACCAGGACACATGTATCCTCCATGTGACCATCTGCGTGGCAAATACACATCAGCCTGCCATTTACATCTGATGGGAGGGGTGGGGGGTGAAAGAGGCTGAGCACCACCAATACGCCTTTGGAAATCCACATCCATCAAATCTAGGCCCACGTACACACCACACGTGGGGCCAACATTGAGGGTAATAGGTGCTGTCACTGTCTGTTCAGCCTGCAACCACAATAGAAACTCACTCTGCACCACACTCACATCCCGGTAGCCTAAGCTACCGGGATGTAAATGTGTACTGCATTGTGCAGCACACATAGAAACAGCAATTATCACATAATTGCCAATCTGCCTAAAGGGGTTCCTCCTCACACATTTTAGCACCAAATCCATGCACATGTGCACTACCCAGCAAAGCTGACTGTCTGTGAGCCACACTGACAAGGCAAATGGCACTGCATGATGAATTGAATGACTGCACCCTAAACATGTTAACATGGTGCAGGCATGGTCACTAAAGTGGCAGTGTGTGGAGTTCATCTTTAAAGGAGCAGGTCACACTCTCACACTTCCTCGTGTACATGCAACCCCTGATGTAAAGAAGACATCTGCTGCCAAACATGCACAAATGTCCCAACTCTGTCCAAGACCCATATTTACTCAAGCTTGCAACATCTCATCATTATAAATGCACATAACTGAAAGGCTCACTGGCTGAAAGGGATAAGGGGCAGTAAAACCAATGCTGCAGAGGTGACTCTCCCACCATGCAGTGCACAGACACATAAATCTGAGCTAATCCATATTGACTAAAATGTGATACAAACTGCATCACTTTCACTACTGAATGGAGGACACAACTGGTGCCGCGTATGTATAGAAATTGGCCATTCACATTTGGCATCACTGTAAACTGTGAGATGATAATGTACAACTACAACGTCACATCTGTAATGTTGCACAAATAATCACTATCATGCATCTAATAGGCATCTCCTCCTAAACAGTCAGCATGGACCTTGTCATGCAGTCTGCTTGTAAACTCATCCAATGCATGATCATACTTGAAACACACATTTAACAGCATCTCCCCTTTACATTATAGAGGGAGAAACATCACCTCCTATACAGCAGCCTGCCCCACTCATCACTGATGGAGATGAGGAATTTACACCATCAACCATAACCCCCTCCAAAAGCTGCAAGACTCATTTAGCACCCCATCCCCAGAAGCAGGGCCTTCCAGCTGCGTTGTGGAAACTCCACCCCCTGCACAAAACACACACCAGCAAGCACCTACCACCACAGCTGTCTCCCAGGACCTAGAGGACCCACGTCTGGCATTTCAACGCCATGCAGTAGAGGTCTAGCAGGAGACGGCTGATCAGGTGCAGGTGGGGCTTGAAGCCTAACAGCCAAACTTGATGCCATATGTGGGTGTCTGAGTGCCATTCGGGACCACCTACAGAACATCACAGACACCCATAGTCCACTCCATGCTCTCCTACATTCCATGTCTAACATCTCTGGAGTCATGACTCACAGACGAGAACAACTGTCCAGTCAGAGTGGCTCCAGCGATGCCATCCATGATTTGGTCCACATGCGAATGATAATAGAGCATGTGGAGCGGATGCAAGCAGAACAAATGGCTGCCACACCTGCACAAGGTTTGGCACAGATGAATGCTGCTGCTGCTGCTTCTACATCCACATCTCCGCCCCCTGATGTGTCAGTGCCTCACAGTGCTGCAGCCAATCTACCACCACGCACATGTGAGGCACGACACATGACACATCAGAGGATGAAGATGGGAAGGATTCTGCATTATTGCGAAGAAGAATACAGTAGCATCCATCTGTGCCAAATAGACTGTTTTGCCTTGGATCAGTGCTTAGCATCATGCCCGGAACATCAGCTTCCACTGTCTCCAGATCAACCATGATTTGTGTGATTCCCAATGACACTGCAATCAGCCTGCTGACAGAACTCAACCTCTTCCTCTGGACATGTCACCCCCGAAGTACACTGCCAGGCCCTCCACTGGGCATCTCTGGAATGTGGGGCTTGTTAGAGAAAAGTACTGGCCCAGTCTCCGACAGAGACAATGTGCATTAAAGAAAATAAATATTTCAGTTACCAGGTGTGTGTTTTCTATGACCATTCAAGTATAGACGTCTGTACAAATGTTGGTCCAGTGAATACATCAAAATATACACCAAGGAACATATGAGAAATCGCCTTGTTTAACTGTGTCCCACATAGGCAGTGAAATGACCAGGTATGTGTGAACTAGCTGTATCGTCATTGCTCAAATACAACATACTAGCAAGATTTCAAATTAGCCCTACGTACATGATAGAAATAGGCATGTTTGCAAATATGTCCAAGTCAGTCGCATGCCACAAGTAGTATCTCCCTTTACCATTGCTACAAAGTCTCACTTTGCAGATCTACTCACACTCTACAGGGAGACAAAGCTTGTTGTGCTGGGGCTCATTGCATGCCACATTCCAAGATGGAGCACACCATATTGACATAGATGAAGAACCATTAGGGCATATGCCTACCAGCCGCTATAGGAACCACAATGTCTGCTTTGTGAAGTTGTGTTGTCATAGGGACTTATCCCAAAGTGCAAGTACTCAGTGAGCCCCTTCCTGTGGGATTAGCAATGCCTTATTATCAATAAGGAACCCTCTCATGCTGTGACCACTGTGAGCGGATAGGGCAATGTGTCAAGGGCAGTATAGTGCGCTGCAATTAGCATATAGTTAGATGCTGTACCACCATTTCAAGGGTGGCATCACTATGAGCCAATGGCAAACATAGCAGCTGAGAGAAGTGGCTATGACACTGCCACTACAGGGTGATATGCTACATTCCACCTCCTGTGTGCAGCAGAACTGTGGGCCCGATTCATAAAAGTAATCTGAGATAAAATCCTAACAAAAGGCATTTAGGAGTAGTAAAGTTAGGATTCCTGACTTTACTACTCCTAAAAGCCTTCTGTGAATACTGAATACTGAAAGTCATCAAGTTAGGATTTTGTCTCAGATTACTTTTGTGAATCTGGCCCAAATGACAACATTCTGCATGGGCAGGAGGGTGAGCCTCCTTGCACAGGATCATCAAACGATGCTGTCACAATTGCACTACACAGCAAGTGTGCCAATGTCTGTGCATGGTAGATGGGCTCTGCGCTAGACTCAGGTGATATGCAGGGGTGGACAGAATCTGTGGTACCCGACGCATACATCCATCTTCATAATGGAGCAGAGTTGCAATGTCAATATCTGCTAAAGCCCATGTCCCTACGTTGTGTTGTAAATGGCCAACAATGTGCTGACTAACTCCTTGAGTCACACTTAAGATGTCAAACTTCACAAAAGTGTGTCCCTAGACTAGGCCGTAACAACTACTTGCCACCATGTTACCCATGCAAGTTTTCTGTGCTCGTAACTAAAGTATCCTGACTCTATCCGTCCAGATAAGTAACGTCATTACCACATGTACACATTCAAATGATTGTCGTGTGATTTAACACTCCACCTTGGGGAGAGGAGTTGGCCTTGAATCTGGGGAACTGGGTTCAAGTCTCAGCAATGACGCTGAACATCCTGTTATTCTGGACAAATCACATAATCTCCCCGTGCCTAACAAAAATGAATGTGTTCTCTAACTGTGGGAGTAGAACTCTGCTCCGCCCGCGGAGATCTGCCTACTCCACAGAGTAGGCAAATCTCCTCAAACTCCACAGCGGAGCAGAGTTGGCCAGCCCCCACCTCCCATCCACCTGTTAACAATTGATTAAAAGTTTTAAAGAACGAGTTAAGAGTAAATAAAAATGCCTTACCTTAGCTGAGGTGTCCCCAGGCTGTCTTCTTCCTCTTTATCAGGTTCTTGGTGAAACCTGCGCGGGCGCCCGCGCATGCGCAGGTTTTACCAAGAATGCGATGAAGAGGAAGAGGGCAGCCCAGGGACGCCGCAGCTAAGATAATGCATTTTTATTTATTTTTAACTAAGTTTTTAAAAACTTCTATTCAATTGTTAAAGGGCGGGTGGGAAGCGGGTGGCGTATAAGCATGGGCGGATTTTGCGAATTGGCAATCGGCGAAATTGCGTATTTATGGATTCGCAATCCGCAAAATCCGCGAACTCTCGCGAATTTGGGGATTTTTTTTGTGTTCGCAAGGATTTCTGCCAGTTCGCGAGGATTTTGTACCAGTTCGCAAACGCGAACTTACTTTTCGGGTAGCAACGGTCGCGAACATGTTGTTTCTACATCTGGTTCATCACAGCACCCTCTGTTTCACCACTGCCACCCTCTGTTTCACCACTGCCACCCTCTGGCTCACCCATGCCACCCTCTGGCTCACCCATGCCACCCTCTAGTTCATCACTGTAGATTATGGGTGGAAAAGCACACCTGCCCTGCCTCAACTGACATAAATGAATTAGGGGCTGATTAATGTGTTACTGAATTTGAACTTCCTGGCTGGAACCTGCTTCCTTATCTGTAATTGCTTTCTCTGAGCCTGCTGTGAGGGTCAGAGCCGGGTCATAGAATAGTTGCAAGTAGGCAACTGAACTCTGAAGGGGCCCCTCAGGAAGCACTACAGGGAATGGTTACTAATGATAAGATTGAACTTTTGCACCTGCTGAGTGCTTTCAGTTTAGCAAAAATCCAAATATCCAGCAGCATCCACAAAAAGTAATCCTTCCAGGCACTACAGGGAATGGTTACTAATGATAAGATTGAACTTTTGCACCTGCTGAGTGCTTCCAGGTCAAGATCCAAATCAAAGTGACCAGCACATGAAGAAAGCACTGAGAGGAGCCTGCTGGACAGGAACAGGAAGTTGGAGACTGTGGGGCACTTCCTTCCTCCCACCCCCCCCCCAAAATGGACTCCTTGCAAAAAAAAGTGAAGGCAAATGTCAACCTGAGGAGTTATTCTGATAAAAATCATAATTTTCAAGGTTTATGCTGCCTGCTGGTGGATTTCTTGTGCGAAATTGCAAATTTTGCAATCTCGCAATTGCGAGATTGTCGCTGCCCGCCGGATCTACGTTTTCGCAAGTGTTTACTCCCGTGAAATTGTATAGTATTCTAGTTGGCAAGTGCGACCAAGCAAAAAAATCAGTTTCGCACGGATTTACGAATTTTCGGTAAGTTCGCGAGAGTTCGCGGATTGCGAATTTACCGAAAATCCGCAAAATCCGCGAGCGGAACGGATTTTACGCCCATGCTTAGTGGCGTAGCAGAGTTTGTTCTGACCTCTGTGGTGCTCCGCATATCCCCACTACGCCCTCTACACCCAGGGTTAGTGTCCTCATGTAACGCAACTGGTGCTCATGTGAAGCGATCTGATATCCGATGCCTCGGGTCAAGTTCCCGGTATATAAAACTACGTAAAAAAAAATCACCCCGGACATGAGTGGAACCAGAATTGTAAAGTAGTAACCATTTATTATGAAAGTAGAAAATAAACTTCAAAGACATCTAAGCTATACATAAACTAATTACATAGTTAACCTACAAATATATATTTTTGGGGATTTTATTTTTTAAATAACAACAAAGACATCAACCCCCCACCCAAAGGAAAAGGAAACTTATCCCCAAATACTATAGAAGAATAAATATCTAAAACTAGCTGAAAATCTAACCTTAACTATATATACACTACAACTACTCTACCTAACACTTAAAATACTTACCTAAAACTAACTATGAACTATAAATAACATTGGGGGAAGGGAGAGGAGGGGGATGGGACTCAAAATGTCCGCTCAATATGGGAGACCCAGGGCTGCCTTTATGTCCTGCAGGTGCCTGGTGTGTTCCACCATTTCCCGATGTATTTCTGCCAGGAATACATTGTTGTCCATGACTGTGCGCTGATCCCGCACAGTGAGAGGCACCACCTGATCTGCTGGTGCAGGTGGCATTATACCTTGTGTGTGTGTTGTTGAAGGGGGATGTGTTGCTGCCTGTCCATGCCGAGAGCCATGCCTGTCACGAGAGGGGCCATGGATGGCCTCTGTGATACTCTGTCTACGGTGGGTCATTGCCTCGGGCATCAACATCCAACTAATAGCTGTCCGGTCCTCTTGGTACCATTGTGCCATGTTGCGATATCCCTTTGAGACCTTTGTGATATGAAGGTACCAGTCCTTCCTCACCTGGAAGGCATGGTACTCCTCTGGTGACATGTTGTCTGTCAAATACGAGCGATGACAAGATGTGAGTCCTGATGACTATGTCAATGTTCTCCATTCAACTCAAAAACACAAGGGCAGTGAAACATGGGAGCCTTCACTGTAAGGTAACATTTTGTTGCAGGGATTATGCACATATAAAGAACTATGCGCAGGCAACCAAGAACTTGGTGTATAGTGGTATACCAACTACCCACCTTAGTGCCCAAAATTCCAATCCGACTAGCTATAGTGCCTCATTCGTTCTCTGTGCTATTGAAAAGCTACCAATGATTAGACAACCCAGAACATGTCACTCCGACTCTCTCAGGAAGCGTGGGAGCAAGAACACTCTTTCGCTCACTCACTCATACTTGTCCACAACATGAGTAATCAGAGGCACTGTATAGTTTAAAATGTTGATTTTAACAAACATGCTCTAAAATGCAGTACATGTGCTATTACTAATTGCAGAATGGACAAACACAATATAGTGAGCACCGTTACAATTCTATAGAATATGAACAAGGATGTCATTTTATAAAGCTGGTGGAAAATGGCCTACTGTGCCTTGCCACACTCCCTGTGCTAGGAACTAGTTTATTATATAAATAGAAGACCTCTGGGCTTTGTTAGGGGGACCCCATACCTCCAAGTCTAGATGCAAAGGTTTACATCTCCGGACAAGCACAGCTCTTCTCTCTGGAAAGGTTTTTCTCCAAGTGCCTCGAACATACATGCATGCAATATTAAAAGCACTTGATTTTCTGCAGTGCAGCTGTGCTTCGTGTTATATCTAGGTGCGGGGGACTGACCAGAGCAGACTAACAAGGGACATTGTTTTTCGACCTTGCACATCATGTACAAACGAAAACCACAGAGAACAGCAAGGAACGCGAAAGGCAGACAGTTCTTATGTGAACAGGCACAAGCAGAGTCTTAGTGAAAACAAAGTTGTGTAGTAACATGCGCAAAAGCAGCAACATGGAAGCCAAGCTTGTGCTAACTTAGCAACGACTACAGTCAATCCACCAACCTCACTACACCCTCCCCTGGTAAGTCCATTGGATGTAGATATAGAACGAACACAGACTATAAGAAGTGAGAGCAGAGTTCAAGAGCGTCTATAATTTGTTGAATTTTGAAAAAAGAAAAAGAAAATTGTAAATAGGGGCCAGGTAAAAAAGTAAAATCCAATAAAAAATCCGGCACAGAAGTGTACGGTGAACCAGTCATATTATTCCATCAGAGCGTATGCACTATAAACCGCAACAGCTTTCAAAAGGAAATCATTATCATCGGTAGCAAAAAGTGATGCCATCCAAATCAGCAAGCTGAGTAGGCATTCATGTTCCTCACACAATAGGGTGCATCCATGAGCATTGCAGGACAACCTGCATGATATTCGATGTAGCTGTGTTGTAAGAGATTTTGTGCAGCTGCACAGCCATCCCATTGTGCCAACACTCCAAGTGCAGCCGCACACGCCATTAGTGCAACTCAAGAACATTCTTGTTCATGGGCCACTAAGGGACCCATTAACAGGGCGTAATCTGGGTCGGAACATGATGTATTGGAGAGGCAGATATCCAACACCCATGTAAAGGATCATTGTAAACATCTGAAGAATGGTTGCACGCAAGTGTAGTACGCAAATTGGAAAGACAATCCATAAGCCACGCTGAGTGTCGCCAGTGGCATTGTGCCAAAGCATTCAAGCACACGGTTCCAGAGCATTTGCAGCCGGACTGGGTTGTGCAGGACCACAAGAGGAGCAGCCATTGCAAGTTAGGCAAATCAATAGCAGGATTCCAGCAGCTATGGCAAGTATTAAGGGTAAACCACCAAAGATGCTGGAAAAATAGAATTAATAAATGCTGGTATTACACCGAATGTAGTCTGAAAGGAGGTCATAAGCCAGAGCCAACAACCTTAAAAAATGGGCCAGGCTGTGTGTATCAGACGCATTGAAAATGCGATGAATCAATTCACGGAAATGCAGTGGGAGGTTACTATTGCGAAGGGCCTGAATCTCGGAATGGGTGCTAGCCACCTGCAGCACGAAGGTCTTGCGCGCAGAAGTAAGAGGGACTTCCTGTTGGAATAATAACGCTCTTATTCTGCTAAACTTATTGAAGTCTGCTTTCAACGTTGGTATGGAAGGCCAAATCGAGCTATCGAGTTTCCCATGCAATGGCAAAAAAAGCACATTTTTACAGCACACTACACTCTGTGAAACTGTCACAATGTACGGTATGCCAGCCAGCAAACCGCAACATTCTTGGTTATTTAAAAGACGATAGCTACCATTAGCAAGCTGCATGAAAGTAGGCTTTATAGTTGGAACTGCAATACCTTTTAAAACACATGTATGTGAAAGGCAAGGGCCACACCTAATGCAGAAAGGTGTCACATAAGCGTTCATAGTGACCCAGCGGGTAAGGCTTCAGGCAGAAGCTAAAGGTAAACAATGAGAATGGTAAAGTGATAACACCATGTATGAGCCAGACAGCAGAGTCAGTCTCAGCCGTGGAGAAGGGTAATGGGTCTATCTTTTCTATGTGTAGAAGAGTATATGTTGCATCTTTCATGGACATAAACTGCTATTTGTCTGTCAAATTAGACAGTAAAAACAAAGCAGATGTGTTTAAATAATCCCATGGTACTTTCCCCATTTTTAGAGTCTGTAAAGTCCATGCAAACTGCATCACAGAACGCAATCGATTTTGACCATGATATAACACGGACACATCATCTTGTGTAATATCCACAACAGATGAAACAGTATTATCTAATGTGTAGTTTCGGGACGACAGTGTGTTAATACTATTGTCAACAACAGCATGTACCTTTTCTAGATTTGCCTGATCTATTTCTCTTAAATATGACGTTGCTTCAATTTGTGAAAGCTTCCATATTTCATTGTAAGCTGCGTAAATAAATCAGGCGGGCCCTTGATAAGGTCGGCCAAATCAATGTTATTGGATAAGTACGATAAATGTTGTTTCACAGACGATAGTGTTGAGTGCTGCAACCACTGTTGCCATAATTTACCTATGGAGTAGGTCATAACCGAATGTGTGTTTACAAAACGGGGGTCAGGTCTATCCTGTATGTAACCAGGGACTGTATTATGGAAACGTAATTGGCAGGCATCAGAAGACATCAGCCAAACTAACCAGCCCACAAGATCCAAACTAGAGACATTAAGTGTGTTATTTTGAACTAAAGTTTGCAGGTCCTGAATGGAATAATTTGTAAGCAAGCTCCAGTTATGATAGGTAGCCAGAGCAGGAACTGCAGGGGTATTCATTTGTTTTGTTGTTGCCAAACAAAAACAAGTAGTTTGGTAAATTGTATTATTTAAAACTAGAATTTGATTTGGGATGAGGCACACGTGATGTAAAGCTTCAGTGCCTCGAACCTGCCAGGATTTAGAGGCTCAAACAGATTTTAAATCAATGCTGTCCTTCCAGTGTTCATAGCCACCTCTTGTCAATTTAGCAATAAACAAATTGGAATACAATACTATTGTGTGGGTCAACATTACCTTAGGAAGAGAAGAAGTATTTAATTTAAAGTAATATGATTCTGGATTGGACCTGTCAAAATCCGTAAAATATGTACATTTCTTTAACAGGGTTTTTGAGCTCCCTTCCAATGGAGCTGGGCAATGTTACCACTGTGTGGAATTAAAAACATTTCTAAATATATTAGCTTTATGCAGGTAATGGTGTCCATAATGCTGTTAACAATATGAATCGGCATAATTAGCAGTATTTAAATACAAATCTTCATGTTGAAAGGCAGCATAATATTTCAAATCTGAAAATAATTATTGTATTGCTTGCACATCCCAATCATCTGAACGTATATTCTGTTTCACCACATCTCCCATGGAAACACGAAGTACATTTGGTACATTGATTATCTCCTTTGGACCATGAATTTGGAAATCCACAGCATCCCAGATGATGCCATCAGCAACTGGTAAGGCGGTAATGTTAACAAGAGTCTGGTCTCGTTTCATGATGTGAGAATACGAGTGCAGAACCAAAGTCCCCTGAACCAACTGAACAGCAGAACGTTCTGGCAAGTAGTGACCATTGATCAGTAAGAACAAAACTGTCACAAACCCAATTGACATGAACAGAAAAACCAGGATGAGCACCAACCAGAGAAATGCCCAAGGAGGGACCAAATAAGTCTGTTTATGCCAGGAGACACAAAAACCAAACTTTGTAGGGCCAAATGACGTGGTGAAGGTTGAGTTGAAAGAAAAAATTGACTGATTGAGTGTCGTTGTTTGTAAACCAGGCAGCGACTTGCTTGTGGGATAAGCATATTCAGTTTCTACATTAATGGGGGAAGCTTACGGGACCAGTAGTGATTAGTAACAGAGTACATCTCAATGGCAGTTTAATTTGATGCTGTGTCAGATGCGCCAATCACAGGATTACTTGAAATTGCTGGGCATGACAAAGCAGGTGTTACACTATTCACAATCTGCCATATGTTGTAGCTTGACATTGTCCAGACATTGTATCTGTTGTCTTTGCGACCACGAAGCGGTTGTAAGATGACTATATGTGTACCCTTCACGCCAAGCAGTAGAACTGGTGCACGATTAGAGGTGCCAAATTCTTTTTGTTCTCCACCTTCTCTCTGACCAGCTATCCACCTTTCGGTAGCCAGCCGGCTACCAGAAATCTGCTATGCAGCATCAGTTGCCGAGGGCAAGTGGTCAGTTGCGAGACTTTCACTGGTCTCTTGTAAGTCCTGTAACATAGCAGAATGATTATCTCTGTCAAAGGGTGCACCAGTCGCCGCCATGTCTAGACCATCAAGGTCTGACACAAACATTTTTATGCCAAAGAGCATTTTGTATGGTGTCCCCTCACCCAGAGATCTTCTTGGGAGATTATTAAGTGCACGTTGTACGCTATACAAATATGCTAGCCAGTTCCTGCCAGTACCTAAGACTCTCAGACGTGAGCCCAATGCTCTCCACACCACTGGAGTCAAGCTATCCTGGCTGAAGACGGCTGATAGCCAGAAACCGGTCCTAGGATGCTTGATTTCGGTCCAGGAAAGACATGGCTTGGCAGTTCGGGCTGGACTGTTCCCATAAGGCACAGGGTCAAGGCTGATTTGCATCTGGCCATGTCTGACCTGGGGTGGTGTGGAGTGCAAAAGAACTATGGATTTAGGCCCAGATCTTTGTACTGGGGTGAATGTATGACATTGTTCTACATTCTGACCATCAACTGTTATTTTTGCAAGTACCTAAGACTCTAGCTGTCAAGGATTTCCTTAAGTTACGGTTCACAATTGAGTTGCCCTCAAGCCCGTGTGGAGACAAAAACTACACCAGCACCCCCAAAGATTTCATCACATTCTTGTACGCCTTACAGACTAACGCTGCACCTTGGTCAGAATGCAAGGTGCCAAAGGCAAAAATTCCCACAAAGATACGCAGATCCCTGATGACATTTCGAGCATCAGCACTGTGTTGTGGCCAAACCCAAATGAAAAGTGTGCACAAATCAACTGCTACTAAAATGTATTTATCAGCAGTATCTGAACAAAATCGACCACAGTGATCAAAATATATACAGCCAAAAGGCTTATTGGAAATGCATAGCTGTGTTTGTGGTAGACGTGTAACCGTAGATGGCTTAATCTGCTGATAAATATCGCAAGATAGTACATATTTACGAGTCTGTTCATATAATCCACGCCAAAGTTGCTGCAAGATAGAAACTGTCGCAGAAACGCCAGCATGGGCCGAAGCCAAGCCTTCATGTGCGTATGTTATCAAAGAAAGTCTGAGGTCCGCATTGGGAATCAGCAGATCTCCATCATTAATTCTTACATACGGAACCTTGTCAGGACTTAAATGATAAGAGTACTTTGAAGGGTACCCTTGCAGGTAATTACCACCCTTCTCAATAGCAGCAATAGCTGTCAAAATGTAATTATCTATCTTAGTCGTGGATCTTGTAAAAGCTGCAAATAAACACGTGGCTACTGCTGATTTGGCTGCTTCATAGCCAAACTGTTACGGACAGTGTGTGCTCCCACACTCTGATGGCCAAGAGTATGTATAACATGTGTGAGTGTCAGACGTTGTTTAGGATCTACCACTCAAATCCAAATCATTTTATGCTTAAATGCACTGCCTTTGGAATCACGATAGTCATTCTGAGACCAAAATAATAAGTTGTCATTGAAAGACTGAATTATAAACAATAACTGGCCTGACCAAAAATGTATACCTAGTACTACAAGTTCAACACTAGATGGGCTTCCAATACTGTTCAACTCCCTCATAAGCGTGTTCCCTACCACTGGTCAAAGTGTTGTGGTGTATCAGTTTACAATAAAAACATCAAATTACCATCATAGAACCATTCCCACCCAAAAATAACAAAGAAAAAGTGTGGAAAAGGAGAGAAAGCACCTCACGGTTGTAACACCAAGGGGGTTGCTGGCTGGTACTCACCCGCACACCCACTTATCATCATAGGTTACTTCCCTCCAAATGGAAAAAGAAAAGTATGTGTTCTATCGTGAAAATCTCTAACCCCATGAAGTAAAAGAAAAACATTGAAACCTGAGTGTAAATGAACTGTCAGTGCATAGTGTCATTGCAAGTGCCCTTTGGACCCCTGTGAGAATACAAATGTATAATTCTCAACATTAAAAACCAGTAAAGCTTACTGGCTCGATGTAACTTTATTGAGTGCTGTAAGCTTTCTCAATTAAAAATGCTTTTAATCAAACCATAATCAATTTCCTTAAGCCAACATGTTTTGTTGCAATAAAGTCATGCAACTTCTTCAGGGCGGTTGGGGTTCCAATTATAAACTTCATGCAAGATTCACATCAAACCTATGATGGTATGACAATAAAAAGAAAGAAGGAACGTGCCACATGTAAAAACCATCCAACTATTTAGAACACATGATGCAATCATAATTTACTGAAAAAGGTAAAGCAAAAGCTTCATTACCAGCTGGTTGCGGAGACTCCTCATACCTACAACCGTCTTTTAGTGACACATGCGTCAGCCGATCACGTGCCCACGGGGTGACTGCCCAAGGTCACGTCCCCTACAATTATGTCAAAAATAGCGTTACTTCATACGTCCGCTCTTCTCGTTTTTGCTAGAATTAGGTTCAGATAGCATTTTCCCAAGGGACCATATCAGGTCGATTTTTCAATACTCCCTCCACATCACAGCTTGGCAGAACATAATGTGGGCACCCACAGTCTTTAAAATCATTTTAAAGAATGTACACAGTAATAAGAATCACTCACAATGAGAGTAGTCATTTTAGGAGCAGCAAACTCAAGAGCAAGCACCAATGCATGCAGCTTGGCCAATTGTGCGGTACAGTGACCTAGAGCCTGCGTATGAACAACACTGGACTTGAACTCACCGTTCACCATGGTACCTGCCACAATAGCACAGGCCGCCGAATAAGCATGCTTAAACCCGGTAGCCGGTTGCGCTGAACCATCAGTGTAAATGAATCAATCATACTCCTCAAGGGGGCGTATAGACAGAGGAGTAGGATGAACAAATTCATACTGGAAGAACTCCTGAGTCTGAAGAGAGGAGTAAAAGATAAATATGATATCCGGAGACATCAAAGAAGTAGCTCATTGTATCCAATGAAGATGCAAAGCCGTAGAGATTGGTACACTCACCTTTGTCACTGCCTCATGTGCAGGGTATGGTGTTATCATCAAAATGCATTTCCCCTCTGCCAGTGCGCATTCCTTCAAGATCGCCATCTGAACAGCTGTTAAGACTTTTCAACAGTGGAAAACCGCAACTCGGCAGAAGTGTACAAATGTGATTTGTATGCACTAGGCACTGTGTCACCTTCATTAAACATTAAGTAAGTAAAACCCAATGCACCTGGCACAATACGTATTACCAGGTTTGTGTGGTTATCGCATGTTAACAAGTATCTTGTTTCAAGCAAATCAGATTGTGAAAATAGTAAAGTGTGCAAGGGTGTCTGTGTGCACTGGAGGCTTGTTTATGTGTAGCAAGGTTACACTGCCTGCACAGGAGCATTCCTGGCACAGCCCTACTTACCCTGCCATTTGTGTTGCATCAAGCAGCACACATGGAAACACGTTAGGTGGCTGATCACTGACTTGTACATGAGGCTCAGGCCCTCTCTCTACCACCAATTCACAATAGGTGATGGGGTGCTGGCGAGAGGGGGAAACATAGTTTACTCAATTTTTATAAATCTGCATGTCTTTGATCCACAATTCTTACTCTGCTGACAATTTTACAACACAGGGCTTTACAACGCAAACTGTTACAATACATTCCCCGAAATAACAGCCCCTTGGAGTCATAATGGTAATTGTGTTATGATGGGGAAGGCACTTTAACAAATAGCATTGTAGAGGCCTGCGTTGTAAAATTTATTATGCAGAAATAACTGCAGAGCAAAAGCATGCCGTGTAAATGCATGCAGAGTAATGACACTAATTTGGCAAGAGGGGCTGTGCTTTTACCCCTGAGTCTACCAGGGGAAAGACCCCAAGGAGACAGCTTGGCAACACCATTGCAGTGGCAAAACATGCCAATGAGATACATAGGGCCATCTTTGCTAGGTGTTTCGGGAACGTGCCATTGATATCCTTGGCTTAAAGTGAGGCCCTGCTACTTCTGTGAAGCTGGTATGTGGCATACCTACAATAGTACTGTGCAGACCTGTGTCTGACCACACACAGCCTGAAAACAACTGCCTCCTTGGGCATGATCAGGCCCACTTGCTCAGTCATCTCAGTTAAGGAAGTACATGCATTTCATGTTTGGTCCTACTCATCAGCAACATCGCTCACATGTCTCATCTCCTATCTGTACGCTCTGTAATCCACATGCATGTGCTGTAGTGATGGAACCCATAGGTGTCACTTGCATGGATAGCACTGTCTGAAGATGTGCAAAGTTATATCTGGAAGACATATGCTTTGCTCCATCTTCACTTACTGATTTGTACACACTTCCACAAAATATCATCACACTGGAGGCAAGGTACATGAGATGCACACCCATACTGCATTCTACAATGTCTCTGATTTCACCCAGACATTCTTCTCATCTTACAATGCCAATATTAAATGGCTGAACTCACCAGTAGTGTGTGGGTCCTTAACCGCATGCACGCTAGCGGTTTTCCCGCTGTGCGCTGCGTTTTTCTAAAACTCGCGGTTCATGACGAGCTGAGCTCGTCATGAGCGTACGAGAGGCGTAACTCATGACGAGCTCAGCTCGTCATGAGCGTCGAAGGGGTTAAAGGTATCGATATCCCCCTGTGTGATGAGTAGTCATTCAGCTGTGAGACATGAAAAGAAACATGTGTTGGTATCAAACGTCAAATCACACGTGTCCGATTCATCATACAATTCATCACCATCACTTACAATGCTCTGTGACTGTACTGTTGCAGGCCATGTTGCCTACATGATTGTGTCTACTTTGCCTGTCATTCCCATAAGACCTGAGAATGCCTAGTTAGGCCAACAAGACAATGATGCTGACAAATTTGCATATACTGCTTGTGTGACATTTCTCCACCCAACATGATGTTAAACATGCTCTGTCGATGATAGCATCACTGCAGATTGCTCAAGTCTGTGTCACAACTGTTGGTGGTGTATGACACTCTGGAGATGTCCTATTTTACCGGAACAATTGTTCCTATCACATCCATTGTAACATGAAGTCTGTGTACAAGGGCAGCATACATAACTTTGCAAAACAAGGAGAAATGCATTATTACGCTTCCTTTTGTGCAGCACACATGTCAAAAAATAAGGCCTTGGATTTTTTATGTACAGTCACCCTGTTGTGTGGCCTTTAGAGCTCAGAGTGAATTTTCCCAATTCCTGCCCTTATATAGGTACAATTCTCATTGCCTTTATATAGGCATAGAAATCCATCCCTTATTTAGCCTATAGCCCATGCTACCTAAATACAGGCATGGCTACTTCCACCCGTACCAAACGTCACAACGATTTCTTGGAAAATCGGCTTAAGCAGTTAGGGAACTTCCGACCGCTTAAATATTGATTCATCCAAGAACTCATGTACTTTGCAAAGAACAACTATTCCCTAGGGGTTGTTTCCTGACGTTCATATGCCCGACTTTACGTCAAACTATGGCATTCCTAAACACCTTCAAGGTATAAATATATCTTCACTTACTCTAGCTAGACACGATTCGGAGCAGTTCGCCTATCTACTTGCCCGATGTAGCTCGCTACAGCAAGTGCCGAAGGAAGCGGACTCTTTAGCTGACGCACTGATTAAGAGGCTGCCCTTCTCCTGCCGAGAATCCAGCTCCAGTGTTTCCAAGCTCCCCTTGCGGGGTGTTGGGAAATCGAGTCCCGAGACTGAGATACCAGAACTCCTTCATTCTGACTAAGGTATGGAACTGATTAGAACCTAGAGAAACCTTTGGTAGATTCTTGGCAAAAACAACTAAATCTATGCAACACAATACTCACTTCTTCCTGCGTACTAGACTTAGGTTAGGTACATTGGGGTAGGCCTATTTTAGAAGCACCAGTTGAGTATTTTAGCCTGTATATTTATGTATACAATTTTTTATGGCTTAGAAACCATACAATGCTTTTACAGCATTATTTTATAATACTATTCTCGCTGAACGCATTATACTTTGCAGTCTACATAACGATTGTAGCAGTTCACTTCTCTTGTACGAGAAAGAAGACTGTTCAATAAACCTTTTTATTGAAAATGCCCATCTCCCTATTTCTCTACAACTCTGTTGAAATGAAGCATGCACGATTGACTGAGTGAAATACTTATCTATTGTTTCTACGACTCTGAGAGATATATTTCTTATTATTGGGAAACAAAGTTGTCATGTTTATGGGGTTGTCAGAAACTAATCCCTTTTTGTGAATTCGAGAGAGTTTCTAGTGACCTCTGAGCTTGCTGGCACTCACTATTAAGATTAGTATATTCGATAGGGACCTAGTCGACCTCAGTCCTACGTCTAATCTATAGGATATATTACTCAAATGCGCAGAGCCTATTGGGAATATAGGAACTACATTACATGGCACCCTACATTTTGTAAGGCACTAATTTAACGCTAGATACTAAAGTAACTCAGTTGTGCTGTTCTCAGAGACCCATTTTCCTGTAAAATACTCCAATAGATGTCTGGAGTGGGTAAAGGGATAAAATATCTGCCATAACTGAGTAGGACGAAAATCCTATGTATTCGTTTTTTGTTTTTCAACGTTAAAGGATACAGTGTTCCAAAATATTGTGCACCTTATCTTTGTTTCTTTGAAAACTTGCTCTGCAACTTTCCTTAAACAATGTCGAATAACGGCAACAGTACCAAGGCCGGTGGAGCTACAGACGAAAACGATGAACGAGCTCTTAATGCATCAGGGCTTAATGAAGCCGATGATGATGATGTTATAGGCATTCCAGAAAACCTAAGGAGAGCCATCACTATAAAACTTATAAGAACTGGCCTATCAGCAAGAGGTGGTAGGGTAGTTTTTGTGATAGACGCACATGAATGTCATCATACAGAGGTATTCTATTCATGGATAGTCTTCCCTGAAGCAAATCCAGTAACTACATTGTTTCACTTCTACAGAGAAGATTCACTCCAACGGAATACATTCCTTTCGAGGATGTTGAAATTCGACTAACATACCAAGAGCATGCGCTTTGCTTTAAAGGGACCCTAAATCATATACATTATGTTACCAGGCTCTGTCCACTAGGTAGACCAGGAGCAACATGGCCGGTATTAGCCAGCTATACACCACATCCTGCCATTGAAGAAATGACAAATGAGGAACTATTAGTTTAACTAAAGGAGCTAATTAAAATTCACATAAAATTGGTCCAATATGTCATGCGGACTCTTACCACCCAACTGGCAATTAGGATTCCGCAACACACCCCTTACCAAGGGAACACAAATAAAATTACACCACTGACTATACAATCGGTCATTGGTAAATTGCCCGCAAAACGGGAACAAATTCCATTCTGGATAGCTCAAAAAATTACTCAAATCGAGGCAGTATTTCCTGATACTACCCCTCATGAGAAACACAGAATTCTAACAATCTGTGTACCAATGGGGATCGCACCACATCTGGAGGACTGCGACACTTGGAGTACAGTCTTTGCTGCAATATGCACCAAAACACATGGGGCCTCATTTATGAGAAGTGACGCATCGCTGTGTGAAAGCAGCGATGCGTCACTTCTCAGTGCGCCCTCCTTGCGACATGAGTGATGCGTCATATTTATAATATGACGCATCATGTCGCAAGGAGTTACAGATACGTCAGTATTTCTGACGTATCTGCATGGCGCAAAAGTGACACATTGATGGAGTGTGTCACAAAAGTGACGCAACTTCAGCAATGTGTCCTTTCACATGGGGCAGGCCCCATGTGAAAGGGCCTGCGTCGGTCTTACGCCTGCTGTGAGGCAGGTGAAGATATTGACGCATTTGTGTCCTAGAAGTGACACAGTGAAATCTCATAGATTTCACTGCGTCACTTCTACGACCCTTTCTTGCGTCAATACCCCCCCCTTGCATACATTATACCTGCCGCAGATATAATGTGGCTCAAGGGTTTACAAAGTGACGCATCTACCTAGATGCGTCACTGTGTAAATATGGCACAACAAGGCGCATTTTTTATGCCACTGATGCATCACAAAAAGTGATGCACCAGCAGCGTAAAAGTGAAGCACAGCCTCATAAATGAGGCCCATGGTGTTCCGTCAATGGCGGTAATACCCGACATCCTGAAACAGATTCAAAATGAATACGGGGCAGAGCCTGCTTTAAATCTAGGTATGAAATTATTGAAGGATTTCAAACAGGTCTCAACAATAATATTAGCTAATATTAAAGGTGAAGCAGCATCCGTGGTGTTCCGCCAAAAGTTAAGAGAATTTGATGTAACTGAGCAACATCAGGAACTAGCCAGAATAATTGAAAAATCCTATGAAGAACTAGGTAGGGACAGTTTGGGTGGGAAACCAGTTAAACCTCAACTGTAAGAAAGTCCTGAAAAGGTCTTTATTAAAAAACACTCCTACTCCTCCTAAAATGAAGTGGGAGAACACTAAATGAACATCTAAAGAGAAGCAATCTCAATCCTGAGGTAGGTCTCCTCAAAAGGAGCCCTCTGAAAGGAAGTATAACCTCAGATATAGGGATAATTTGGGAAAACCTGATAGATATCAAGATACTGATACACATTCCTCTCGTACCTTTCAGACTTCATCACGGAAATCCGAAAGAAGAGGACGATCAGAACACAAGGAAGAACGAGTGAAGTCCAAAGATGATCAACACGTTCCAAAAAATAAGAAAACTCAATTCACCAAAAAGAAGGTAGCAGGTCTAAAAAGCAGACATGCTGAGGGTCTTGAGGACACAGCTCAAGAACGGGGAATGGGCTCAAATGATGTTGGACAGCGCAGCAGAAGTCACCATAGCTCACAAGAACTTGAAGGATCATCTGGAGACAGTGGACTTGAATGAGTACATCCAAGTTGAAACTGCAGATACCAGGGTTAGTGTCCCACATAAGTTATACGAAGTAACACTCTGGATGGAGGGGGGCATAACTAGAAAAATAAGAGCACTCTTTTGGGAGCGACTCTCTCAGGGTTCTGACATTCTTCTAGCTGAACAAGACTGGCCACCAGAATTTGTCAGGGAGTGCCCACATGGCGAAAACATTATTATGCCAGCTTTCTCCAACCATATTCCAATTAATTTAAAATACACTTATGCCAGGAAATGGGCAGTAGCCCAGGCTCCAGCATTATACACAAATCATGTAGGATGGGATAAGGATTCTCCTCAACATAAAATCCAGTTAAAAAATCAACCAACTGCACAAAGGCAGTATCCAGTTAAGCAAGAAGCTAAAAAACAATTCAGAGAGATATTAGATCAACTTGAATACTCGTCCATGCACCATCCGTTGTTTCCTGTCTCTAAACCAGACGATATCTATCGTTTAGTTTTGGATCACAGACATTTAAACTCTTGTTGCAAAACCTTTGCAGTACAAAATGCACACAGTACAGCACTAATTAATATCATTGTGCTCAAAAAATATAAAACCACATTACATATTTCCAACGGTTTCTTCTGTCAAAACATTGCACATGAAAGTAGGTATTCGACCGCTTTCTCAATTATGGGGCCCCTGGTCAATTCTGTCGTCTCCCCCAGGGATTAAAAAATAGTCCAGGGTTATTTTCAGCCAGAGTAACAGAGTTACTACAAACCTATGATGATGAGGCATTATCATATGTTGATTAAATCTATCTAACAGACTATGACTTGGATAGGCACTTGAACAGGGTGAACACCATAATATTGGGCTTTGCCTCTGAACGGCACAAATTCAATTTTAAGAAATAAAGAATTGCCTCCCTCAACGTCCTTTTCCTAGGATATGAGTTATCAAGTGAAGGCAAAAGCCTGGCAGCCAACTTTCTTGAGAAATGTGCGCTGCTCCAACCTCCAAAAACGCTGAAAAACGTAGTCAATTCTATGTTTGCTAAATTTCGGAAGTACTTACATTCTAAACTACGCAGAAAAGGTTAAACCTCTCTACGAATTATTCAAACCTGATTTTAAAACAGTTAATTGGACTAAAAAACACACAGATATTTTGCGTTCATTCCAAACTGACATGTTAACAACAAAACATTTGCATACACGCGTAAATGTACGCAACTTAGTGATCCGAATCATTCCAGGAAGATGCAGATTCACGTACTTAACCTTTAATGAAGGAGAAAAAGTACCAATAGCTTATAAATCACACTTGTACACACATGCAGAAATGTAATTTACTTCAACAGAAAAAATTCTGACAGCAGTTCAAACTGCGCTAGCAAAAGAGAGAGCCCTCGCACAAGGTAAGCGCACAATGGTTGTTACACCTGTACCTGCCTTAGAGGCAGTGACGAAAGCGAGCCTTCTGAATGCTAAAGCTTTACATCCGAGATGGATACAATGGGTTAATTCTCTTGCTGCAACAAACGTTGAATACGTTTTTGACCCATATTTGAAAAAACAAGAATTTCTACAATATGAACAAGAATGTCATCTGCCTACTGAGATTCTGCCTCCAGAGCAGTATAAATGTATCATTTATACTGACGGATCAGCACAGCCTGCTATTGGGAGTAAACAAGCTGATAGTGTTGCGTGTGAGATTGTTAAAGGTCGCTGGCGGGATGGTAAATTCCACCTATGGTCACTAATTCACAATCTCTAGGAGATTGTACAGCTCAGCGAGCTGAACCTCAAGCATACAAGATGGCGCGTGAAAATGCTGATCGCAAATTCCCCTCAGTTATAGTGTGCGATTCATATTATTGCGTTCAATCTTACAATGAATACTTGCAGAACTGGATTGAAAACAGTTTCAAAGATGCAAAAGGTGGCACAATCAAACATAAGTTGCTTTGGGAACAAGTAGTGGCACATAGGCAGTCGGCACGCTACATTCTGACCAGGGTCCTGCATTTAGCTCTCAAGCTTACAAGGAGGCCATGGCCAATATGGGCGCTGTATTGCAGTACTCTAGTCCATTCCATCCTGAGGGAAATTCAGTAGTTGAGAGAAAAAAACAGGACATAAAGCAATCTATATCAGCTAGGGTATTAAGCTCTGGTGATGGGTGGGTCAACCATCTAATAAGTGTCCAACATAGTCTTAACAATCTGCCAAGAAGTTCTCTAGAGGGTATCACTCCATATGAAATCCTTTTTGGTACTAGAATGATTGTGCTGGACCTTGATTGTCACACTTCAGTGGTAGAACAAAAACCCTTTGATATCAAAGAACGTTTGGCTATTTTGCAGGACTTAAATGAAACAAGATCCAGACAAAGTAACATACTCCTGAAGCCAACAACCACTGAAGAAAAACCATCTGTCTCAGCAAAGCCTGTCTGGATTCCAAAGATTTGGGATCTAGTCAGAGAAAAGATTGTGGACAAGAAGGAATTTGGGCCTTCTTACAGACAACCAGTACCTGTCCTAGCCTTCCACGGATCAAGAACAGTATTACTGCCGCCCCTTGCTGGTAAAAAGGAGAACAGTTTTGTGTCCATCGACCTGGTAAAACCACATCATGTGGCCGATCATAAGCAGTAGGCCAAGTGGACTCCAAAGATGTAGCAGACCCCCAAATCTGGCTACTATCCAAAACTGAGAGACTCATCACCTTTGAAGAATCTGCATATGCAACAAAGCCATGGAACTTGTACCTCTTGAGACCCAAATAACAGTTTGTCAAGAAACACCTGTCTACAATGAAATAGCATCTGACTATATAAATGTAACAAGTGATCGAGTGGTTCCAGCGTTTTCAACTAATCCTGATGCAACCGCTACAATTGACAGAACTGCCTCTGGCTATTTTATTAACTTTGATATGTTTTCCGAGGATCCCAGCAAACCTGAAACGATGCCAGCTGAAAAAACTTTTAAAGAACAAGCAACATGACTTTTTCATCAACTGGAAAAAACTGATCTGGTTTTACCATGGATTGAACTATGAATTGTGTTGGGTGTACTTTTTCTTCTACTTTGGTTGACTCTTGTATTTTCTTTGGGAATGCCGATAAATGGAAGATCAGTTAAAAAGGACACAGCAAGTAAGAACATCAACTTACTCCTCAAGCCACACAAATCATCTCATCGTGAACAAAGAGACTTGTCATCAGTGAACATCACAGCCGTTCCTATACCTGGTGGTATAGCTTGGGACAGAGCTGAATATGATATTCTTGGTCCGGCGGAGCTGTTGAAAATACCACACCAATTCAAGATTTCCTTGAGTGACTTTGTTTCATCTAGTACCTTTTCTGATGATTGGGACTTCGAGACTGTTAATAATATGATGTCGGAATTAGAAATGTCTGCAAAATTTACAAATCATGAATATTTAGAAGGTTCCTCAGATTATGAACAAATGTACAGTTATAATCACTATGGTCATCATTTCTTGCATAAAACTGGAAATCCTAGAAATGTATTAACTTATAACCAATGGGAACATTGTCCTACGCCACCAAAGGGTAGCTCAAAAACATCTTTTGGCAAATTTCCATACTTTTCAGGGTATAATGTTTTAAATCCAGAATGATTTTACTTTAAAAATGTTAATAGGACAGGAATGAAAAGTATTTTGACAAATGCAAAGCAAATTTATTCTGCGGCCTTTAATGCTCAGTTGTGCACATTAGGATTTGACTTTTGGAAAGACACCATTGAGACAAAAACTGTCTGGGGCACAAAAGACTGGCAAGTGCAGGGATTAGGAGCTTTATTTAGAGCCTGCATCATCCCAGAGCAAATAATGTTTTTGAATGACACTGTCTAACAGACATCTTGTCTTGGGTTAGATAAAAGATTTAAACAAACCGTCAATACCTACACCTACACCTGATATCAATAACACTTCAGAGGGGGAGGTCGACCTACATACTATTTTGCTTCACAACAGAACAGATCCTGATTGGAAAAAAGGGTTAATCTGGCCCACAGACACAAACACCTCTCAAGATAGATTCCTGAATAAGACACAAGGGTTCACATTCACTAGGCCAGATCCAAGATATGTTCAGAGACAGCATCCAGGCATAGTTACATCATACAGGGTAGGGAAACTGCGCCTCGAGTAGCTACACAAGCCTACACTGAAGGATGTAAAACAACTATACTTAAAGATGGCGCTGACCTAAGGGACTTTTTACAAGGACCTACTAAACCGCGTCATAAACGTTTTATATATGCCGGTATCTATGCTCTGTATAATGAAGCGTGGAAGATTACGCAAGCAGAGACTGCAGAACGAATACGAGAAATTGATCGTTTTTATTTAGAGAAATCTCTCTCTGTAGTTGACAATGGGTGAACAACTCTGTCATCCAGGATATATTCTTTGGACAGCATAGTATCCTCTGCCATAGACATAATGGAACAGGGCTTGGTCATGTTGCAACATGGTCAGTCGCAATAACGTTCTATAATGCTATTAGGCTGGATGTTACAAAACCTTCGTTCAGGCTAGGTGCCTTGGCATTTAATCAACACAACATTACTGTTTTCTGAATTTAATCTCACGAACAATCAAAACAAATTGGCACACGGGGAGCAGACTATACGGTGCTGAGCATTGAAAAACTGGAAATATTGCCATTTGCATTCGCTGAAAAAACAGCTATTGAATGGATAATACATGGTACAATCAGTCTGCCTCTTACAATTTTCCATTTTCAGTATTGCTTAAAACGTATACCAGCAAGCCTACATGAAAGGTTGGCTAAAGAATACATCAAGACATCCTGGAAATTACCTTACACACACAGATGTTGGAGTGGGGGAAAGAAGTGTTTCTTAGTGGTAATAATTGTGAAAACGCACTAAGCAGTTCTCTCCTATGTCAGGGTATAAACTTACACGGGGCCTGCGATGCTTCCTCTAACAATTTATCCTGCCACCTGCAAGGTTCACCAGCTGCAGTGATTGATCCAATTTTTGGGCAGCTTTCTAATGGAAGTTACATCATGTTGAATGATCACAGCTGCTGTGGCATGTTGCCAGGTTTACCTATCTCGGAACTGTGTCAGCCAGGGTCACTTGCTGTATGCAAGTATTGTTTCCAAAAACCAAGACAGACTGGGAGTCGCCGTTAGGGCCTTCACTGACCATCTCTTCTATACGAATTGATACTTTAAGCAGAATGAAAGCCATTCTTTTACACAAATCTGTGCCATTGACCTCAGCCAAAGAAACCTATGATCTGCAAGTCGCAAGGACTTCTGCAGAGATACACACCCTATTAACTACAAACTGCCCTGTACATTTCTCAGAAATGTTAGGTCGTATCTTAAACATGTCTGATACGAGTAGTATTGTACATGTATTTAAGAAAAAATTTTCGGGACTGTTAGCACCCTTTGAAGCAGTTCTAGGAATATTTCCTAACTTCGTGCAATCTGTGTTTGGCAGACTGCCTCTCGTTTTGGGACTCACAACAAGGATGCTATTTTTTCTCCTTCTGCTCGATATGGCTAGCCAAATCACCAGCTATACCCAAGTCAAGGTGGAGAACACTCTTCTGGCGATGAAGTGTCGTGCGCGCATAGTCTAAATTTTGGAATTAACTCATTTGAGGGAATTAAAGACCACATGGTTTATGTCATTCAGATCAATCTGGCAAGATTGCATCTTACCTGTTCTACAATGCCTGCTATGTGGAGAAGAATGCGTGAAAGACATCTATCTCACACTCCCATCAGTCATGCCAATGGATGTTGATACTTTGCTTGGACCAGTGACGGCTCATGCACTGTGTTGTCCCCAGCGGATACCAATTCTGATGACGGCATTCATTGAGATCTCACAGACCCAAAATGCTGACGGTGAGGTATGAGAGGAAAGTGGCACATAGGTACCATCCAATTCGAACATTGCTAATGCGACCAACGCTGACAGCGATGCTTCACATCTATGTGCAATTAATCTTCTTAACGAGGTAACCCAACTTTCACCTACAATGGTAGACAAATTATTTTCAGACGAGGAAGACTTGATGTTTTCTCCAAATAATAACACTGGCTTTTGATTTGGCACGCAGTGTTCTGAAAGACTCTGAATTCGACCGTCATTTTTTTCAAAACAAGTTTCTAACTTTGGAACGCTATTTTTTTCTATAATCAAACTTTTGGTTTTCCAAATTTGTATATTTTCATTTTTTTGCACAAAGTAATCTGCTTAAAGTAGACCTATTCATAGAGAACTAGAATTCTTTGAAAAACTTCCAAGAGACAATATTTGACCTTCAGCCAGTTTATATATTCTGCCATGGAGTGGTCTTGACTTTTTCTTCTGTATTTAAGAGCCATTTCATGAATGTATTTTCGTGATTCATTCGGATAGCATTTTCAAAATGTCAAACTATATGCTTTGAATGAAACATTGCTTTAAATGCGTACAGCACATATGCTTTTTCGTGTACAACCAGTACCAATGCATTTTGATGTATTTTGGGTGGGTTTTAACGCATCATATTTAGATATGTTTTAGTGGAGAGGGTGTTGTGTGGCATTTAGAGCTCCGAGTGAATTTTCCTGATTCATGCCCTTATATAGGTACAATTCACATTGCCCTTATGTAGGCATAGAAATCAATCCCTTATTTAGGCATAGCCCATGCTACCCAAATACAGGCATGGCTACTTCCACCAGTACCAAATGTCACAAAGATTTTTCTGAAAATCGGCTTAAGCAGTTAGGAAACTTCCCCTTGCTTGAATATTGATTTATCCAGGAACTCATGTACTTTGCAAAGAACAACTATTATCTAGGGGTTCTTTCCTGATGTTCATATGCCCTACTTTACGTCATACTATGGCATTCCTAAACATCTTCAAGGTATAAATATACCTTCACTTGCTCTAGCAATACACGGTGGTTTGGAGCAGTTCGACTATCTACTTGCCTGACGCAGCTCGCTACAGCAAGTGCCGAAGGAAGCCGAGTCTCCAGCCGATGCACTGATTAAGAGGCTGCCCTTCTCCTGCCTTGAATCCAGCTCCAGTGTTTCCAAGCTCCCCTTGCGGGGTGTTGGGAAATCGAGTTCTGAGACTGAGATACCAGACCTCCTTCCTTCTGACTAAGGTATGGAGCTGATTAGAACCTAGAGAAACCTTTGGTAGATTCTTGGCAAAAACAACTAAATCTATGCTACACAGTACTCACTTCTTCCCGCATACTAGACTTAGGTTAGGTACATTGGGGTAGGTGTATTTTAGAAGCACCAGTTGAGTATTATAGCCTGTACATTTATGTATGTATTTTGATATGGCTTAGAAACCATACAATGCTTTTACAGTATTATTTTATAATACTATTCTTGCTGTACTCATTATACTTTGCAGTCT
Organism: Lissotriton helveticus; assembly: GCF_964261635.1. Taxonomy (NCBI): domain Eukaryota; kingdom Metazoa; phylum Chordata; class Amphibia; order Caudata; family Salamandridae; genus Lissotriton; species Lissotriton helveticus. The sequence continues at coordinate 1,696,955,109 of NC_136061.1, read as the reverse complement.
GCATAACGAATGTAGCAGTTCACTTCTCTTGTACGAGAAAGAAGACTGTTCAATAAACATTTTTATTTAAAAAACACCTGTCTCTCTATTTCTCTAAAACTCTGTTGAAACGAAGCATGCACGATTAACTGAGTGAAATACTTATCTATTGTTTCTACGACTCTAAGAGATATATTTCATATTCTTGGGAAACAAAGTTGTTATGTTTATGCAGTTGTCAGAAACGAATCCCTTCTTGTGAATTCTAGAACGTTACTAGGGACCTCTAAGCTAGCTGGCACTCACTATTAAGGTTAGTTTATTCAATAGAGACCTAGTAACTTCAGTCCTACCTCTAATCTATAGGTTATATTATTCCAATGCGCAGAGCCTATTGGGAATATAGGAACTACACTACAACCCTGTCTGTACATGAACAATCTTTGCCCTGCACACACTATGGTGCAAGGGTCCCAGCGTTGGCACTACAGTGCTAAGTGTTGTGCCTGCGGAGGGGGAAATGCAAGCCTGCACACTATGCTTCTGCATATGGTGCCGCATTGCGTTTCTGATGTGGCAATGATAGGCATCAAGGCATGATGTCTAATGCCTCACTCCACCACTTTTTTGCACATATGCACCATTGTGTCACACACCACATTTTTGGATTTTTGTATGAGTGTTCATATGTCAATTTAGAGGTTGAGCTTACACACTGTAGGCCAATAATGACTCCTAGGTGGTCCAACAGGTCACCCTCACAACCCACGCAATCAGTCCGGTCCACATCGAAGAGACGCAGCGTCTGTGCTCTCACGTGCTCCCACCTGACCTTCTGCACATGGATGGGATATACAGAAAGTATACGACCCTCACTCTCAACCATCAAGGGCAGGTAAAATGTCACCAGCCAGATGAGGCCCCCCAATGCCCCCATTGACATCCTGCCCTCCATACCCATAGCCACCATCTCCCAGCACACACCTAAACCCACTACTAAGAAACAAAATGCCCAATATATGCCCCAACCACAAGTAATTATTTAAACTACCCCTTAGACAAACACCTGACAAGATTGAGGAAAAGACGCAAAAAATAGGTAAAAACAAGTACACAAAACTTCACAGAGACACTATTGACAGTTCACAGGACTCAGCAACACTCTCAAACAAAATTCTGCAGCCCACAACACCACACACCTCCAACACACTCCACAATCGGATGTATGACGTTACAACGCATACTTTTACAATGCATACCATTACAACAAAACTTTTACAACGCAAAAACTTTTACAACGCATACCTTTACAACGCAATATTTTACAACGTATATACCTTTACAACGCATACCATTACAACGTAAGTATTGGTATGTATATAATAATTTTTTTAATTTAAATTAATTAAAAATATTGTAATATAATTTAACTTTATTTAATTTTATTTAATTAATTTCATTTAAATATAATTTTATTTTATTTATAAAAAATACCCCTGTACCCCAAAAACCCAAAACTGACCCTGAACCCTAAAAATACCCCTTTACCCAAAAACTGAAAACTGACCCTGAACCCTAAAAATACCCCATTACCCCAAAAACCCAAAACTGACCCTGAACCCTAAAAATACCCCTTTACCCAAAAACTAAACCCTAAAAATACCCCTTTACCCAAAAACTGAAAACTGACCCTGAACCCTAAAAATACCCCTTTACCCAAAAAACTGAAAACTGACCCTGAACCCTAAAAATACCCCTTTACCCAAAAACTGAAAACTGACCCTGAACCCTAAAAATACCCCTTTCCCCAAAACTGAAAACTGACCCTGAACCCTAAAAATACCCCTTTACCCAAAAACTGAAAACTGACCCTGAACCCTAAAAATACCCCTTTACCCAAAAACTGAAAACTGACCCTGAACCCTAAAAATACCCCTTTACGCAAAAACTGAAAACTGACCCTGAACCCTAAAAATACCCCTTTACCCAAAAACCCAAACATATAACATTTTAAAAATAATTATATACTTACCAATACTTACGTTGTAATGGTATGCGTTGTAAAGGTATCTGTGTTGTAAAAACATGCGTTGTAAAGGTATGCGTTGTAAAAGTTTTTGCGTTGTAAAAGTTTTGTTGTAATGGTAGTGCGTTGTAAAAATTGCGTGGTAAACGTTGCATACCTCCACAATCACCAGCAATGTGCTCAAAAGAATAGCAATAGAGTTTCCATTGTGATACTGAAAAAAACATTGCGTTAACATTAATGCGGCCAGATTTTGCACGCAAGTTGTTACACAGATAAACAATATTAGATGTAATTTAATCTCAGACCCCAAATGACACCCTATAAAGCATATTTTACCCCATATGACACCCTAAAAAGCATATCTGACCGCATATGACACCCTAATAAGCATATTTGACCCCATATGACACCCTATAAAGCATATCTGACCCCAAATGACACCCTAAAAAGCATATTTTACCCCATATGACACCCTAGAAAGCACATTTTACCCCAAACGACACCCTAAATAGCATACCCGATCCCAGATGACACCTCAGAAAGCATATTTCACCCATATGACACCCTAAAAAGCATACTTTACCCCAATTGACAGCTTAAAAGCATATTTTACCCCATATGACACCCTTAAATAGCATATTGTACCCCCACTGACACCCTAAAAAGGCTATCTGACCCCAAAATGACACCCTAAAAAGCATTTTGCACCCCATATGAAACCCTATTAAGCGTATCTGACCCCAAATGACACCCTAAAAAGCATATTTACACCAAATGACACCCTAAAAAGCATATCTGACCCCAAAGGACACCATAATAAACATATCTGACCCCAAATGACACCCGTAAAAGCATCTCAAACCATACTTGGCTTTCTGTAGAACATTGGGTGGGGACCCCTCAAACTTGTGTCAATCTATTCACCTCCATCGATGCTCACAGCGACCATGGAGCATGCCAACGACCTCCTCACCTCCCTCCCCCTGGGCGCCACAATAGACAGGGGAGATTTTAAGGCAGTTCCTAACCACCACCTCAAAACGACAGGTCCCCATCCGCCTCCAGAATTGCTCACTCTAAACAACTAACTGACTCCCTGGGACTGTGTGACGGTTGGAGAATTTGGCACCCTCACATCAGACAGTTTACTCAAACATCCACGGCACACAATTCTCAGGCGCGCATAGACACCATATTCATCCCATCCACTGACTGCCAGGAGATCCAGGACATTGGTATCCTTCCTAGAGGTATCTCTGACCACTCACCACTGCTCCTTGCCATCGGGCCTGGATCTTCGACGCACCCAATCTGGAGGATGAATGCCTGGTTCCTCCATGAGAAAGACTTTAGAAAGGCAGTGGGGACAGAACTTTCTCGTCAACACCAACTCTGTTCCTTCCCCAGGTACCCTTTGGGAAGCACGCAAAGCCACCATCTGAGGCTTCGCCAAGGCTCAACTCAAACGTCATCAACAGGCCCAGACACACCAGAGCACTCACCTTGAGGAATCCCCTTCAGATGACTGCGACGACAACCAAGAGAGACAACTCACATGCCTTCGGGGCCAGATCAAGCAGCTCTCCCTGGACGCTGCCAAGCTCCTCTGGAGATCTTCCATAGCTAGGGTGTACGGTTGGGGGGACAAGAATGGGAAGATACTTCATAGGTTGGCTACATGCCCACGAGCCAACCGCATTATCCCGGAGATCGTGGACCTGGATGGTCTAACGCATCGATCCCCTTTGATAATGGCTCGTGCCTTTGCTTCCTACTACCACCAGCTCTACTCGGCGCTGAGCCCCTTTTACAACTTTTACAACGCACACCATTACAACGCATTGCGCCGGGGGGGCACTCTAGGATAGGGAATAGGTTTAATTTACTATCCAACACCTTCCCTACTATCCACGGGGACTGGAGTTGGAATAGTAAATTAAACTATTCACTATCCAGCACCCCAAAACACTATGCGTTGTAAAGGCATGCGTTGTAAAAACAGCGTTGTAAAGGCATGCGTGGTAAAAGCATGCGTTGTAATGTCATACATCCCTTAAATTTGGGTTTCCTGCTGAATGTCTGTATCTTGTAAGATTTCTTTCTTGGGGTTGTGTGACGCGAGATTAATCATTTAACTGTTCAGGAATCTTCATTCCTATTGTAATGTGCTGAACTGTTGGTTTTTGTTTTCATGACTAAAATCAATAAAATTGTTTATCAAACAAAAGCATCTCAAACCACAAAACACACCCTCAAAATTACAATTGTACAATACTTCCCGCAAAATGTTTGACTTTCACTTCTCAGAGAGATGTACTTTTTGCAGAGGATAAACATGCACACACTGTATGTGTGTTGTGTTGTTTTATTGCCCAAAATATGCTTAGGTGCATTTTGAACATAAATTTCAAAAAGGACTGTCATATTGTGACATGCTCAGGTGAAGAAATGTTTATGTTTTGGTTCCTTTGGGCAGTTCTTGCAGCTGAAACTATGGGGTGTGCAACACCAGCCTCATCTTCTTCATCATCCTCATCATCGTCTGGTGCATCTGGCACTTGGGTCCAAGGGGCATTGGTGCATACACATATATTGTGCAATACACAACATGCTATGATTATCTTGCACACTATTTCCGGGCTGTACAATAGTCTGCCACCTGTGATGTCAAGACACCAGAAATGTGACTTTAGCACACCAAAAATGTGCTCCACAATGACCTTGGTGCTTTAAAGGGCCACATTATACTGCCTCTGGGCTTGGATGTTTGTGGCTCGGAGGGGTGTCATCAGCCATGGGGAGAGTGCATATCCGTGATCACCTGAAATATGTAATGGAGAGATGGGTCCATAGGATGTTGCACATGCTGTGTTTGCAGTGTTTATATATTGGAGTGTGTGATTTGTGCAACTTTGGAATTCAGGTTAGCAATGTGTAGCTTCAGACAACTGACCAGCATCAATGGGAATGACATTGCCTCACAGCTGCCCGTCCCTACCCATAGCCTATTTTATTGTGTGCGCTGCGCGGTTGCATCACTGGCACTCCAACGGCGTGACAATGGCAATCCCGTCTGCGAGCCAAATGAAAACAGCAGCAGGGACCCTGGATCTCCTATCGTCTAGCTCTATGACTCAACTGCCATCCTCAAAGTCAATGCCAGGAGAAAGTACAACTGCCAATAGGCCACAACAGACACAACTCACATCCATTTCTCCTGCTGCCTCTGCCACCAGACCTTCACCACCACCCAACACCTGCAATTCCAGATACAGACCAGCCACAAAGGAGAACTCCATGGCACCATGGCATGCAGAGCCTCCGGAAGCAATGCCTGCTTCGCCCACACCATCAACATCATCACATACCACACCATCCACTCATGGAATACGTACTCTTTTCTGACCTGAGCTTTCACCTCACAAACCACAACAACTCCAACTCCAGTACCCTATGGCCAAAGCTCCAAACATCGGACTGAACCAACTCTTCACCACACTGACCCTGAGGCAGGACACACCCTCAACCCCATTTTGCATGTGGAAACAGCGTCCACTTCATTCACACCACTCAAGCCCCATGGAGTGACCATTACTGTGTTCACTTTCTCGCCGAGAAACCCAAGCTACCCAATCCCACAGCCCACACCACACAAAGGAACTGGAGCTGAGTCACTGAGGAGCCGCTCCACTCCACCATAAACGGCAACACCCACACCGCTTCAGCCAACACCAACGGTGCTGCCCAGGACTTTCACACATGGATCCCCAACTGCGCATACAAACTTGCCCCGCTATGTAACTCCAACATACAGCATGCAAGAATAGCCGCCTCTGTCACCAGCGACCTCCAAGATGCCAGATGCATCTGCAGACGCCTGGAAAATAACCAGAGCAACATCAAGACATCTAAAAGACTTCACCACCTACAAGGACACCCAGCTCATACTCTCCCTCACCAAGGTGCCCACACCCATCAGACTGGGCTTCTAGGAAGGATTGCAAGAAGTTGCAACATGGATGATCAACAGCTGGCTGGTACTCAACTCAGAAGAGACATATGTCCTCATCCTCTTAACTACCCCATCAGCATGTGACAATACCTGGTGGGCCACTGACTTTGGCAGGTCCCCACATCAATGAAGCGAAGTACCTAAGCATCGTACTCGGCTGCTCCCTCTCCATGAACCAACAGGTCTGCGCCGTCGCCTCCAGCAGCTTCGACACCCTCTGCATCCTCCTTGAGACCTTCAAATGGATCCCCCCGACTCAAGAAAGACAGCCACTCATGCAGTCCTTACCATCAGACTGGACTATGGAAACGCCCTATATGCCCACATAGACACGTCTGTGCTCTGCAAGCTCCTGACTATACAGAACACCGCCATCAGGCTTGGTCTTCTGTTCATATTTTCCTCATAGGTCCAGGCCTTCCATTGCAACTACTTGGTTCCCACCTCTCCCAGCATTTGCTAATGTGTGGTGCAGGGGCTGTGCCTGTGGGGATAGTTTGTCTACAAGGCTACCCCCAGTAACCGCAGTCACTTGGGTTGTTGTTTATGGAAGGTGGACATTTTACTAGGCATGTTGGGTGAAATTTGCTGCTTGTGCATTCTCACATTTGTGAGTACCATGATTGTGGACTTGAGGTGTGTGGTGTGTTCAGTTAGTACTTACCAACAAGCAGTGCATTTCCATATGTGCCATCCTGAAACCGCTGGTTGATCATGGACTAGCAGAAGATGTAGGGATCATGCACACTACACTCCCTGGGAACTTGGCTACAACATTGGTGAACAAGCCCCAGTGGTCCACAATTGCCCGCACATTGATGGAATGTCTGTACTTCCTGTTGCAGTATATGTGTGCCGTGTCTGCAGGGGGCACAAGTAGAATATGTGTGGAGTCAATTGCCCCCAACACCTGCGGTAAGCCAGCAATGGCATAAAAGCCTTGCTTGGTCTCAAGCTGTTCCTGCACAGTATTTGGGAAGCGTAGGTGCTCGTGTGTCAGGCTGATGATGCCATCCAAGTCAATTGGGAGGAACCATGATAGGGCTGACTGTGAGAGTCCCCCAACTCTGGCAGTTGCTGGTTGGAAGGTACCAGAGGCCAACATGTGCAGCACTGCCAGAAGGTTTGGCTGCAGAGGGATGTTGGTTCCCCGCTCTGTTTGTGCCTGCAGCCTGGGGGCTACCCGGGTTAGGATTCGGAGGATGGATGACCTTTTGAGCTTGTAATGGGCAATCACATCCTCTGGCGTTAAGTCTGTGAGGGTGATGCGTGGGCGACGGACCCGCTATCTTTTTCGGCGCTGCCTCCGTGGTGGTCCTGGGGACAGTGGCAGTGGTGGTGGTTGTTGTGGCCTTCTTGGTGCTCCAATCTGCATGAGTAGTACCTCCATGGCGTCAGTGGGTCTTCAAATGAGGCTCTGGGCTAGTCTCCCTTATGTACTGGTCTTTATCACCATTTTTTAGACCACCTTTTTTATGGTCCTAAGTCCCAGCCGCTAACAGGCTTTAGCGGCTGTTTTCTGAAACGTATTGGGTTCCCGGGCGATCATTGTAAATATCGCGTAGTGGGGTTAGCGTGCATGTTTGCATGGGAACACCTACCTTGCCTCTCAATAGCGATAGTTATCGCTAACATGCGTGGCGATGGTGAAACCAGACGGTTTCGCCTGAATTCTGGCGCTAACAGCTGTTAGCGACAGCTTGTGAATACGGCAATAAAAATATATGTAGCAACTGTGGGGCATATGTACAAGGAGTTAACGCGGTGTTAACTCCTTGTACATATGCCCCAAAGTTGCTACATATATTCAACTTCCTAACTTAAACCCAAATGGACCCTACCTTTATATGGTCTAGGAAGTGAGTTGGAGTGCACCAGTCAATCCTGAAATTTCAAGATGGCTGTAGGAAGAGAGCTGTGCATGCGAAACGTAAATATTTATCAAACAAATATATTTAATGTAAATGTAAAACCAAAAAATGATAATTAACAAAAAGTTCCAAATTTTGCACATGCATAATTGTGCATGCACAGTTTTAAGAAAACACGAGTACTTTAATATGGTATATAATATCATACATTTTAGCACATACATTATATGAGATTATGCATATGTCACTTAGAAGATTTATAACAACTAGTACTTCAAAATGTACTTGTCATATTGAAAGCATTGTCCACAACACGTATTTTTGTAATCCAATTTAATGATACTCATTTTACCAACCTTACAGTTTGGAACGACAAAATGGCGTTGGCAGATTTAAACTGGTGAGGTTCGTTTGGTCATCGTCACAGGGCCAATTTGCAGCCATTTTACAGTGTGACTCGGCCCTCACACGAAAAAATACGATAAGTCACCTCATGCATTAGGGCTACTTACCTTATACGTTTGTTTTTTTACTTAGCAACGCGGCGCATCTGCTAGAAAACAGCTACAGTGTCCCTTTTCCTCAGACAACAGGATTTCGTAAAGGATGATAGAACATTTAGAATGAATGGTGGAAGGAAAACCATAAGACACCCCACTTAACAAATATTATACTACGAACGAGTTAGTTACAGGGAAGCCAAGGCTTCTTTATTTGAAAAAACAACACCAGGTTAAGTGTCAAGCCGAACATAGGGGCATATTACCAACGTTAAGCGATATTTATCGCTAACGATGCTTAGCAACAAATTTTTTAACGCTAAGCATCGTCAGAAATTAGCGCAGATAAACCTTGCTATTATCAAGGTTTATCGCAAATGCGATAAAAAACGGCCGCAATGCATGAATATCGCTGAAAAGTCCGCGATATTCATGCATTACCGAGCTAATGCTCTTAGCCATGTTATCCACCTCCCATTGGATAACATGGCTAAGAACTGCTCAGGGCAGGTGTTAGTTTTTGGAGATATTCGCGCTTAGCGCGAATATCTCCAAAAGTTGGTAATAGGAGATAGCGATGTTAGCGACTGTTTCCAGTCGCTAACATCTTGGCACGCCCACTTTGCATGTCATTAGTGATAAATATCACTGACATGCAAAGTGGGGCCCAAGATGGTCGCTATCTCCTACTAGCTGTCGCTAACTGGTGTTAGCGACAGCTAGGTAATAGGGAGATAATTTTATCTCCGCTTTCTTGGCTTTTAAAGCCAAAAAAGCGGAGATAAACCCCCTTGATAATATGCCCCATAATGTAGCAAAAAAAATGGCGCTAAATATGCAGCCTATTGCAAGAAGTTCAAAATACCCCCATGTAAGTAGCAGGGTTTACCTCCCCGACGCGTCTGTTGTACACCCTTCTGTACTGACACTCGAAACCTGAGATATGCTAGTTATCTTCTGAGGTTGAGAGTGGTCCTTATCAGCGGAAAATATGAAGCACCTACCGCTACTCTGGCAGACACTGAGGTTATTTTCGTCAAGACATGATTTTAAAGCGAATTTTGAAAATTAGAATCCAAACGGTAGCTGCTGACCAAAGTAAGAAAACAGTGCAAAATAAATTACTTTCCACCAGGGCTGGATGAACCGGTTTACCATGGACCACATGGTGCAAAACTGCAAATGGTGCAGCTGAACCTTTAAATAATGTGGAAGTATACACACATAAGCATTATTTTCCATCCTACTGTAAGTTTGTTTCCTTTCGAAAAATAACATTTTAATTACTGTTTATTATTGTTTATATTTTGATTTTCATATATGTGGGGGCACCAGAATCTTCCACTCACTCGCTGTTATTCAATAAAATAAAGCACTTGCTTCCAACGCTCTTAGGAAATTTTTTTTTTTTTATTGTTTTAGTCTGTAATGAAAATGGTGAACAGACTGTCAATTGTAAAGTGCAATAAGTCAGATATTCTGAGTGACTCTTCATAGTCTCCTTGAAGGACCAGTGCATTCGGATCTGACACTATTCCGAGGATACAATCTGCTTGGACGAAAACATTGCATGATAGGAGGGAAGGTACAGCCAGAGACAGCGACTCCTATATGAAAATATGTCAGACGTGCTGTGCATCCGTAGTCATGCCCACTGCCAGGCAGAATTGATCACCAACTATTAGGCATTCAGCATTAAACACAGCATGTACATTGAAAAGGAGATCCACCCCAGAGGGAGAGCACTCTGGTCCCTTATAAGCAGTGGTGTACCACATGCCCCCGCAGCCCTCGCGGTGTGGGGGCCCCCAAGCTGCGAGGGGACACCTCAGCACATTTCTCTGGCCGTAGATCTCCTGATTGAGTCCAGAGGGGACCCCATATGCCTTGTAGGGGGCCTCCCTCAAGTTTCATTACACAAGTTCTTATAAGTCGATCTCGGCTTATGTGCCCACCCCATTAGCATTATATAGGCACCCAATACTGGGCACACTCCACTCAAAAGTACACAAGTATTTTGCTTGTGTACATTTGAGTGGTGTATTCAGATCGTTCTGATGGGTATCCATTAGGAAGACTCCTCCCCAGGAAGGGAACACCGTTCCATCACCCACCCACCCCCACCACAAGCGATTGATTTCCATCTGATGTGCCTGTGAAGACAAAAGACTGGCACGTAGCCACACAGCTCCTTGGCACACATCCTAAGTTCTCCAGTGTGAGAGATTTCCTTTTTGTAAGGAGCATCCGGGATTGAACATTGGAAGCTGGCAGCCAATCACAATTGTGACCTCTACAAGCTTTATCTACTATTACAGGTCACTCTAGGGGCATTCTGTGCTTTTTCCTCAGTGTCCTCTAGTTTGCTGATGGTCCACACCCCAGTTGCCATCCACAGCCCAACCCCAAGGGCTGGTGCTTGGCAAAATAGGTAGAGCAGCTGGAGAATAATCAGCACCTTACCTTACTAATGGGGCAGGAAGGCTTAAATATACCTCTGCTCTACTTCAGATTCCTCCATGGAGGCAGCAGTTTCGGACGTAGGCATGGTTCTCCCCTTACTTTTCTGTATTGGTCTGTAATCTCCACTGTCACAGAGTAGGCCATTTCATAGTAAACAAAGAGGATCGTTTTGTTTTTGCTTTTCTACGTTTCATTGGTTGTTTGAGCTTCCCCTTCTGCAAAGCATGGGGTTGCTGGGAGGAGTTTTCAGATCAAGCAATATTATAGAGCAATGTAATAATCCAGTGCCCAGCAAAGTTACAAGAATGTTCCGAAAGAGTTGCAAATTGTAGTCTTTTTCTTACAGACCTTCTGAACACAATATAAAATGGACTCTTGCAAGTCAAGCCAAATCATACATCTGTTGTATATTTGATATCAAGGAGGCTCTCATCATTAGAATTTTAATTCGGCCGGGTCCCCACTTGGTCACAGATCTGTCAGTAATCAGAAAATGGCATTGAAACAGGTCCTTACTGGGCCCTACATCCATGTCCTTTAACATTACTTGTAGGAATGAATTAACTTTACTGTATGTGGTTATTAAAAACCTTTACAATGTACAAAACATTAACAAAACAGTCATTATTATGACTAAACGGATTTCCAGTGATATAAGAACAATTGATGACAATATACATAAAATGTCTATGATTCTTCAAATACCTGCAAGTCCTATCAACGGTCTGATTACGTTTAACCAGATCTAAGAAGAGGGTTGAACAGTGATTGTAACACCTGTTTGCTCTTGTTAATCATAAATACACTGCTCACGAAAGAATCTAATCAAGTTTGTGAATAAATATTTAAAGTACCGACGATTATTCAGAATCTCCAAGAATCATAAATGTAGTAGCTGTTTGGTCTTTCCACAAGGAAGTGATGCAATAAATTCAAAGCAAAGATCTTAAAAAGCAAGCTCAAATAAACTAAAATTAAAACTAATCTATATACAAAGTCCTTCCAGGTCTAACACTGGTGTATTTACCTTTAACAATTCTGAGAGGGGGCCTATGCATGGAATAGCGGTTCGTTATTTGTCATGTTATGCTTCCTCTTTCATCCTAGAGGGTAAGGATTCCCAAAAACAGTGTTTGGGGCTGTATTTTTAGGCAATATCGACCTTCAGCTCATATCGAATTGCTGTGCCTAACTTATTTACCATTCATACTGTTAAACTCAGTTAAGTACCTTCAAGAAATTTGGAATCCTACTTGTTGGTATCGCCATAGGATAGCGCGCCTTTCTCCTTGGGTGCAGTCTCAAAACCGCCCACTTTGCTTGGGAGATCTGCCAGGACCGCCCCCTTACAGCCGAGTCAGCGCTGTTTAGAGTCCCGCCATCTTGGGTGAGGAGCGAGGTGAGGGATAGCACACTAGTGCGAAGCCCCTCCCGCCCTCGCCAGTATAAAAATGGAGCACCCACCCCGGAGGCGCAGCGGACGGGCGCAGCGGGCGCGCCGGCGGCGCGCCAAAGGCGCGCCAAAGGCATGCCAGTCTGCGTCCGTCCGCGCCCACACGGGCCCAGGGGCCACAACCCCTACCCCTTCACCAAGAATCCCTGGACGATACAGCTCTGCTGAACTATGCGAGCTAAGACCAGCTGCCAAGACAGTATGTAATCATCTTTTTCACCCTTTGAAATTGCCTACTCAATGTCCGCACTGCCATTTTTATCTCAAAGCCACTTCTCTTACAAGAACCCAGCATATGTTTAGGATGTTTCTTCTTAATTGTAGATCGTTACCTAAGCATCAAACGGAACTTTCTTTGCTATTGGACGAGCTTACTCCAGACATAATATTTCTTACGGAGACTTGGTTAACCACGTCTTCTGAGCCTGACATAATACAAGCCCTCCCACAAGGGTACCAAATAGCAAGATTAGACCGCTCATCTGGGAAAGGTGGCGGCTTAGCAATCATATTTAAAGACTGTTATTCCTGTCGCTGTCTTCCTAGCCCCTTTTTAGACTGTGAAAGTATGGCCTTCAGTCTGGAACTTTCGCCGAACACCAATTTTTCTGGAGCACTGATCTACCGCCCTCCGGGCTCGCCCAGACAGTTTGTAAACTCCTTACCCTCAGCTGTGGCAGAGACAGCCTCCGTGTCTGCCAATTACACATTACTGGGCGATCTAAATATGCAGTTTGAGGACCTAGGTGACCATTTGGCCCAAGAGCTCATTGCGGACTTGTCCGCTCTGCAGCTTTCACAGCTTGTTAGATCATCCACACACGTGAAAGGTCATCTGTTGGACACCATATTTAGTAACTGTTCAAATTTAGAGGCCAAACCTCCGACCGTGCTCTCATGGACAGACCACTGCCTAGTCCCTCTAAATTGGTACACACATAAACCCCCCGTTTTGAACCCACGAGCACGATTCGCCCGAAACTGGTCCAAACTTCCTTCAGACAAATGGACCGATGAGCTACAAGCCACTATCCCACTGATCAGTGCAGATCCATTGTTAGCCAATGAAGAATTCAATAAATGGATAACGACATCATTGAATACCATACTTCCATCTAAGATAATTCAGGCAAAGAGATCTAGGACCTCAGCCCTTGGTACTCGGAGGAACTCAGAGATGTCAAACGTAAATGCAAAAGGCTAGAAAGAAAATGGCGTCTAGACTACACTAATCTGGACAAAATTTTGTACAGGAAATCTATCAGGGATTACAAAATAGAAATAAAGAAGGCACAGACTCACTATTATTCACAAAAGATCCTTGAAGCCAGCTCCAGCTCGAAGGAGATTTACCAGACAGTAAAAGGCCTCACTCAACTTCCCCAGGCCCCCATAAATAGTGATGACCCACAAGCCCAATGTAACAGCTTAGCTGACTTCTTCCACAATAAAGTGAATCTTATCTACTCAGCCTTCCCAATCACTTTCTCAAATGCCTCAGGTGGAATCTTGGAGCACCCTAAACAGGGTATAATAGACAATTCATCACCAGTGTTGGATGAGTTTCCTATGTTACACCTGGACCCCCTGACCACATTAATGGCGCAGGTTAAATCGGGCTCCCCCAGTGATCCAGCTCCTCCGAGCGCCTTAATGGAAGTCAACCATACCATCTGTCCGGTCATACTGAAGGTCCTAAATGCTTCTATCTCCACTAATAAGGTTCCTCCAGCACGGAAACAGGCGATGGTGAGGGCACTTGCCAAAAAACCTAATATGGACGTGAATAATTTTAACAACTACCGTCCCATTTCCTTGCTCCCCTGGATTAGTAAGATATTGGAAAAGCACATTAATAACTTCTTAACTGATTTTCTGGAAAAACATCAATTGCTTGATCCTTCACAAACCGGCTTTCACCCCAAACATGGGACGGAATCGGCTTTGTTATCAGTTCTGGAGGAAACAAGAGGCATCTTAGACCGGGGAGGATCGGTGGCAGTCATCCTCCTCGATCTAAGTGCCGCTTTTGACACTGTAAACCATGAGATCTTACTACAGCGTCTTCAAGATATCGGGATCCAAGGAGGAGCGCTGAAGTGGCTCAGGTCATTTCTGTCCCACAGAACATTTCAGGTTTTTGAGGGTAATACCATCTCCACCAGTAAACCCCTGGGCTGTGGAGTCCCGCAGGGCTCCTCACTCAGCCCGACGTTGTTTAACGTCTATATGAGGCCACTAGCAGGTATCGTCCGCCCATATGGTATTAAGATCGTTACCTATGCGGACGATACCCAGTTGGTGGTCTCACTGACGCGGGCTGAGGACCCTACGGCCATAGTCGATCTGGCTGGATGTCTGAGCAAAGTGAACAACTGGATGACCCTGTCTTGTCTCAAACTCAACGGGGACAAGACAGAGGTTATGATGTTGGGACGTTCGGCCCCATCCTCTCTGAGTTCCATGTGGCCAGCCTGTCTGGGTCCCCCCCCAATACCAAAGGATGCCATTAAGAGCTTGGGCATTTGGCTGGACAGAACCCTAACGCTGGACCATCAACCTGTTAAGCTGTCTGCCACCTGCTTTGGCATTATTAGAATGCTGAGGAAGATTCTCCCCTTGTTACCTTTCCAAGCTAGGCAGACTGTGGTGCAGGGATTGATCCACTCCAGGCTGGACTTCGGAAATGCACTTTATCTGGGAGCTCCTGACTTCACTTTGCGGAAGTTACAGGTAATCCAGAACTGTGCAGCCCGGACTCTACTCCAAATCCCCCGTAGGTCCTCTGCCAAACCTGGATTAGCAAAATTACATTGGCTCCCTGTGAGAGACCGGATTACTTTCAAATCCCTCTGTATTGCCCACCAGTCATTCTGGGCTACTGGCCCTTTGATTAACCGTTCCCTAATAACCCCATACCTTCCCAGTAGACAACTACGTTCAGCCAGCGCGTATCTTGCAACGGTGCCCAAAGTCAACCGGGCTAGGTCAGGCGGTCGTTCTTTTACTGTGAACGCTGCCAAGCTGTGGAACAGCTTACCACTCCAACTAAGGTCTAACTCAGACCTAACCTCATTCAGAAAACATTTGAAAACTTTTCTATTCAATAAATAGCTTTCTCTCTTTCCCTGTGCCAATGAGTCTCACTACTCACAATTTTTACGCAATTCAGCGCTTGGACGCCCCCGGGCAGCTACTTCGCGCTATATAAGACGCATTTTCATTTCATTTCATTTCATAAAAGTGTAGAAAGAGTTCTCAGTTGGTTCTCACAAGCATTGAATACCCTTAAACCCCAAACCGGAACATCCTAAGTATAAAACTGCTTCCAAGGTCCAAGATGTTCTTAGAACAAGGTTGTGTCATCGCTTAAATTGCAAGTGCACTGTGCAAAAAAGTATGGTTCAAAGTCAATCTTTACCCCTTCATTTTGGATATTTCTTTGAATAATTGCATTAAAAACGTCACCCCCCCTACATGCAAGGGAGACTGACGTTCCACTTTGCAGATAATACCAGCTTACCTGTATGAGCATATTCCCATATTTCTAAAGAATGCTTTCAAAATAATTTTCCTTTGTGAAATGGATATTGGACAGACGCATTAGATGTGGGTTAGTGTCTCTTGTTTGTGTCCACAAAGCCTGCCGGTTAAATTCTGTGACTGATATTTCCAAGAGGGAAACAATAGTTTGACCCTATATTACCAAAATGGACTAACATAAATTGATGCTTGAATGCTAATGAAAAATGCTCTGCCAGATACACCTGAGAACGTAAGTTAGAATAAGAGTTCATTACTGTCCAGGCCTGTCTCCTTTTCACATTTGCATTCTTGTCTGTTAGCATTGATGCAATTCGAGTTGCGGCATTTAGAACTTGATTAAATGGTGCTTTTTCCATAGTTGCTAGCAATACTTTTTGAATGCCTAAATCCTTAATTGCCAGGTTTAAGGGACTTCCCCAAGAGTTTATAATGTTGCTGTTCCTCTATTTCCCGCCAGCATAAATTATTAATGGATCCCCTTTCAAAAGTTTGCAATCTCCAGCACAATTTTATAAAAGCACTTTTGCACTTTTGAACTGATATGCCTGATTTTTTAAACCAACTTCTAGGTGGACTTGGGCCTGTAAAACTCCATTTGGGATATTGAATACCGATCTGTAAACTTTTCGTCTGGCTCTTGTAAAGGGGGGCTATTTCCCGCCCCCGCATAGTTTCTGTGCCGTAAGACAATGGTGATGGTGGTAGCCGAGCTGACATAACCGTAAGTAGATGAGTTAATGATTGGCAACACATTTTATGTTTTAGTGTTTTGAATCCATAGGCTAGCGATTGTGCTTTGGCCTGAATGGCTGCGTAATGGGGGTTGCCGATCACTTGCTGATCCACAATAAATCCCAGAGATTTATATAAGCGCACTTCTCCTTTTTTTCTCTTTTAAAACCAGGCATGAATTTTACAATTTATATTTAAAATCGACAAACCGAATCCCTTTGGTTTTGTGCAGATTCAACTCTAGCCCTTGCTTGACCGCATAGTTTTTTAGGGCAACATTACTCCGTTGTAGGCCTATTGGTGGGTTGCTTAATAGGACGACCCAACTTCTCTGCAACACGGATTGGCAGAAAGCTATTGTCCAAATCCAAAGCCTCAACTCAATTTGAAAGATATAAATTAAATAGCTTGGAGCCAAAACACTTCCTTGTTTGAGGCCATTCTTTGTGACTATTTTGCTTGTTACTTAACTGCCATTTCCTATTTAAACTTGCGCTCAGGTGTCTGTCTGTAGTTCAATAATCACTCTTAAACATTATCTTAGCATACCCTAATCTTCCAGTTATTTCCATAGTGGACCTCTGGGCACTCATTACTTGTAAAAAAAACCTGATTGATTTCTCAACAACTGTAAAAACAATAAAGGTATTCCACGGCAGTGAAGCTATCCTTTTTTACATTTGACATATTTGACCTAATCTTGCATTCTTTAAGAGATTGTGTTTTCCTGTAACTGTGTTTTTTCAGCATATTTCCTTGTATTGTCAATACCATGTACCGAGTCGCTTCTGTGTGCCTATATGAGTTCAGGTTATGGGTGGGTGTTTATAACATGGCATGTTTGAAAGTTTTAGAGCTCAGGATGAGGAAAGTGACAGTTTATCGTAGCGCCAGAAAGGTGTTCAGAATACATGCTCAACCAATCCTTGGTCTTTCTGCAAATTTTGCAAGGAAATGGTCATGTGTGTCAATTTTAATCATGATTCAATGCAAAAGTGTTGGAAGGAGGCAAAAAGCTGTCAAAATATTGACACGAAATTAGTTCAAGAAAACGCAGTGCTTACAGGTGTGAGGGTGCTGCAAGAGTGTCGGGTGAGGTGAAAAAGATGCAAGAAAGTACATGCAGGAGAGATTGAAAATCAGGGGCTTAAATGGAAAGATATAAGATGTAAGTTATGTATAATGAGGATTTCAGAGTTATGTGGGGGGAAAAGGGCATGTCAAACAGATAGTCTGCAGAGGAAAGTGGTGAGAAGGAACGTCAGTGATTGAGCCAATCCGAAGGCTTACCTCTTTCACAGGATTTAATAATGGTTATTTCACTGTCTCATGGGCTCAGAATTGAAACATTTTTAATTATTGTTAATAATATGTCTGATACTGCTAACAAGTTAATACACCTGGTTTATTTTACATGTATGTCTGTGTAATATTCGTACGTGTATTAGTAGAACGCTCACAGAGAATCACCAACATACTGGTTGGGTGGCACACTATGAGAAGAACAGGATTTTAGTTTATAGTCCAGCCAAACCTTTAATTACATGGGCCGTGTATCCTGGAAAGCATCCCTAGCTACGCTTTTTAGGCCAACCCCCCTTTAGAGACCCCCTCACTTTTCTCATCCCACTTAAAGTCGTGCATAGCATGCACATATATAGATACAGATTTACACACAGAATTAATATGTGAGTTTAAAATGTGTTTGCATTATGGCAAGATAAAGAAGGCACTAATGCATACATTTGCATTGTACTTATTTATTTTCCTTTTTGTTATGGAACAGCGTATGTAGACCTCTGAAGACTCCCAGCGCCATATTTTATTAAAGGTATTGAACCTCTACCACATATACACAGCTTGACATACTCCTTGAAAGCGGACTGGAACATTCTTTACAAATAACAAAATAAAATGCAGATAAAACCACAGGTCTCTATTGTGTTATGGAACATTAAATCAGTGAATTTAGCTGTATTAAACCGAATGCTATGGAACTCATGTTTCAATCAAGACTTTGAGATTGCATATGTGAGCTTCTCTCAGATGCAGAAAGAAACACTAGGAGCACTCTTCTGGTAGTCAAAGTTAAAGTTATGAACCGGATCACTGACATAATATAGAATGACAAAATATAGACTTACCAAAATATAGTCACCAAAATATAGAATGCCAAAATATCGAATTCCTATCTACAAACAGGTAAGTACAAAAATATCGAATCCAAAATATAGTCTGTAAAAAATATAGTCAGTCAAAATATCGATTTTTTTAAAATGTCTCAAAAGTAATTTAAAATTAATGAAATAATAAATATAATTAACTAAAACATACTTAAAAATACTCAAATAACCTTAAAATTAAGATATAATTAATTTAAGTTATTAATAAAAAATGTACAATATTTTACCGTAGGATAGCAGGAGGGTAACATTTATTATTACGACTCCAGTGAGTGCAACAGTAGGGAAAGCGTTGGATACCGTAGGGGTAAAAAATACTATTCCCACTCCAGTGAGTGCAACAGTAGGGAAAGCGTTGGATAGCGTAGGGGTAAAAAATACTATTCCCACTCCAGAGAGTGCAACAGTAGGGAAAGCGTTGGATAGCGTAGGGGTAAAAAATACTATTCCCACTCCAGAGAGTGCAACAGTATGGAAAGCGTTGGATAGCGTAGGGGTAAAAAATACTATTCCCACTCCAGTGAGTGCAACAGTAGGGAAAGCGTTGGATAGCGTAAGGGTAAAAATGACTATTCCCACTCCAGAGAGTGCAACAGTAGGGAAAGCGTTGGATAGCGGGAGGGTAAAAAATACTATTCCCACTCCAGTGAGTGCAACAGTAGGGAAAGCGTTGGATAGCGTAGGGGTAAAAAATACTATTCCCACTCCAGAGAGTGCAACAGTAGGGAAAGTGTTAGATAGCGTAGGGGTAAAAATTACTATTCCCACTCCAGAGAGTGCAACAGTAGGGAAAGCGTTGGATAGCGTAGGGGTAAAAAATACTATTCCCACTCCAGTGAGTTCAACAGTAGGGAAAGCGTTGGATAGCATAAGGGTAAAAATTACTATTCCCACTCCAGAGAGTGCAACAGTAGGGAAAGCGTTAGATAGCAGGAGGGTAAAAATTACTATTCCAACTCCAGAGCGTGCAACAGTAGGGAAATCGTTGGATAGAGTAGGGGTACAAATTACTATTCCCACTCCAGAGAGTGCAACAGTAGGGAAAGCGTTGGATATTGGAAGGGTAAAAATTACTATTTCCACTCCAGAGAGTACAACAGTAGGGAAAGCATTGGATAGCGTAGGGGTAAACATTACTATTCCCACTCCAGAGAGTGCAACAGTAGGGAAAGCGTTGGATAGCGTAGGGGTAAAAAATACTATTCCCACTCCAGATAGTGCAACAGTAGGGAAAGCTTTGGATAGCGTAGGGGTAAAAAATACTATTCCCACTCCAGAGAGTGCAACAGTAGGGAAAGCGTCGGATAACGGGAGGGTGAAAATTACTATTCCCACTCCAGTGAGTTTAACAGTAGGGAAAGTAATTATTTAATATATTATTAGAAATAAATTAAATATCAATACCAATAAAACATTAATTGAAATTAATAACCAATTTAATATTATGTAATAATTAATTCGAAATACAACTACATATTATTTATTAAAAATTAATAACCTATTCATAATTATTTAACAACTAATTAATTTTCAATAACAAAAACTAATTAATAATAAAAATTAATACCAATTAAAAATTAACAGTAAATTAATTATCAATACACAAAAAGTATTTTTAATATGTAATTAATTACAATTACATTACTTCCCACCCTATTCCCCTATAAACCCACATCCCACTACAGAAAATACATTAATACAATTATCATAATTATCAAATATTTAATTAATACAAAATAATTACCAATTATT
The DNA here is from genome assembly GCF_964261635.1 of Lissotriton helveticus. Taxonomy (NCBI): domain Eukaryota; kingdom Metazoa; phylum Chordata; class Amphibia; order Caudata; family Salamandridae; genus Lissotriton; species Lissotriton helveticus. The sequence continues at coordinate 1,696,934,589 of NC_136061.1, read as the reverse complement.
AAAAATGCATTGCCAATTAATAGAAATTAATTACCAATTAAAAATTAATTAACAATACATTTAAAATCAATACCAATAAATGAAAAAAATATTTACTTAATTACAATTAAATTACTTCCCACCCTATTCCCCTATAAACCCACAACCCGCTACAGAAAATACATTTAGAAAATTAACATATTTAACAAATAATCAATTAATACAAATGAATTGGCAATTAATAAAAATTAATTACCAATTAAAAAATAACAATAAATTCAAAATTAATACCAATAAATAAATAAAAATATTTAATTACTTACAATTAAATTACTTCCCACCCTATTTCCCTATAAACCCACAACCCGCTACAGAACTAAAAAGCAAAATTTAATTAAAAATTAATAATAATTGCTAAAAATTAATATTTAATTTAATATAATTAAATTACTTCCCACCCTATTCCCCTATAAACCCACAACCTGCTAAAGAATTAAATTACGCAAAAATTAAATAACATAAAATTAATTACTTAAAATACATTAAACATACATTACAAAAATTAATATACACTTTTCACACATATATTAACATACAAAACACTTTAAAAAAATTGATATTATTAAAAAATCGATATATTTAATGCCTATATTGTATATTTCGATATTTTGACTTCTATATTTTGAAAATCGATATTACTTACCTTAAATTCGATATTTTTAACCACTATATTGTGTCCATTCGATATTTTGTCCATTCTATATTTTTACTTCAATATTATGTCCATTCTATATATTGGAATCGATATTATGACTGTTTACCTTATGAACCATGTCTTCAGGTGCTTACAGTCTATCAATGCTGCAAGTGAGTTTGACGTTCTGAACAGGATTAAATACCCAGTATTATTGAGTGTAAATTGTACATTAACACTGCCACACGCTGTAATTATATCCTTGCTATAGTAAAGTACCTAATATATAAGTGGTCGGAGAGACAGCTATATCTCTGGGCATCTTGAGGGAGGCTGTGGCTCTCTGTTTTCTGTGCGATGTTTGAAGGAGGCTGGGGTGTTCTGCTGTCCTGTTCTCCTGCTGAAGGTACACCCTCCTGCACAAAAGAAATCCTCAGCGGTAGTTTCCTCTTTCTTAGTGTGCTGCAGAACACAGCACACTTAAAAAGAGGTAATAATGAGGAGAAATATATTCCTCCTTGTTGCTCCTACTCTGGCAACGTGTATAATTTTGACGCATTCCTAGGTTTACCAGTCTTGTAAAATCTGGGAATGCACCAAAATCCATGGGAGACTGTGTTAGAAACATTCATATTGAAACACAAAAATAGCTTCTCCAAAATCTTTGAAACCCGGAAAAATCCTTAAATATTTAGAGTCATAAGTCAGACTAGTTCTGTTTATTGTTTATTTAAAAAAATATATTATTATGAATTTACATTAGTCAATTTCCACAAAAATATATAGATATTTTATGAGCTCCCTATATACACAAAATCAGAATCAGAACCAAAAAACATCCATATCCTCACAGTTCTAGTCAATCATACCCACTCATACTAAAAAAGACCACGCACTCCAGACATTAAAATCAGAATCCAAGAATTTTCCAATACAATATCACTTGGCCCATATTGTACTGAAATCAATGAACATTTATATGCATATCAATCATTTTTTTCTATTTGATTTAAAAGACAGTACAAATGTCAATTACCCCTAAAAATTACATTAATAGTCAAGAGGAAAAAGTTACAGAACAAAAGTTAGCCGACATGGGTTTTGGTAAACAAAACACTCTTAGATGGATAGTGCAATCTTCATCAGGGCGCTATGTAGAATATATACACTGTGGCTAAAGCCATCAAAGCTGTCGGAATTTCAAAGGCCATGTCGGAACCCTCCCAATATGCCGGACCGAATACAATGTTCGTGGTCCACGCAGTTATTCTGTATCGGTTCAAACTGGCTCTTGGAGTATTCTACTTGAAATTCCAAACCATTATCTGGTGAGGGAGTCTTTGAAATGGCTTCATTGGATGCCAGTTGATGCAAGGATCACATTTAAATCCCTCTGCCTTGTACATAAAGTAAAAAATAACAGAGGTCCTCCTAAAACTAGTGGCCTTCTCCTCCTCTACATACCTGCCAGGCATTTAAGATAGTCCCAGGAACTCCTCCTCAGAAACTGTAGAATCAAGAGAGCGATATGGGGTGGCAGATCACTTTCACATTTGGTCCCAAAGCTCTGGAACAACTAGCCCCTCATAAAGAGACTGCTGGAAGAGGAACTCAGATTCAGGAAAAAGCTTAAGATATTGTTATTCCCCCAGTACCTCGAACCAGCATAGTAACTCTTTTCAGTCCTCTCAACCAGCTGGGGAATCCTTCGGGTAACCATGAGCTTTACAAAAACTAAACATAAACATTGTGAAATGTTACACCCATTAGCTCTACAGAGGTTGTAAAATACATTTAAAAGATGATTTCATCAGCGATGTTATTAATAATATCATTAAAGATGACATCATTGATGTCATTAACCCCTTCCAGGCTGATGACGAGCTCAGCTCATCATGAGCGCAACCTGCCGTGCGCTCATGACGAGCTGAGCTCGTCATGAACCGCGGGTTTTTTAAAACCGCCGTGCATAGCGGAAAAAGCCGCCGCAGCGATGCGGTTAATGATGTCAATTATGCTGTCATTACTGATGTAATATGTGAGTTAATAAGTAGTGCATGATGTGAGTGCAAGTTATGCTTACTACACTGAGCTAAACCTGGTGAATTTCATTGGTTTTATGTTTTAGAAATAATATGTGTTAACCCATTTCAGAAACTTAACCATAACATCATTTCAACCTTTTCAAGTGAATTTTTGTTATTTCTTTTAATGAAATGGGAGATCATACTACCATGCCTCACTACAATGTTGATTTAACTTTCGTTTTTTCAGGGAATGTTTTTTTTACCATATTCAGCCAACACCCCAACTGCACCTGGCCCAGACCCACCCCCCCCACAGATGACCAAACCCAAGTCACAGCAGCCTGACTTCCATGATCAGCTTTATGCCCCTACTCCTGCCTCCTTCCAGGCTGCACTCTGTAATGCACTCCATTGTCCATTTCTGTGCCTCTGCTGCCTCCATCCTGCCCTCTGAGGCCAGCATGATGTCCAGGCACATGCTGGCTTGCCTTTTACAGTCAGCTTTCTGCCAGTGATCCTGCACACACCTGACCTGCCCTCACTTCGAATCTGCATGTCCTTGCCCTCTCCCACATGCCCTCTGTGGTCAGCTTCCTACCCCTGATGATGTCAGATCCAATGTGATCAGCTTTCTATCCCTGCCCATATCCAATGTCCTCCATCTGCATTCCCCTCTCACCTGCCTTTCATGGTCAGTAACTTGCCATTGCCCATAGCAGACTGCCAACTGTGGTAAGCTCGCTTCCTCCGCCCCTTGCCCCATGTAGTCCAATCTCCATCTGCATGCCTCTGCTCCTGTACTTTAGCTGCCCATCGTTGATTTTTCTGCTCCTGCTGGCCTTCCCTCTCTGGTTAGCATGTGGTCCCTTCCACACTCTTTCCTGCCATTTGTTTACTATCTGTGTGCCTCTCCCCTCTCCTGTCTGCCCTCTGTGATCAGCTTTATGTCCCTGCCCATGCCGGCATGCCCTTGGTTAGCTTGCTACCCTCTCTGCCCCCTCTCCCTGCCCTCTTTCCACCTGCCCTCTGCAGTCCATTGTTCTGCAACTACCCTATCTTCCTGCCTTGCCTGGTAGGCTTGCTGCCCCCGCTCTCCTTCCCCATGCCCTCCCTTGTCTGTGCACATGCCCCTGCTCTGTTCCTCTTGCTCTTCAATGTTCATCATGCTTTCACTGTTCCTACCACCTAATCTGTGTGATCATCCTGCTGCCCTTGCAACTCCCACCATCCTCTGTAGTCTGTATGCATGGCCTTGCTGTAGGGATTGTACATATTCTCACACGAGCTATGTCACGAGCACTCAGCTGTGTCTGGCGGCTCGTGACACGGACGTGATCATGGGGACGTTGTGTTGTGTTTTGAAACATATAGAATGTAGACTGTTGAGGGTTGTCTTGGGATTGCATTACTGACTCGGACTTGATGACGGAAGGAACAGAATAAACCTTGGCTACATTCAACTGTCTTCAGTGTGATTTCTGACTTCCCTACACTGGCGACGGGCGGGAGTTATACCTGCATAAGGAATCTCGGAGAAACTAGAAAATTCAACTAAAATCGGATTTTAACCTCCTTTGGATTCAACAGCGCTGTCAAAATTAACGAACTGTGCTGGAACACCATCATTACGGGAAGCGGAAACCAAGATCACATTTCTTATTCAAGAAGAAGCGGAAACCGAAGTCATTCTCTTACGAGAAAACTGCAGTGGATTTACTCACTTTTTCACCGGCATTCTTTGAAAATCGATCCCAACCATCAGGCACCATACGCGAGAGCTCGCGCATGACTGTTCTAACACCAGTGATCACGCGAACAGTGAAGTCATCGCGCAGCGTCAGAGACAGAAAAGACGGACTGTCGGAAACTGTGTTCCCATACTAAGGACTCCGTCAAAACAATCTGAACTTTAAAGGCACAGCGCGCAAATAATAAACAACCACTTATGAACCACACAACTTCAAAAGACATCGCGTTGAAGAGCTCTTCTAATATAAGGTTTTCAGTGACACGCACACTGCGTGTCTCACAAATTGAAAATTTATAACTTTGATAATTATTATTTAAAGTATTTTAGTCATGTTTTCTTCTTAATGAGCCTGCATTTAACCTATATTTAACGTACATATAACTTATATAGCATTAAGCCAATAATTCTCTGTTGAATTGATTTATAGTCAGTGCAATTAACATGTCAGGCATTGTACCTCCACCTTCATTTTTGTCATCACCTGGTGAACCACCCATGGCTTGGGAAATTTGGGAACCTGTTTTCTTGGCTTATGTTGAGGTATTAGAAGAAGGGGAGTGTGAACCAGAAAGAAAACTATCACTTCTCAAACATTGCTTAGGTGGTATAGCTTTGAAAGAATTCAAAACATTGCCAGCCTTAGTGAACCCAGGGAACATCAATGTATATGAATATGCATCTTTACAACTAAGTCTAAGGTATGGAAAGAAAAAGAATGTAGTCATGGAAAGGTTTATATTTTATTCACGCAAACAGCGAAATGATGAACCAGTAGAGGATTTTGTATCAGCCTTAAGGTCCTTAGCTGTCACATGTGATTTTGAACACATATCATATGAACAAGTGTTAAGAGACCAGATTTTAATGCGAACCAACAACAAAAAAGTACAGGAACGTCTTTGGACAACTTCTGATATGTCACTTAATAATGCTATAGATATTGCTAAATCTATAGAACATTCAGAAAAATTTGTCAAAGAGATTAGAGGCAATGATAAAAATGATGTTTTTAACATAACTAAAGATGTAGATAAAAAAAAAAAAGTTTTTATCAAAGGAGTGAATATCCTTCTAGGGGTGATAACAAATTCAAGAACCAGAAATATGAAAGAAAAACTTCCAAGCTGCTATGCTTTAGATGCGGCAGTGACGGTCATTTAGCAGATTACAAGAATTGCCCTGCTTTAGGGAAAATATGTTTAAAGTGCAACAAGAAAGGCCATTTCACAAAGTGCTGCAGATCAGCACAAGGAAAAATGAACTGTATATATGAATACTATGATGATTACCAATCAGATAATGAAGAAAAGTTTCAAGTCAATACAGTTATCAACGCATGTGGGGACGAAGATTGCAAAAAATTCCCATCATGTGTCATAAGTATTGATAAAGTGAGTTTAGAAATATTCGTAGATTCATGCGCATGGTATACAATAATTTCCTTAAATGTGTTTAAAGACAAATTTCCAAACAGAAAATTACAGGAGTCTGATGTCTCTCCTGGTGGATACACAGGCCACAAAATTGACTTGATTGGTTACTTTGTAGCAAACATACAATTCGCCAACCGACACATAACAGGGAAAATCTATGTGTCAAGATCTGGATTGTCACTCCTAAATTGGCCACACCAGTATGAATTAGGGATGAAAATTGATCCCAGGGCCGATCCACCTGTATATGTTGAACAAATATTGAGTGTTCCTAGTGTCACTGAGAACAGTTCACTAATAGTAGAAAAATTGCGTGATTCTTTTCCCACTGTTTTTAGTGGTAAATTAGGCCAGTATAAGGGATTTGAACACGCCATCAAGTTGAAGGAAAACACCATCCCCGTGAGACATAGAGTAAGAAATGTCCCTTTATCATACAGAATCAAACTTAAGGAAATGTTAAAAGATCTCTGTGAGAAAAACATTATAGAACCTATAGAGTCATCACCTTGGGTTTCCCCCATTGTGATTTCGGTTAAATCCAATGGGGAACTCAGATTATGCATTGACCTCCGCAGTGTCAATGCAGCAATTTGGGTGATGCACATCCCTTACCCAACCTACATGAGATGGTTTCGACACTGGCTGGTGCACAAATATTCTCGTGTGTTGATCTAGCCAGCGCATACCATCAAGTTGTATTGGCTGATGAATCCAAAAACATAACTGCATTTATCACACCTGAAGGGTTATACAGGTTTTGTCGCATGCCTTTTGGTCTAGCGAGTGCGGCTTCAGTGTTCCAAAGATTAATGAGAGATACTTTAGAAGGTTTAAGTGGAGCCATAGCATTTCAAGACGACATCTTAGTATATGGTAAAGATGACACTGAGCATGACAAAAATTTAAAATGTGTGATTGCTGCATTGGCAGACAAGGGATTAACACTACGTCTTGACAAATGCAAATTTAAACAAAAAGAGGTAGAGTATCTTGGACATACTATAAGTGGAAAGGGAATCAAACCTAAGAAAAATCATGTCAAGAGCATCATAAATGCTCCTGTACCTACTTCAAAAGAACAACTTGTGGCATTCTTAGGCCTTATCGAATTTTATGCCAAATTTATACCGAATTTTTCAGTAAAAGTTGATCCATTCAGGTGCCTACTAAAGAAAAACGTGAAGTTTAACTGGACTGAAGAAATGACAAAGGCTTTTCAAAATCTAAAAATGTTTATTATAAATGCACCGTGTCTCAAACCTTTTGTATTTGGCATGAAATGTATTATCATGGTAGATGCTAGTTCTTCTGGTTTAGGTGGAGTACTCCTCCAGAAAGACAATGAAAGAGAATGGGTCGTTGCTTATGCATCTAGAGCCCTAAGAGATGCAGAAAAAAATTATTCTGTAATAGAGAGAGAGTTACTGGCGTGTGTTTGGGGAGCTGAACACTTTAGACCTTTTTTGTGGGGTACAAGATTTTTGATAAAGACTGATCACAAGCCTTTAGTCTACCTCATGGCTCCAGGTGGAGGCAGAACCATGTCGGCACGCCTTGCAAGATTAGCGTCAAGGTTACAGAGTTTTCAATACACTATTGAATATGTTCAGGGTAAAGCGAATATGCATGCCGATTGCATGTCCAGATTGATTTCTGATTCAGGGACACATGCAACAATTAAGGAAGAAGAATGTGAAGTGGCTTTTACTTTTCATGACATTAACCTGGTATGTGGTGAACAGATATCATTAAGGGAAGAGGATTGGACGGAAGAGATGAATAAGGATTTAGAATTGTGCAGTGTCAAAAAGTACCTTATTCATGGCTGGCCAGAACATAGGAAGTTAACAGGGAACTTGATGGGTTTTTATAAAATTCAAGAAGAACTTGCATTAGAAAATGGATTGATTCTTCGTGGCGATAAAATTGTACCACCTTTTACTATTAGGAACTCTATTCTTAAGATTGCCCATGAAGGACATTTGGGGATATCTTTCACCAGAAGGCGTTTGAAGGAGTCATTTTGGTGGCCAGGCATTGACTCGTGTGTAGAACAGTTTGTACGTTCTTGTTCCTTTTGCTTAAATAGTGACAAGACAGCTGTTGCATTACGCCCTGAACCATGTCCTGTTGAATTACCTTTAGGACCCTGGCGAAAACTTGGAATAGATATCATAGGACCTTTTAATTGTTTACCTAGACAAGAGGCTTTTGGCATCGTACTCATAGACTATTTTTCTAAATGGCCAGAGGTCAAAATGGTAAGGGAAGTCACTTCATGTCAAATAATAGAATTCCTAGATGAAATTTTTTGCAGGGAAGGTATTCCTCAGGAGATTGTGACTGATAATGGGCCGCAGTTTGTGAGCAAGGAAATAGAACCATTTTTTATTAAATGCGGTATTATCCATAGGAAAATTGCTGTTTTCCATCCAGAAGCCAATGGCCAGGTTGAGAGGTTCAACCGTGTAATTAAGGAAGCTATACAACTCTCTATCAAGGGCAATTTAAATTGGAGAAATGCATTGCAATCCATGTTGTTGGCTTATAGAACATCACCCAATTCAGTAACTTTGATCACACCTTTTGAGCTACTAAGAGGAAGGAAGCCTAGTACAAAATTAGTTCCATGGTGGTTAAAAGGAAATTTAGCTGGCAATGAAAATTGTATGAAAGTAGATTTTGAAGCAGTTAAAAACAGAGTTCAATTGTATAAAGACAAAATGAAACATAATATGGTCAAGAGGATTGGTTCTACGTCTTGTTGTTCCATTAAAGTAGGTGATTATGTCCGTGTAAAAAGGAAGGAAGGTGTAAGTAAGGGTTTACCAAATTGGTACTCAATTTGTAAATAAAGATGACAGCAATGTATTTTTTGATGTGGGGAAACAGAATGACAATGTGGAACATCCATATGAGGAAAATGGCACCAATAATTCCAGAACAACACGTCATCATCGTTTACCAGTTCGATTTAATGACTTTGTGATGAACTAGAAAATGAAAAAATGTGGTTTTTTTTATAAAGGGGGAAGGTGTGTAGGGGTTGTACATATTCTCACACGAGCTATGTCACGAGCACTCAGCTGTGTCTGGCGGCTCGTGACACGGACGTGATCATGGGGACGTTGTGTTGTGTTTTGAAACATATAGAATGTAGACTGTTGAGGGTTGTCTTGGGATTGCATTACTGACTCGGACTTGATGACGGAAGGAACAGAATAAACCTTGGCTACATTCAACTGTCTTCAGTGTGATTTCTGACTTCCCTACACTTGCCTTCTCCCTCCAACCTTCTATGGTCAATTGTGCTGCCACTGCCTCAGTTGTCTTTCTTTCTTAGGCAGCTTGCTGCCCCTCCCCTTCCCCTGCCACTCCCCCCATTGTCTGTGTGCATTTCCTGTCCCTTTCATCCTACTGTCTGAGGTCCATGGTGCTGCCACTGACCTGCTACCTGTCCTACCTGTTCATCTTTCTTCCCCCTCATCTCTGGACTCCAAACATGTCTGTGCCCCTGCCCCCTCATTCCTGATCTCCATGATCCATTGTGCTGCTTCTGCTCCTGCCGATTGACATGCCTTTACAACTGTCTGTCCCTGCCCCATACTTCTTGCTTTCTTTGTGTGTTCCTCTGCCCTCATCCTCCTGGTCTCCATTGTGTGTTGTGCTGCCCGCCCTCCCTTTTCATCTTGCTTCCCCTGCCCTCCTCTGTCAGCATGCATGCCTCTGCCCTATCCCACTGCCCTGCCAGGTCAGTCCTGCTACTGCACCTGCCACCTGCTTGCCCTGGTCAGCTTGATTCCCTGACTTGAACACTCTCCCATCTACCACCTACCATTGTCCATGGGCGTGCCCCAGGCATCTTGCATCAGCCCTCCACTATCCGCTGAGCAGCCAGTGCTCCTACCAGATCACCTGCCAGGTCAGATTGTTGTCCCTTGATCCTGCCCTCAATTGTCCATGTGCATAGTACTGTCCCCTCCCTCCTGCCCACCACAATCTGCCACTGGCCACGCCACCTACCCTGACTGGTCAACTTGCCACCACAGCCTCATTCCCTCTTCCCTGAATTGTCCATTGTGCTGTCACAGCCACTGCCGCCTGCCCGGCCTGGTCAGCTTGCGGCTCTGTCCCTACCCCCTAAATTGTCATGTTCATGCCCTTGCCTCCTTTCTCCTTTCCCCGGTGGTCCTGTGTGCTGCCTTTAATCTTGCCGCCAGCCCTCCCTGATCAGCATGCTGGCCCTGAACCTCCCTACCCTGCCCTCCATTATCCATTATCTCCCCTGATTCCTCCCTCCTGCCCTCCGAGTTCCGTTGTGTTGCAATGGCCCTGCCCCCTGACTGTCCTAATTGTACCTTTCTAGAGCAGTAACTATACTTTCTCTGACATAAATAACCTTATTTTGTTCATTTCCAAAGGAAATGACTCAGGTTTTACAGCTTTGATTCTATCAAGTTAGCTGCAGGTATGCCAAACATTTGCCACAAATATAAGTGTTAGTTTTGAAACTGTTTCAAAGAGTTAAGAATCCAGTTCAGAGGGCCACGAGGTAAGCAAAAGATATTGGGCCCAAACATGGAGTTTGAGGCCTTTTACTCCGGATATCCTGGGACCAGACTTACTGTGAATCATGAGCAACTGGGCCAAGTACCCCTTCAGCACTTGACTCTCAAAAGTAGTGGGGGTCGAGCAGCCGCAGGTCTCTTGGGGTGGGATGTAAATGCAGGGAGGGGAGCACAGTCTCTCAACCCAAAATACGATCAATAGCAGCAATAAATGATTTCCTAGTCAAATACTGCCTAAATATACCACTTTAAACGTGAATTTCTCTTAAACAGTTGAACAGATTCACATCAAATAACAAAGAAAGCACATTTTCTGGATAAGGTTCTAAAATGTTGCCAAATTTAGGGGCCGATTAGGATGGCGGACGGAAATGGGTACTGTCCGCCATGGTGGGGGAAATTTTACTCCCGGCTGCGCCGCGGAGAAACCGCGGTTGGGATTAGGATATTCATGTCACGAAACTCCGACCGCGGCGGACGGAACACAACCAACACCGTCCGCGGTGGACGGAACACAACCAAGTCCGTCCGCGGCGGACGGAGTCCAATGAACAACCACTGCCGCGGACGGAAATGACCGCGGAAAATAAAACATGTACCGCCATCCCTGAGAATACTCCGTGGCCGCAATTAGGATAAATCCGCCCGTACAACGGAACTCACAGCCATCCACGTCCGCAGCGGAAACAATGCAACGAGAACCACAGCATCAGGGCGGAAGGCCAACACGCACAACATCCCTAGCGCCTAACAAATGTATGAAAGTGCACCGCAAGTCCTAAGCAAACATACGAACATTGACAAGGCCCCCCCCCCCCAGCACAAGCCACCATGACACGTCCCAATTATCCAATAATGCACACAAGTCAACACGCCCACCTACCACCTGACTGCCAACAACCGTCGAGACACGACTATAAAAAGACACCCCCACACAACCACAATCCCTTGCACCACAGCATTGCTGCCAGCAAGAGGGCCATTCGAGACACTGCTAACTCACATAAAATCACATAGAAGACACCCACCCACCACCCTACCACACAAACACCCACCACACAAATCCTACACATCACACACCACACACCTGCACCTCCCAACTCACTCAACTCACACACTGAGCACCACACACCATGGCACCCAAAAAAAACCCCAAATTCACGGAGACAGAGTTGCGGGTAATGGTAGATGAAATTATCCGTGTGGAGCCCAACATCTTCGGGGCCCAAGTCCAGCAGACGACCGTGGCGCAAAAGAACCACATGTGGGACAGGATCGTCACTCGTGTGAATGCGTCGGGGACTGTGCCGAGGACCAAGCACGACATTCAGAGGCGGTGGCATGACCTTAAGACCAGGGTCAAGGGCATCCGAGCGAAAAACCACGCCAGAGCCAATCTTACTGGCGGTGGCACACCCCCGGAGCCCATACCCTACACCGATTGGGAGGAGAAGGTGCTGGTGATACTACACCCAGAGAGCCTAGACGGCCTTGACGAAGGAGAAGAGACTGGTGAGTACAAACCAAGCACCACGATCAGCACGACATGGTCAGGCTCACACAACTGAGAATAAACATCCCTCACGCCCCAACCCATGCACGTCGGACACCAACACACTAACATGTCCATGGCTCCCAACAGGCCCCCATGTTCACGGGGAGGGTGGTGGTGGTGGTGGCGGTGGTGGAGGGTGGGGTGTGTGAGAGGCCCAAACTACAACTCCCAACAGGCCCCCATGTGCACGGGGAGGGTGGCGGTGGTGGAGGGTGGGGTGTGTGAGAGGCCCAAACTACAACTCCCAACAGGCCCCCATGTTCACGTGGAGGGTGGTGGTGGTGGTGGCGGTGGTGGAGGGTGGGGTGTGTGAGAGGCCCAAACTACAACTCCCAACAGGCCCCCATGTGCACGGGGAGGGTGGCGGTGGTGGAGGGTGGGGTGTGTGAGAGGCCCAAACTACAACTCCCAACAGGCCCCCATGTGCACGGGGAGGGTGGCGGTGGTGGAGGGTGGGGTGTGTGAGAGGCCCAAACTACAACTCCCAACAGGCCCCCATGTGCACGGGGAGGGTGGCGGTGGTGGAGGGTGGGGTGTGTGAGAGGCCCAAACTACAACTCCCAACAGGCCCCCATGTGCACGGGGAGGGTGGCGGTGGTGGAGGGTGGGGTGTGTGAGAGGCCCAAACTACAACTCCCAACAGGCCCCCATGTGCACGGGGAGGGTGGCGGTGGTGGTGGAGGGTGGGGTGTGTGCGACAGGAAACAGAAATGTCTACAAATCAATGTAACCATGTACTGTCCACATTACTGACCTGCTCGATCTTGTCCCTCAGGTGATCGTCAACTGACTGGGGAAAGCAGTACCCGGCCGCCAGCCTCGCCTCCCACACCTACAGGACTCTCTGCCGACGACGACACAGGCAGCTCCGGGGCGGAGGATGGAGCGGGACCAAGCATGCAGCCAGGGCCATCTGGCTCACAGGGACTCCCGGGACCGACCAACGTCGCATGTGTGACTCCCGCGGCACCCGTCTCTGTGATCTGCACAGTCGCCACCACCACCAGTACCACCAGTACCACCAGTACCACCACTACCACCACTACCACCAGCACCACGACTCCTGCCGGTGCCACCCAGCATGACCCAGCGCGCAACGCTGGTCCAACGGCCCCACACACAAGCAGGGTGAGTGGGCCACAAACACAGGCAACGGGACAACTGCCAATCAGGCGACCCACACACCGCCGGTCAGAGGAGGGACAGCTACCCGAGCCAGTGGCACAGTCCCTACAAGCTCTTGCCAGGTGCCAGGCCTCATACGACCGGTCCCAGGCAAACGCTGATCGTGTTCACGAGGACTCAGTGGACAACACCAACAGCCTGCGCGAGATCTCTGGCATCCTTGGCCAGATGTTGGTGATCATGGGCCAGCAGGCAATGATGTGGAGGGAATGGGTTGCCCGGAACAACCCCCCCCCCCTCCACCATGTGTGTCAGCGCCACCGCCACCGTCACCTCCGCCTCCCCCGTCACCTCCGCCTCCGCCTCCACCGCCGCCACCACCACCTGAGCCCCTGGCGACGGATGTGGCCCATCACCAACCTGCCCTCCCAGCTGCCTCTGTACCACCTCCGAGACGGAGGGGGCGGCCGAGGCAGGAAGTTGCTGAGAGCAGTGTTGGAGCGCCAGGCACACGCTCCAAGAGGGGACGACCTTGACAATGCCACTGCCTGTACCAGACATTCACCCTGCAAACCATCCTGTCCCACATAGACAATCATTGCCACTGGTCTGCTGGACTAGCCTGACACCCCCCAATGTGGTGTCAGCACGGACATTTCATCTGCCATTACCTACAACTCCAACTCCCTCCCTCCCACTTACTTGTAAATATTCACCAGCACAAAAGCACAACCTGTCAATAAATTGCATTTACTCACACAATGATGTTTTGCCTCCATGTTTATTCACATGATTGCCATCAGATACAGACGTAAACAGGTACAGGGATCATAGTCGCACATGATCATGGCGCTGCGGGAGTGACCTAGAGAAAACCAGAGACAGCAAACACACGTCAGTAAAGAGATTCACACACATCACAACACAATGCACAGCAACATTACACAAACGACAACCATCACACAAGCATGGGATGGGAGCACACACATCATGGACACTCCTATGTCCAAAGACATGAAGACACACATGTGCAACCATCACAAACCACACCCAGCTGAATAACCCCATATCCACACAACACCAGAAAACATACATGAGGCATTGTCAACCGCCACTAGAGGTAGATACTCACATTCAAGGGAAGTAGCGATCAATGAGCTGGCGCCTCTGGTCCACACCTTCCTCCTCACCACTATCCTCATCAGTCGACATGGGTGGGATGGGAGGCCGAGGAACTCCTTCGTCTTCAGGGTCCAACAGCAGTTCAATGTCATTGCGTACTGCCAGGTTGTGGAGCATGCAGCAGGCAATCACGATCTTGCATACTTTTCCTGGTGAGTAAGGCAGTGCCCCTCCGGTCTTATCGAGGCACCGAAACCTAGACTTCAGCAGTCCAAAGGTACGTTCGATGACTCTCCGTGTCCTTCCATGTGCCTCATTGTACCGCATCTCACCCGCCGTCCTCGGATTACGTAGGGGACTGAGGAGCCAGGGCCGGTTTGGGTAAGCCGAGTCGCCTATGTAGGGGGATGACAGAGACAAACATCAGAACAAGATATGGTGGGTACCCCATGCAACACAGAGATCACAAGAGTCCCCACTGCACACTCACCAACAAGCCACGCTTGACCGGGTGGCAGATTTGCCATGAGTCGTGGGACATTGCTGGTTCGCATGATGTGGGCGTCATGTGCGGATCCAGGAAATCTTGCACACACATGGGAGATGATGTTGCTCGCCAGGCACACCACCTGCACGTTCAGCGAATGAAAGTGTTTGCGATTCCTGAACACTTGTTCGCATGCCCGTGGTGGAATGAGCGCGATGTGCGTGCCATCAATTGAGCCCACAACGTGAGGTATGTGGCCCAGTGCATAGAAACCAGCTGGCAACTCTTCCGGACGTGGGAAATGTATGTACTCATCCTTGTACAGCATCATAGCTGTTAACACATCCCGAAGAACCGTGCTGAACATTGCCTGTGACATACCCCCGGCACCTCCAACTGTATACTGAAATGTGCCAGTAGCGAAGAAATGTAGTACCGCCATGACCTTTGCAGTGGGTGTAAACGAGCCAGGATACGTTCTACGTGGCTGCAGATGAGGAGACAATTGAGCCACAAGCTCCAGCAACCGACGTCGATCCAGCCTGAATTTCCGAATCACCTCCTCGTCTACCATATCCTCCAGCTGAGTGTATGGGCGATGCACATTTGGAGCCCTCCTGTGTGGGAGAGAGATGTAACTTAGGTCAACGTACAAACGACGCATACGTGTACAACTCCATCACATGTGTACCTTACTGACATAACTCCAGTCGTCACCCTAATGTATCGTAGACACATCACAGACACTCATGCAACTGCATGCACACAAACGATAAGTTTACACACGCCATGTCATCAAGCACAAATGCCACCACCAATGATGATGTGCATACGGTAATGACATGCATGGTGACAGAACGTATAAATCACATACACGGAATGCATGTGTACCACCACCACTGTAGTCACCTCGACACAACAATAAACCGACAACAGATGCATGAATTGGCCACACAGCCGTGATGTACTGTGTAGTTGTGAAGATGTAACAACGTCTGTAGGGTCAAACCCGACGTCAACACGTACGAATGCACATCTGTTGGCCATTGTGTGCCGACCGATGTCCATTGTATGGACACACATGCTATATTGTATGACATATGACCTTTCACAATCACGCTCACATCCCTCATGACGCAACTGCACACAACACATCACGGTGCAGCGTCTGACAAGATCACATATTTGGCGCCGCCATGGCGGTGCTCAACTTCCGCTACTTCCCAAAGGCCGAATGCGGCCTGCGTCCCTCTTCCCATTGGCTGCATGTGCAGGGACCGTGACGGGCACACATCGGCAACCGCACGTGCAAGCTTCAGGCACGGAT
The DNA here is from genome assembly GCF_964261635.1 of Lissotriton helveticus. NCBI lineage: Eukaryota > Metazoa > Chordata > Amphibia > Caudata > Salamandridae > Lissotriton > Lissotriton helveticus. Next base: position 1,696,918,519 of record NC_136061.1, on the reverse strand, counting down.
GCTTCAGTTGCAACAATGTACTATCACTGGCGCCTCCATGGCGGGGCACGTACACAGCGGGGGAGGTGCAGGCCTATACACCCTGCAGATGTACTCAATGGACATGCCAGTTCATGACCCCCCTTACAGTCACCTTGCATCATCCACCGTACACCGGCCGGAGCGGCCGGCCCATGAACAACCGCCGTGCCCGGCCATGAACACAACCGCCATGGCCGTGCCCGGCCATGAACAACCGCCGTGCCCGGCCATGAACACAACCGCCATGGCCGTGCCCGGCCATGATCAACCGCCGGTCCCGGCCATGAACAACCGCCGTGCCCGGCCATGAACACAACCGCCATGGCCGTGCCCGGCCATGAACAACCGCCGGTCCCGGCTATGGCGGTTGTGTTCATGGCCGGGCACGGCGGATGTTCATGGGCCGGCCGCTTCGGCCGGTGTACGGTGGATGATGCAAGGTGACTGTAAGGGGGGTCATGAACTGGCATGTCCATTGAGTACATCTGCAGGGTGTATAGGCCTGCACCTCCCCCGCTGTGTACGTGCACCGCCATGGAGGCGCCAGTGATAGTACATTGTTGCAACTGAAGCATCCGTGCCTGAAGCTTGCACGTGCGGTTGCCGATGTGTGCCCGTCACGGTCCCTGCACATGCAGCCAATGGGAAGAGGGACGCTGGCCGCATACGGCCAATCGCAAGTAGCGGAAGCTGTGCACCGCAACAACAGGGCCAGTCATTGGCCCATTTCACGATCACGCTTCCAGGGCTGACCAATTGCTGGCGACGTATGCCACTGACACGTGCTGAGGGCCCTATATATGTGTCTTGGCCAACATGAAACTTCCTACCCTGGGGACCAGTGCTGCCTGTGACCATCACCTCGACCTGCTGCTGCTGCTGCTGAGCTGACCACCGACTGCTGCCTGTGACCATCACCTCGACCTGCTGCTGCTGCTGCTGAGCTGACCACCGACTGCTGCCTGTGACCATCACCTCGACCTGCTGCTGCTGCTGCTGAGCTGACCACCGACTGCTGCCTGTGACCATCACCTCGACCTGCTGCTGCTGCTGCTGAGCTGACCACCGACTGCTGCTCTAGTGCCATACTCCGTGATCTTGCCATGTCGAGTGGCAAAGAGATCCGGTCTCGACCCTTCACCGCCGCGGAGCTTGATGTCCTCGTGGACGGTGTACTCCGCAACTATGGACGCCTCTACGGCGCACCGGGACGGGTGGTAAGTGCAGTGTGGGACATGTTGGTGTGCATGAGGGGGCCAAATGATCAGGCCTATTTATATCTTAGCTGTGTAGTGTGGGCTAGACATATGTTCCTGATTGTGCATGGCTGCTGACAGTAACGTCTTGCCCCTATGTGTGTGACAGGCCACCTGTCCACTGACTTAAACCCTTTTGTCTCCCATCATGGTAGGTCAAGCTGCACCTTCGCAAGGACCTGTGGAGGACCATAGCACGGGAAGTACGGGCATTGGGGGTGTGCAACAGACGACATACACACTGCCACAAACGCTGGGACGACATTTCCAGGCTGAGCAAGAATGTAGCGGAAGTAACACTGGGCCTGATTCCAAGGACGCCCCGTCTGGCCCGACGCTCCATGACCCCTCTCATGCACCGTATCATTGCAGTGACGCATCCTGAACTGGCCGAACGTCTGAGTGCCGATCAACAGCAAACTAGCGGTGAGCATACTGTCTGTGTAGGAAACTTGTGAGTGCTATGCATGTATTGGTGCACAGACACACTATTGAGTTCCGTGTTGCGTATGTATGCCTGTGATGGCATTTTGGTCCCATTGGGTGGTACTCATTTGACATCCAGGTCCGCCATGTTGACACGCCACTTGCTTAGTAGTTGAGTGTTAAAGCACATCCCCTAGTGGTCCATGTCCCCATGGCAGAAAATGTGAGGATGACTGGTAGGGGTGGGCCATGTGCAGGATGAGGGCTCATGAACCTTTGTCTGCTATGTGATTTGGCTATCCTGTTCCTTCTGTACGTGAGTGTGCCCATGACTCACACATCTTTTCTGTGCATTTCAGCTTTGACAGAGGACACTCAGCCACAGACGGTGGAGAGTAGCCGAGGAAATGAGTCCGGCTCAGACTTCGCACACACGCAGACTGACACGGAGGAGGCCAGCGCCGGAGAGGGGGACAGGACCGTCCCTGAGGACTCGCATGTGGAGACACCATCGTCCTCCTCGTCGGACACTCTTGGTGAGCCTGCACTGTTGTCACAGACTGGGAGTGGGCACTCATCACCTTCTGTCGGAAGACAGCACACAGGGCCCACACTTCCGCCAACTGCACCATGTATTGTTCGTGGCCGAAGGAGTAGGGGGAGCAGAGTGGCGTTCGGTGCAGGCACCGCTGCCCCTGCCACGGTGAGCCAAAATGCACTGTGTGCTGAGGCCGTTGATCTGCTGCGACAGCTGTGTGTGGGTCAGACCAATATGACAAATGCTTTCCAGGATCATGATAGGAAGTTGGGGCAGGTGGTGGCATTCATGGAAGGGATGCATGGCGATCTTGCAGGTCTACACAGGACAGTGCAGTCATTGGCAAGCAGTGTGTCGTCTGCAATAGTACAGTCGAATGAACAGGGTGCTACTTCTGTTTCCCCATCTACACCGCTGGATGTCTCAGGGGGTAGTGATTATTCAGAGCAGGACTCAAATACAGGTTATTGCACTAGAAGCAGCGTCAGACAGCACGTCAGGGCACGCAGGGCACAGACCCCATCCCCTAGATCAGCTAAATCTGTTCACGTAGACGACGTCAGATGCACTGGAGTACACACACAGGATCCACAAGTGTTGTTGGGGGACATGCCTTCCGGAGCTACACAGGCATTCAACACGAAAGGTACTCCGAAGGCAAGGGATACTCACATGTCCATGGACTGTTCCTTGGACAAGGCCAGTCAGAAGACAAAGGCACCTACTGAGAGCAGGGAGACTCCCAAGAGCAGGCCCACAGCAGAGGTAAGGGACACTCCCAAGGACAGTGAGAAGACTAAGGCACCTACTGAGAGCAGGGAGACCCCCAAGAGCAGGCCCACAGCAGTGGATAGGAACACTCCCAAGGACAGTGAGAAGACTAAGGCACCTACTAAGAGCAGGGAGACTCCCAAGAGCAGGCCCACATCAGTGGATAGGAACACTCCCAAGGACAGTGAGAAGACTAAGGCACCTACTAAGAGCAGGGAGACTCCCAAGAGCAGGCCCACAGCAGAGGTAAGGGACACTCCCAAGGACAGTGAGAAGACTAAGGCACCTACTGAGAGCAGGGAGACTCCCAAGAGCAGGCCCACAGCAGAGGTAAGGGACACTCCCAAGGACAGTGAGAAGACTAAGGCACCTACTAAGAGCAGGGAGACTCCCAAGAGCAGACCCACATCAGTGGATAGGAACACTCCCAAGGACAGTGAGAAGACTAAGGCACCTACTAAGAGCAGGGAGACTCCCAAGAGCAGACCCACATCAGTGGATAGGAACACTCCCAAGGACAGTGAGAAGACTAAGGCACCTACTAAGAGCAGGGAGACTCCCAAGAGCAGGCCCACAGCAGTGGATAGGAACACTCCCAAGGGCAGGGACACACACAGGGAGCAGGTGTCTGCTGGAGGCAGGTGCACCACAGACGACAAGTCTGCTGGCAGGAACAGGGCGGCGAGCAGGGCACAGGCTACATCCAGAGACAACACTCCACCTAAGGATAAGGCACATCCTACGGACAAGGCATCTAGCATGGACAATGGCGCAATCAAGGACAGGCATACTTCACCCCTGGCTGCACTGAGGCTGATGTTTTCTACTAAACGCCAAACTGATGTCTCCGCGGCGGAGTCCCCCCATACCTCCACTCCCATCCAGGCCAGTCAGAAGCAGAGGAGGGTGTCCCCTGTTGTTGCATCCCCCATTACACATCATTCCGAGTCCAGGCGGCAGGCACAGAGCAAACGACAAGCAGGCTCCAGCACGTCCCCCGAAACCAGATACCCGGCAGCAGTTGCTCCACCTATGCTGGGTGGTGATTCTTTGGAGTCCCCACCACTTGGCAGTCCTGTCCTGTCCAGGGTGCACTCACACCTCCCTAAGAAACGCAGACACACACCATTGACACCTGCAAACCCCGATTTGGCTCTAGGTGAGCTATCCCCAGCTCCCAGGCCCACCCTGCCTCCTGGCCCATACAGCCCTGTGGCTCATCATTTCAGTTGTCCCAGTGGCGCCGGTGCAGTTGACTCTCATGTATCAGATGGTGGCACAGTGTCAGTTGTGCCCTCTCCTGTTGCAGGTCCTGGCAGTGTATCTGGGTCTATGGCTCACGTGTCAGTTAGAAGATCTGTGGCTGTGTTGCACACTCCTGTTTCTGGTGCTGGCAGTCTGTCTGGGTCAGTGGCTCACGTGTCAGTGACTACATCTGTGGCTGTGTCTCACACTCCTGTTGCTGGTGCTGCCAGTGTGTCTGGGTCCGTGGCCCATGTGTGTGTCACTCGGGCTGTGGCTGTGTCTCACACTCCTGTTGCTGGTGCTGCCAGTGTGTCTGGGTCCGTGGCCCATGTGTGTGTCACTCGGGCTGTGGCTGTGTCTCACACTCCTGTTGCTGGTGCTGCCAGTGTGTCTGGGTCCGTGGCCCATGTGTGTGTCACTCGGGCTGTGGCTGTGTCTCACACTCCTGTTGCTGGTGCTGCCAGTGTGTCTGGGTCCGTGGCCCATGTGTGTGTCACTCGGGCTGTGGCTGTGTCTCACACTCCTGTTGCTGGTGCTGCCAGTGTGTCCGAGGCAGGTAGTTCACGCAGTCCCCCCTGATTCTGTGATGTGAGGTGCTGTACACTTCACTCAAATGTTAATTCACATGGTGTGTCCATTGAGAACTGCGTGGCACTCTTGTGGTCCCTGTGACGGGTTGGTAGGGACACGTAGTTGTGCTGCCTCTGATGTACCTGCTCTGTACTCTACAATGCCCTGTTGATGCTCTGATACTGCAACCTGCCCTCTCGTTACCTGCCTCTGATGTACCTGCTCTGTAATGCACAATGCCCTGTTGATGCTCTGATACTGCATACTGCCCCTCTCACGTGCTGCCTCTGATGGGCCTGTTCTGTGCAATGGACTGTTGATGCACTTAGCCCCTCTCACGTGCTGCCTCTGATGGGCCTGTTCTGTGCAATGGACTGTTGATGCACTTTGCCCCTCTCACGTGCTGCCTCTGATGGGCCTGTTCTGTGCAATGGACTGTTGATGCACTTAGCCCCTCTCACGTGCTGCCTCTGATGGGCCTGTTCTGTGCAATGGACTGTTGATGCACTTAGCCCCTCTCACGTGCTGCCTCTGATGGGCCTGTTCTGTGCAATGGACTGTTGATGCACTTTGCCCCTCTCACGTGCTGCCTCTGATGGGCCTGTTCTGTACTCTACAATGCCCTGTTGATGCTCTGATACTGCAACCTGCCTCTGATGTACCTGCTCTGTAATGCACAATGCCCTGTTGATGCTCTGATACTGCATGCTGCCCTCTCGTTACCTGCCTCTGATGTACCTGCTCTGTAATGCACAATGCCCTGTTGATGCTCTGATACTGCATACTGCCCCTCTCACGTGCTGCCTCTGATGGGCCTGTTCTGTGCAATGGACTGTTGATGCACTTAGCCCCTCTCACGTGCTGCCTCTGATGGGCCTGTTCTGTGCAATGGACTGTTGATGCACTTAGCCCCTCTCACGTGCTGCCTATGATGTACCTGCTCTGTACTCTACAATGCCCTGTTGATGCTCTGATACTGCAACCTGCCCTCTCGTTACCTGCCTCTGATGTACCTGCTCTGTAATGCACAATGCCCTGTTGATGCTCTGATACTGCATGCTGCCCTCTCGTTACCTGCCTCTGATGTACCTGCTCTGTAATGCACAATGCCCTGTTGATGCTCTGATACTGCATACTGCCCCTCTCACGTGCTGCCTCTGATGGGCCTGTTCTGTGCAATGGACTGTTGATGCACTTAGCCCCTCTCACGTGCTGCCTCTGATGGGCCTGTTCTGTGCAATGGACTGTTGATGCACTTTGCCCCTCTCACGTGCTGCCTCTGATGGGCCTGTTCTGTGCAATGGACTGTTGATGCACTTAGCCCCTCTCACGTGCTGCCTCTGATGGGCCTGTTCTGTGCAATGGACTGTTGATGCACTTAGCCCCTCTCACGTGCTGCCTCTGATGGGCCTGTTCTGTGCAATGGACTGTTGATGCACTTTGCCCCTCTCACGTGCTGCCTATGATGTACCTGCTCTGTACTCTACAATGCCCTGTTGATGCTCTGATACTGCAACCTGCCCTCTCGTTACCTGCCTCTGATGTACCTGCTCTGTAATGCACAATGCCCTGTTGATGCTCTGATACTGCATGCTGCCCTCTCGTTACCTGCCTCTGATGTACCTGCTCTGTAATGCACAATGCCCTGTTGATGCTCTGATACTGCATACTGCCCCTCTCACGTGCTGCCTCTGATGGGCCTGTTCTGTGCAATGGACTGTTGATGCACTTAGCCCCTCTCACGTGCTGCCTATGATGTACCTGCTCTGTACTCTACAATGCCCTGTTGATGCTCTGATACTGCAACCTGCCCTCTCGTTACCTGCCTCTGATGTACCTGCTCTGTAATGCACAATGCCCTGTTGATGCTCTGATACTGCATGCTGCCCTCTCGTTACCTGCCTCTGATGTACCTGCTCTGTAATGCACAATGCCCTGTTGATGCTCTGATACTGCATGCTGCCCTCTCGTTACCTGCTATGTTGTACCTGCTCTGGTGCCCACTTTGCCCATGTTCACGCATACACTGTGATTTGACCCCTATTATTTGACAATAAAGGTAGTCTATCAAGTCTCGTGGTCTGTCGTTGTCATTCCTGCTTGCGTACTGCAAATGTGTATTCGTATATGCTTCTCATCAGTGGTTTCGGTAACATGACACTCCCCCTCCCTACGTCACGTCCCTTGCTGGTATTCCCCTCCAGACAGCCAATGGTTTGTACCTTACCTGCGTCGTCGTCCATAGTAGGCCATGACTAGGACGTGGTGGATCGCGAAGAGCATCGGGAAAGCGTGTAGCGCCGGGTCCATGGTGGTGGTCAGCTTGCGGTGGGTATCTCGGCTGTGTCACCTATGTTCGCTGTGGGGATTCCGCCGTGTTAAGACAGGTTGTTTTTCCGCAGCGGTTTTATGTGTGTTTTCCGCCATCTTGATTTGGGGGACGGTCTTCGACGTCAGTGCGTACGGCGGAGCGTCCGGATGTGTTCCGTCCGCCGCGTGGTCGTGTGTAGTTGGCCGGCGGAGCGTGTTTTTCCGTCGCGGACGGAAATTTGACACGTTTTCCTATCCTGATATGGCGGACGGAGTATCCGCGGCAGGCGGACACGGAAAAGGCTTTTTCCGCCTACTCCAGGGCCGCGGTGGCTCTTCCGTCCGCCATCCTGATCGACCCCTTAGTGTAATTCCTTGCAGCCATTTTTCCACATTTTTCCGTAGCAATGTGTTTCTTATGGAAATTAACATGGGTATTCAACCCCCCCTTTTTCTTATTATTCTTATAGATATATCATTCATCTACAAAGACACTTATAGTGCAGACCTTGTTAGATATTAAAACTTAAAAAAAGACAGACATTTGCAAGCAGCCGCGGGCCGTGGAGGGAGTTACGGTGGGGCAGGGAGGCGGGGAGGGGGAGGGGCAGGGTGGAGAGGGCTAAAAACCGGCATATGGATTATTACAGGTAAGTAAACAATTTCAATAATAAAACGAATTTCGTAGTGCGCCCTGCATTGCAAAATGCGATGCAGTGCGCGCTATGAAATTCGTTTTATTAATTAAATTGTTTACTTACCTGTAATTATCCAGGTGCCGGTTTTTAGCTCTCTCCACCCTGCCCCTCCCCCTCCCCGCCTCCCTGCCCCACCGTAACTCCCTCCACGGCCCGCGGCTGTTTGCAAGTAACGTTTACTAGCACAATCTATAGAAAACTCTTACAACAGCCATGCAAATTGTAACTCTCAAAACAAATGCAATGGTCATGACCTCACCATTGATGAAAGAGAAGCAATTACAAATGTAATTAATTTTATAGATGAGATTGTCGAGCTATTAATGTAGTATCACTAATTGGCTTGATTATGTGTTGTTATTTATTTACACTATGATTGAAGGTGTTTTATAGTTTTTTATTGGTACACATATTGTGAGGATAAAGGCATTGCATTTGATGCACAAGTTAAGGTTTGCTCGACTGTTGTGTAAGTCATAGATTTTGCTCCTAACAATAATTTGCTAACTGAAGGTTTTCCAATTAGGCATGTTTTTTTTCTCTAAATTTGGAAATTAACTTAAAAAAAAACACTGGTATAGTGCAGTTATTACATTTTAGCTATACATGTTTTAATCTTGATTAAAAAAAAGATGAATCATATTTTTATTTGATTTATTTTAGTGGAGTGTATTAAAGAAAAAGAAATTAGCTATACACATTTCTATGTGAAATTTATAGGTGCAATGCTATCTTATTATATTAAAAAAATATTTTTTTTATTTATTGTTTTTATATATTTTGTTCCTTTAAGTTGGTTGTAAATTGTTAAAATATTTAGTTATTTGTTGTATTTGTAATGCATTTTTTTATATAAATATGTGTGATGCAAAATGATTATATATTATTTTCATTTGTTAAGAATACTATTGTTTGTTATCATATAATTTAATATTATTGTCTGTTTTATTTTTTAAGCTTTCATATATATTTCATATACATTTTATATATAAACTATTAATGATGTTTATATAATTTTAGACTAATATTATCTAGTAATTAATATTTTAAAACCATAATGTGTAATATTTAGTGTCCAATACCTTTAAAAAAACTAATTTAGATTAGACTGGGAAAAGGTAATGTGACCACTTCAGTGTCCAAAACCTTCTCTAAGATTTAGATTGGGGTGGAAAGAGTGAATATCACCCAGGTAGTGTTCAGAACCTTCTCTTAAATTACACAGGGCCTGATTACAATTTCGGGGGTCTGTTAGACTCCAGAACCTGTGGTGGCAGTGTGGGGATCTCAGCACTGGCAGTCCAACCACTCTGGTATTAGTTTGGCAGTCGGACTTCCAAAGGACTGCTGCAACTGCCCGTGATTCCTTATCCATCAGCAGTGTTGCAGCTGTGTGAGGCTACACTATGCTGGCAGTGCCACTTCGGCACCACCAAGCATATCACGATTTTGCTCACTGCGACCTTTTTCCTGGTGGTAAGTCCGATAATAAAAAGGTGGTAGTGTGTAAACTAAGGGGGCCCTACATGTCCACCTGTTGCCTCTGTGTCTAGGAGTTGTTGGAGGGTGGAACATGATGTACCCCCCTGTCTGAATGCATCCCAGTTCTGTCCTATAGCATGGGCTTCACAGTCCATGCCATGCTGGAATGTGCTTTCGCACTCCCAGTACAGTGTCTTTCTAAGGCTCAGATATGAGCCTTTGAAAGGTACTGCCATGGAACCACCGAAGCACCACCCACCAGACCATGAAGGAACTTATAATCTGGTGGGCCGTGTGCTGATGGGCTTGGTGGTATGGCAGCGGCCGCTGGTGTGGCGGCCCACTGCCACACCCCAAACTCATCATCAGACCCTTGGATTAGAGTGGGAAAAAGTTAAATGTGACATTTTTAGTGTCTGCGACCTTCCCCTAAATGGCTTAAATTGGAGTGGGAATAATAAATGTCACCTCTTTGGTATCCAAAATATTCCCCTAAATGTCTTTGATTGGAATAGTAAATGCCACCGCTTTACTGTCGAAAACCTTCCCTTAAATGGGATATAAAGGAGTGGAACTAGTAGTTGCAACCATTTTAGCATCCAACGCCTTTCTGTCAATGGCTTAGATTAAGTCGGAATAGTAATCGTCACCCCTTTAGTGTCCAAAAGCATCCACTGAGTGGCTTAGAATTGAGCTGAAATGCTAATTGTGACCACTATAGTTTCCAACAACTTCCCGTGAATGGCTTAGATGTGTGTGGGAATAGTAAATGTCACCCTGTAGTGTCCAACACCCTCCTCTAAATGGCTTAAAAGGTAGTTGGAATAGTAAGTGTGATCACTTTCATGTTCAACTCCTTTCCCTAAAAGACTTAGATTGATGCAGGCATAGTAAATGACACCCCTTTAGAGTTCAAAACCTTCCACTAAATGGCTTATATGGGAGTGTGAATAGTAAACGTCCCCCCTTTGGTGGCCAACACTTTTCCTTAAATGGTTTGGATTGCAGCGTGAATAGCAAATGGGAATTCTTTTGTGTACAAAAGAATACCTTATCAAGCAGGAGTGGGAATAGACAAAGTAACTATTTTAGTGCATAGCATGCTAAATCAAATATGTTATATTACATTGTGAATATTATATGTGAATCTTTAGGTGATGCACTTTTCACATACATTATTAAACTGCCTTTAAAAAAAAGACCTATATATGACCCCGATTTTGATTGTTATATTTTCCTTTAATGTTTTTTTATTTTAATTAAATGTATGTTTTGACATTTTCTAAACCTATACTTTTAAACAATAAATAAAATGTCTTTATTATTACCTTTTTAACATCCTCTATATTTTTTCGATAAACCAAACTTCATATTTTTTTTAAATTGTGTCACCTATTAGTATGTTAAGTTTTTAACCATACACATTTTTTATACATACATTTTTAAGAGGTTCGATATACATTAAACAAAAGTCTTTTAGATGTAGTAGTATGTTATATATATATTTTTTTATTGTACTATCTATTTGATACTTTACCCAATTAATTATATTTTCATAATACATTTATTGACATGCTGTACATATTTTATAAAATTGTTGCATATTTTATATGATTTTAATAATTTTTATGTACAGTCCTCTTGTTTTCTATACGGACATAGTCATTTATTTGTTTTCATTTAAAGCCATTTTTTTAATGCTAATAGTCCTTTTATAGCCTATTCCTATCATTTTTCATCAGATTTGCTGGGAATGAGTCACGGTTACCTGCTGATGAGCATTGGATAAGTTTAGACATTTAAAAAAAATTTATAGCAGGTTTCGGGGGTAGGGGAGATATGGTAGAACTAGTCAATGGTAGCTCTAGTGTTTGCTTTTATTGTGAGGGTTAGTTAGCAGTTTTCTTTAGCAGGATTGTGCATTAGACAAATTTCTTTTTTTATAGTTGCAATCGAAAGTTTATGTTGTATTTGAAAATATCGTTTTGTGTATGGCTATTCTATGTGTTTTTAGAGGTTTATTGTTTTAGAAGTCATCCCGAGGACCTATGTTTTGCATTTTCTTCAAGGAAATTATTTTGGTTTCAAAGTAAACTAATATTATCATTTTTTATTTCCATTGATCTTTTTAGGTTTCCTGGTGCATTTCTTTGTTTGGGGCTTTTAATGATTCTTATGACTTTTGCCTACTTCGATGGATTTGCACTGGACGTTTTTATAATTGCATTTAATGACACTTTACTTTTTATTTTATTTTTTATTATGTTTCGACCACATGGATTTGGGTGGTGTTCTACAGCTACAGAACTGTAAGTTTAATTTATTTATTTGTAGGTGGGAAATGTTATATTTCCATATGTATTTGCAATTGCTGTAATTACGGAGTACTACTTTACATGTCATTGTGCTGGATTTTCTTGCTTCGTTTTTGTGTTTATTTCTAATATTGTGTTTTTATATTGTTGATGTGCTGATTTTCAAATAATAATGAAACATATATTTCTATTTATTGGTCTTCTCTATGTTATTTGCATTTTGTGACTGAAGTGCGAAAATAAAATTGTTTAATATTTATTTTAAAATCCTTATGTCATGGTGGGTGTGCCTATGTTAAGGTTACTTGGTTAGTGAGTTGGTAGCTGGGTTTTTATATTAGGGATTGCTTTTGATTCTAAGGGCCTCGTTATGATGTCAGTCGGAAAAGGATCCGGCAGACTACTTGTGGGAATCGAACTCCTATTGACTTCAATGGGAGCCTGTGTTCCGGCCGACAACTCAGGCTCCCATTGGAAAAAGGAGTGGTCGCGGAAAACCGTGCACCCTATGGCAGGCACCCCATGGTGCCTGCCACACTGTGCACCATTGGAAATACCCACTGGCCCCAACCGGAGGCCTCCTGATAAAGGATGGCTTGCTATGGGCCCCCAAAGTCAGCTTCCAACAGCTGTTCTGTGTCGGACAAACTGATTCAGAAAGGCTGTCAGAACCCGACACTGTAATGCGTCGCTCTGGAACGCAGTCCGTAGACCTGTACGATTCAGCTCCGAGCGACTCGGATACTCTGAATGCTGTTCGGACCTGTGTCGGAAAGATGGAACAGTTACCTTTCATCGAAATTGGTTGGTCAGAAAGTTTTCTTAGTCGGTCGGAAACAGGTGTTTCGACACGGATTAGGTAAACCTGAATGTCATTCATAGCCTTTCTGGCTGACATCCTAATGAGGCCCTAAGTTTTGTACTCCTTTGTTGTTAATAAAGATTCTTTGTTATTTATAAACAATCTTTACATAGTAGGACATCATATATTCTACTGGTTTGCTAACTTGTTTTAGGTTAAATTTGGGTTACTGATTGCTTGATTCTTTGTTGTTGGTTGATTTGTACTTTTTGTAGGATCACTATGAATTTGTAGAATGTTAGGTGGATCCCCCTAGTGTGAATGGAAGTAATTGTGCTATCCTTCTACTGCGTTTTTGGTTTTGGCTTCTTGAGCCGTGGTGCTGTCATACACATTCCACTATTATATTTGGAACTTGGGTTGGTATCTGCGTCCGGGGCAATGCAGTTTACCAACACAAGTATCTTCAAAGTAGTCTATTAGGGGAATTAATTTGGGCCAGTTTTGTTGGTAAAATGAGCTTGCTATAAATGGTTGTTTGAAACTTCTTTAACAAAGACTTAGGCTAGTACAATTAGTTATTTTTTTATTTCAATGATAAACTAGCGGTTTGTTGTAAATGTACCCTAATGCTTTGATTAGAGTGATAGTAGCACCTTGATTGGCTATCTGTGGGTACAGTTTAAATATTGTTTGTATCATGGCTTGCTCAAAGTAGATTATTATTATATATGGGAAGAAGTTTCTATTTCAATATGGTAAAGTAGTTTGAAGTAAGTGATACTTTGTCTATTAGGTAGCAAGGCATCAATTAGTGTTTTGATGTTCACCTGGTCTGGTGCATATCTTGGTGAATTGTTTAGGGCACATTTTGAATGTTCAGTCCATCATCCCTGTTTGACAGTGCCTTAGTCTTAAAAAATGTAATGCTTTAGCAAATGTTATAATTTCACACAAATGTGGAATGCACCACCAACTTCCAAAAATCATTGTATCCATCCACTGTTAATGTTAAAAGAGTTTTTCCTTTATTCTTCTTTATGCAACAAAGAACCACCGACGTGTTTCGTCCAACTGGTGTGGACTTCATCTGGGCTTAATGTCTGAGCACAGAGCAAGAGGACGGAAATAAGGACAGACTTTGTTGCTGTCCGGCACAGGAGCTGCTTCATTCTGAACTGTCCCTGGATCCAGGAGGGAACAGTTGCGATGCAGGACTAACACAGTCCCTACATCTTCATTCTACCATTTTATAAAGACCTACTTTCTAAGAAGTCTATACTTTACATTAAGTCCTGATGAAGTCCACACAAGTTGGATGAAACGCATTGGCTGTGCTTTGTTGAATACAGAAGAATACAGGAAAAACTCTTTTAACATCAACAGTGGATGGATACAATTTTTGGGGAAGTTGGTGGTGCATTACACATTTATGTGAAATCTGATATAAGTCTCGGTGACTGCTCCTTGGAAACAGTGCAGGATGGTGATGAAGCACACCATTTGAGCTAAAAGACTCATAACTTTGGACTCTCTTGTGGGGGATTGCTTTGTAGAGACGTGCATCACAAGTACATTTTTATGTATAGGTTTAGCTTACTATTTAGGTTGTCATGTAGGAGGGAGGGTCCATCAAGCAAACAATCAATCAATATTACTTTATTTCACAACATATCTATTGCATATAAAGTATTTATATAAAAACTATTTCATCACATATAAAATGACATTTTAAAATTGACCTTCCGTCTTCAAAAATGCATTAATACAATTAAAGGGAAAGATAAAATGTTCTCTCAATAATATAACTGTACATTATAAAAGGTGATTATAAACTGAATACACTTAGCTACTGTCTAAGAATCCAAAAGTCTGTTGGTTTTTCCTACACTTTAAGGCTGTTCCCTGGCGGTCTCAGGGCAGTCCGACTGCCCAGGTTGTAATCGGGCAGTTGGACCACCGGTGAGGCTGGATCTGCCACCATTGCGCCACCCTGAGTCTTGTGCTCCTCGCACCACCAGACTCGTAATAGGGCCCTTAGTGTTTTGAAGTGGGTGTAACTGGTAGCTGTCATGTGTGGTGTTCAGGCACTTTAGGAAGTATATCTTTTTGAATTTCAGTAGTGGCCTTTGTTCTGTTAGGGCATGCCTTATGTTGATCTCTGTGACATTTGGGGGTGGCTGCATTCTCTCACATTAATGACGACATCATTTTATAGTAGCCCTACCATACATGCATTAGAGAAGTATTTTGTACATTTTCAATTATCATTCTTGGTGCTTGTGCTTCCTTGGCTATAAGAGAGTGTGAGAGTTCAATTGTTTGCCTTACTGTCAGGTGATATATCTTGCTCTTTCTGTATGAAAATAGATTAATAATACAGTTAAATAAATTGTAATATATTAATTTTGCTTTGAAAATGTGTGCAAAATATTAGAACACTCTTTAGAATTTACCTACAGCTGTGTTGTCGATTATAATTGCTGTTCTCTTTTTCGATTTGTCGTTGTAGGATTTCTAATGTGGATCAGTTGGCTTATTTTGAGTTTGGAGAAAAATATTCTTATTATTGACATTTTTGTGGGGTAGTTTGTAGGAGTTGTAGGAGTCGAGGGCTTTTATTTTTACTTTTTATGCTTAAGGTTTAACTCATCTTTAGAAGTGGTTTGATTTTACCTACTTTGTATGTCCCTTTTTCAGGTGTCAATTGTTGAATTTAATTGGTTGGTCTATAGATTGTAGATGGTTCGTTATTTGTATATTTGTGTTTTGTTAAAATAAGTTACCATGTTAAAAAAATGTTTTAATTACTTGTGAAGGTAGGTTTTTTTTCTGATGGCAATCTGACATATTGTCGTTGTTTTGCAGCTTTAGGGGCCGATTATGATGGCGGACGGACGTGAGTCCGTCCGCCACCATAGAGTAGGAGGGAACTTCCGCATGGCCTGCGGAGTTCCCTCCTGTGTAACTAGGATGTGACCACCACCCTGGCGGTCACATCCTCTATTTTTACCATTGCGGCGGGTGCGGCTTCAAGCTGCATCCGCCGCAATGGTACTAATGCATACATTGCATTTGTATGCAGAAAGCGGCAGGCCCATGTAAACCCCCCACCCCCCTTCACCCAGGGGACCCGCAACGGGCCCCCGCAGTGAAGTTACACATGCTTTTTCACGGCGGAAAACCCGCCGCGGAAAAGCATTTTTCGCAGCAGCCCATCCTAATATGGCTGACGGTGTCTGAGAGACACCGTCACCATATTAGAGCTTTTCCGTCGCGGTTGTAAGCCAACCGCGGCGGAAAAGGTGCGGACGGAAACCAGGACCCACCAGCCATCCTAATGTGTCGGTGGGTCTTTGGTGGGTCCGCAGAGGGTTTTCCGCATCCTCCGGGCCGGCGGTGGCTTCCGCCGGCTTAGAGGATGCAGAAAATCCTCCATCGTAATAGGCCCCTTAGTGTTTTTGGTGTGGAAAGTGTTGTGCATTTCTGCTCCTTTTACATTGTGTTTTTGATTAATTTCTTATTTTATTCATTAGTTTGCTTTAAGGGTGTTTTTATTGGTCAGTGTTCATTATGTTTAATTTATTGTATCAGTTATTACCTTTTACTGGTGGACTAATTAGTGTTTCTGTTTTAATGTGAAAAAGGTGAAGGATTTTCCAACTTGTTAACTCATTTGACTTTAATGAACATTCTAGTTCTAGCATGTGCTACCAAGGGGCAGGCTCACAGTTACAGAGATGATGCCAACACCTGACAAAGTAAAACCATGTGCAAACATCAGAACCAGCTGAGCTATATCCACAACCAATGAGAGTGCCACAACAACCAACATGGAAAATATAAAAAAAAATATCATGCTAGAAATGAAACCTCTTCTAATAATTTTTAGAAAATAAATCAAAAGCTTCATAGGTTCAATACTAGTTTAGAGTTGGGAATAACTGGCTAATTCTTTCTAGAATTATTAATCTTATTTACTGCCAAATTACTCATAATTATTAATTACGTGAAAAGTGTAATCCATCCTTTAATGCCATTTTCACAGTGCAAAATGCACCCCACACCCCAAATGGAACCAAGGATGCATTTTGTGCTAAGAATACCACACTAAATGCTACACAACAGGAACAGCAGAAATCAGCAGCCACTCGCTTTCCCTTAGTTTGTCATTCCTGTCTTCCACCGGTCGGATTTTTTGCCCCAAATTTCTTTTATTTACACAAGCTGGCTTTTATCGCATAGTTTCGGTAATTTTGCATCACACGCCTAATGCCTAATTACAGAAACTGCTCAGATTAGTCCAACATATTAAAAGTGTTGCCCAGTTCTAAAAATAATGCGCTTCAGCCTGGCAGTCACACTACACTATAGGCAACACCTCACTGAAACAGGAGTATCACATGCAGAATCATGTCAAGAGGTAACAACTCTGCTTTGTTCTAACCAACCAGATATAAAAATGTGTGAAGGCCAGCAGCCATTCTTTTTCTGTGAATTTGGACTCCATCTGGACTAAAATACCATTTGTTGGATTACTGATTTTGAAGATATTTTGTTCCAACATTACTGATTTGTAATTTTACAGAGGCTTTCCGGGACAAGCCCAGTCCTCGGATGGTTCTGCCAATATGTATAGGGTTTCTTCTTCTCAAACAAGAAATATCCTATACAATACAACCCCTTTGTATCTCTGTGGATCCAGGGACGTGCTCTCTTCTGCTACTATACACACATTCACAAGGACATAACCCTTACTCTCATCGGTTACAACATAACTTTCTATTTGAACTCTGTTACTATGTGTTACATGATGTTTGAAATGCTAGCAGGGGTAACATGGGGTTGCGTAATAACATAAATCCATTAACACACCTATCAAGATGAAGCTTCTGAAAGTGTCTAAATGACCTTCACCAAAAGTCCATGATAAATGTTTATGACAGGTACTAATGCATTATATTGGTGTCTATAGCCTTCTCAGTTATCTAAATATTACAACTGTCAACATCTGTGCATAAAATACTAGTATTCTCATGCCTCATATTTAACATCACTCGGTACTTAAATTAGAGTTGGTTGGGTTTCTTGTTGATAACATTGAATTACGCATATTCTGAAAAGACACTGTGTGAATATATGTGATTATGTATTCTGACACCCTGTACAATTGTACATGCTGACAGAAAAATGCATATCCTCAAAAGAATACACATATGTCATTTTTACGTGTTCTTTGGCGCTAAACATCTTAGAATTGGGTAAATTAAAAAATCCTTGTAAGTTGGAAGAAGCCAATTAAGTCATATAAATAGTTGCCATAATAATGGGCACAATTCCTTAAAACATTAGTAGAGATTGTACACATTTTTTTTAGCTTTAGGGCGACGTAACATTGTTCAATAAATAGAACCATATGCTCTGTTTGGCCTGAACTTTGAAATAACAGGTTATGAAAATATAGAGGCACTTTGAGCTGGGCATGGACAGCTATTCAGAAATGAGAATTAGACTGTGATATACAATCTGCTACAGCATACAGAAGTATTGATAGCTAACAGTGAATAAAAGGGCTGTTTTTCTCTGTGGGACTGTAATTGCCACCAAATAGACATCAAGAGTGAAGTTCAAGTTGTCAATGACTTCTCTCATGACCCGAGGTGCAAAACATCTCCTTAATTCAAACTTTACTCAACTATAATTTAAGTTATGTATGCCCCTCAAAATAATCTGCCCTATATTTGGCCGCTAGATAGGAGCAGAGGACTAATTGCTGGGTTTGGGGTCATACATAACAAGGCCTCTCCTTCTCCTCCATGTCCCCAAAAATATACCTTGCATCCAGAAGCCTGGTATTCCTTTATGATGTAGCAACAGTGAACAAAACACTTTGGGGCTGAGTACTATCTCGCTGGGAAAGCCCCCTGTATGACTCAGATTCCGATGCACCGGTATGGTGATGGAGTTGGTTCGCTCGATATCCCATTGAACCCTACGGGAGCTTATATACCCAATGCGTGCACAGGCACCCATAGCAAAAAGGGGTGGGTGGGGAAAAGCGTATACCCTTTGGCGGGCACCCAATGGTGCTTGCCACACTGTGCATGCATGGCAAGGGGGACCCTTGGGTGCTCCCACGGGCCCGATTCAGAGGGCCTCGGGTGAAGGGGGGCCTGCTACAGTCCACCGAAGTCCAATACATACAGCCGTTTTGTCTCGCTGAGACGAGTCGATACAGCTGTCCGAATTGTGCATCGTACTCGCTAGTTCGAATGCCGGCACCATTGCGCGGCACGATGCGGCTGTGAACGAGTCCGACTGACGGGATTGGGCTCATGAATGATTTGGTCGGTGCAGACGAGATCTTCGCATCGTACTTGGTTGTTCGGAACAGGGGACGAATCCTTTGGAATCATAGGCTCCGAAATGGATTTGCTCACTACGGAAAATCTCGGTAGGCCTTCCTAACAAGATCGTCATTGACCCCTTTGGGTTAACGAAAGTTGCTATGCCATGGCATAGAATTAATACATCAAGTATTCAGTTGTTCACGCTGAAGGCTCTCTAGAAGAGCTATATATAATATTAAAATATATGTTATTCACTATGACCTTATATTTCCGAAGGTTAAGCCTGATATGGAAATTGAAGAACATTATTAATTTGTTGATCAAGCATTATTTAACCCCTTCGATGCTTGTGACGGAACAGTTCCGTCACGAGCGCCGGTTGGGCTGTGCTCATGAAAGAACCGTTCTGTCACGGCCTCGCCCGTTTTTTAGAACCTTCAGCACAGCGCGAAAATTCGCGCCGCGCTGAAGGTGTTAAAATGCTGTGTAGCAAACAAAGGAGGAGTATCACCATACTGATTTAAGAAAATCTTAATGGGATGTATGTTGGCAAAAGGAAAAAATTCTTCCTTTTATAAAACCCCTCACTCACCAACCTAGTGGTGACATGCTTCATCATCGGGGTCCACCCTGATGACCGAATGTCACCAGGGTGTGCTGCAACACCTGAATTACAGTGGAGCTGCTTTGTGTTGAAGTGCAAAAAATATAAGTGTTAAAAATTGTCCTGGTATAAACTCAAAGAATACATTTTATTAGTGAGCAATTGGACAATATTAAAAACATTGTGGAGATACCTTGAGGGTAATTATGACCAAAAGTATCCCTGCAAGTGGTCTGGTCTACATGTTTCAACCTTACGATGGAGAGTACCAAGTTTTCATCAGGACCAAAAACAAAGAAGATGGACGGTCTACACCCCCTAAAAGGCGTACCCAATCCTAAATTCTTGTGAAAACAGCAAAAATAATATTCTGCTAAAAAGTGTGAGCAGCTACCAAAAATTGGTGCGCTCAATAAAAGAGAGACTCATAATAGAAGTCTTTTAGGCATCGGAGGGCAGAGGAGGGAATATCCTCAACTAGAACATATTAGTTCAGTTGTTGAAAGGACGGCGAAATACCTATGGCCGTGCCCGCTGCCCCGCTACAATGCTGACAATCCTTGAAACAAAATTACTATTAAAGAACACAATTGATTAGTATTTCACTGATTGATTGCTCATCACAAGATGTATTTCATCAGTTAATAGCTTTACTGACTGTATAATTTTGCACATCCATGAACATAATCCTCCATTGAGTAATTTTGATATTTTTTCTATTTTTCCAGGAACCTTAATGGGTTATATTATATACCTTTCATGTAAGACCTTCTATCTTAGACCATGGAGCATGGAACCGTAAAAGTTCAAAGTTCAACTCCATAGTCATAGTGGTATGTCTTTTACACATTTAGGGGGCCGATTAGGATTGTGGTTTTTCCGCATCCTCCGGCCCGGCTGAAGTGTCCGCCAGCCCGGAGGATGCGAAATAAACGCTGCGGAGCCTTCAAAGACCCCCCACCAAATTAGGATGGCTGGGGGGTCTGGAAGACCGTTTGCCGCTTTTCCACCGCGGTCTATCAGACACCGCCAGGCATATTAGGATGTCTGCTGTTCTATGCCTTTCCACGGCGGCATTTCCGCCGTGGAAAGGCATACGGACTTTTGTTTGAGGGCCCGTTGCGGGCCCCCAGGGGTGAAGGGGGGGTGGTGGTTGCACATGGGGGGTACCTATGGTACCCCCCTGCCTTTGCGTGCACGAAGCGGCAGGCACCACACGGTGCCTGCCGCTTCGTGCATGCAAAGGAAAACATGCATTTTTTAACCTTGCTGCGGGTGCTGCTTCAAGCAGCACCCGCCGCAATGTTAAAAATACAGGATGTGACCGCCAGGGTGGCGGTCACATCCTAATTTGCACGGAGGGACCGCCGCTGCCACTGCGGACGGTCCCTCCACCTCTGGGGTGGCGGACGGACGCAGGTCCGTCCGCCATCCTAATAGGGCCCTTAATGTATCTGTAAATCTCTCTTGGTTGTGACATAAATCTTATCTCATTGTACATGTTCATTATAGTATTATCTTAAGAATCTTGGGTCCCCTGGCAAGATATTCCTTAGGGGCCACTGTCCTAACAACGTCATCATTTTATTATCTAATTCTCTCCTAATTTAAGACCCATGATGTCAACCAATATTAAATGTTAAACGTTTAGATGAAGAATAACATGTCTGATAGACATAACGATCTTTTGTCCCAGGGGTCCCTTGGCGGGTGGGGACCCTGGACATTTGCCTACTTTTCGATGCCTGCAAAAGCTCTGGTTTATTCCGGCATCTCCCTGCATCTCTGCAGAGTTAAGCCTTTCACTAGAATAAAGCCAGAAGCGCATCACAAATGCCTCTTTGACCTCTCTTTCCACTTATTCCTATCGCATTCACACCCCTCATCCCCATAAGCTGCGCTCTGAAATACATGATAAATCCAATACCAGGGTTGTGGACAGCATTTTGTGGATTCTGATTGGTTTCTTCATTGTAAACCTATCAACACGTTTGATCATGCAACAATTACCTTTTCCTTGCTTCGATGTGTCAATGAAGTTCAAACTACTTCGATGTATCTATCATTCACTGAGCAGGAAATGTGTTTTTAGGTAATTTCAATTAATTTAGCTCTTTATTTATATAAATGACAGCTACGTTTGGCACTCATGCAATACATATGGAATGAGCTGAAATCCTTTGAAAATCTAGGTTGTAATAAAAACATGACATAAGGGGTCAGCAATTTAACACTCAGGTATTTGAAGTGATAGAGCCGCACTAAAAAGTACCATACATTGTGGTTGGAATAGGACAGTCTTTATTTCTGCAATCAGCTTTAATAACGAAATAGGCTTTTAGAGAAGGTTACATGTTTCTTTTAAACAACCAAGTTCCCTTGAACCGTGTTCCCAGGCAGTCATTTCTTTGAAGCATGAAATAGATTTTTTTGGACAGTACACAAAGTAATCACTGTGTGGCACACAAGGCTGTTCATTTTACACATCACTGTTCAGTTGAACTGCAATTTCTGTACATTCTACTGTAATTTCTGTTGGCAATTATTTTTCATTTACCAGGTCTCTTTTGTCTTTCTTGTATCTTGGATGTCTCCATGAGTCCTTTTCTTAATTCTGTTCACGAGGGAGCAATTAAGCAAGCCAATTCCGAGTAAAGAGCAAGCTATGAACAGAGCACAGTGAGCAGCGGTATGGAGGCTAATTCAGAGTGCACAGCTGCAAGTCACATTTATTTTATTTCCGCTGTGCAAAGGTTTCTCTAAGCAGATTTCCATGTCACCCTATCTAATTGCACTGTTGCACTGCACATGGCGAAGAACCAAGTCATAAAATCCGTTCAGTTTTCTAGATTCTCCACAATGAATATGTAACACTGCTTTTCCTCAACCTCTCAATGTGGAGGCCGTATCATGAGGTTGACAGACGGGACATCTGCAAATCTCTAAAATGACCACTCTAGTCTTTAGGCTCCATTGAAAAATGGATTATGGACTGTTGAACGTTTGTTGTCATAAAATACTTTTGGTGCTTTGCTTACAATACTCATTAGTTTCAAATTTAGGCAAAGAAAAAAAATATTTAAGTAAAACAAATGATATGTTCATTTGTAAGATGTAAAACAGAGAGCACGTCTGAAATAGGGCAATCTTTTTAATACAACAAACTGAAATTTCTACTGGGAAGCATGGTGTAAGAAATGCGAGTATTAGTTGGGAAGGATGAGAACCCAATTCAAGTAATAATCGCAGTTCTTGCCAGGCTGAACAACAAAATTAATCACTGTGTGGCACACTAGGCTGTTCATTTTACACATCACTGTTCAGTTGAACTGCAATTTCTGTACATTCTAC
The DNA here is from genome assembly GCF_964261635.1 of Lissotriton helveticus. NCBI lineage: Eukaryota > Metazoa > Chordata > Amphibia > Caudata > Salamandridae > Lissotriton > Lissotriton helveticus. The sequence goes on along the minus strand of NC_136061.1, from coordinate 1,696,895,780 downwards.
TGTAATTTCTGTTGGCAATTATTTTTCATTTACCAGGTCTCTTTTGTCTTTCTTGTATCTTGGATGGCTCCATGAGTCCTTTTCTTAATTCTGTTCATGAGGGAGCAATTAAGCAAGCCAATTCCGAGGAAAAAGCAAGCTATGAACAGAGCACAGTGAGCAGCGGTATGGAGGCTAATTCAGAGTGCACAGCTGCAAGTCACATTTATTTTATTTCCGCTGTGCAAAGGTTTCTCTGTGCAGATTTCGGCGTCACCCTATCTAATTGCACTGTTGCCCTGCACATGGCGAAGAACCAAGTCATAAAATCCATTCAGTTTTCTAGATTCTCTACAATGAATATGTAACACTGCTTTTCCTCAACCTCTCAATGTGGAGGTCGCATCCTGAGTTTGACAGACGGGGACATCTGCAAATCTCTAAAATGACCACTCTAGTCTTTAGGCTCCATTGAAAAATGGAATATGGACTGTTGAACGTTTGTTGTCTTAAAATACTTTTGGTGCTTTGCTTACAATACTCATTTGTTTCAACTTTGGGCAAAGAAAAAAATATTTAAGTAAAACAAATGATATGTTGATTTGTAAGATGTAAAACAGAGAGCACGTCTGAAATGGGGCAATTTGTTTAATACAACAAACTGAAATTTCTACTGGAAAGCATGGTGTAAGAAATGAGGGTATTAGTTGAAAAGGATGAGAACCCAATTAAAGTAATAATCGCAGTTCTTGCCAGGGTGAACAAAAAAAGTCACTAAAGAAACCTGAGCTCAGCCTTCTGATAGCTATGACACAAAGCAGGCATCCTTAACTTAAGAGGCAATGTGTACATTTGTATGCAGTACTTAAACAGGTAAAAAGTCAAAACACAACACACAAAAATCCCAACACAATTAGAAAAATCGTGAATATGTTAATTAATAAAATGACACCCAAACAACAAACATCCAATAAAGGGAAGCAGAGATATACATTTTTGAAAGCTTCAATTAAAAATGTAATCAAAAATCATGAAGCGCCACTCTGGTTACATTGACCTGCACTAAGGTGAAAGTCAATGCAGACTGCAATGCAGTGAGGTCTGATATATGGACCAGACCAATTATTCCCAGTTAAAAAGTCACCTTCACACATAGAAACTTTTTTTGAGGTAGAAAGTATCAGTTGTTCATGGCAGTAGGTTGCAGCCAAAGAGGAGCTAGTCAATGTGGGATCACTGGAGGATGAAGTCTTGGTGAGGCCATTGAGAAAGGTGGGAAAAACTCGGAGCAGGAAAAGTTCAGGTTTCACACTCTTGACGTCGATCTGATCGCCTTCGACTGTGAAGCCGCTGAAGCTTTCTACGTTCACATTTAGACACTTTTCTGGAGGTCAGAATTCCTCAGCGGCAAAAACTGTAGGCTTTAGCTAATGAGGGCTAGACATCATCAGATTCCGGCATTGAGAGGCCCAGCTGAAAAGGATATGCAGCTGAAGAGAAAAATGTAGCTGGAGTTAAGGTAAACTTAGGCCCGGCCGTGATACACCTGCAGCGATCCACTTTTCAGATTGGTCCTTGTCTCCTGATTGTTCTCCACGCAAAAAGTTTGCCAAAGTTTCCAAGTCGAAGGTTTTAGGGTTAGGCATGGAGGAGTATGCTTTGACCACAGCCAAGGGTTCTGTACCTGGTGGTCAATAAGTGGAGGTGATAATGATTCTCTCTAGAAGAGGCCATAAGCAGGGTCCTGGACAGGTCCAGTTTGAACTGGTCATGTGGGAATGCAGGAAACAGGCCTCCTGAAGATTGTTGTCCCCGTGGATCAAACAGGAGGTCAGCCTTATGGCCCTTGGAATAATTTCTGGGGTCCTGTGTACAAAGAAAGCAGATCCAGCCTTCTCCGGTCTTTAGACCACAATGCAGTCCTTTTCTGAAACTTCTTCAGGTCCAGCTGTGTTCAGAGAACGGTGCCACATTTATGCCTGACAACAACATGTAGGTGGGTGTATCTCCTGGCCACTCCCTACCCAGTAGAGTAAACGTTTCTAGAGTGGACCAACCCACTTTTGCAGCCCTTCCAATGGATTGTAATGTGAGCAATCCCACTGTGCTCCTCTTTTTCTAAATCCAGCATGGCATAACCTTTTTTCCCTGGTCAGTGCTCCCTGTACCCTGTACTCAGAGGTTTGGCTATGGAAATAGGAAACTGTCCTGTGTGGTTACTCTAAACTAAATCTGCCTGTGAAAGGGCTTTCCTCTTTTGAAGGTGTTCAGGGCTGAGCACAGCCCTCAGGCCATTCTGTTAAGGGGACGACAACACCGCTTTTTCACTGTGAGGACATGTGTAACATTACATTTTTACATGTCCTACTTTTAAATACCATGCACCCTGCCTTAGGGGTGCTAAAGCATACCTTGTGATTATTACATTTTAAAGCCAGATTCAGGCTTGCCAAAATGGTTTATTGTGACAGGCTGAATTTGCAGAGAAAAAAATGACCACTAAGTTTTTTGTCCCACGCGGTCGGCTTGGTTCTGTGGATATTTTCACTTTTATGTAACCATTATTCTGTTTTCTCATAGAAATCCATTTGCAAAAAATCGCCATTTCCGTGCTGATTGATTGCCAGCTTACCCCACTGGTAAGCCTCCGTCTGTGCCCCCGGCCATCGTGACTATTTCTTCACAGTTCCTTGTCCTTGCACTTGTTGCACATCCCATCACTCACTGGCCTTCATGCGTTGTTCTCTTGAGACATAGGCAACCTCATATATATTTCATATATATTTCTACCACTTGCCCGTACAAAGTTCTCTTTTCACCACAGTGATACCCTTCACTTTTTATCATCACTGCCAGTCTCTGTCGCACTTTCGATGACGCGCCTCCTACTGTACCCACCTCCCCTCCACAACCGCAAGCGCACTGCATGTAACAACCATGCACCACACTCTGCCGTCGTTGACACTTTGGCATGGTATGAGTTGTGTACATTGTATGCAGTTGATGTATGGGATCGTCTTACTGACATTATTTATCCTTCTTTAGTCTCCCCCTCTTTCCCTTTTTTACCCTCCCTGTTTATTTCCCATTGGTATTGTATGGCATATTGATTCCCACACAGTGGGTTTAAGTGAAACTGTTTTCTCTTTAGGCAATTATTACTGTCCTGAGGATGAACCGATATTATGTATGGTTCGAAACGTCGTCGACCAAAAATGCACTAAATGCATAGTTGACCAAAAATTGTGCATGCATATGTGTATATTGTGGAGAAGTGTGGCTCAATGGTTAGAGCGGCAGACCCTGATGCAGAGGTCTGGCCCGGGACCAGGGTTCAATTCCTGCATCGGCGGCTCTTGGACACAATTTCCCCGGACCTGATAATTCTCGCCTCGGTGCCTTGTCTAATCATGGGTCCCACTCTGTGACTCTGGGCAATAGCTTGCTTAATCTCCACAACGGCCCCAGCAGCGCTTGGATGCCTGGCTTCACCTTGGGGGTGCCCAGGAGTGGACATTTCACAGGAAAGCCAGGAAGGGTTCCACAGCGGTATGAATACAGCGCTACGAGACCTCAGGGTAGAAGGCGCTATATAAATACAAACACATTTATATTGTGGAGTATCTGCTTATGACTTATGATATTCAGATGACCTGACCCTGCCTACTATTCCCCTTTTATGTTTGTGTCCCCCCAGTGTGTTAGTCGGACATCGGCTGGTGGCCCACGTCCATCACACTCTGTGACTAACTCCTTGTGTATTATTCTTATCAAGATATTAAACTGTCCGGCTGGACATTTCCAAAAAGAAATTAAGTTCTACTTAGTCTATATTTATTCCCTGTACATTTCTTTTCTTGTCTAAGGGCCATTGTCTTTGATAATAGGTCAGGTTCAGTGGCACCATGTGCACGGTCACCTCCGTGACTGTGACCCGGCTTTTGTCCGGGCTGAGCTGCATCTTCCTCTTACTCCTCTCTGTGCAACCATTGGTGTGGAGTCGTGAATTGTGACTAGGTGCTGGATGAGAGACCTACTGGTCCGCAGGGTAGTCCTTTTCCCGTCATCCACGTGGCGTTGGATGGCGTTGAACAGGGTTTGTAGCAGCACATGTCGCCGGATGACGTTGAACAGGGTTTGTGGCAGCACGTGGCTCAAGATGTGCATATGGAACTATGCCTCACTGATTTAAGGGAGTCCGGTGCTGTGGCCGCTGACACGGATTTGGGGTCACTGCTATTCACTAGCCAGGACAAGGTTTAACACATGGAACCCACTGAGCCACAGAGGACGCCAGTAGAATATGTAAACGAGAAAGGAGTGATGTGGGTAACGTCAGGGGGACAGCTGTGATCTGAAAGGCTGCCCAGGTTGCGGGCCTCGGCCTTGGAGGTTACACTGGTAGGTGGTATGCCCTCCATGACACATGCCAGTGTCTGCTGCTAATCAGTGTGGGCTGGCTGCGCAGGGTTGGCCCTGACGGGTTCATGCTCCAGTGGGCCGCGGTACGGCAGGCGCACAGGATTTCAGGCAACTCCACTAATGAACACAGCGTCGGCCTCATGGCGGGGTGGGAGGTGCCGCCCTGGCAGAGACGTTGGGCTTTGTGGAAAAGGACCACGCCCAGGGCTACATGCATTTTATTCACACCCCTACGCTTGCCTGGCGTACGCCAGCCCATCCTACTCTGCTCACGCTTACGGGGGCGTAACAGGCAACAATTCCGCAAGGACCCCCACCGGCTGGGGTGACATGGTTGCATCCACTGTCCACTACACTCCATACACCAGAGGTGTATGTCGACGTGGATATGGGTGTGTTCTGCATACTGCGCTCTGTCCAGCACTTCGCCGCCACTCTTGGCATTGTGTACGTTCCCAATCGCAGTTCTACTGCATCCTTCACATATGCCTGCTTGCCTCCTCTCCCCACATGTGTCTATTGTGTGGCCAAGGTGCCAGGCCGTTGGTTGACCATGTTTATGGCTTGCCCAGGTTAACACTGTAAGTTGTTCAATCGTGTCTGGTGATTGGGCATGTTGCTGTGCATGTTAGTTGTGAATTTGTGACGTGTGAATTTCCAGATTTGTGGATTGCATGGTTGTGGAGTTGAGGTGAGTGGGGTGTTAATTGGGAAATTTCCAAGGAGCTGTGCATTTCCCTGGGTGCCATCCTGGGAAGGCTGATTGCTGATGAAATGTCGGCGGGCGAAGGAATCATGCACACTGGTTTTGTATTTGGAGGCGACATTGGTGTAGGTCCAAAGGTGTTCTGATGTTGCCTGCACATTGATGTGTGACATGTGCTTCCTGTTGCACTGATTGTGGGCTGTGTCACCAGGGGGCATATGTGGGACATGTGTGCAGTGGATTGCCCCCAACACGTGCGTGCATTCAGCTGTGGTGTATGGTCCTTGCTTGGTCTCCAGCGGTTCATGCGCATAGTGGTGGCCGTACGAGGACTGGGGTGCTAGGGTGATGGTGATGTCCAGGACAGGTGTGGGGGTCTTGGATGTGGCTGTCTGTGAGACTCTGCCGACTCTGGCGGGTGTTGGTTGGGGTGCGCCAGGGGCCAAAAGGTGCTGCACAGCCATCAGCTTGGTGTGGGGTGGGATGTTGGTTGTCCGCTGTGTCGGTGCCGTAGACCTGTTGGTCAATGATGGCCGGGATGGTATGCAAACAAAATATCGATGTGTTAATATCGATATACCATAATATCGAGTTTGAAATATCGAAGGGACATAATATAGAAGATAAGTAATATCTAATTTTTTTATATCGAAGGGACAGAATTTCCTAGGTAAGTAATATCTATTTTGTTAATATCGATGTAAGTAATATCGATGTTACTAATATCGATATTAGTAATATCGATGTTACTAATATAAATTTTTATATTATTTTTATGTATATTAATATGTATTTAATATGTATTTTTTTATGTAATTTAAGTAAATTTTGCATTTTAGTACCGTAGCGGGTTGTGGGTTTATAGGGGAATAGGGTGGGAAGTAATTTAATTATACTAAATTAATTTTTAATTTTTTAGGAATTATAAAATCTTTTAAATTAGTTGGTAATTAATTTTTATTAATTGGTAATTTATTTTAATTAATTGATTAATTGATAATTATGTGTGTAGTGGGTTATGGGTTTATAGGGGAATAGGGTTGGCAGTAATTTAATTATATTAAATTCATTATTCATTTTTTAGGAATTATAAAATCTTTTAAATTAATTGGAACTCTCAAGGACGCCTGCTGTTCAGTTGCCGCCCACGGACGTTTTGCCACAGCTAGCGGAACCCGCTCCGCGGGTCCCGCGTCGCAGGAGGGGGCTTACGGAGGCTGTTTCTTGCTGGGCGGTGAGTGTGCGACAGGGCTGCGAGCTGCAACCCGGACTCAGTCTCCCAGGAGTCCCGGGTTGCTCAGGCCGTTCCAGCTGGCCCGCTCTCCCTGACCGCCCCGCCCAGCCCCACCCGCCTCATAATCCGCTGTGATCTCCATTTCTCCCTGGGACTCTCAAGGACGCCTGCTGTTCAGTTGCTGCCCACGGACGTTTTGCCACAGCTAGCGGAACCCGCTCCGCGGGTCCCGCGTCGCAGGAGGGGGCTTACGGAGGCTGTTTCTTGCTGGGCGGTGAGTGTGCGACAGGGCTGCGAGCTGCAACCCGGACTCAGTCTCCCAGGAGTCCCGGGTTGCTCAGGCCGTTCCAGCTGGCCCGCTCTCCCTGACCGCCCCGCCCTGCCCCACTCGCCTCATAATCCGCTGTGATCTCCATTTCTCCCTGGGACTCTCAAGTACGCCTGTTGTTCAGTTGCTGCCCATGGACGTTTTGCCACAGCTAGCGGAACCCGCTCCGCGGGTCCCGCGTCGCAGGAGGGGGCTTACGGAGGCTGTTTCTTGCTGGGCGGTGAGTGTGCGACAGGGCTGCGAGCTGCAACCCGGACTCAGTCTCCCAGGAGTCCCGGGTTGCTCAGGCCGTTCCAGCTGGCCCGCTCTCCCTGACCGCCCGCCCAGCCCCACCCGCCTCATAATCCGCTGTGATCTCCATTTCTCCCTGGGACTCTCAAGGACGCCTGCTGTTCAGTTGCTGCCCACGGACGTTTTGCCACAGCTAGTGGAACCCGCTCCGCGGGTCCCGCGTCGCAGGAGGGGGCTTACGGAGGCTGTTTCTTGCTGGGCGGTGAGTGTGCGACAGGGCTGCGAGCTGCAACCCGGACTCAGTCTCCCAGGAGTCCCGGGTTGCTCAGGCCGTTCCAGCTGGCCCGCTCTCCCTGACCGCCCCGCCCAGCCCCACCCGCCTCATAATCCGCTGTGATCTCCATTTCTCCCTGGGACTCTCAAGGACGCCTGCTGTTCAGTTGCTGCCCACGGACGTTTTGCCACAGCTAGCGGAACCCGCTCCGCGGGTCCCGCGTCGCAGGAGGGGGCTTACGGAGGCTGTTTCTTGCTGGGCGGTGAGTGTGCGACAGGGCTGCGAGCTGCAACCCGGACTCAGTCTCCCAGGAGTCCCGGGTTGCTCAGGCCGTTCCAGCTGGCCCGCTCTCCCTGACCGCCCCGCCCAGCCCCACCCGCCTCATAATCCGCTGTGATCTCCATTTCTCCCTGGGACTCTCAAGTACGCCTGTTGTTCAGTTGCTGCCCACGGACGTTTTGCCACAGCTAGCGGAACCCGCTCCGCGGGTCCCGCGTCGCAGGAGGGGGCTTACGGAGGCTGTTTCTTGCTGGGCGGTGAGTGTGCGACAGGGCTGCGTGCTGCAACCCGGACTCAGTCTCCCAGGAGTCCCGGGTTGCTCAGGCCGTTCCAGCTGGCCCGCTCTCCCTGACCGCCCCGCCCAGCCCCACCCGCCTCATAATCCGCTGTGATCTCCATTTCTCCCTGGGACTCTCAAGGACGCCTGCTGTTCAGTTGCTGCCCACGGACGTTTTGCCACAGCTAGCGGAACCCGCTCCGCGGGTCCCGCGTCGCAGGAGGGGGCTTACGGAGGCTGTTTCTTGCTGGGCGGTGAGTGTGCGACAGGGCTGCGAGCTGCAACCCGGACTCAGTCTCCCAGGAGTCCCGGGTTGCTCAGGCCGTTCCAGCTGGCCCGCTCTCCCTGACCGCCCCGCCCAGCCCCACCCGCCTCATAATCCGCTGTGATCTCCATTTCTCCCTGGGACTCTCAAGGACGCCTGCTGTTCAGTTGCTGCCCACGGACGTTTTGCCACAGCTAGCGCAACCCGCTCCGCGGGTCCCGCGTCGCAGGAGGGGGCTTACGGAGGCTGTTTCTTGCTGGGCGGTGAGTGTGCGACAGGGCTGCGAGCTGCAACCCGGACTCAGTCTCCCAGGAGTCCCGGGTTGCTCAGGCCGTTCCAGCTGGCCCGCTCTCCCTGACCGCCCCGCCCAGCCCCACCCGCCTCATAATCCGCTGTGATCTCCATTTCTCCCTGGGACTCTCAAGTACGCCTGTTGTTCAGTTGCTGCCCACGGACGTTTTGCCACAGCTAGCGGAACCCGCTCCGCGGGTCCCGCGTCGCAGGAGGGGGCTTACGGAGGCTGTTTCTTGCTGGGCGGTGAGTGTGCGACAGGGCTGCGAGCTGCAACCCGGACTCAGTCTCCCAGGAGTCCCGGGTTGCTCAGGCCGTTCCAGCTGGCCCGCTCTCCCTGACCGCCCGCCCAGCCCCACCCGCCTCATAATCCGCTGTGATCTCCATTTCTCCCTGGGACTCTCAAGGACGCCTGCTGTTCAGTTGCTGCCCACGGACGTTTTGCCACAGCTAGTGGAACCCGCTCCACGGGTCCCGCGTCGCAGGAGGGGGCTTACGGAGGCTGTTTCTTGCTGGGCGGTAAGTGTGCGACAGGGCTGCGAGCTGCAACCCGGACTCAGTCTCCCAGGAGTCCCGGGTTGCTCAGGCCGTTCCAGCTGGCCCGCTCTCCCTGACCGCCCCGCCCAGCCCCACCCGCCTCATAATCCGCTGTGATCTCCATTTCTCCCTGGGACTCTCAAGGACGCCTGCTGTTCAGTTGCTGCCCACGGACGTTTTGCCACAGCTAGCGGAACCCGCTCCGCGGGTCCCGCGTCGCAGGAGGGGGCTTACGGAGGCTGTTTCTTGCTGGGCGGTGAGTGTGCGACAGGGCTGCGAGCTGCAACCCGGACTCAGTCTCCCAGGAGTCCCGGGTTGCTCAGGCCGTTCCAGCTGGCCCGCTCTCCCTGACCGCCCCGCCCAGCCCCACCCGCCTCATAATCCGCTGTGATCTCCATTTCTCCCTGGGACTCTCAAGGACGCCTGCTGTTCAGTTGCTGCCCACGGACGTTTTGCCACAGCTAGCGGAACCCGCTCCGCGGGTCCCGCGTCGCAGGAGGGGGCTTACGGAGGCTGTTTCTTGCTGGGCGGTGAGTGTGCGACAGGGCTGCGTGCTGCAACCCGGACTCAGTCTCCCAGGAGTCCCGGGTTGCTCAGGCCGTTCCAGCTGGCCCGCTCTCCCTGACCGCCCCGCCCAGCCCCACCCGCCTCATAACACATCTATAAGAACGAGTCCCACACGCTGTGCGGGAGCGCGCGGGAGTGCCCGGGTTAAGCCCGGGACAAGGGCGGGACCGTCTGTGGCCGTCCGGGGCCGAAGGAGGCCGGGCTGGGCCTACTCTCTTCCGCCTCAACCCCCCGAACCCAGCTGGATTGTGCTACAGGACTAAGCCATGTTTACAACGGCCCAAGGAGAAACTCCATCAAGGGCAGGGGGTAGTATTAATGGGCCCTTGGACAATTTTTTTAAACCAGCAAAGGGAGAAGGGGGAAAAGAAAGCTCCCTAGAGAAGCGTAGGGGTGAACGCCGTCGCTCTATTGAGTCTATGAAAAACCGACCTATTAGCGAGATAATCCCCTACCCTATCTCTCAAGAGGAAAGTCCCCGTCAGGGCATTCCGGACATATCAAATCAAGAGGGCGTCCCTATACTCTTACGGGATATTGTTCCTAATCCCGACACACTTCTTGATCAGTCCATGGAAGCTACCCCACCACCAACTGGCAGTAATGTGACGGTTGACTTGATTACCTTAACATCTCCGGCAGTTAAAACTAAGAAAGCAAAGACCAAGCAGTCCGTGGTGGTGGAGATACACGGCCCCCCACCCAACAAGCGTAGAAGAAAGACAAGGGGTGGGCAGGGGAAAATCAAAATTCCACACTCTGATTTTGGGAAAAATAATAAGACGGTCCACTCCCCTGACAGGCTCAGAGTGAATGTACAAGTAGCTGCTCCCCCCAATGGCAACAATACACCTATCGCAGTTGTTAATAGAGACCTAGGGATTACTCCATCTAATATATCACCTTCTGCTGTTTCCCTCGGGAGCATAGAATTCTTATTAAGATCACTTCTGACGCCTATTAGTGAGAGTCTAAAAAAAGTAGAGACCAGGCTCACTACCTTAGAAGCCACCCTAGTTAGTCTGAATGTTGCGACTAGCAAACAGACCAAAGCTGCTGGGCCAAATCCTTTTGCAGGGTTCCTTCCCCGTTTACAAACATCCCACCCCAATGTGGGCCCCACACAGGGTACTCCCGTAGCTGCCCCCTTGCAACCACTCATGTCTATTCAAGTACCACCCCCATTGAGCAGCCCTAATACTGTCCCTCTTGAGCTAGCAGCAGCCACTCATGGCTCAGCCCTTGGTACAATCCACGGAACCCAACCAAATGTTAGCACTTCCCCCCCTCCGGTAGGAAGGCCTGCTCCTAGAACCCGGAGACCGGATTTACCCCCGGAAGCCAATAGTTTTATGGTAGTACTGGCGGGTGCCCCTTCCCTGGAAAGTGGTGAAAAAGAAAATGTCATAACTCTGAAGAGGAAAGTCATTAAGTGGCTTAATTGGAATAGGCCCTTACCTCCTCATCTCAACAATGAAATCACCATGGTTAGAAGGGTACCTTGGCTGGGGAGGACGAGGAAAACAATTATAGGGGATTGTATTATGGTGTCCTTTCGCGACCCAGGTACAGTCTTTCATATTTGCGCAGGGACGAATAGATCACTGGACTCCACTATACAGTCCCTGCCAGTCTCCTTCTTCTTCCCCCCCACCCGTATGTATCATGAGCCAGTACAAGGCAACTGGACAAGGGTAGAGCGGAGACCCAGATACAAGGAACATGCTGCACATCCAGTTTATCAACCACCGGAAACCCCTCTTTTTCATTATAATCGGTTTAATTGTTTGGGGGGGATGGAAGGGGTCGATTGACTGTCTACAAACATAGTTCCGGAACCAATGACTCCGGAAATTGGCCCCAGCGTTTCTCCTGAGCCTGCTGGATCCATTGCAGACATCGTCCCTGCTGTAACAAACTCTGACCCAACCGAGCCGGCTCTATCCGATATTCCCCCTCCCGTAACTTCTGATACCGAGCACCTGAGACTTATCTGCTGGAATGTTGCTGGACTTGTCAACAAGTTGTCCACCCCAGACTGGATTACATACATTGAGACAGGGGACGTTTGCATGTTTCAGGAAACCTGGGCAAGGGAGGATCATACCCATCAGGGATATCAGTCTTTTTTTATTCCGGCCAGGTGGGAGGGCAAAGGCCGTCCTTCTGGTGGATTAACAACATGGGTGGCTTCCCACCTAGGCTGTGAGGCTTCACGCTTATTGGTACCATCTGACGATATCCTTGTGGTCCTACTATCCTGGCCAAATCAAGTAAAACTTGCCTTAATTAACATCTATTCTAGGCCAGTGGGAGTAGCCAGGGAGTCACCCACTATTGATGAGCTTGCAGCGTATTTAGCTGAAATACCGGGAGACTTACCCTATATAGTGGGGGGGGACCTAAATTCCCAATTTGAGCCACTGCCTGGCCTCTTAGAAGGCTTCCCGATGGAAGAAGAGGCCAGGTGGTCAGTACCACTGGTAGATGCCCCTCCCCCAAAGGCATGGACTCCCGTAGCGTTACAGATCACAGCCCTAACCCTAAAGTTCGGAATTAGAGCCTGTAATGGGCGAACCAAGTCAGATGTACCTAGTAGAACAACTTTTAACAGAGCGGGAGGAAAATCCCGCTTGGACTATGTCCTGGTACAGATAACCAACTGGCCTACCATTAGGGATTTTAGGGTTACCGAACGGCTGGAAAGCGATCATAACGCACTGGAACTGGATTTTATTCACCCTGGCCTTCAACAACCCACAACAACGAGTGAGGGAAATTTACCTGAGTTGCTATTGGCCAATAACAAAAAAAGGATCAGGTGGGAAAAAATAGTCGCAAGCCAGGAGAAACTCCCGAGGCTTTATTTTGGGCTAATCCCCATCCTAGAGAGTGTAGGAGACTTGGACATTGAGAGGGGCAACGCAGAAATATTTGGCAAATTATACCAGGCACATGAAGATCTTGTAAAGGGTGTGATTCCCATCCTGTTTAGTAACGCACATAATACAGGGAGGGGGCAGCCACATAATATTATGTGGTATAATACAGCCTGTAAAAAAGCAAAACGAGAACTTCTAAGAAATATTAAGGAGGGCTCAGGTGGGGAGATGGTAAGAGAAAGCAGACGGGCATACAAAAAACTACTCGCCCATGCTAAAACTGAATGGGAGGAGAGCCAATGGGAGGAGCTCAACAATTCCCTTGTAATGGGTGACCACAGAATGTTCTGGAGAATAGTGAATGGGGGGTCGGGGAATCTCCTTTCAGCTATTGAGCCTAACATCGCAGCGGGGTTTGGCAGGCCCATTTTCAAACCCTTTATAGCTCGGTGGGGGGAGATAGCATGGACGATACGGGCAGTGCCCAGGTGGCATATGAGCGGGAACTGATAACAGTGGGAGAGGTTAGGGCAGCAATAGCAGGGTTGGCCTCGGGCAAGGAGCCAGGACTGGATGGTCTGCCTGGGGATTTATTTAAGCAGGAACCCGATGTTTGGGCCCCATATCTTGCCGTTTTGTTTAATGGAGTCCTAAGCGGCATGGAAGTCCCAAGCACTTGGTTGGGGGCGGAGGTGGTTCCCATATTCAAGAAGGGCTCGCCCCTGCTCCCAGCCAATTACAGACCAATTAGTCTGATTGATGTATCTCAGAAGCTCTTTGGGAGGGTACTGCTTAATCGGCTCCAGGACTGGGCAGAAGAAACGGGAGTCCTTAGTCCCTTCCAGGCTGGATTTAGGAAGGGAGTATCAACGGTGGACCAGGTCTTCCGACTGAACATCATTTACTGGAGGGCAGTGGTTTACGATGGTGGCAGCTTATACACAATATTTGTGGATCTAAGAGCCGCCTTTGACCTGGTGCCCAGAGGCAGACTCTGGAGTGTCTTGTCCGAGATGGGCGTACCTGCGGACATCTTAATAATCTTACAGAGGTTACACCACAACAATTATTCCCGGGTGCGGTGTGGGAAGTCGGGGGAGCTGACGGACAGATTCCCCGTTGGCAGGGGGGTTAGGCAGGGCTGTGTGCTTGCACCGACCCTGTTCTGCCTCTTTGTCAACGGGGTAATCGCCCACTTGAACGGCACTGAACACACTGATGCTCCAAAATTGAACGGCAGCAGGGTGCCTGCAATCATGTTTGCGGAAGACACCCTGCTGCTGTCCAAAACCCCAATGGGGATTCAGCGGATCCTTGATTCCTTCGTGGCCTTTTGCATGGATAGGGACCTAGAAATTAATGCTGGAAAAACAAAGTTCATGGTCCTGAATCCAGGTAAAAAATTGCGCCCGAACCCACTACTGGGAGAGGCACGGTTGGAGAGAGTGTCCACCTTCGATTATTTAGGTGTAACCCTGAATGAGACCATGTCATGGGGGGCACACCGGACCAAGGCCAACCTTAAATTAGTACAGACCACTGGGGGCATCGCGCGGATGCTGAAAAACTCGACTCATCGGCCGCTGGGACCGCTCATCCAGATCTACAAGGCGCAGGCCAGGGGTGCCACAATGTACGGGGCGGAACTGTGGGGACATACACCAACTCGCAGTCTGTCGATAACTGAGAATAATTTTATCAGACAGATAACTGCACTCCCGCCAAGCACCCCGCTCCTTCCCCTGAGGTTAGATCTGGGATTGAGACCAATAGCCGATGAAATAGGACTCAGACCCATAGTCTTCTGGCGAAGACTGTGGAGCAGCGAAGCACTCTCTGCCTATAGGGCTGAATTAAGGGAGTTGTTATCCCACCCGAAAGCGTTACAGATCCCCTGGCTAAAACATATCCAGAATTTATGTACTGTACTGGGGTTCCCCGATCTTTGGTCTGATCCTGCTGATGCCTCACTAAATACCTCACGTAGAAGTTTGGTTAATGCCTATTACGCTCAAAAACTATCTACGGCCATGGAAAATCAGCGAGAGGGATCACTGACATCTGTGTTTATGCTAGGAAAGGATACATACAGGATGGAAAGGGTGTTGGACGCTATGTCCCCCGTGCTGGCCAGGAAGCTGTTCCTGCAGTGGAGATACGGCATCTTGCCCCTGCGGGCCTTTACCAGCTCATGGACAAACCCGCCCTCCTCCAAGCAGTGTCCAACATGCTCTTATGCTGAGGAAAGCGATTTGCATGTAGTTCTGTTCTGCCCCACTTACTCGAAAGCGAGGAAATACTGGCTTCTCCCACTTATTAGAAGTCTTGGTGGAAGAGAGTATTTCCCAATGTATAGAATTTTAAAAACTGATCTTTCGAGTCCAACTGTGTTTGCACTAGCTAAATTTCTCACTAATGTCTGGCACATCCGTACAAGCCTTCTGAAGTCACAGTCCTTGAGTTAGTTCCAAGCCTTTTTAAAAAGTAACTCTGTTAGTCTTAACTTACAGATACGAACGATTTTAAAATGTATAAATATGTATTTTTGCTATTGATGATGTTTTATGGTGTATATGTTTTATGTTGCTGTATATCTTTGATGGCCGTATGGCCGAAATAAAGATTAAGATTGAATTAATTGGTATTTAATTTTTATTAATTGGTAATTTATTTTAATTAATTGATTAATTGATAATTATGTTTGTAGCGGGTTATGGGTTTATAGGGGAATAGGGTGGGAAGTAATTTAATTATACTAAATTAATTAATCATTTTTTAGGAATTATAAAATATTTTAAATTAATTGGTAATTAATTTTTATTAATTGGTAATTATTTTAAATAAAACTATTAATTGGTTTTTGTAAATAGTTTAGATTAATACAATAAATAATTGTTTTAAATAATTTAAAATATTAATGATTTTTTATAAGTATGTTATTTGTAACTTCTACGCTATGCCACACTTTCCCTACTGTTGCACTCTCTGGAGTGGGAATAGTAATTTGTACCCCTATGCTATCCAACACTTTCCCTACTGTTGCACTCTCTGGAGTGGGAATAGTAATTTTTACCCCTACGCTATCCAAGACTTTCCCTACTGTTGCACTCTCTGGAGTGGGAATAGTAATTTTTACCCCTACGCTATCCAACACTTTCCCTACTGTTGCACTCTCTGGAGTGGGAATAGTAATTGTTACCCCCACGCTATCCAACACTTTACCTACTGTTGCACTCTCTGGAGTGGGAATAGTAATTTTTATCCCTACGCTATCCATCACTTTCCCTACTGTTGCACTCTCTGGAGTGGGAATAGTAATTTTTACTGTTACGCTATCCAACACATTCCCTACAGTTGCACTCTCTAGAGTGGGAATAGTAATTGTTACCCCCACGCTATCCAACACTTTCCCTACTGTTGCACTCTGTGGAGTGGGAATAGTAATTTTAACCCCTACGCTATCCAACACTTTCCCTACTGTTGCACTCTCTGGAGTGGGAATAATAATTTTTACCCTTACGCTATCCAACACTTTCCCTACTGTTGCACTCACTGGAGTGGGAATAGTAATTTTTACCCCTACGCTATCCAACACTTTCCCTACTGTTGCACTCTCTGGAGTGGGAATAGTAATTTTTACTCTTACGCTATCCAACACTTTCCCTACTGTTGCACTCTTTGGAGTGGGCATAGTTATTTTTACCCCTACGCTATCCAACATTTTCCTTACGGTTGTTTTTTGGAGTTGGAATACTATTTTATTCCCTCTGTTATTTAATATTTTTTGTATTGTTTTAGTTAATGCATTATATAATTAATGTTATAAATATTAAAAGTAAATTATTTTTTTTTAATTTGTTTTGCATAAATTTTTTATTTTTATTTATGTTATACATTTTATATGTAGATGAATTTGCAATTTATAATATTTTTTATTATTTATAAGTTATTACACTAAATATTAAAACTAATTATCAAGTATATATATATATATATATTATATGTATATGTTTAATTAATTTTTTTATTAAATTATGTATATTACTTATTAATTTCAAATAATATAACATAATTTTAACTATGTTAATTATATTTTTAAGTGTTTTTTTAATTAATTTTACATATTTTTTTAAGAAAAAAACCTATATTTTTTTAAAAAGGATATTTTTGACATCGATATATTTTTTTCGATATTTTAGTACTTACCTTGTTGTCGATAGGATATCGATGTTGTTTACATCAATATTATTGCTCCGATATTTTTGTATCTCGACATTTTGGGTTTCTATATTTTGTCATAGATCCGGCCGGGATGCGTAGGATGGTTGGTCCATGCATCCTTTAGTGGACAGTGACATTGTCAGATGGTGTGCCTGTGAGGCAGGTGCATTTCCTGGGGGGCTGCTGTCTTTGTTTGCGCTGCCTCTGTGGTGGTCCGAGGGGGGTGGGTGGGTGTTGTGGCCCTCTTGGGTACCTGTGCTGCATGTTCAGTTGCTCCATGGCATATCTTGCCCTTCTGAAGACGCCCTGGGCTAGGCTCCCTATGGTGGTGCAGGTTGCCGTCCAACTTTACACCGGGTCAGAGTAGGTGTAAATTTCCTGCTGCTAACGCACCTTATTGCGGGTTTTGTGTTCTTATTGCAGATCTCTCTTTGTTTATTGTGAATGTTGAGGTGTGGTGTTGTCGTGGGTTTTGTCATGGGAACGCCTACTCTGCATCTCATTAGTGATAGTTGCAGGGGTCCTCTGTGGGGGTTGTATGACGTTACAATGCATACTTTTACAACGCATACCTTTACAATGCATTTTTTACAACGCAACATCCATTACAACGCATTCCATTACAACGCATGCCATTACAACGAATTTTTAAAATCTACCTTTACAATGCATTCCATTACAACGCATACTACCTTTACAACGCATACTACCTTTACAACGCATACTACCTTTACAACGCATACCATTACATTGCATGTATGGTAAGTATTGGATAGTGGATTACTATTCTAACCCCAGGGGGTGCAACAGTAGGGTAAGTGTTGGATAGTGTAAGGGTAAAATTTACTATTCTAACTCCAGGGGGTGCAAAAGTAGGGTAAGTGTTGGATAGTGTAGGGGTACAATTTACTATTCTAACTCCAGGGGGTGCAACAGTAGGGTAAGAGTTGGATAGTGTAAGGGTACTATGCGTTGTAATGGTATGAGTTGTAATGACTGCGTTGTAATGATATGAGTTGTACTTGTATGCGTTGTAGTGTCATGCGTGGTAATGGTTGCGTTTTAATGGCATGCGTTGTAAGGGATGTGGCGTTGTAATGAATGCGTTGTAATGGTAGTGCGTTGTAAAAGTTGCGTTATAAAGGTTGTTTCCCCTCTGTGGGGATGTTTTTTGCAGCTGCTATCGGGGGAAAACTGGTGCTGTGGGCTGTTAGCACCTGCTTATGAATGCTGAGGTAAATTTATCACGACTTTGGCTGCACGAAAGTGCTGTTAAATCGGCTATAGCTCCTTGTGAATATGCCCCTAAGTACTGTGGTTATGACCCCAATCTGCACCCCTATAGAGGATTTGGAAATCTTTTCTCTCACTCTTCCTTCCTCTATAATCAAAAGCGCAAAATCTAAATATATTTAAGATAGAAATATAGCACAACTTAGACATACACTGACTGATTTGGTGGTTAAAGAGAAGTGAAAGTTGACATCCTTTAGAAGTTTAATCTAAAAGGATCCGGCTAAAGAACAATGAATCCCTAAAACTATATTGAGCTAGCTTATTTTTAAGTATCTTTAATTTAACCAATCTAGTCAGGCTATTATTAAAATTAAATTGTGATAGACGATCACATTTGTTCATTTGAGAAAACATCAACAGCAATTGCTACATGAAACAGGTACAATAATCTATCAATATGGAATAATGATAGTTCAATTTTGTATCGTCATTTAGAGTTATTCAGTGTATTCTCTGTACTTGCTTGTTCAAATCACGCCAATGGAAATATCTATTTAATAAATATATTAGCAGTGTTCTGATCAAGGGATTTTAAATACTTGGATGTTTTCCAACTGGGCCATATTCCATCTGGGGAGTATCGATCTGTTTTTTTTTTTTTTCTGACACAAAACCTGAATATTCTGACACTTTTTGTTTTCTTTCAAAATCCTTTCCTGGACATTTCCCATCTCAGCTGCAAATGTTATCAACTGAGAGTTCAATCCAAACCCTTCAATTGTTTCCTTATTACACACCTGACTTCACAGACTTGGTTTTACAAATAAATTACTTGAGACAAAGATGGTTTTGATTTACTACTAGCTGACCTTGGAGATTCATCCCTCCCATTATTAACTTAGTTATCATTGATTGTCATTGTGATAAATATTTGATTGCTGCTACCAAGGAGAAACTCCTGGTTCTTTCTGAAATATTTCAGATAATGTTTTGCTTTCCAGATTTCTTATTGGATACCTCTCTGTAAATAACCTTTCTTATGTTTTTCATTTAATACTATGGAAGCTTCGTTTGAGACCATAAAGGATGCTTTTTAGTTCGCTGAACCGTATTTTTTTGTTCACTGAAACTTATGGTAAATGTGTTCCCAATGTCTTTTCTCTGCTCTCTAGCATCAACCCTTGAGTGAATATATTGATTGTAAGTGGATGGAATTTCCATTGAGAAGTGCCCCAAAGCCTACAAGGCATGGCAGATATACAAGTATTAGCAATTGGCATCCAAGCTAAGACTGCTTGTGAAGCTTGTAAACGTTTTTACTGTGTTCAGACAACAAACTCACAATGATCGGCCCCTGGAAGAAAGGAACTCAAGCAACATTTTTTATGGAGTAATTCCCTTGACTGTGGCTGCTGTCATGGTCTTCTTGTTGGTGATGACAGTCACACTTTTATGTTTAGAGTTATTCATGCATGGAATTTTTATATGAACATTTGGAAGAGTAGTTTAGCATTGCCTAATCAATACTTCTCTGAGTATAAGGGAGGTTTCAGTTTTTCTGCCCGAGTAAAGTTTACCTTTGTAGGTTTTCCAAAAACATACTGTACCTAGCGTATATTGATTTTTCATTCTGTACCAACAATTAAGTGATTCATGTGGTAAATTCCAAAGAAAGAAAACAAATGGAATGAAGGAAATGTATTTCTGAAATATGTGCATGATAATACGAGTTTGGGAGCAGTGGTTATCTGTAGACCACTATAATGGGTTACTCATACTACCATTGAATTAAGAAGACATTTTGAAAAAATTTGTTCTTTTTTCACACATTTTCTTAAATTTGGATTCACATTAGAGAAATATAATTGGTATTAACAAATGTTCTACTATTCTGTATTGTGACATGCATTCTGATAAAAAAAATTTGCCCAATACACAAATCATGATGTAGAAGTATCTCATTGAAACAGAATTCTTTTTAGCAAAGTAGCTAGCTGCATAATTTGTTCCTTCTTAGCTGCAACACAATGAAATATTGTTTTGTAAACCGCCATGCATGGGAGCCAGGGTGGTCTGACACATGTGGATCCCAGAATGTTTTTTACCCAGAAGGCCTTGCAAACCTCAAACTTTGGCTAAAAACACATTTTCCTTACACTGTTGTGAGTAAAAGTTGTGGAAGCTGTGAAGAACCTCATACTTTCTACTACCCAACATCCCCACATGTTCCCTGATAAAAATTGTACCTTGCCTGTGTGGTTAAGCCTAGCTCCTGCGTCTCAAAGCGCCCCAAATGGAACCTAAAGTAATCAAATCACACCTAGTAATATCTATGCTCTTGTTGTAATGTGGTAAGCTGCACAATGTGGGCCCTAAGTCACCAGCATCCCGAAGATGCCTAGCAAACCCAGACATTTCTGAAAAGTAGGCATGCAGAGGAGTCCGGAGCTTTCTCACACATGTGGCTCATACTGAACGTTTTTACCCAGAAGTGCTTATTGACCTAAAATCTGGACCTAAAAAATGTTTTCCTCTCATTTCTATGAGAAACAATTTCTGAAACCTGCGCTTTTAAATAAAATTCTACCACCCAGCATGCCCAAATAGCCCCTGATAAAAGCAGTTCTCTCTTTCTTTGGCTAGGCATAGTGTCTGAGTTACAGAACATCCCCAAATCGACCTGTAGTCATTGTATCTTGCCTACAAAAAATGCACCCTCATTTGCAATGTGAGTAGCTATAAAATGTGGGCCCTGCTTGAGCCGCCACCCAAGGAAACCTACCAAACCAGGCAATTATGAAAAGTGAAATCCCAGGAAATTTCAACGTTGTCTAACTTGCATGGATGCTTTAGGAAGCGGGCTCTTAATAATGTACTAAAACAAAGTGAAATGTGCAGAGAGTCGAGTGGGTCCCTTATTGGGTTACAGAGCCAAAAGATGATCTATTTTTAGGAGAGTGGGTGAGCAGTAACACTTATCAGAAGGACATGCTAAGCATTTGTTGTACACACAGAGGCAATACATGAGATACACTCTCAAGAAAAAACCTGAAACGAATTTATAAAAATAATGGACCAAGAACTTTGATATACAGTAAGTACTTCTGAGTTTACCATTTTTCAGAGTTCGCAAAATATATCACTTTTGTAGTAATTAAGCACCATTGACGTCAATGGAGAAGGTCGAAAAATGCATATCAAATAAGGCACTATTATCACAAAGTTCACCTTCTCATTTTAGGTCAATAGCAGGACCAGGTGCAATGTTCCAGAAGTAGAAGATCAGGAGTGTCTCAGATTCGGACAGGAGAAGGGTGTTGAGGTTGTTGGTTGCTGCTGCACTACTATGAATGGGGCCACTTCAAAAGAAACTGCACAGGAGGACTTAAAGGTAAGTACAGGGGGTCCCACTAAAGGGAGGAGGTCGCAATGGTCTCAGAACCACGGGAGCACAGCTGGATTGTTACTTGGGCTGGTCAGGCTGGGTGCGGAGCAGATAAGTCAGCCAGGCGCTCTGCATCGAGATGTCCTCGTGGTTGGGTTTAGTGAACTTGGAAAGGCAATTCGGAGACAGCTGGGATACTCACATGGAGGGTCTCATGAATCTCACCATCCCTCAATGGGCGGTACCCCAGGTATAGGTATGGTGCAGCTCAGTAGGTCCTGGTGTCTACAAATCTGGTAGGGAGACAGATCTGACCCTCCAAAGCTGATATACCTCTTCTAGTTTGGGTGCTGCTTCAGAGTCCTCGGGGAGAGGCAAGTCAACAAACTGGACAACACAAGTTCAGTGCCTGCAGTGTGCAGGGGAGTGATACCTTCAGTCCAAGGGAGGATCTTGGTGATTTCTTGAAGACTGGAGGAGCTCCGGGGTTCTTGGAGGCCTCACAGTGGCAGGACAAGACAGCATCCCATGATTGTCGAGTCCCTAAGACAGCAGGCAGGGTTTGGTGCCAGTATTCTCTGCAGCAGGTCTTCAGTTCTCAGGCAGCAGCTCATCTTCTTCTTCTCCATCGAATCTCATGTTCAAGGTCCAGGGAGGCCACCTAAATGCTGAATTTAGGGGCATAAAAGGGGGAGACCAGAAGTACCCAATGGGCTACCTAAGTTTAGGTGCCTGCACAATTTAAGTGACCACTTCCTGGAGAAAAAGCCACTACCCTAGCCCTGATAGGCTATTTTCCCACCATCTCAAGATAGTGGATTTTCAAAAGTAGTGTATACATCACCTGCCACACAACTTAGGGGGGTCCTGGATATATGTGGACACTTCATTTCATTCAATTTCACCACCTGTCCTCCCACCAAATATGCATCAGGACAGTGGGGTTGGCGTCCACCACTATACAGGGAAGTCTGAGTCTTTGAAGTTTCCTGCTTTGGAAAGCCATTCCGGCCTGGAGAAGGTGGGAAGCACCTCCACCCAGAGAAGACTTAGTTTCAGGCCTCTGAGAGTGCAGGCTCTCACCCTGTGAGGTCAGAAGCATATCTGGTGGTGGCAGGCTGGTTAAGACTAGTCAGAGACCAAAGCAGTGCTTTGTAGGTTTTCAGGGGACATCTGGGTGCATTTTTTAATATATCCAGCCCTGGCATCTGTGAGGATTTATTAAGACAAGATGTTTGATACCAAACTTCCTAGGGGACAGTGAAGCCATCCTGGAGCTAGGAATCACATAATGACAAGTATCCAGCCCACATAATCTGTTTGGCTTCCATGTGTACTTACAATATCCAAGAATGGCTCAGATATTGTAAGTGAAAAAATAGGGGTTGTGCAGCGCACTCCTGTTAAATCCCAAAAATAATTTTCTGCCTATTTTTAACTAGTGTATCCCAATTTTGAGGGGCGTGCTGGGAGGGAAGGAGGGGCTAACCTCCGAATTGAACAATGAACATGCACTCTCAGGTGACCATGGTCACCCAACCCTACCCGCACAGCTGATAACAGAACTCCATCTGTCAAAATTAACTATTCACAAGCTTCTGATTCTATATTTCTTGTTTAATTCATTCAATGTGTTTTGATTAGCTCATTCATTTTTTCTGAACTCTATTGACACATATTGCACAAAAAACGACAATAATCATATAAAGTTTCCCAATGCCCCCTAAACTAGACATAGGATTTCCTATCTAAACAAAAAAACATAATTGATACAGAAATGTAAAAAATAAGATAAAAATCTCTTCCGATCCCAATGCATTTCGGGAATAATCCCTTCGTCAGGGGCGCTGTGGAAATAAACATGTAAACAACTGCTTTAACCATTATTCAGCACACAAACTTTTTTTTAAAAACATCGCTGTCGGTAGATTCCGAGTGAGTAAAGTAATTCATTACCCCACAGGTATTTGTGCGAAGTGTGCAGTGAACTAGTGAAGAGACCAAAGAAAAAAAGAGAAAGAGAAAGTAAAGAAAAAGAAAAATACGTAAAAGTGAGCTTACAATGACGTGTGTCAGTTGATGTTGCTGACCTTCCTTCAAAACCACTTGGACGCGTTCAGGTACCTGAAAACCAATAATCTGGAATGGTATAATATGCATAAAACACCACAATTTCCTTCCTCTCAATTTCTTATAACTGCATGCTGTTTATCTTACAATTTTCTCAATCTACGCACTCATTTTCTCCTTAACTGTTAAAGAAACTCTTGCGTTTTGAAAAATAGTTAGATTGAGCAAAAAACAAAAGTAATCCTCTCTAGAACGTGCAAACCATGCTACTGAATAAATAACCTAATAAATGTAATGAGACTCGGTAAGCACCTGGATTATGGCTGCTCCTCCCCCGAATGTTTTACTTTTTGAAGAAAAACGATCACGCAAAAGTCTCTCTTGCACCTGAAATACCAAACGCAAACTTAAAACACTGTGGGAGCTAACACAACTTTCTACGCCACATGATCCATGCGCTGAATCTTCATACCTTAATTTTTGGACTGTCACGTTGTAAGGAACTACTCACGTCTGAAAACTGCTAAGTGTAACCGACTTCCAACAGTGGTCATTCAATTCTCTGTCGGCTGTGATAACAAGAAAAAGGCGGTGCTCAGAACACTACCTGTATTAAAGTGACTAACTCCAATGCGTATTACCCCTTCATTAAAACCATGTACCTCATATTCAAAGCTCTCACATAGTGACAACTCCTCCTGTTTGAACAATGCTGAGTGAAACTACCCTTCGACAACGGACATATTAACTTGCAGGAGAAAACATAAACAACGGACTAAAAACTCCTGTTGACTTCAGACAACAATCGTCTCAAGTGAATAACATAAACAACGGACTGATAATCCTATGAAACACCGGTGGCCATCTTTAGTCAATCAAAAAAAACAATATCGAGCAACAAATGTATGTGTCTCCACTCACCATTCTCGTGATAAAACCACATTCCACATGCCAAAAATAATGTGATCGATGGGATATACCTAAAAACAACCAGACAAAGATAAGTAAAGAAGATGAGAGTGAAGAAAAATGAAAATGTAAGTGACCTATTGCTATATCTCGGTTTTAAGTCGAAAATAAAAATTACCATATACCAACAATATACAGTTAGTGGTATATATTTTTTGTGTCTGCTAATATTGATGTGCTCATGCTTTGTATTCATTTAATCAATCTCCATTTAATTTGCTGTATGTTTTTTACTGGCTTGCTAGCTATTGTGGTAAACAATGAAGGATGTATCTGAGATGACCATGTCCATTCTGCCTAGTTACTTCTTGAGGTATATGCCGTGCTCTCTTATAAAGGTATCCTGTTTAAAGGAAACAAATCATATCTAATTTGTCATTGAGACCTTTCGGTATCATGGTTTCAAGGAAATTGATCCACCATATTTCTCCTTGGGACAACCACTTTCCATTGTCTCGGCCAGGCAAAATTTGTATCTTCTCCAATACTTGAAATCCTTGTTGTGGAATGGTGTGTTTCATTTCTATCCAGTGGGTGACCAAACTTGACGTAATGGTTTTCTTTCGGATTCTACTTTTGTGTTTAGTTATGCAGATTTATTACTTTTCGTTCTGTTTTCCCTACATAAAGTTTTCCACAGGGGCATTTTATGCTGTAAATGACATAAGACGAATTGCAGTCGGTTTGCTGTCTCGGTTTTATTTTCTTGCCAGTTTGCGGATGTAAGATAAATGTTCCTATTGTGACATTATTGCAATGCGTGCAATTCAAACATTTCTTCATGCCCGGGTTCAAATGTTGTGTGGGTTTCTCTTTATTGCTTTTGGTGACCAATTCTTGCAGATTTTTGCTTCTGGTGTACGCAAACACAGGTTTATTGAGAAATATTCCTTGAAAATTGTCTTCATATTGTAAAAGTTCCCAACGAGTGTTCACTATTTTCTTCATTTGTTGTGATTGCACTGAATATTTCGACACAAACACCAATTTGTCTTTGGTTTGTTTTGGTTTGCTGTAAATTAATTCTTGTCTTGATAGTGGTAACATTCTATTCTCAGCTGACTGTACAATTCCACTGGGATACCCACGTGTTAGAAGTCTTTGCTTTTGTCTTGTTATTTCAGTTTTGAATGACTGCTCATTTGAAGCAATGCGCTTGATTCATAAAAATTGTGAATACGGTAAATTGCGGAATAGCGCCTTGGGATGAAAACTGTTGTATAATAGGGCATTATTCCTATCAGTAGGTTTGTGATAAACTGCTGTCTCCAGCCTGTTTTCCTCAAGATGTACCAGTACATCCAAAAATTGTATTTTAGAATTATCCATTGTGTAAGTGAATTGAATGCGTTGATTTCTTGTATTCAGTTCTTGAATTTTATTCAGTAACAAAGCTTGAGGCCCTTTCCATAACAAGAATATGTCATCGATAAATCTTTTGTAAAATATTGTGTGTTCACTCCAGCATGTGTTGGTTAAAATGAAATCATTCTCAAACTTTGCCATTAACGTATTGGCAAACGCCGGGGCCCCCGAAAACCCCATTGATGTACCGCTGATTTGCAAGAAATAATAATGTTTCCACTTGAAGTATGAATGACGTAAACAGAATTGCAATAATTCCAAAATCAACACTTTGTTGGCTGCCATCTGTGATGTTTGTAATAATGCCCATTCACATGCATCTATACCTTCAACTAGGGGAATTGAAGTATGCAGAGCGGTAACGTCAATAGTGAATAAGAGTACAGGGTGTTCTCCAAGATCCACTGTTCGCAATAATTGCAAAAAATTAGCCGTATCTCTCACATACGTACCCCATCCTTGTCCAAAAATTGGTAAAAACTCGTCAATGTATTTACCTAAAGGTTCAAACAAAGATCCACAACCACTTACAATAGGTCTCAGTGGCGGGTCATATGTGTTTTCATGGATCTTAGGAAGCATATATAGTTTTGGGCACCTGGGATATTTTGTGGTCAGGAAAGTTTTGGATATGGTGCTAATCCATCCCATTTCCACTGCTTTACTGAATATCAATTCCAAAGTATCAGCTATCTCTGTGGCTGGATCTTTGGCCAATTTCAAGTATGTAGTCTCGTCGTTCACATGTGCATCCACTTTAGCCTCATAAAAGTGGGAATCCATAATTACCAAAGCACCACCTTTGTCCGCTTTCTTTATCATGATTGACATATCTTCTGCCAATTTCTTTAGAATCTTGTGTTCATGCTTGTTCAAAGTTCGTTCTGGGCTGTTTGTACCAATTTATCCTGTGTAAATCCTGTTTAACTAGTAATTTAAAGGTATCCAGAATTGTATGTGATACTGGTGGCATATACGTGCTTGGTACTTTAAATTCTTTGTATTCACTAAGTTCTTTCTGTTGTGGAAACTCGAGCAGACTTGGTGCTATATTGTTGAAGACATATCGTAGTCTCAGTGTACGCATGAAACTGAACAAACAAAACTTCTGTCTCCAATTTATGGCTGTGATACGTGGGTACGAATCCCGTTCCCTTTTCCAATATTTGCATTTGCTGTTTGTCCAGTTGCTTTGAAGAGATGTTTATTACTAATGTCTGTTCTTGCTCCGCAAATTTTGGCTGACCGTTTCCTTGCCAACGGCGGGTCTTGTGGTATCTGCTGTTTCTGGAGGTTTCACTATGGGTGGTCCCCTTTCTAAAAAACCTGGTTGTTTGGATGTTGCGTCGGTCGGTACTCGTGTTCCGTTGCCTTCTTGCTTGTGGGAACCTATCAATAGCATGGGTCCCGATATCTTTGCACCAGTGCCAATCCACAACACAGCCTGCTACTTTCAAATCTTGCCCGTCCTACTAGGCAACATGGGGAAAACAGACAGGTCGCAACCCCGCCTGACATTTGAGGTGCGCATAACTACCAAAATGCAGCAAAAAGCAGCTTCTGACTCGGAGGCCGACTCTCAGGGCAATGGCCCCCCCACACTGAAGACAACACTGAAGAGTCTTCAGGCTATAGAGGGGAACATGTTGGCAATTAATCACAGACTTTACCATATGTCCTCCCAGCTGTAAAAGCAGAATATGAGAATGGGGGAGAGGGTCTCCACTAACGAGAACAGCCTCAGCTGGGTCGCGGACAAGGCCAATGGCATGGAAAATGTACTGGCGCTTATACAAGTGAAAAATGAAGATTTGGAGGCTCGGTCCCGTCACAATAACATCAGAATTACGGGCGTGCCAGAGTCCACCAATACAGGCACAATGGAGATCTTCATCGAGGAGCTGATCTTTGGCCCTAAGAACTTGTCTGCAATGTTTATAGTCGAGTGAGCCCACCGCTACCTGGTGGCGAGGCCGGTGCCGGGTGCCCCACCTCGCCCTATAATTGCTTGGATATTACACTACTGGGACCGGGGCGCTATACTGAGACTCGCCAGGGACAAGGGTACCATCACCCACCAGGGGAATTCGCTGTCTTTCTTCCCTGACTTTACCATCGCGGTACAGGCGGTGTGGTGGGAGTTTGGTGGTGTGAAGAAACTCCTGCAGTCCGAGGGCATTCCTTACACTATGCTGTACCCTGCCTGCTTACAGATTGGACAAGAGGAAAACTTCAAAATTTTCACTACCTCAAAGGCTAACCTTGGGCGTAGTTTGCAAAGTATCGCTACACGAGCTGCGTAGTGCACGGTGCGAAATACTGTTTGCACTGACTGCACTGTGCTGGTTGCTTGTCTGCACTGTGCAATGAGTGCAAACTGTATCTTGCACAGTGCAAGCTGTAGTTTTCTGCTGCTTGAGTAGATTTCTACTCAAGCAGCTGCTTTCTCTACGCGGACTGGTAGGTTCTCATTGCGAGCGGTCACGAGCATACGCGACCACTCGCAATGAGAAACCTGGCCTCCCCGCGTTGAGAAGCTCACTATTGGCAACTTAATGTTGCTGATCGCGAACGAGAAAAAAGTCTCTCCGGGATGTCATTTTGCTTGCTCGCGGTCACCAACTTGACGTTGAGGACCGCGAGCAAGCAAAAAATGAACGCCGCACTACGCTACACTACGCTATGCGTCTTTGCACTGTGCTACGTGCAATTCACGTAGTGCGAAGTAGCGCAAACTTCGCAAACTACGCTAGCGTAGCGTAGTGCTTTGCCCAGGCTTACCCAAGGCAGCGATGGCGTACTTGAAAAATCAGAAGAGATGACGCAGTGAGATCCTGGTTGAATCAGATGAGGAGGAGCAGTAACGGACTGAGTGGTAATGTACTATGTCGATGTTAGTGCCCTGCGTCATGGGTCACACCATCACGCTAAGTTAGATTACTGCTACCTACCATATTAGCACATCTGGCCCTGGGCTTATGTTAGATGTCATATAACTTTGTTCAGGGCGCCATCTCAATGGCGTTGATTGATTGGCCCTGAGTGTTATGTTATATAATGTTCCACATGTGTCATTGTATTCCTCAAGTAGGTGACTGCTAGCGGAGTGGTGATAGCCTGTATTTCTTGGTTTCCTATCCCACACGCGGGGGCATAAACGTATATACGGTCCTTAATGACTCCCCACAGCAGATTAACTATTGTGACGATGGTCCTCTGGAGGTACAGGTTCTTGATATGAAATTTCTCCAGTCTGAGTGTATTTCTTATGCTATGCTGTATTCCGCCCACCTACGTATAGGCCAGGTGGGAGAGTCAAAAATCTTCTCTACCCCATGGCGGAGATAGAGCACGCTAAGTAACTGAAACAACGTTGACGAGAGGCCCATGTTGATCATGATCAGGAGGAGCAGTGAGTGGTCCCATTGTGGTCGACTGAGCTTCCGTCTGCTGCCCTATATGTTGGTTTATGGGCTGTTCTCACTATGCTGCAGACATTTAATGTTCTTTCTTGTAGGCCTACTGCAGGGGTACTGATCCCCACAAGGGCATTGCAACTGATGCACTCTGTATTTTTTTCATGTCCTTTCTCATTTAGCACAGGTATTAGCCACCTCCTACCTTGTGGGAGGTAGGTAGCTCTCTGGCATTCCCCACATGGGAGTACACCACTTGTTTCAAGCTGTTAGATCTTATTGTTGGGGTTTGTTTGCTCTGGGGAGGGATGGCTTTGTCACGTTGGGGCTGCTGAAGTGGGTGGGAGGCAGGGGTGGAATGAGGGGGAAGGTTGGATATCACTTTTGACTGGCAAGGTTGTTGAACCCTGGTGGCACATTACAGTAACTCGACATTACACTGTTCTAACTACATCCTCCACCACAGGACATGGGTGGTAACATAAAATTCCTTACATGGAATGTGCATGGTTTAAATAGCCCCAAGTAAATGTGCTCTTTTCTAGCCCATCTGGACAGGTTAGGTGTCGAGGTAGCATTTCTACAAGAGGTGCATCTTACATCACACACTGATAAGAATATAGGCGCCCGCTGTGCGGGGGTCCATATTACACCCTCATACTCTTCATACTACCAAAGAGTGCTCATCAAGAAAGGGGTCCCCTTCCCTATACTAGGCTCGGAAATTGACGATCAAGGCAGGCTTGTGCTGGTGCATGGCAGGCTTGGTAGTGCGGAATTGTTGCTGGTTAATGTGTATGGACCAAATGTTGATGACCACTCCTTCTTTGCGGTTGTGTGGCACTGTATTTCCAGCATCCCTCCTGTCGCGGTACTATCGGGGTGGCTTTAATACTTGTCTAGATGTTCAGGTGGACAGGTTGGGTGGTGGAGTATCCCGACATAGACTCGCGACGGATGCACCACTAAGTCTATTAGAGGCCGGGAACATACACGACGTATGGCGGCTGCGCCATCCTGGGGCAAGGGAGAGCACCTTTGTATCTACAGTCCATGGTGCCTAATCCCACTTGGAATATTGGCTTGCGCCCGAGGTCATCTGCACGTGGGTTACTGACATTCGGCACTTGGCGAAGACATTATTAGATCACTCTCCGTATTACTCAAAATGCACATCCCTGAGTGTGAAAGGCCCCGTAAATGTAGAGGCTGCAGCAATCTTCATTGTCTGATCCTGTATTCAAGAGTGATGTGGGAGAGGCAATTCACAATTGAGTGCACTGTAGATAGCACAGGAGTGCTTTGGGAAGCGTTTAAAGTCACAATACGTGGCGTGTGTATTGGTGCGCAGGGTGGGGTCTTGAAGGATCTCTGTCGCAGAATAGAACGACTAACTGCAAAAATATCCACTCTGGAACGTCACTATGACAGACAAGCGGTTTCAGAAAAGCTGGCTGTGATGAAGGTACTGGTCACCAAGCACAATGACATAGTGGACCAGGAAATGGACCATAGGTTGTGTCGAAGCATGGCACGCTATTACAGTGAGGGGGGAAGACCTAGCTGCTCTCTTGCACAAAAACCTGCGGCGCCTCAAAGCCAAGACTACATTATTAAAATACTCGATGAGGAGGGCAAGGAGCACTACACCACACCGGTGATAAGCAAAGTGGTGCTGGCCTATTACTCTGGACTTTATGGCAAGGGACCGCATGCTCCAGCAGCAGATATTATCTCCTATCTTGATGATTTTGCGCTTGGCTGGCTATCGTCAAACCAGCGTGAATACCTCACAAAGCCATTTGATGTCGAAGACGTCCAACTAGCCATCATGTCACTCCCAACATGTAAAGCTGTGGGCCTTGTGATAGAGCGCGCGAGGTCACCCAGCCAATAATTTTGCCGTTTCCGGCTTCAGGGCCCATATACTTTCAATTTACCATATACATTGATCGGGCGACTTCACGGGCTCTACCAATTTGTGTGTGTTTCCCTACTGTTATTTCTCAGTGTACCCGACTTACCATCCACCGACACGAGTACCTATGACCTCAATGGATCAGGGAGCTAGCTGTAAAAGGAAAGGCAGCAAAATACCAACCCAAAATGACATTCAATACTGTTTGTAAATGACCACGGACAACTGGAAGTTTTAAAAGCTTTATCTAAAGTTCGTTTTCGTTGAGCATTAAGTTTACAAGAATGAGACAATCAATAACCAAGATAACGAAAAGTACATAACTATAGAGAAATAAAGTCAGGGTAATCATGAAAATACTAATATGAGATGCAACAAGAAACGCTATGCATTTAGGGCAAAAGTTCTTTGGAAAATTTAAGTAAGGCCGTTCTAGACCATATCAGGAAATGACAAACTGCAATGCAAAATATGATTTCTAAAAGGTAGGATAACATAGGAACAAGTTTAAGCAAATATGCAATTACCTTTACGTTTCAATAGCTGCGGCAAAAAGCATGGAAAAATCAACATGTGCAAGATGTCTCTTTTATTGAAGCAAAGACAGAAAATTAGAAAGGTGCAAGTTCAAAGAATTTTGAGCAATATTTACCTAGACTGGTGTGAAAACCAAACCCTGGCCACGGGTCAGTTAAGGACAGGAAACCCTCAAGGAAGGATACCCCTCAAAGGACAGCAGGTGCAGAATGGACACCCCGGACAGGACAGGATACCCTCAGATTAGGAATCAGGACAGGACCCTCAGGACAGGACAGAAAAACCCTCAGGACAGGACCGCTCAGGACAGGACCACACCCGCAGTTTGGAAGCAACGCCTGCGCTCCACCCTCTCTGCAGCTATCGATCTAGACCCCGATTGGGTCAGCGAACTCCCAGCAAAGTGCTTCGCCAGCACTTTAAGGTTCAGTAGAACCTTAGTCTATGGTCAATTTCGGACAGAGTGCTTCGCAGCTCTCTGTATCTTCAGTCACCTATTGAGTACGATGGGTCAGTGACAGGTCAGCTAAACCAGACAAGTCGGACAATTTCCCTAGGTGAACCCAGGGTAGATATACAGTTTGGGGACGGTGTACCACCCCCCAATGTTGCAAAGTGTCAGAATCCCTCAATTTGGATTGGTCCTAAGGTAGGTTTTGGGTAACACACCAATCATAACACACTATTTGGATGCCTAATTTGCATCTCTGGGTACCGCCTAGCAAGATTGGGGTTCCCATGAGAAACTGCAGGGAAATACAATTGACAATTAACATTGTTGCCGAGTAGGGACACATGGCTCCATTTTCCTGGGTTTTCAGGTCAGTTCTCAGGAGCATCTTGCCCATCTCTGCCAGCTGGCCAAGTTCCACCAGTCA
Source organism: Lissotriton helveticus (assembly GCF_964261635.1). Taxonomy (NCBI): domain Eukaryota; kingdom Metazoa; phylum Chordata; class Amphibia; order Caudata; family Salamandridae; genus Lissotriton; species Lissotriton helveticus. The sequence continues at coordinate 1,696,863,513 of NC_136061.1, read as the reverse complement.
AGGCTGTCAGTTCCCCAGATGGAGTGCATGCGCAGAAAGGCCCTCCAAGATGGCATTCAGTTCAGTCAGACCCCCATTCCCCGCGGTAAATGAAAAGTAAGCGAGAACAAATTAATACATAGAAATAACATTATGAAAACACATCACAGGGTTCGTTCTTTCAACTTATCACTGTAAAATATACTTATGCAGTCTAAATGTTAGCTACATGAATACGTACACAAGAGCAGTGGCACGAGCAGTACCACGTTACTGGCAAAGCTATGCATTACGCATGCGCAACTATTTCCCTCCAACTCTGCAAACACATCAGGACACGTGAGTGTGACTGACGCATGCGCAGACACTTACTTTCAAGCAGCGGCCATTTTAAAAGGACTCGAGTTAATTATTTTAGTAAAACACATAGGCAAGCGTCGGGAAACCTCATTTAAACATAGAATAAACGTTAGTAAGACGTACAACTTATTACTGGATTACACATAGACGAGGTTCATGAATTCGGCAAGTCGCAAAATATGCGAAGCTTTGCTTCATCAATCCCCTCTTTGATGATATTTACTATCATCACAAAATAAATGGAACCAGATGCCAACTTCTCACACCTTATACATCTCTATCTCTTCCAACAATTTGCTCAACTTTTCTTTCTCATCTTTAGTAGGGTGAGAATTCTTCACCCTTTTGTATATCTGATTATTCATTTCCTCTAATTCAAGCTCATCCACACTTCGTTTCACTCCTCTGGCATTCACTTGATGCTTTCCGGTGTGTTTGCGACATTTGCAACAGGCAAATATGAAAAATAGGATAAGACCTATAATTTCAATTGGCATCAGTATCTTAAACAATAAGCTTTTACCTATGCTAGCAAACCAATGACCTACATTTGAGAGACCATCTACCAGTCTCTTCCAGGCACTGTCAACCTCAAGTGGTTTGAGTTCCCTTTCCAAATTAGTAATGTTTTTCACATATCTTTTGAGCTGCACACTTGTCCGGAATATAAGTGCAACAATGTTGCGCCTTCAACATCCGGCAGACTCCGCCCTCCTTTGCTAATAAGGTATCAAGAGCAAGTCTGTTCTGCAAAACCATTGATCTGATCGCAACCATTTCAGTATTGACCAGCAGAAATCCATGAGCTGTGTCAGTAGACAACGCATCCACTATAGTGGACAATTTACAAATTCTGTGAGTGTTCAGAACCACTCCCACTCCAGGTATCAGTGCACTGAAAATACTACCCATTATTTCACCTATGCTTTCTCTTTTACTACGCACTAAGCCATTAGTATTTTCACTGCTTCCAGCAACTCCATTCACATTGTATATTTTCGGGAAGACAATGCCAAAATAGCAACTTCCATACCAGTGATCCGGCAATTTGAAATAAGCCTTGTCCCCACAAATATAATAAGTTCCAGGAAACGCAGGCTCTGACCCATTTTTGAAACGCCAACCTCCAATTACCTTGTAATTATGTTCGCATTCACTGGAACCAATGAAAATGTTATTATAATAGCTAGTCTTCTCGCGGTGAAGACATAGCTTGCCTTTCTTTTCAAAATCCAGCAACAGAGCAGGACCCGCCCCACCAGTTGAGGTGCCTTCCATGTTCTCTGCCCACCTTGGTCTTTTCTGACTTTCGTCATTTGCTTTCTTTTGTATTTTAATTCTCCTTTTCTCTGCCATGTTCAGGAACATCTTTTCCTGCTCACGCAAAGAACAAGTCAAGTTATCTCTGTGTGCGTCACCTATGTCAATATCACCAATAGTCAGAAAGTAGTCTCCCATATATCGTATAACGTCGCTTTTTGTATGTACAGGATTCAAGTTCCCACGTATAGGAAGCTCAGAAAAGATCACGTCATTATTAGAGTAATAGTATTGTAACGGTCCTCTTTTGTAAAATAAACTAGCTAAAATGCTACAGGAGATTCCGTATGTCAGCAGCAAATGATGGTATGTCACGCCTTCAGCCACAGAGGTAGGTAGCTTCATGCAGACATAGCAATCTTCAATTTCCATAGTCTCTACATAGTGTATTAACAAGTTTGCGAAAACATTTAAGCGCGTCTTATTTTTAATTCCATGATAATGTAGTTCTCCCTCATCTGATGCTTCTAAATCTTGTTTTGTTTGTCTCAGTGCTCTCTCATGTCTGGCTACACTCTGTGTTGTCAGCTCCTCACTGTCAGTATTTACAATTTCAGTAGGAACAATATTAGTATTTTTGCTCACCGCAAAAGGAATGAAAACTGTTAGTCCTATCCAGAGTAATATCAGTATAACTATACTACATACACATACCTTGCAGCATGTTTTGCAACGACTGCAACTAGGTCTACCATTCACGTTTGAATCAGACATTTTGGCTCAGAAGAAGTTTTTCGACCCCTCTTTGTGTCTTTACACCAGTAGCTTACTTTGTGCAAATTCACGGTGGCTCGTCTTCTTCTTCGGCAGAGTACTCAGGGACGGGTTCTCCGTCGCTCTCATCAGTTAGATCAAGATCTTCCAATTCTTCCAACACAAGTGTCCATTCAGGTGACTTGTACTTTTTGTTTTGTCTTTTGATTCGATCACTCCTTCTCTTGGAAGTATCTTCTGGCTGTTCTGCTATGCGAGCACTTCTCCTTTCTTCTGCACGTTTTTCCTCCACTGTTTTTATTCTCAGTCTCAATTTCTTTATGTATCCAGGCTCAATGTGCTTTCTTTTCTTGAGTCTTTTATTTGGTACTTGGACTTCGTTTTCTTCTCTTGCCCTTTTGTTCTCCTTAGTTTGTGGCAATTCTGTTTTAGTTTTTTCCTCTTCTATCTGACTGTTTCCAGGGCTAGCATCTATTTCTTCTGCCTGGTTACTAATCTGGCCTGGTTCAGGAGAATTTTGTTTTTGCTTTTCAAATGTCTCTGTTTCTGTTTCCTGAACACGTTCTTCTAATCCTATCTGATCCTGTTCAAGCACTTCGATCTCTGGACTTTCTTCTGCTCGAACTATTACGCTATGTCTAGTCTGTCCCTTCCCGATATCAGGAGTCAGTGGAGGAGTATCAATCACTTGTTCTGTATCCTTCACTTGTTCAGTCTCGAGCACTTGCTCCGTATTATTCACTTGTTCTGTATCAATCACTTGTTCTGTCCCTGTCTGACCTTCTCCTTCCTCAGTTTTGATGTGAATCTCAAGATTCTGAGGTTCTTCGCCTGTGCCTTGCTTTTCCTCTCTAGTCCACTCTCTACCTTCCCAAAGTCGCTCACTTGTTCGAATGGGGTCTTCAGTGAGATCAATCAATGGAATCCACTCCTCTGGCCATATGCTCGGCAGCTCGTCTTCAGCTACTTCTGGCTCAGCTTCTTGGACCCCTTCAGCAGGCTGGACTCTTGGTAGTTCGTTTTCAACTATTCTTGGGCCAACGTCTGCTGATTCTGCAGCTCGACTGGTACTGGGCTGTACGTCGTCAGCTACTTCTGGTCTGGCTCCTGCAGAGTCCTCTGCTGGACGCCCTTCTTCTTCAGGCTCCTCGTCTGGTAATACCTTCTGGGTGTGGCTGGCGTGTACCCAGCGTGGAACCCCTGCACACTTTACTGCTGTGGTAGTTACCAGGATCACCTGACGTTTCTCTCCCCACCTTGGCTCCAGGCAGCTCTTCCGAGTATGTTTCTTTATCTTCACCCAGTCCCCCGGGACCAGTTTGTGGAGGGGAGTCGTTGGATTGAGGATGGCGTCTTCTCCGATCTGGCGAGAGATGGAACGCACTTGGTCACCCAATCTTTTGCAGTATTCAAGCACCAAATCATCAGTAATACTCAACAGTTTGCTTCCTGGCACCCATGCTTGTCTCATCACTCTTCCCATAATGATTTCATGGGGACTTAGGCCTGTCTTGCGGTCAGGAACACTTCTGAGTCCCATCAGGACCAGGGGCAGGGCCTTCACCCAGGTCAATTTAGATGCATCACACAGTTTTGCTAGTCTGGTTTTGATAGTTCCATTTATTTGTTCCACTACTCCAGAAGCCTCTGGACGGTAGGCACAGTGAAGCTTTTGTGAAATTCCAAAGGCCTTACAGAGTTCGTCGATCACTTCATTATGAAAATGTGAGCCTTGATCTGATTCAATAGTGACTGGAACCCCGAACCTAGGTATCAGTTCTTTCAATAAACACTTAGCTACTGTTTTTGCGTCATTTTGGGGAGTAGGGAAAGCTTCCACCCACTTTGGAAATAAACAGACCATGACAAGGACATATCGCTTCACTTCACAACGGGGCATGGTGATGAAATCAACCTGTATTCTCACAAAGGGACCCCCGGACCTCCCAATTTTCCCCAGTTCCACCACAGTCTTCTTCCCTGGGTTCATCTTTTGACATGACAGGCACCTCTGGCAGAGGGACTCTGCTACTTTCCTGAACTTTTTACTGTACCAAGTCTGTTGGAACACTAGAATCATGGCGTCCCTACCAATGTGTGATCCTTCATGTATCAATCTCGCCATTGTGCTAAGTAAGTGTCTAGGTAACACAGGCATACCAGTTGGGCCCAAGATGACACCATCCACACGTCTTGGTCTACACCCATCTTCCTTCCACTTCTCTCTCTCTTGCCAAGGTGCCGCCTGCTGCCACTCTTTCACTTCATCCCATGTAGGCACTTCTTCAAACACCTGAAGTTGGCAGCTGGTTCCTGGCCCCCCTCGTTTTGGATTTACGATATACCGATCTCGGGCGCACCATTGGGCCACTCGATCAGCAAAATCATTTCCCAGTGATACAGTGTCCATGCTCTTCTTATGAGCAACACACTTCACCACTGCCAGTTCCTTTGGTAACTGGATTGCCTCTAAAAGGTCTTGAACAACTTTTCCATTTCGAATTGGGGTACCTGATGAAGTCAGGAACTCCCTCTGTAGCCACAACTGGCCAAAGTCATGCACAACCCCATAACAGTACTGACTGTCAGTATACACTGTTATGCGTAGGTTCTTCCCAATTTGGCAAGCTTTTATCATAGCAATCAATTCAGCTACTTGTGCAGACTTTATGTGATATAGATAACCTGCTTCTTCAATTTTGGTTAAGGAGACTACCACATAGGCAGCACTCAGGCCTCCTTGTTCATGTCTCAGACATGAACCATCCACAAATAATTCCTTGTCATGCACAGGCAATGGCGTTTCTTTAATGTCTGGATGTGGCTTGGTATTGAATTCTGTTAAATCAATGCAATCATGCTCATCATCCACCCCACCTTCCATATCCATTGGGTCGGGGAGTAAAGTGGCAGGGTTAAAAATACTGCACCTAACAATGTTTACATTTGCAGCACCCACAAGAATCCTCTCGTATTTAGTCAGCCGACTAGGGGTGAGATACTGAGTCTTTGTTCTGGTCAGTAAAATTACCACTCCATGTGGGACATACACAGTTACAGGATGTCCCATGACAATGGACTCACTCTGCTCTAAACTTGCGCAAGTAGCAGCTACTGCTTTCAGACAACCTGGTAATCCAGCAGCTACTGGATCCAGGGTGGCAGAGAAATATGCCACAGGCCTTCTCGTTGTGCCATGATCTTGTGTCAGGACTGACAACGCACAATTATCACGAGTGTCACAGAATAGGGCAAATTCTTTGGAATAGTCTGGCATTCCCAATGCAGGGGCTGTACACAGACAATCTCGCAGTTTGGTGAAGGCTGTTAAGCTTTCATCATCCCATTCTACAACATCTGGTGTTCCTCTCTTGGTCATTTTTATCAAGGGCCTAGCTAGGACTGCAAATCCCAGAATCCACTGCCTGCAGTATCCTATCACTCCCAGGAACATTCTGATCTCTTTCTGAGTACGGGGTAACTGCATCTTTTGAATTATTCTCAGTCTTTCTGATGTCACTTTCCTGACCCCTTTCTCTATCTGGTGCCCCAGATATTTCACTGATTTTGCACAGAACTGTAATTTGTCAGGGGCCACTTTATGTCCCTTCTCACTCAGGTGATTCAGGAGGGCAATGGTGTCAATCACACAATCCCTATGACTTTTAGACGCCACCAAGAGGTCGTCTATGTATTGCACTAGGACAGAGTTCCCAGGTAAGACCAAAGTTACCAAACATTTTTTCAAGATCTGATTAAAGATAGAGGGGCTCTCTGTGTACCCTTGAGGGACCCGGTTCCAGACATACACGTGACCATTGAAGGCAAATGAGAAAAGATATTTGCTATCTGGATGCAAGGGAATGGAAAAGAATGCATGACATAGGTCTATCACAGTGAACCACTCAGCATCCCAGGGAATCTGATACAGAATCACTGCTGGGTTCGGGACAATAGGGCAGCAGGGGACCACTATTTTGTTGACTTTTCGTAGGTCCTGCACTACTCTGTACTTGCCACTAGGCTTCTTGATGCCCATAATCGGTGAGTTACATGGGCTACTCATTACTTCCTGTATGATGTTTCCTTCTAACAATTTCTGTATTTCCAGAGTGACACCTGCTCTCACTTCTGCATTCACCCTGTAGGGTTTAGTATTGGGGTATACTGCATTGTCCTTGATTGCTATCTGGATGGGGTCCACGTTTTTCATTAACCCTACATCTTTCCCAGTAAAGTCCCATACCTCTGGCTTCACTGCTTCTTGGAGTTCTTGGGGCAAATCCTGCATGGTCATTCGTTTAATTTCTGAGTCAGGTCTGATTAACATTAATTTATAAATGCCGTCTTCATCTGGGGTCTGAATTTCAACACCCTTTCGTGTGCAAAAGATGGTACAATTCATTTTGCACAGCAAATCACGTCCCAGTAAGTTCACTGGACTAGTGTCGCAAACGACAAATCTATGCATTTCCTTAAAGTTTCCAATTGAGATCTCCATGGGCTTGGTAACAGGAGTACTAATCAATTGATTAGATACACCCACTACTTGGATGGCTTCTCCCGAGAGGGGTAGGTTTGGAACTTCCACTGTTCTCACAGTAGAACGGGTAGCGCCAGTGTCCAACAGAAAAGTGACATCATTTCCGTCAACCTTTCCTTCAATGTATGGTCCGGACTGGTCTACCGGCAAGGAGGCGCCAAGTACGCACTCCTCGTCCTCCCCTCTCAGGCCCCGTCAGTACTGGTCATCACAAAGGAAGGTATCATTCAACAGATACTGCGAAGTTGCTGCATTTCTGTTCTCATTGCTTTCCCAGACTTCTATCTCATCACCCTCTGCGCCCTTTCCCCTATGTACTTGCTTAGGAGCTCGGGGCACCTGAACCGTTTTTACCTGTGGTTGAGTCTTTCTTGGTCTTTCTTTCTGCGTCTGTGGAGTTAAATCAGGTGTTTTTGGGTTATCGTCAGGCAAATAAGGACACTCGTTACGCCAGTGTCCAATTTCTCCGCACTGGTGACAGGGAAATTTCTTCATAGCCTCTTCCCTGCTCATTTTGGGCCGGGGCTTGCCTCCTCCCCCACCCCCAGGACTTTGGTTCTGAGTGTTTTTGACCATATTTCTCAACTGTTTTTCCTGTTGTTCTGCGAGCTTCACCTGAGCCCACATGACCTTTTCCTTGAGTGCCTTTTTCTTTTCTGCCATCTCGTCCTCGCAGTACTTTGCGTACCGCAGGACTTCATCTATCTTTTTGGAGTGCCAACAAATTTTGTTATCTTTTATCCACTGACAAATTTCAGGCCTTAAACCGTTTACAAACCTGTAAATGAAGTGCGTCATATCCTTCATCTCGATGTTATCTATACCACTGTATGTTTTAAACACCTGCAACAGCCTTTCATAATAGGAGTGCACTGTCTCGTCTCTCTCCTGCGTGGTTCTATCTATCCTGGTCCAATCAGTTTCCTTTGCTGGCACCTTATTTTTCAAATGCAGCATTACTTGTTCGTATTTTTTCATCACTTCAATCGACGGCTCCCCTGTGCTAGAGTCCCTCGGGTACTCCTCACTAGGCCAGCCTATGGCAATTTTACACTCGGTCCATAGATCTACCGGGACCACAATGTCGAAAAATCCATCCAGGTCTTTCCACAGGCATTTTTGCACTTTTACGAACCTTTCCACTTGCCGGTACCAGTCAACTGGCTTCTCGCGTAATTTCGGGAAATCGTTAGTAAAAGACACAATATCCTGTCTGGACCATGGAACGTGCACATACCTCCCACCTGGCACTTCACGCATGGGGCATAATGTTTCGGGCTTGTCTACTTCTCTCAAAGGGAACTCAGGGGTGGCTTGTCTGGATCGAGCCTCATCTTTCTTTCGTGCCCACCTGCTTTTCCATTTTTCCACGTCTCCCCATTTCTGCAAAACTGCAATCAACTCTTTAATCTGCAACTTTTTCCCTGACACATTCAAGTTCTCTATATCTTTGTCTGAGAATTCTGCTCTGTAAGGTTTTTGCAAGGGCTTGGATTTTGAAATATCTACCCCCATACTAGCTGCAGAGTCTGTCAACTTTTCGTGGAGCACCCTAGTACTTCTGGTAAGGCTTTTACACATAAACAGCAACTCTTCTTCAGAATAGGTGTTTAATCTGTCTAATCCCACATTTCCTGCCATCAATTCCTCTATTTCTACCCTCAGTTTGTAGAGGTCTAAAGGTTTCGTTTGCGGAGTCTGTTTTTCTAATTCACGACTCCAATTTTCAATTTCATCCGGAGTTACCAAAGAAACACTCCTAGTACCTGACGTTGATTCTAATTTAATTTCTTTCGCATTAAAAGGATTATGCCTCTTCTGCACTCCCTTCCCGGTCTGTTTGTTTGGCAGGTCCAAAAACGCAACCTCAGACTCGCACTCACTGGACTGATCGTCTATCAGTAGGGGCTCCTGCCTCAGCGGGGCCATGATAGGGTTCATAACTGGAGGGTTTGGACCTCCTTGATTATTCCCATACAACGGAACCACTGGTCCGATTGTTACCGGAATAGTCAAAGCCTCAGGACTGGTATTTAACTGGGAGATTTTCTGAATTATTTCTGTCCTCTGTCTAGCTAGGGCCTCTTGCTCCCTTTCATCTAGTACTCTTCCTAAGGTTCGGTCAGGTTTTATCTGTGGGGTCAGGTGAGGGGTAAGACTCGGGGCAGTAGGATGCGTTTCACTTGGTCCTCCACCATAATTTGGTTTTGGGAACAAAGTTCCTGTGCCAAATGACCTGCGCTCCTCCCCATATGGAGGCTGCAAAAAGGGCACTCCTGAACTTAGTGGCTTTTCTTCGTTTTCATAAAGAGGTCCGGGGAAGAAGGCTCTTTCACGGGAATATTTTTCCTCCGGGCTCACGGGCACTCTAGAATATATATCTCGTACCTCCGCGGGTCCAGGATTCTCAAAATAGGGCAGTACTTGACCACCTCCCCCCCTACTTAGGGATCTGTCCTCCTCCTTAATAGATGGGCGCTGGGGATTCCCTCCTGTACTGGAAAGTCGGGCTCCCTCATCATAAGGGGGCGGACTTCTCGTAAAGATGTCATCTAATAATTCATCATCTGACTCTCCAAGCGCTCCCCAATGCTTACTCTTTTCTGTCCTTTTCTCTCCCGCAGAAGGGGTACCTGCTGGCATCATGGGAAACAGACCCTCAACAATCATGCTCTGCCTCCATTGTTTCATCCTTTTATCTCTTGTCTCTTGTTTCAGCCTTGGGTACCACTTGGTCAGACCTTTGTCCAACCGGGGTTTCTCTCTTTCAAAAGCCTCAATCTCCCATTCTTCTAATGCCTCATACTGCGTTAGTCTCGGTCGGGGATGCAATTCATTCATTCGGGTTCTCAAATTAAATAAAATCCTGCCATTGAAAGTACCGTCTAACGGAAAAGCCAATATTCCATCATCTTTTGTGTACTTTACCCAATTTTCCAACCACACACAGGTATTGTACCCCCGGTCAAACATCATGAACGAGGCGGGAGTATTCGGTGGTGGGACAATAACGCCCTCTCTGGACTTAATTGGTTTGTCCGTTTTGAAATAATTCTTTACCCTATTTACAAGGGACATTTTTCTCTTAGCTCCGTACATAATATCATATCTATTGGCTTTCCACTGATCCCTTTCAAACCCTTGGTTCCTTGGATCTGGTCTAGTCTCTGGACAATACGAGTGCCACATACGATTTCTACGCTTAACTCTGTTTACAAAGTCACCTCCAATCAGAATGCGCCTTGCAGTTCCGTGCGACCAATGAGGTGCACGCGTTCAAAGAATCTCGGCCAATGGGTGCGCGGCCCCTTCGTGAGACTGTCCTCACGCTCCGGCGCTTCACCCCTCCTTTACAATTCCAGCCCCGCTACCCGCCCGCTGCTTCTACCAATCCCAGCGCGGCACGGAGTGACGTCAGAGATGCTTCGCGGCTGACTCCCTCCCTTCACAAGGTAACGGAAACTTTCTTTCTTTCTAAAGTGCTAGTGCTTGGTTATTTAACAACGAATACACATTCGCCACAGTGCTCAAGTGTCTAGACAGGATAGCTTTGTTTCACTGCAAGTAAACTACTTCCATTTACTTTTCACGCGCTGCGGGTAGATCTCTTCCGCCTACCCTTCACTCTAGCATCGGTGAACCTGTTATTCCCCTAAACTCATCCACTCTTCCGGGATATATCCGAGTCTAAGGTTTCCCAGCGGACCCCTCTGCTTTCACCCAAGCTCCGAGGAACCTGCTACTCTTCCGATGTGACCCTTACTAGGTTACGCCACTATGGGAATTTTGCCAATGAACCTCGTTACTGACATTTATTCACACATGTATTCAGAAAAAAAAAACCCTAGTTAGTGCTTCCCGGTTACCCTAACCTGCACCTAACTTTCCTTAAGCCTGTGACCTCAAGACAATGGATTCTATTCACCACTTGCCTTTTCAATTCCCCGGGGAGTTTGGACAACACTGACTGACACGATTTACAAATGCATGGATTAATACATATAACAAGATAAGAACAAGAATAACAATAATAAAACAGTTCATGAATTTCAGCAGCGTATTCACAAGAGAGTGATCGGGTCCCTCGGAACAGCCGCTCTTATAGCAGCATTAATATACTAGCAGCTACCGACTTAACTAGTCTGACTAATCCTGCCTAACCTTCAACTAGTCCCTAACCATCCTCTGCTAGCCAGAAAAACTGATAGAGCGCGCGAGGTCACCCAGCCAATAATTTCGCCGTTTCCGGCTTCAGGGCCCATATACTTTCAATTTACCATATACATTGATCGGGCGACTTCACGGGCTCTACCAATTTGTGTGTGTTTCCCTACTGTTATTTCTCAGTGTACCCGACTTACCATCCACCGACACGGGTACCTATGACCTCAATGGATCAGGGAGCTAGCTGTAAAAGGAAAGGCAGCAAAATACCAACCCAAAATGACATTCAATACTGTTTGTAAATGACCACGGACAACTGGAAGTTTTAAAAGCTTTATCTAAAGTTCGTTTTCGTTGAGCATTAAGTTTACAAGAATGAGACAATCAATAACCAAGATAACGAAAAGTACATAACTATAGAGAAATAAAGTCAGGGTAATCATGAAAATACTAATATGAGATGCAACAAGAAACGCTATGCATTTAGGGCAAAAGTTCTTTGGAAAATTTAAGTAAGGCCGTTCTAGACCATATCAGGAAATGACAAACTGCAATGCAAAATATGATTTCTAAAAGGTAGGATAACATAGGAACAAGTTTAAGCAAATATGCAATTACCTTTACGTTTCAATAGCTGCGGCAAAAAGCATGGAAAAATCAACATGTGCAAGATGTCTCTTTTATTGAAGCAAAGACAGAAAATTAGAAAGGTGCAAGTTCAAAGAATTTTAAGCAATATTTACCTAGACTGGTGTGAAAACCAAACCCTGGCCACGGGTCAGTTAAGGACAGGAAACCCTCAAGGAAGGATACCCCTCAAAGGACAGCAGGTGCAGAATGGACACCCCGGACAGGACAGGATACCCTCAGATTAGGAATCAGGACAGGACCCTCAGGACAGGACAGCAAAACCCTCAGGACAGGACCGCTCAGGACAGGACCACACCCGCAGTTTGGAAGCAACGCCTGCGCTCCACCCTCTCTGCAGCTATCGATCTAGACTCCGATTGGGTCAGCGAACTCCCAGCAAAGTGCTTCGCCAGCACTTTAAGGTTCAGTAGAACTTTAGTCTATGGTCAATTTCGGACAGAGTGCTCCACAGCTCTCTGTATCTTCAGTCACCTATTGAGTACGATGGGTCAGTGACAGGTCAGCTAAACCAGACAAGTCGGACAATTTCCCTAGGTGAACCCAGGGTAGATATACAGTTTGGGGACGGTGTACCACCCCCCAATGTTGCAAAGTGTCAGAATCCCTCAATTTGGATTGGTCCTAAGGTAGGTTTTGGGTAACACACCAATCATAACACACTATTTGGATGCCTAATTTGCATCTCTGGGTACCGCCTAGCAAGATTGGGGTTCCCATGAGAAACTGCAGGGAAATACAATTGACAATTAACATTGTTGCCGAGTAGGGACACATCGCTCCATTTTCCTGGGTTTTCAGGTCAGTTCTCAGGAGCATCTTGCCCATCTCTGCCAGCTGGCCAAGTTCCACCAGTCAAGGCTGTCAGTTCCCCAGATGGAGGTGCATGCGCAGAAAGGCCCTCCAAGATGGCATTCAGTTCAGTCAGACCCCCATTCCCCGCGGTACATGAAAAGTAAGCGAGAACAAATTAATACATAGATATAACATTATGAAAACACATCACAGGGTTCGTTCTTTCAACTTATCACTATGAAATATACTTATGCAGTCTAAATGTTAGCTGCATGAATACGTACACAAGAGCAGTGGCACGAGCAGTGCCACGTTACTGGCAAAGCTATGCATTACGCATGCGCAACTATTTCCCTCCAACTCTGCAAACACATCAGGACACGTGAGTGTGACTGACGCATGCGCAGACACTTACTTTCAAGCAGCGGCCATTTTAAAAGGACTCGAGTTCATTATTTTAGTAAAACACATAGGCAAGCGTCGGGAAACCTCGTTTAAACATAGAATAAACGTTAGTAAGACGTACAACTTATTACTGGATTACACATAGACGAGGTTCATGAATTCGGCAAGTCGCAAAATATGCGAAGCTTTGCTTCATCACTTGATGGGCTCCCGAGTGAGTTTTACCAGGCCTGTGCAGAAGATCTAGCCCCTAGACTACTAGATGTCTGTGCGGAGGCATATGACTCAGGTATACTCCCGCCCACTCTTAGGGAGGCCCTTATAGTAATGCTTTTGAGCTCGGACAAGGCAGACAATGTCTGTGACTCCTACACGCCGCTCTCCATGACCAACATTTATGCCAAAATTCTGGCAAAAATGATTGCCAGTAGGCTTCAGCCCTTAATTCCTAATCTGGTCCTGCCCAAACTGTCGGGGTTAGTCCCTGCTAGATCAACCATGCACAACCTTCGCACTGTGTTTGCTACCGTGCACTACTTTGGTTTGGACTTCCAGGCTGTGGCGGTCCTACTTGATGCCACGAAGGCATTGACGGCCTGCAATGGGAATATATGTTTACCGTCCTACTGTACCTGGGTCTGCCACCCTATTTCCTTAAGTGGGTTTACCTGTTATACTCTGAGCCACGGGCCCAAATACGTGTGAATGGCTGAGTGTCTGACACCTTCCCAATCTACAGGGGCATGTGACAGGGCTGCGCTATGTCGCCAATCCTTTTAGCGCTCGCACTTGAGCCACTGACCTGTAAATTGCGTCAGCGGCATGCTCAGGTAGCGCTGCTGTTCCATCAATGTCCGTTGGTGGTCTTGTAGTATGCAGATGACATGTTGTTATAGGTTCGAGAGCCGGCCACATATTTATCTGCATTGCTGTGAGAGTACGTAAAGTTTGAATGGTACTCAGGCCTGGGTATCAACTGGGCAAATCAATGGTGTTCCCATTGACAGCTGGTACACGTGAGGTGGATTTGGACTTCCCCCTTGCTTGGTCTACTGACCCGGTTTGGTACCTCGGTGTGCGGCTGCGTCGAGACTCCGAAACGGTAATCACCATGACCTATGGCCACGCCATCACTAAAATCACTGATCGGGTGGCACTGTGGGCCGCTTTCTTTAGCCGATTGAATAGCAGTTATCAAGATGACGATCCTGCCAAAGCTTCTCTATTTGTTTAATAATATTCCAATTCGCCTCAACCTTGCACTTTTTAACACGCTTCAATCAGCCTTGCTCTCCTTTATATGGGGCGGTAAGAAACCCAGCTGCAGTTGGGAAGTGCTGGTACAGCCACATGTAGCGGTGGAGACAGACTTAATCCTCCCTGTGCTGCTATTAGCATCGACCTTGATGGGCGGACTCGGAGGACCACGGACGGAGATCAATCTGGTACTTTGCACAGTGTGGCCCTGGCAGGTCATGGCTAAGCGGGCACAACTGAGCTACCGCTATGCCCTGAAGCTACCGATTGCGGCACACCCACACATCTCTGCCGCGCAGGAGCAGGCGGCACTGCGCACACTGGCAAGCGTAGGAATTGCGAAATTAGGTGACCTGTATAGAAACTGCCCGTTCATATCTCTTACCACTATACAGGAGGGGCGGGGTCCGGATCAGATGTTAGGATTCACTTATGTGTGTATGAGACAGGCTGTCCGTGCAGTATTTCCTGCTTATACAGCTGAACTGAAAACTTTACTGGCACTGCAGGACTTGCTAGCCAAAGTGGCTTGATTACCAGAATATATAATGCTTCAGAGGGAGCGAGACCCCCTAGACAATCCCTCCTATAATAAATGGAACACAGTGCTAGGGGAAACCATCTCCCTGAATGCTTGGACATTTTGCTGCAACCTAACAGGACACCTGACTGCGAACTTTAACCTCGACATCATACACTTCAAATAAATAGATACATTCAAGTGCCAGGGTAGGGGGTGGTAAAGGGGTGTGTTTCTATTGCTGAATGTTTTGTTTTAAATTCATGGAAAGTTGATTGTACTGCATATATATGACCTAGTGGAACTGCTGTGCCCCATACTTGGGTTGTATAATTTCATTGTCACACTCTGCACAATAAAAATTAGAAAAATATATATATCCCCACATATGGTATGGTGCACCCTGCCTTAGGTCTATAAGACCTGCATTGGAAGTGACTTACATGTACCTTGTGCAGTGTACGGAGGTTTGGCACAAAGAGCTTTGTAACATGTGAATCTTCAGTTTTCTCTGCACCAAGACACACAGCCATGAATGACAGTTTGCATATTCTTGGTGTGGGGTCTCTGGGGTGGCTTAATTTGTGCTTTAGCCCCAGTGGACCCTCTTCAGCAACCATGCCCTAGGTACCAGGTGTACCATTTACTAGGGACTTATATGGGTGGCTGAAGTTCTGCTGATCATGGTAAAGTTTTGGGAAAGAGATCTGGCACCGGGAACCTGATTAGCGGGGAACCAGTGCACTTACAGTATGAAATAACATCAGACATCAAACAAAAAGTGGGGTCTAACCATGTCAATTAAGGCATTTTTCTACGGATGCCATGACATTGTTTTTCCTCCAGAAAAAGTTGTAAACCTCACAATGTTCCTAAAAACATTTTCTTACTATTTATGTGAGACAAATCTCCAGAAGCTGTGTGGTCCACAAGATTCCTACAAGTCAGTCTTTCCACAGGAATTCCGATGAAAAATGTGCTCCACTAGTGTGGCTGGCCCTAGTGTCACCAGCACAACCATCCCAACATGCACCTGAAACATCACATCTCATCTAGTAAAATGCACCTTTTTTTGCAATGTGGATAGCTGTGGAATTTGGACTTTAGCTCAGCCACCATCCAAGGAAATGTACCAAAACCAGGCATTTCTGAAAAGCAGACACCCAGAGACGTTCAAGGTGATGTGACTTGCATGCATGCCATGAACATTGAGTAAAAGCATTCATTTTCCTAATATTTATGTGTGACACATTTCTGGAAGTAGTGTGGATCCACAAAAATCCTACCACTGATTGCTACCACAAGTCCATAAGTCTCCAGATAACAAATGTATTCCACTTGTGTTGGTGGGCCTGTTGCCAGTGAGAGAAAGCACCCCTAAATAAGACATGGAGACATAACATATCACCAATTAAAAAACACCTTTTTATTGCAATGCAGATAGCTGCATGTTAGAAATGGGGTCTATAATTGGCAGAGGTATACACCTTTGTCCAAGTAGGAACCCCTGTTTTTAGTCAGGGTAAGGGAGTTACACACTCTAAATAACCCCTGCTGACCCTATTCGGAGCTTGGCATGAGCAGACCAAAGGCAATGTGTACAATATTTGCAATCCAGACACACAGTAACACAGTGAAAACAACACAAATGGACACCACACCAGTTTTGAAAAATAAAGTATCTTTATCTAAACAAAACAAGACCAAAACAACAAAAATCCACAAACATATATCAAAATAGTACTCAAATACAGATACTTGCCCCACCTGGGGCTATTACGATGTTGTGACAGGCATGGATCCAAAGTACGGCTCCAACCGCGAGGTGCGAGGCATTGGGCACGGAGTCACATGGACCCTCGGGCACGGAGTCACACAGACACTCAAACAACAGTACTTGGAAAACAAAATATATGGACGATGCACAGTGTTGTGGAGGTGAGGCGTGGGTGCCAAGTTTGAGCGCTTTACATCAGCACCAGTTACGTCACACAAGGACACATTAATTTTCTGGTACGAACAGATGAAGTTATTTGCCCAGAATCACAGGATGTTGAGCCGGTGCCATCACGCCGAGATTTGTCCCTGGTCCCCCCAGCTCCAAAGTCGGCCCTCTGGCCTGGCCGTTATGCCACATCCTGTATATAAATATCATCAGAAAACTTCGGAATGCAGCATCTTGATGCCAAGACACTCCCTCTTTTATGACAAGCGGGACACCTTCTTTCCAGTAACAACACTAACACAAGGCTTTGTTTTCCAATTTATTCAAAGTTGCTCAAATGCTCAGCAGTGCCCTCCAGGTGTCGCTGCTCCCTAAATCACGACATCCATGCCTCCTTTACGTTTTCCTAAGCGTCTCCGACTGACATATTTTTGGCCCCTAACAGGCCGCATTAGATATCATCCTTTGACTTGTAACTTTCATTCTAATGGAGAGTTTTCAAAAGCAATATCTGTGCAGCTGCAAAAAGTTTTAGTGGAGGTTTACTGTGCAGTACTTTTTATGAAGTGGTAGAGAAAGAGAACTCGCCTTTAAGCTGCAGAAGTATGTTGACAAGTACCGGCTCGAGCAGTCTCTGTGAGTACCAAGCACCGATATGCATTTTGCTCTCAAGCACTTTGCGCCGTTGCACTACCCGATCTCTCCTCTTTAATAGTTTGCAGCAGTGACGTCACTAGGAGGATGCGGGGGGTGCGGACCTCACGGGTGACACAATGAGTTACCGCACTGGGTGAAACCAACCCTAGTGACACAGCCGGATAGTCTGAGTTAAATTTCAAAGGCAACTTGTGTGGTTGGAAAAATCATTGTTGCAGGCCGACTAGTAGCATTTGATTTGCAAACCCTGGGCACATTCAGTGCACTTTACTAGGAGCTTACCAGTAAATCAAATAAGCCAATAATGGATAACCAGTCATGATAACAATTTCACAGGGAGCACTTGCACTTTGACACTGATCAGCAGTCGCAAAGTTACCAAAACATCTAAGCCATTAAAACTGAAATCCAGAACAGCATGAAAAATTCAGGAGGTAGAGTAAAAATGTATGGGCAATCCAGGCTAAGGATGCCAAGTCTAACACTGTGGAATGTGGGCCTTGGCTCAGACCCCAATGAGAGAAACCTATAAGACCCATACACTCCTAAAAAGCAGACTCCCTGGAGTGCAGGGTGTATTTGTTACACAGAATGCTTGCAAATCTTAAACATTGACTAAACACACCCATTTAACCTGCATTTTATGAAGTTCTGGAAGCTGTGGGAATCCGTAAAATTCCTGCCACTCAGTATTTCCAAATTTCTCCTGATAATCACTCCACTTTTGCGACTGCAATAGTGCCCGTAAAAAACATATGCCCCAAAATGCACCTGACAACATCAAATCTCATCTAGTAAAGTTCAACCTTTGTGCTATGTGGGTAGCCTTGGAATTTTGGCCCTAGCTCATCCACCACCCAAAGAAACCTACCAAACTCAGGTATTTCTAAAACATAGACACCTAGGGGAGAGCAGTGTGGTGTGACGTGTGTATACCATGTTTTTTCCCCCCAGAATGCCTCATAAACATTCATCTCTGGGTCACTAACACCCATTTCCCTCACATTTCTGCAAGAGAAGTTCTGAAAGCTGGGCGATCCACAAACTTCTTTTGACTCAGCAATCCCACACATTTTCAGATAAAAATGTACACCACTTGTATGGCCTAGCGGATGTGACACAACATTTGTGGGAGGCAGTGGACAATTTGGGCCCTACCTCAGCTGCTACTAAGGGAATCCTACTAAATCCAGACATTCATGAAAAGTAGACAGCCGGGGAGTTTGGGTTCCTGTGAGCATCCAGGATCCTACACTGTTTTATTTTTACCCAGAAGACTTTCCTATCCTCAAACTTTAGCTAAAACCAGGAGTTTATTTGCAATCCAGGTACCTATGGAATTTGAGCCGAAGCTTTGCCGCCACCAACAGAAACCTACCAAACTCAGACATTTCTGAAAAGTAGACATAGAGGGGAGTTCAGGTGGTGTGACTTGTTTGAACTCACAATGGTTTTTCCCCTTTTTTTACCTGGAAGGCATTGGACACCTCAGGTCTGGCTACAAACACCCCTTTTCCTCATATCTCTGTGAGAGAAAGTTCCAGAAGATGTAGGGATCCACAAGTTTCCTACCACCCTGTGTTTATATATTTCTCTTGAAAAAAAAGGTATACTAATCGTTTAGCTGATCTAACGCCCGCAACAGGAGAACAAAACAGGGACCACAGGAAGATCATTTAGACTTCACAAGGTCCTTGTTAGATCTGTTCCTTTCATTAGCAGTAGGCCCAACCACACGTGTGAGGTATCTTTTTTACGGAGAAATGGGTAATTCTGGGTAGTTGAAATTTTGTGGATCCTCCCAGCTTTCAAAGACTGTGAGCAATATTCTACTGCCCCATCAGAGGTGGAAAATGGCCCAATGCCACAGTGGACCACTGCCCTCTTTTTTGATTTAATTTCTAATTACCTGATGTATAGTGGACTTTCTGCCCCCTCAGACAGTGCTTTTTAAAGTCAATTTAATGTTAATCACATAATATGTGGTGACAGCTGCGCTGTAAAGCCAGTCCTAAAAACAGCTTGCTATGGGGGGAATGGTGACCATAGCAATCTAGTGCTCGAACTTCAGCCCAAATTATGCCCTGTGACCAGTCTTTCAACCTGCCTGCTGGCAGCAAGCATTATGACATCTCAACGCAACTGTAATAAGTTATTACAATTGAGAAGCTACGTAATTCCGTTCTGACAGGTGAGTAGTGACATCACAAATCAACTGCAATTAGGAAATAGGGGCCACATGTACAAAGGCCTTTTGTGGTCACCCTTTGCAAATGCAAAAATTACTTTTTACATGTACAAAGCCCTATTTTCAGTTCAGTAAATTATTGTATTGTCACAAATTGGGTTTGCAATCCAATATTAGCAAGGGGTGGATGTAGGGCTCCCCTTCCTAACACCGAATCGCAGTGGTATGTGTGAATGTTTTGAGACCAAACTGTGGTCACTAAACATTCGCATTTTTCCACCGTCTTTAAGTAGGTGGTAAACCATTCACAAATAAGAAGGGGGCCCCAAGGGAAGGTTTGTAAAATAACAATTTAATAGTAGGCAGTCGTTCTACGGCCAATGCCTGCTCGTAGAAAATGTATAAAACAAATTTTAATTTCATCCTATTTTCTTTAAGGAAGATTGGATGCATTTAAAAAAAAAAAGATTGCTTTATTTAAAAGCAATCATACACATGATGGTCTGCTGAACCCAGCAGGCCACCTTCCCTGTGAATTAAGGGATTCCCAAAGGGCCGCGAACTGAGACCTACCTCATCAATTTTCATGATGTAGGTCGATTTGCGACCCTTTGGGAATCGCACAATGTGTCAAAGACACACTTGTACTTTGATGTTTGTGACTACCAAATAGCGAATCGCAAACATTTGCTATTTGGTAATCACAAACATATTACCTTTGTACATGTGACCCTTAAGCTTTTATAAAGGGATTGCAGACTCCCATGTATTATGATTTGACTCTGCAGGAGCCTGTACGTGTCTACTCTAGGACATCACTAAAGAACACTATTTTAACCTTTGGTCCATAGCATTCTGATTAAATTTATTAGATAACTCCACCAACAAAGCAATGTTGTGACAAAGCAAGAGATTTGGTAGTGCTAGAGTGAACACAGGGTATTATATTGCCCTAGGTTAGCTTGCACTCCTCTCAATAAGGGGATGAAAATGTCACCATCTTGTAAGATAATGAATGCCCCTTCAGGGTCCTGTGCTGATGGATATAAAAAAATCCTGCAATCCAGAAAGGTTTTTAATAAAGCAACTGCGGGAGGGGTATGTAACCTTTACAACGAAACTTTTACAACGACCTACCATTACAACGCAACTTTTACAACGCATACTATTACAACGCATTGCTCTGGGGGCGCTCTAGGATAGGGAATAGGTTAATTTACTATCCAATAACCTTCCCTAGTGTCCACGGGGACTGGAGTTGGAATAGTAAATTAAACTATTCACTATCCAGCACCCCAAAGGGCAAGGCATTGTAATGGTATGCGTGGTAAAAACCGCGTTGTAAAGGTAGGTGTTGTAAAAGTATGCGTGGTAATGTCATACATCGGGTGGAGGCTTCTCTTCCTCCCCCTAGTTAGGTTATTGTTTACATTTTAAAGTTAAGTGAAGCTTTTATTTTCTACTTACAATTCACTGTGCCAGATACAGAAAATAAAAACACATTTAGCTGTCGAAAAAAAAGATGCATACTTTTATTTTATTCTACTTTAGTGTTTGTCAGATAAAAGTGTTCAAACTCATATCAAACTTTTAATGTTAAAGTACAAAGTAACCTAATTTCACCTCTTCATAGTACATGCTTTTTACAAGATCACATTCTGTAAAACATTTCATCCTGGTTCTAATAAAATTATACCTGTCAAAGGCGTACCGATACATCGGTTTTGATAGTAGTTTCACACCTTATTTCTTTGAACTGTTTGATTTTCCCCTTCTGCCTCCGATGGAATACAAGAGGTGCTATTTTACATCTGAAGAGAAGTCGGGCAACACAATTTTTTATCTCACATTTCTTAACTTATGTATGTGCATTTTATTCATAAAGTAATTCATTCTAGCTTCCATTTTCCACATGCTTTTGTCATTCCTCGATTGTGTGTGTGAACTGAAGATGACAGCCCCAATGTCATGTCACTTTTTACAGCTGTGCAGACTGACCTCAAGGAGCCAACGTCTTGTGCGATCAGCAGAAAAATATGAGATCTCACAAGACAGGGGCGAATCATGGGGTCAGGGCATGCGCTTTCCAGCAGCCTGGTTGCACCAGGTCCTTCCTTGTTATCCTGAAGCTGAGCTGCTGCTGCTCATGACCGAATCTGGCAGTGAGGGGCTACGTTTCAGAGGGAGTCAAGGTCGAAGTAGTTTATTTCAATTAATTAAAACCATAACATTTTACACAACTAGACCAATAAAGATGACAACATTCATTAAATATGAACACATTCTTTCTAGTATTAAAATATAGTTTTGAACAGTTTCAGTTTCATAAAAGAGCTGATGCTTGCATATTAGGATATTCACTGCAATCAACTCCAATACAATAGCTTTATCGGTTTGTTAAAGTCTATTCCTTTTCGTGCCTTTATCCATGTTGAAGTGCTAATGTGTTCGTGCAGAATCACCTTGAGTCTTAAAATGGAATCAATTAATTAAAATGACTCCATACCCCTCCTATTCCACCTTTTCCAAATTTGTATGCTGATATGCTTGTGTAAGGACGTTTAAACTGCATTATAGTGATAACATTAAACCAGGGTACTTCCGCAAGGTGCAGATGTCATTTTAAATAGTTGACAGACTACGTAATATTCATCAGACCCCTCGCTGTCAATAGGTGATCCGCTTTAAGGAACAATTTTATAAAAGCTGCTATCATTTGAGCAGTCTCCCCTTTCGTACAAAAGGTTAAGGCATGCCGACATGTTCTGATGCCATACTAATAAAAAATTATTTTCAGTAAAATCTTTCGTTCAGGTAATACATTTGGACAAATCGATAACATATGAGTCAGGCTTCATCATGTAGTTGACATATTCTGATCTTAGTATCCTGTGGTTTCAGTCATAATTTAGGGGTGTATTCTATTGTTTGACATAAGCCACAACAAAGATGAAGTAACTTATTTTTGTAAAATGATCTGTGTAAAGTTAACTATTTCTGTGCATTGCCGTAGTCGAATCTGCTGGTGATCAGGGCGTCTGTCTTCGAGGGGGATCCATTTGAAGGTCTTATGTAGGAGGCAGAGGGTGTGGAAGTAGGAGGACGAGACAGATTTGATCTGGTGGTCCATTTGAGCTCGGAGTCCAGGATGATTACCAGGTTGCGTGTGTGGTCCGTGTGGTCCGTGGGGTCGGGCGGGCGGACTTCCGAGGGCAGGGGGCCACCAGGTGTCAATCGAGGCATCGGGGGTAGATGGAACAAAAGACAGAAAATCTTACTTTGTGCAGAATTGAGAAAGGTCCCGAACTTTCCAGGGAGGTCTGCTGTACCATAGCAAAGGGTTGGAATAAACTTGGCTTTTATTGCTGCAAGTAATGACTGAAAGGTTGAGCTTTGCATTTTTCGTTGTATTTGCTGGAAAGCTGAGATTAGGGAAGGGATTTTTGGTTTCGATGAATTCTGATGGAGTTGATACGCTAGTCGATTTTGTATCCAAGCACCAAGATATTTATATGACACCTCAAAGAATTGGCTTCCTACCCAGCGACAAGCGACACTTTCTATGTATTTTCCTGCCGAAAACCACGATGGTTTTGTAAAAGGAACAGTCATTTAATTTTTGATTCAGGAAAGGTTTCGATGGTTAAGTAACCTTTGGAGTCCAATCCCAATTCGGTTCAACAGGACTAAATCATCAGCGTATTGTAATGAGGTCACTTTGATCTCTGCCAGATTTGGAGGTTGAAAATTGGCTGTGTCTAAATAAGTGCTAAGATCTACCAAAAGAAGATTTTTAAAAATCGGCGCTAAGGCACAGCCTTGCTTCAGGTTTCTTTTTATGAGGATCTTATCTGTCAAGTCACTGTATTGCATGAAATAAATTTGTGGGGATATCCCAGTTAATTAGCTCTTTCCATAATAGATTTCGGTGGACATAATCAAAAGCTTTGGAGAAATCCTTGAAGCATGTGTATAAAAGTTTTTGCTTTTTTTACGTGATCATAGTAAGCACTACTGCGTTGTCTACAGTACTGGATTTTGGTCTAAAACCTGGCTGGCTGGATGAATGGGATTACATTTTTCCTTTCAGCCCATTCTTCCGGGTCAGTCAATATGATGCCTACAAATATTTTTGAATCTGTGTCCATAAGAGCAATCATACGATAGCTATCTGGGGAAGAGTAGGGGCCTTTCTTACATATTGGTTTAAAGATGGAGCCGCACCATGTATGAGGGATTGCCTCTGTGGCTAGACAGAAGTTAAAAAAGGTATGATAGTGACTGCTCCAAAACTTCTGATCTTCTTCATAGATGGCCACGGGGAGGCCATTTGGGCAAGGTGCACCATTTCCTCTGCTTTTCCCAATACTACTTATGATTTCACTTTGGGTAAAGGTGAGCGGTGTTTCATAATGAATATTAGTGATGTTTGGTACATGCGCATCTTGTGTGTCATATAAGGCACTTATGTGTCTTCGATGCTTTTTCTGTTACATTATTTCCGACTGAACCCATAGAGTGTCTGTATAGTTTATTAGTGTCCATAATGATTTTGAACTATATCTGCACTCTTGCACTAAATCTATTTAATTTTGGTCGGTTTTACCCCTTTTGACTTCCCAAATGGCTTGTAGACGTTTCACAATTCTCAGAGTTTTATTTGTGCCTGGAGACCTGATTGGGAACTGATGGATTTAATTTCCTTGTCCAGGGCCCTTCGTTGTTGTTTAAGAATTTTTTGTACAAGATTGAATTCTTTGGTAGTTTCTTATGGCGGAGTGTTTGAGATGTTGGAGCCCCGAAAATAATACATTTTTTGTCTTGGCAGTTGTTTCTCGAGGCACTAAGTCTGGTTCTAATTCTGTGTTTGTTTTTCTCATTACCCTCATTTCTCTACTAGATTTTAATTTGTTCATTTTTTGGATCAAGAACTCAAATATTTATAGTGACAGGTTTACCAAGCAAGTAGCAAATTTGCAGCCATAGAATTTCTCCATGAATGGATGCAAATTTAGAACTGTTTGGACTTCCAAATATTGGCAGTAGTAGTCTTGGAAATCTGTGCCAGAGTCAAGTTTTCAGGCAAACTACTGAAAATCAAACAAGCAAAAGGTGATGTGATGAAAGATTGCAAATAGTCTAACCAATGTCAATCAATCGGCTTGTATTTTAAAACATCCTTTCTCCGTCCACTGTGCCAAAGAAGGCAGGATTTACGGGTTGGCAGATGGAGAAAAGGAATGCAGGGTGGGGAGAACTTTACATCCACCACACTGCCTTTACTCCACCCATCAAATGTAGAGAGATCCGCTGGTAATGCAGTCATCTCCATACATTGGCATGAGCTGTTGTATTGATGGCTCCTGTCAGTGAAGGAAAAAGTTTGACGGATGGCTCTGTCGACTGCCAGCAGTCAAACTTCCAAAGTTTTTAATTTTTCAAAAATAAGTTCCCAAAGCGGAGTTTGTTTTAGAAAAACAACTCAACTAATGGCCTCCACACCATGTGAGTTTTCTCCCATAGTGTGGTGGCTGTTTTCCTTTTTTATTGTCCCTCAGCACCAGGATATACCTGGCAGTGATGGACAATCAAGATAAAACAATCCTGCCATTCATTCTAAATAGGGCAGATAGTCGAATTGCTTACCTCCAAACGCACCTGCTCCACCGTGCCATTGGAGGAAGTGTTACACAGAGAGAGTACATTTTACTCTGTCACCGTTAAACTTGCTGGCTGGCCAACTCAAAAACAGAACTTGAGTTCGACCTATATGGTACTCCATTGTGATAGAATACCTCATGGGAACAGTCCATCCCAAACCTCTCATCTTACCAAATAACCCTGCATCCCACCGCTTTTTTAGTTGGGAAATGCCCCTGTAATTGGCAAAATGAAAAGGAGACTTTTGTCTGACACACATAAGCAGAACCATTGTTTCTATGTCCTAATGATTTGCTTTTGTTTTACAGACAGTAGATGTGTTATTGACTGTGTTCTGTTACATAAAGGGTGCGCTTGAAAGACAGCTGATGTTGAAACAAGTGAATCTACGTAACATATGCTGCTCATTACAGACCCTTCTCAGCATTACCACAGACTTCTTCTCCACTTGTCTCACCCCTCTTCATTGCTCTTTCTTTGAGTCAGCCTTTCTCCTATCACTCACTCAACCATTTCTTGCATAGCCTGACCCCGGTTATGCTTATGCCTCAGGTTCCCAGCACTCAACCCTGTCTCTATTTACTCTATAAAATCTCTATAACATCAGTACAGTGTCTCCTCAGCCAAAGCTCCCTGTTCTTTTAACAGTTACTTTACATCCTTCAGTATCAGTGAAGTACATTTGAAAGGAATGATCTCTTTGAGTCAGTGTACCTCACTTATACTCAACATTCATAAGGTGTCACTGACAGCACAGAGTACATATTGCAGCAACGCCCACCACATTCGCCCCTCCTGATATGTAGCAATTCTTCCTTGGCTGACCCACAATTCTCAAAAACATTTTGAGTACATCATCTGCTCACTACTAGTGACTTAAGCAAGACAAATCTAATGCACAGATGTATGTAGGTGAGAGCAGGGTCATAACACATTCTCCTGCTGACCCTGTCATGCAGGGTGGGCCTACTCTTTAGTAGCTGCCATTCAGCTTAAGCCCTGTGAATATCTGTGAGATATGGGAGTCTCTGGACCCAATGTCTCACTGGGCAAGAGGACACAGCACAAAGGACTGTTGTTCATATTGTGTGGAAAAGTCAGCTTTATTGAGTCAGGTGCACACATAACCTTAACAAATTCTCAGTAAATGCCTTACAAAACTAGTTACCCCAAACGACAGCTTAACTGGGATCCTCTTGTACCGCCCACCAGGCCCTCTGAACCACTTACACTCCTCACTACCCTCGCAAGCGGCCAATTTGGCCATATCCTCCTCCAACTTCTCGGTACTTGTCGATTTTAATATGCACTTTGATGACTGCTCTGACAAGACCACTAACGAGTTAGTCTCCAGCCTAGCCTCCATCCAACTGGAACAACTTATTAAATCCCCCACTCACAATAAAGGTCATCTGCTCGACCCTGTTTTCAGCAACTGTTCCAACCTGTCGGTTGGTGCCATCACACACCTCCCCTGGACTGATCATTTTCTCATTCCCCTCACCTAGTCCACCCACAAAACCACCCTAAGTACCCCTACCTCACGGAAAAGGAGAAACTGGTCAAAACTCCCTCTAGAGCAGTGGGAGAACCTATTAACCACCACTAAACCTTCACTCTCCCAGGACCCCTTACTTGATATCGGGAAATTTAATAAGTGGATCGAGGACTCTCTCGACTCGATTCTGCCAATCAGGAAAACAGTATTAAAAAGAACACGAGAAACTGCCCCTTGGTACTCTGAAGAACTCAGGGAACTAAAACATCAGTGCAGAAGGCAGGAAAGAAAATGGCGCCTCCAATACACCATCACTGACAAAACCAGATATAAGGAAGCCATAAGGGCGTATAAACCTGGGATCACTACAGCCCAATCCACTTACTACAGAGGAAAAATCATGTCCGCTAGATCTAAACCAAAAGAAATTTATCAAATTGTTAAAAGCCTCTCCAAAATCTCCCCCCTTGCAGCCTCAGCCGATAACCCTATGGTTCGCTGCAATGACCTGGCCGACTTCTTCTACAATAAAATCAACAAAATATACGCTTCCTTCACGACCTCAGCCCCTGAGCCAAGTATCAGTGAGCCCCAGCTCTCAACAGATACAATACTTCCCTCGCAAGTAACTCTGAGCAACTTCCCACCACTTGATCTAGAATCACTTCAACCTCTCATGCAACAAATAAAATCAGGTTCCCCGTCCGATCCAGCACCCCCCCTCACGATGACCCTGGCTAGCCAAGCCATCTTCCCTACCCTTACAGAGCTATTGAACCGCTCCCTGCAAAAAGGAGTCGTACCCCCTATCTGGAAACAGGCGATGGTGAAGGCGCTAGTGAAAAAGCCCAATCTTAATTTAAACGACCTTAACAACTATCGACCCATTTCCCTGTTACCCTGGACAAGTAAAATACTTGAGAAACATGTAAATCTCCACCTAACAAAACACCTCGAAGAAATTATTTTACTGGATCCCACCCAAACAGGATTCCGCCCAAAACACGGCACCGAAACGGCCCTTCTAGCCATGATGGAAGAATCCAGGAGGATTCTAGATCGAGGGGGATCGGTGGCAGTGGTCCTCCTCGATCTCAGCGCCGCATTTGACACGGTGTGCCACAAAACTCTGGTGCAACGACTGTACGATCTGGGAGTCTCCGGAGAAGCTCTTGCCTGGCTGAGATCCTGTTTGAGTGGAAGGACCTTCCAGGTCTTCGATGGAGACTCCTGCTCCACCAGTAAGTCTCTGAGCTGCGGGGTGCCTCAGGGATCTTCCTTAAGCCCCACGCTGTTCAATGTGTACATGAGACCGCTGGCTGGGGTCGTCCGCCAATATGGTATCAAGATCATATCATATGCGGACGACACCCAGCTCGTGGTCTCCCTCGCACAGAAGAGCGACGGGCCCCCGCAGGTCAACTTGGCCGCCTGAATGGAAGAGATGAGAAGATGGATGACGGCATCTTCCTTAAAATTAAATGGTGATAAAAACCGAAATAATGCTTCTCGGCCTCCCCTCCCCCACCACCATCACTCAGCTATGGCCCCCCAGCCTGGGCCCACCCCCACCTCCGAAGGAGGACATCAAAAGTCTAGGAGTCTGGCTTGATAAGACCCTTACCCTCAACACTCAGGCAACAAAAACATCAGCAACTTGCTTCGGGCTAATCTGGATGTTAAGAAAAATCCTCCCACTCCTACCCCTTCAAGCCAAACAAGTTGTCATTCAGGGCCTTATCCAATCCCGGCTCGACCTCAACAATGCCCCAGAATACGTTTTGGAAAAGCTTCAGCGAACCCAGAACTGTGCAGCCCGCACCCTACTCCAGATACCTCGCAGAGAATCAGTCAAAGCAGGAATTCGATCTCTTCACTGGCTCCCTGTCAGGGACAGAATAACATTTAAGGCCCTCTGTATTTCCCACCAAGCCTTGTATAGAGCCAGCCCGGAAATTAACCATTCTCTTCTTACCCCCTACTGTCCCAGTAAACAACTTCGATCATCGAATGCTTGTCTTGCCGTAATTCCCCGAATCAAAAGGTCTAGGGCCGGAGGCAGGCCCTTTGAGCTCAATGCCGCCAAGCTTTGGAACTCCCTTCCCTTTTCCCTAAGATCTAACCAGATCCTCTTGTCCTTTCGCAAAGAACTAAAAACCGTTCTCTTTAAAAACGAATCCCCCCCCCAGTCCCCTCAGAGTATTAATGCCCTCTACTTAGCGCTTGGACGCCCTCGGGCAGCAGCCGCGCTTTTACAAATCCCCTTTTCATTTCATTTCAATATACATAGGTGATCAGCTACCAACTGTCATATCCCCCACCCCTAATTGTCATATCCCCCACCCCTAATTGTCCCTCCCTTGCAAATCCCCCAAATTCGATTGTTCACTTCCTCTACGCCATGAACTAAATTAACTTCTTATAACTGTAACATTTCAAGTGTCACCTTCCTCCCCACTCTCGTTGAAACTGCTTTCCCCCGTGCCAAAAACAACCTGAACAATTTTGTAGAAGACACCACAGTGCAGTGTTCTTTGGTCCCCCAGTCCCATGCTGACTTATTGTAGGAGGATGGCTCTCTATTTAGTCTACTTAAACAAAGTACACTAGGCCGAGTGTTCAATGGATCCCAGAATGATACACAGAGACAAAAGTAGATAATACTAACACTCGATTTGTGGTAGTGTGGGAGAGCAGTTAGGCTTATCAGAGGGTAGTGCTAAGCATTTGTTGTATTCACAGACGCAATAGATGAGACACACAGTCATGAATACATCTGATAACATAGATGTTTGTGTGAATTTTCAGGCCAAGAACTTTGTTCTACAGTAAGTACTTTTTAAGATATGTATTTTTCAAGATCGTAAAATGTATCAGGTGCACAATTACGCACCATTGCAGTTCATTAGAAAAAATAGAAAAATGCTGAAAAAAATCAATAAGAGGGATCTCAAGATTCACCTTCTGGATTTAAGAAAACAGTAGGGCCAGATCCAATGTCCCACCAGCAAATTTTCAGGAATGTCTCAGATTCTGCTTGAAGCAGGCTGCTGAGGTTGTTTGTATCTGGTGCACTACGAAGAAGGTGGCCAGTTGAATACACACTGCACAAGGCAACTTAAAGGTAAGTCTGGGGAATCCTACTCAAGGGAGAAGGTTGCAAATGCCTCAGGCCCATGGGAGCACAGCAGGTTCGTCATTACCCCTGCCGGGTGGGCTGGGTGCAGAGCTGATAGGTCATTCGGGCAGCGCATATCAAGATGTACTTTCGGTCAGGAGCAGACAGCTTGGAGAGGTGGTTCCAGGACAGCTGGGCCACTCACAAAGTGGATCTCATGGGTATCAACATCCCTCTACAGGTTCTTACTTCTTGGGTAGTTGTAGTCTGGATTGGACTCTTTGTCTTGGTGGATGCTCTGGGGTTCTTGGAGGCCTCCTAGTTGCAGGACCAGACAGCACACCATAATTGCCGAGTTCTTAAGGCAACAGGCAGGATTTGGTGCCAATTTTCTGCAGCAGAGCTTTACTCCTCGGCTCAGCAGCTCTTCTTTGCCCTTATTGTCTCCGTGTCCATCAAATCTAAGTTGCAAGCTTCAGGGATGCCACCCGTTGCGGCTCCTGCATGTAAGTTCTCTGGGGGGAGGATGTTGACAGATGACGGAATAGGGAAAAGTAAATAAATAAATAAATCCTTTCCCGTCATCTGTCAACATCGTCCTAATACCCGGCCCACCTCCCCACCGCGGAGGGTTCTATTACTCTGCAGTCAAAGTTGCAACCAAAACTGGGCACAAAGTGGAGGGTACGGCAAAATTAATCCGATTTCCCACACTTCTTGTGGGAACTGGCCTACACAGTTGTCCATAGTGGGACACCGAAGACCCCTGACACTGCCTCTCTGATCTGCATCAGATACAACTCTGTCCTCATTCTGGATAAATGCACTACACCCCCCTGGAAGAACTGTGGAAGTTTAAAACTCAACTCTGAATGTGCTATTCTGCCAAACCTTCTTCTCTGTAGATGTTTGCATCTCCCTGTTCTACTTCCTCCTGGCCCTGTCAATGGCTGCCTGTCTGCTCCCCTCCATACCCTTCTTAGTATCCATCCAGAATATTTCTGCCCATAGCCTCTTCACCTTTTTGAATTCTACCTTAATCACTTTTATCGAGGCCAAACCTTTTTCTCTCAAACTAAGTCATTCTCGCCCAAGCGAATGACTAACAAATCTGAGCAGCTATTTACGTCTATCAATCTGTCTAGCCAAAGCAACAACTCCTTCCATTACAGACCCCTTTTCCCTATGCATGTTTTTCTGCCCATTTCACAAATGAGTGACCCACCATCCACACTGTAATGTGCTACTGCTGGGAGCCTGAAGAAGCATCTACAAACAAAACAAATGCATTAACTTGTGCTCCTTGCCGCACCATCTCTATCGCACATACTTCTAATCACAACCATAAGACCATCTCCCCATGTGCATTATCCTTGGCATGGACCAAGGCTGCCTGTTTGCTTCTGCTGTTGCCCCCATCGATTGTGTCCTGTTATCATTCTCTGGCAGTTCCACATACTTCAGGGCTTTCCTCAAGACTGCCAGCAACTTGAAGTATGTCACCCTACCCCACTTCCAGTGACTGAAAACCTCTGTTCCCCTTTCCAAGCTTCCTGTCTGGTAGTGCCAACATTAACAAACAGGACAAAAATGCTGAATCGGATAGGCACA
Organism: Lissotriton helveticus; assembly: GCF_964261635.1. Classification (NCBI taxonomy): domain Eukaryota; kingdom Metazoa; phylum Chordata; class Amphibia; order Caudata; family Salamandridae; genus Lissotriton; species Lissotriton helveticus. Next base: position 1,696,832,130 of record NC_136061.1, on the reverse strand, counting down.
CAACTGCACCTTCCTCCTAGCCATCTGGTCCATCTTAGAGCACCTAATGGCGAGTCCCACTCTGTTCTTTGGCAATCTTGCGGACTCCCACATCAAGGTGACAATGCCCCTGCCTACTAGCAATTCCAACCCCCAAAAAGTCTGACAAGCATTAGGCACATGAGCAAGAAGAACAAAACCCCTTCCCCTCTGTCACTGCAAACACTGCTTGTTAGACCTGAAAGCCTTAGTGTGGTCTTCCCTCTAACCTTTTGCCTTCCTCCTCCAATTTCACACTTTCTCACTCCTAACCAGTGCTAAAGGGCTTGATTTCTCTCCCCTAATCTTGGTAATATTGGCTCATAATAATTTGGCATATTTAATTGAAAATAAAAACATAACGCAAGCTCAAGATGTTGAAGCCATTGCCTGAAAATGCATACAGCATCCGAAGAAAAAAAGAAGTGAGAAAGCCATCACTATCTATCAATGTGCATTGGGGAATGTGAACCCCACCTCATTACTGTTGGATGGCAGTGATACAAACCAAGGGCAAAAAAAAGTTGCCATTTTCCAGGTCCTGCAGCCTGCCTCTGATCACATGGCTGGGTGCAATTAGAAGTTGTGCTCCATGCCTTCCTCAGAGACAGCCACACACAATGGTAGTTTAGGTGTGCCTCAATGGGCCATTTCAGGCAGGATGGGAGGGAAGAGCTGGGCACAACCTCACTTACACCTGAATAGGGTGTGTCATGTTCACACACAAAGGGTTGTATCCCCCTTGTAGTGAATCTAGAGCCGGGGCAGGAAGGGAGGACCTCTATGCACTTCAAAGGTATGTCTTTGAAGTTTTACCCACTTCAAAGGAACCACTGGGTATAAGTACTGGGCTTCATACATCATTAAGATAATACACTTCTGGACCTGTGGATACTCTGTCATGAAGAAGGACCGCTGTGCCACTCAAGGGCTGCCACGCTGCTGGAATGCTGCTCTGCTGCTCTGCTGGGCTCCTGCTTTGATCTGCTAACCTTCTGTCCTGCAGCCCTCCTGCCTGGTGAGAAGGACTGGACCTGCATCACATGACCCCAGAACCGAGAGTGACTTCCAAGGGCTAGTTGGCTGTCCTCCTGATCAGAAAGAATAGGTACATAACACGCTTCCTACCCCGGATCATTTCCATCTGTGAATCTACCCAGCCAGTGGCGCCACATAAGGTGTTTTCCAGTGGAACTGATGCATCTTCTCTGCTGATCAGCGCATCTCTGAGCAGAACCGACGCATCTCTTCACTTGAGCGGCAGATCCCCAAGCAGAATCAAGGTGTCACTACTGTTGCGTGGATTGGACCCATTGCAAAAGTTTAGAATTGCCACCTTCTCCCACATCTTGGACCCAGTGCATGGGCTTTGTATCAGCCACTGCACAATGATTTTCCAGGCACAAGTTCTTAATATCACTCATTGACTGCCGGCTTAATGATGATGCAGAAACTCTGCAGCTTCACCGCTCATCAGAACTGACGCATCACCTCAGCTGTGACTCTTATTTTTGACACTGGACTTTCGCATTGCAAGTCCTGTTAAAGGATCCGCGATGCATTAGGACCTCACATGGCAACCTTGCGTCATCTCAGTACAGATGGACCATCTCTGCTGCTTGATGTATCTCCGACACAGATCCACACAATGCTTCAAAACCAGGATTTAAAATACTTTGTTCAGTGGGCTTAACTGTGTCCCTGTAGCATGCCCACACTGAATCACAGTCTGCCTGAACTTGTGACTTTATCCCGGTCTCAGATATCCCTCAATAGCGCTTGGTGCTTTTTGGTGCTATTTTTAACAGTAACATTTAAAAATCAATATATCCAGTTCTACTAATTGGATTTCTGCCATATTGTTCTTTTTTCTTTATTCACATCTACTCTATTTTTCTAAGCCTGGTGTGGGATCTTTTCTGTGTTGTTTTCACAGTTTTACTGTTTGAACTGTTGCACAAATACTTTACACATTGCCTCTAAGTTAAGCCAAGCCATTAGAGAGTGAGCACAGATTAATTTAGGGTTTGCCTGCCTCTTCCCTTGACTAGGATTGTGATTGCTGCTTGATCAGGGTTCATACTCCAGTCAACCAATGCCCCAATTTCTAACACTACTCAAAGCACCTATCAAGGTTCACAAATCCATACACCTTAAAGGTCATTGTTTCCTCCCCCATTCACCCAATCCCTTGCCCAGCTTTTCAACAACTTGGCTTCCCACTCTCTTGCTTATGAGGAGTACTCCAACATAATTTTTCCTACAAATGCCATGCCTGACAACTTCCCCACTATTGAAATCTGTGACCCACCTTCGTTGATAATGTCTATAATATAGCTCACCACTTCTTTCATCCATTCCTATGTCTCCTCCTGCAAGTCCCACTACTGTGCTCCTGATTCCAGAGATTTCAACCACGCTTGTTATGTTATGTTATGTTAAATGGGTGTCTTATCGAGCGCACGGCTACTCGGGCAGAGTGTCCCGGCGCTAATAGATCTGTAGAAAGAGACCAGGGAGTAAGAAACTATAGGCCATAGAGCCAGGTCTTAAGTTCCTTCCGGAAGGCCAGCAGATTGTCTAACTTTCTGAGAGACAAGGGAAGTTTATTCCTGAGCTTTGGGGCCAGCAGTCTGTAGGAACGACCACCAATGCGAGCACGTTAGATGGTTGGAATAATGGCCAGCGCTTGTGAGGCCGAGCGGAGAGATCAGGAAGGGAGATAGAATTGCACTCTTTTCCTTAAATATACAGCACCAATGCCATGCAATGATTTGAAGGCCATGGTCAGAGCTTTAAAATGGATACGCTTCCGCACCGGCAGCCAGTGCAGCGAATCGAGGAGAGCTGAGGTGTGAGCCCTTCGGCTAAGGCCAAAGATGGCCCTCGCTGCTGAATTCTGAACTGTCTGGAGGCGTGCAAGAAGGTACTCCGGAAGACCCAAATATAGAATGTTGGAATAATCGAGTCTGGAGCCAATCAACGGCTGAACTGTAATTCTCCTGTGAATGTGAGAAAGGAGATGAAGAAATTTCCTAAGGGTACGCAACAAGGCAAAACACTGGCCAACTATGCTGAGAATCTGGGGCTTGAAAGTTAAGCCTGTGTCGATCTTTATACCTCGGTTTTTTTGCCACTAGAGTAGGTGATGCTGGAGGATGCATGTCGGCCGGCCACCAAGATTTCCAATGGACATCGGGAGGACAGCCATAAAAAATGACCTCTGACTTGTCCGAATTGCATTTTAACTGGTTCTCTTGAAACCATAAAAAATGGCCTCAAGGCACCTCCTGATGGAGGGGCCATCGAAGTCAGTGTTCTTATCGGAGGTGAAGAGGAGCTGCGTGTCGTCAGCGTACGATACAATATGCGCTCCCTGCGACTCAGCCAGTTCCACCAGAGGAGAAAGATAAACATTGAAAAGGGTGGGACTCAGCACCGACTCCTGCGGAACTCCAACGGCCAGAGGAGGGACAGCGGCTGAGAAAGTGGGGCCCAGACCAGTTGTTGGCGGTCGGTCAGAAAGGACTTGAGCCAATTGAATACCGTCCCTCTTAATCCAATCTCATGGAGTCTTGAAAGGAGACGGCAATGAGGGACGATATCAAAGGCCGCCGACAAGTCCAATAGGACCAGCAGCGCCTTTCCACCACTATCCGTAACCTTCCTGATAGACTCGTTAACTTCCAATAGAGCTGTCTCAGTGCTCAAATTTGAGCGGAAACCAGACTGGGAAGGGTGAAGGATGTCACGAGCTTCCAGAAAGCTGGAGAGGGTGGAGTGCACGTGCTTCTCAGCTATTTTCGCCAAGGCGGGGAGCAGCGAGATTGGCCTATAATTACAATGCTCTAGAGGGTCCAAGTTAGGTTTTTTTAACAGAGGGACAATGTAAGCCTTTTTCCAGGTAATAGGGATGATTCCGGTTTCAAGAGAGGCGTTGAGGATTGGGTTCACCAAAGGGTTGATAACATGGGCCATTTTGGCTAAAATTTTAGCCGGACAAGGATCCGATGGAGAGCCAGATTTTACTTTTAGTAGCATATCCAATGAAAGTTGAAGAGATAGGGGTGGAAAAGTTATAAGCAAATGCTTATCAGAGAGGGAACACTGACTGTCGGGAAGGGGGTATGTTCCAGATGACATTAATGGAGCCAGGTTCATAGGCGTATCCAGTGAGAAGGAGGCCTGAATGCTCGAGATCTTATTCGAGAAAAAAATCGCCAATTGCTCAACCCAAGGTTCAGATGGAGAAGGGTTGGGAGTTGAGGCAGCAGGGGACGTAAACTCCTTAACGATTTGAAAAATGTCTTTGCTAATGTTACTCGCTGAATCGATTCTTCTGGCTAAATGCACTTTTTTACCAGCTACAATAGCTTTATGGTAGTCCTTAATGAGGGTTTTATACATAACTTTGGATGCCTCGTCATAACTACGGTGCCAAACTCCTTCAGCCTTCTTGCAGCTCCTTCTGATCTCGTGGAGTTCAGAGGTGAACCAAGGAGTAGATGTACGACGTCCAGAATTGGGCTGTGTGGGAATTGGTGCTAGCTCATCGAAACGCTGAAGGAGCCATGACTGAAAGGTGGCAAGATCGTTTTCCAGCTTACCCGTGAGTAGGCAGGGATGCACAGTGAGGGAATGCTCCAGTAAATCAGACGTAACCCGATGATATGGGCGGAAAGCTGTAGACTGAAAATCGGTACCGCTACCAGTTGCCTTAGAGCTATTAGGAATATCAAAGTTCAGCAGGTAGTGGTCCGACCAAGTCATAGGTAGCGGAGGAGAGGACAAAATAGGAAGAGAGAAGTATATCTGGTCAAGAATATGACCTTTGTTATGGGTTGCAGAAGCTATATATGGAGACAGGCCGAAGGTGCTAGTTACATCCTGTAGTCGGTCGCACTCCTTGTTTTATCAGTGGTTCTCTGTGTAATCCTCGTTTCACAGTGTTAGGGTGGAAAGAGTATCACCTCCTGATCATGAGGTGTAACAAAATAATTGAGAAAATAATCCTCCACCTCCGGAAGGGGAAACTCTTATAAGCACTCCTTGGCGATAAGAATCGCGTAAAATGAGTAAATCTCCATTAGTAATCAAACAGTTATTATTTGCAGCCGCAAGGGAAATCAAGCAGCGACTTCACGCCAGCACACTGATACGTTATCTTGAAGTCCAAAGGATACCGAGAGGCCTGAGGATACCTCTTAAATCTACCCTGTGCAAAAACAACACATGTTCATCACCATATATAGCAAGTCAATGCGCAATTTGGACCTGCTTTTAATAGATTTGAGATTACGTTCACGCTGGGAGGCACTTTTAATGCGCAATTTGGAGCTGCTAATAACATATTTAAGATCACTTTCCGAGCATGATAGGAGGCACTTTTAACGCACATTCAGGTTTTATTGGCATGACACCACGTACTGAGTCTCTTGTTTTCTTTTTTCTTTTGAATATCGAATACATTGACGCCAGCATGCTTGATTACACGATCTGCTCTGGTTTACTTTTACTGTTGCAGGTGGTTTTACGTATTTATCAAGATGATGTTTTCCAGAGCTGTAGTGTGCATGACACACTGATAACTTCACAACAGATAGTTGCAATTGTATTACTTTGTTTTGGCGCATTCAGTTTTAGGATCATTAAGTGAACCCTATTTCATTTACTGAGAGATACCCCTGAAGAAGGGCTGGTCCTGAAATGCATTGGGGATTATGTTGACATCTAATGCATCAGGGATTATGTTGACATTCCTGTGAATACAACAAGATGATCAATGTTTCATTGTAACCTAAGATAGCAAATACAACAGTTATCCAAATGAAAAGTCAAGTTACTATTGATAATGGATATAAATAAATTAAAGTGAAACTCAACAAATGGAGAGTTTATCATTTTACGCGATTCTTATCTCCAAGGAGTGCTTATAAGAGTTTGCCCTACCAGAGGTGAAGGGCTTATTTTCTCAAATTTTTCGTTACACCTCATGAGGTGATACTCTATAGCACCCTACCACTGTGAAACGAGGGGGGTGTGAGGGTGAGGGGGGCTGTCAGGGTGGGGGAGTGTGGGGGTGAGGTGAGGGTTTGTGAGGGTGGGTGAGAGGGTGTGTGAGGGTGAGAGGGTGTGTGAGGGTGAGAGGGTGAGGGTGTGTGAGGGTGTGTGAGGGTGATGGGGTGTGAGGGTGAGGGTGTGTGAGAGTGAGGGGGTATGAGGGTGAGGGGGTGTGAGGGTGAGGGGGGTGAGGGGGTAAGGGGTGTGGGGTGTGAGGGGGGTCTGAGGGGGTGAGGGTGAGTGAGGGTGAGGGGGTGTGAGGGTGTGTGAGGGTGAGCGTGGGTGAGGGTGGGTGAGAGGGTGTGTGAGGGTGAGGGTATGAGAGGGTGTGAGAGGGTGTGAGAGGTGGGAGAGGGTGTGTGAGGGTGGGTGAGGGTGTGTGAGAGGGTGAGTGAGAGGGTGAGTGAGGGTGAGAGGGTATGTGAGGGTGAGGGTGTGTGTGAGGGTGGGGGGTGTGATGGTGAGGGTGTGTGTGTGGGTGAGGGTGTGTGAGGGTGAGCGTGTGAGGGTGAGGGTGTGTGAGGGTGAGAGTGTGTGAGGGTGAGGGTATGAGGGTGAGTGAGGGTGAGAGGGTTGTGAGGGGGAAGGGGGTGAGGGTGAGTGAGGGTGTGTGAGGGTGGGTGAGGGTGAGGGGGTGTGAGAGTGTGAGGGTGTGAGAGGGTGAGAGGGTGTGAGGGTGAGGGTGTGTGTGAGCGTGAGGGGTGTGAGGGTGAGGGTGAGGGGGGGTGTGTGAGGGTGTGAGGGTGGGTGAGGGGGTGTGAGGGTGAGGGGGTGTGAGGGTGAGGTGGTGTGAGGGTGAGGGTGAGGGGGGTGAGAATGTGAGGGTGAGGGGGTGTGAGGGTGAGGGATGTGAGGGTGAGGGGGGTGTGAGGGTGAGGGTGTGTGTGAGGGTGAGGGGTGTGTGAGGGGGTGTTTGGGGGTGAGGGCGTGTTTGAGGGTGAGAGGGTGTGTGAGGGTGAGAGGGGGGTGAGGGGGGTGTGAGGGTGAGGGGGTGTGAGGGTGAAGGGGTGTGAGGGTGAGGGTGTGTGTGTGTGTGTGTGAGGGTGAAGGGGTGTGTGAGGGTGAGGGTGTGTGAGGGTGAGGGGGTGTGTGAGGGTGAGGGCGGTGAGGGGTTGAAGGGGTGTGGGGGTGAGGTGAGGGGGTGTGAGGGTGTGTGAAGTTGTGAGGGTGTGTGAGGGTGTGCAAGGGTGAGGGGGTGTGAGGGTGGGTGAAGGTGGGTGAGGGTGTGTGAGAGTGATAAAGTGTGAGAGGGTGAGGGTGTGTGAGGGTGAGGGTATGTGAGGGTGAGGGGGGTGAGGGGTGTGTGAGGGTGAAGGGGTGTTTGGGGGTTAGGGGGTGTGTGAGGGTGAGAGGGTGTGTGAGGGTGAGAGAGGGGTTGAGGGGGTGTGAGGGTGAGGGTTTGTGTGAGGGTGAAGGGGTGTGTGAGGGTGATGGTGTGTGAGGGTGAGGGTGTGTGAGGGTGTGTGAGGGTGTGTGAGGGTGAGGGTATGTGAGGGTGAGGGGGTGTGAGAGTGAGGGGGTGTGAGAGTGAGGGGGTGTGAGGGTGAGGGGGGGTGTGAGCATGTGAAGGTGAGGGTGAGGGGGTGAGGGGGTGTGAGGGCGTGTGAGGGTGTGAGGGGGTGTGAGGGTGAGGGTGTGTGAGGGTGAGGGTGGGTGAGGGTGGTTGAGAGGGTGTGTGAGGGTGAGGGTGTGAGAGGGTGGTGGAGGGTGGGTGAGGGTGTGAGAGGGTGGGTGAGGGTGTGGGACAGGGTGAGTGAGAGGGTGAGTAAGGGTGAGACGGTGTGTGAGGGGTGTGTGAGGGTGGGGGGTGTGTGAGGGTGAGTGGGTGTGTGAGGGTGAGGGGGTATGAGGGTGTGTGAGAGTGAGGGTGTGGGGGAGGGTGTGTGAGGGTGTGTGAGGGTGAGGGTGTGAGGGTGAGTGAGGGTGAGAGGGTTGTGAGGGTAAGGGGGTGAGGGAGTGTGAGGATGTGAGGGTGAGGGTGTGAGGGTGTGTGAGGGTGTGAGGGTGAGTGAGGGTGAGGGTGTGAGGGTGATTGAGGGTGAGGGTGTGAGGGTGAAGGGTGTGTGAGGGTGAGGGTGTGTGGGTGAGTGAAGGTGTGTGAGGGCGAGAGGGTGTGAGAGTGTGTGAGGGTGAGGAGTTGTGGGGGTGAGGGTGTGTTAGGGTCCGAAGTAGCAAAATATGACAGACAGTGGACTTAGGGGGTAATGAAGGAGCCTGTGGGGCAATGGATGGGTAGGTCTTGATGGGCAAAACCAGCAATCGAAGGAGAGGCTGAGCAACACTGGAGACGGGGGAGAAACATTAGTAAAAGCAACACAGAGCATGTGGGAGGGGTGGGAGAGGGAGGGTGAGGGTGTGGGACAGGGTGAGTGAGAGGGTGAGTAAGGGTGAGAGGGTGTGTGAGGGTGAGGGGTGTGTGAGGGTGGTGGGTGTGTGAGGATGAGTGGGTGTGTGAGGGTGTGTGAGGGTGTGTGAGGGTGAGGGTGTGGGGGAGGGGGAGGGTGTGTGAGGGTGTGTGAGGGTGTGTGAGGGTGAGGGTGTGAGGGTGAGTGAGGGTGAGAGGGTTGTGAGGGTAAAGGGGGTGAGGGAGTGTGAGGATGTGAGGGTAAGGGTGTGAGGGTGTGTGAGGGTGTGAGGGTGAGTGAGGGTGAGGGTGTGAAGGTGAGTGAGGGTGAGGGTGTGAGGGTGAAGGGTGTGTGAGGGTGTGTGAGGTTGAGGGTGTGTGGGTGAGTGAGGGTGAGTGAGGGTGTGTGAGGGTGAGAGGGTGTGAGAGTGTGTGAGGCTGAGGAGGTGTGGGGGTGAGGGTGTGTGAGGGTCCGAAGTAGCAAAATATGAAAGACAGTGGACTTAGGGGGTAATGAAGGAGCCGGTGGGGCAATGGATGGGTAGGTCTTGATGGGCAAAACCAGCAATTGAAGGAGAGGCTGAGCAACAACTGGTGGTTCAGGCCTCTATCCTCTCACGGATAGACTACGGGAGTGCCTTGCTCCTTGGAGTCAACCAGGCCGAGGCGACTAGGCTTCAGAGGGTGCAGAACGCTGCTGCACGGGCCATTGTAGGTCTCCCGAGACGATGTTCTGTCTCTCCTGTCTTGGCCTCTCTGCACTGGCTTCCGGTCAGACAGAGAATCAAATTCAAGGCTCTCTGTCTGACATTCAAGATTTTAAAGCTTTCTTCTCCCCCGGCCTTGACAGGCCTTATTTCTTCGTATGTCCCCACGCGATCCCTCAGATCCGAAGCCCAGTATCTGGCGAACAAGCCTAGGTTCAGGCTTAGCAGGATGGGAGGACGTTCCTTCCGCGTGCTGGCGGCGGACCTATGGAATTCCCTTCCTGTTCACATTCGCGCCCTTAATAGCTTGACCCTCTTCAGAAGAGCCATTAAAACCCACCTGTTTATCTCTGTTAGCTAATATCCCCCTTTTTCAGCTCTGATCTGTTGTGTTGTTGCATATGATCAGGCGCCAGGACGCCCCTTCGCTGGGGCAGCTGTTGCGCCTAATAAATGTTATTAACATAACATAACATAACATAACACTGGAGACGGGGGAGAAACATTAGTAAAAGCAACACAGAGCATGTGGGAGGGGTGGGAGTTTGGGCACACGAGAAAACTTGCAAAATGAGGGAGACAGCAACACGGAGAGTGGGACAGGTATTTAGGGGGAAGCTTTGCACATGTGCTCCGGCAGAATGATGTGGGTGCCAATGTTTATACATTTATATATATGAGATGGGTCAGCAATTCAGAAGGCATGAAAAAGAATTTGTGCAAATGTAAATTTGTTTAAGACGGAGGAGCTGCCAGCAATTTGCTCACTGGTATCCCTGGCTATACTCCTCCCTCCGCACCAAAATTGTTTAAAAAAAATGTTGGGGGGCATATGAGGCAACGGATGAGCAGGTGGGGAGGGTAAAAGCGGCACATGAAATACAACCAGGCCTGGTATTTCTGACATTCCCATGGAATTAATTGAATGAAATCCGCTGTTCGTATTTCCCTCATATTTGGCCACTTAATGTGATTATCAGAGTGCGGAGTTCTGTGGCATCTGGGAAAGAGGTTCATCCAGGCGGACAGCATCCATAACGTAATGATGATGTGCAGAGGGAGGGAGACTGCGAGCCCGGCAGAACCAGCATCTTTAATGTAGCGAGGGTCGAGAGGCATGGGGATGGGGGGCTTAAAGGCCTGAGAGGACCAACCTTCCTAATCTTAATGTACTGAGAGCCTAGATTTAAGGGATGTGATGGAGGAGCTGAGGTCCCGAGAGCACCAGCAACCTTAACCACTTGGATGCTGAGCCCCTGGTACCACTTCAATGTAATTTCCATTGAACTCAATGGAAACTCCATGACGAGCTGAGCTCGTCATGAGCGTCGAAGGGGTTAACATAAGGAGAGGTGAGAATATAAGGATGGGATGGAGGAAGAAGAGACTGGGTGCTTGAGAGGACCAGATTCATTCATGTCAGGAGGGCCAAAGATATGGAGGGGGGGGTCAGTGGAAATGAAGGCCTGAGAAAAGGCAGCCTCCTTCACGTGACAGTGTTTAGGAGGCAGGGGGCACGCGTTTGGGTGGAGGTACAAAGAGTGGTGAAGGTAAAGTAGCAACATCCCTAAGTAGGGCAGACGACATGGAAGAGGTGGAGGCAGGGAGCCTGATAGGGACAGGAAGCATCTTAATGTAACGAGGGCCGAGGAGGGTCACGATAGAGAGGCAGAACCTGACAACATGGGAGGGGAACATCTGCAAGGAAACGAGAGCTGAGGAGGCTGCGTGGGCAGGCCAAATGTACAGAGGTGAAGGCTGACCACCCTTACACAAACAGCTTCCTTAAGGCAGCTAGACACACATATCAGAGCGTGGGTGTTTATGAGGGAGAGATGAAGGGGAAGATTTGTATAGGGATGGGGAGTTTGAGTGAAAGCACCCAGGTTATTAGGGGCGTGAGAAATGTGCACTTCAGCCTGGACTCTCGCTCTGTACGCAGAAGCCCCAGGGGTCACGTTAGGAACAAGCTCTCTGCATTGCGTGGGGGGGTAGCGGTATGGGTGCTTGTTCACGAGAGTGAGGCCAGCAAGTTCGGGAGCGCATTCCTTTGAAGTCTGATGGGGACATCAAAGGAAGGGTGGGAGGGAACGAGCAGACCTGCAGAGCGCCTGAATGGGAAGAGCGGCCGTGAGAGGGGAAGTAGGAGAGTGTTGGTGTGCGATGTGCACGCGGGGACGGGTGAGTGGCAGCCTTTGAAGTGTGATTGGGGTGGGAGCGTCAGCCTTTGAAGTCTGATGCGAGGCACAGATAAATGGTGGTGCAACTTGGCTGGCAATGGTATGCACGCGCATACTCACATGAACTGTACGGAATCCGCATGTTTGGTACAGTTTTTGGACTGCCTACTATAATCTCGCCTATCTATCCCTGCGGGACAGAAATAGTCGAGACCTAAAAAGGAAGGTTTAGGGACTTGCAAGTGTGTGCACTCGCCAAGTAAACAGGGCAGCCCCAGGCTGCACACAGGTTCTGCAATGGCAGGCCAGAGTTACACTTTACGGGCTGTTTACGTGGGAGGCACAATCCAGTGCTGCAGCCCACCAACAGCATTTGATTGATAGGCCCTGGCTCGTGCAGTACACTTTACTAGGGACTGACAGATAAATCAAATATGTCAATCATGGAAACACCAATCCATAACAAATTTTATACAGGAGCACTTGCACTTTACCACTGGACAGCAGTGAGGAAAGTGCGTAGAATCATTACACCAGCAAAAACAGAGTCAAAACCGGGAGGTCAGAAAGCAAAAAGTCAGAGGATACACTCCAAGAGATGCCAAGTCTAACACATGTCGCCTCCAGCTGAAAGCAGGGAGAACTACCCACCCTCCTGGGAGTTCTCTTCACTTAGGCGGTTGAACCTGGACAGACCATCTGCGTTGGCATGTTATGTGCCAGGGCGGTGTTCCACCATAAAGTCCATCCCCTGTAGGGGAATGGACCACCTCAGCAGTTTTGGATTCTCACCCCTCATTTGCATTAACAATCTGAGGGGCCTGTGGGCTGTCTGAGCCCGGAAGTGAGTCCCAAGCAGGTATGGTCTCAGCTTCTTCAGCGCCCAGACAACAGTAAAAGCTTCACTTTCTATGGCACTCCACCTCTGTTCCCTGGAAATATTCTCCTGCAAAGGATGACTACAAGCTGGTCCAGGTCCTCTTCGTTCATTTGTGAGAGCTTCGCTCCCACACCAGGCTCTGAAGAGGCAGTCTGCACGACGAATTCCTTGGAGAAATCAGGTGCCTTGAGCAAGGGCGATGTGCATATGGCTGCCTTCAGGGCATCAAAAGCTTTCTGGCAGGACTCAGTCCAGACCACCTCCCTGGGCTGCTTCTTGGAAGTCAGCTCTGTTGAGGGGGCAACGATGGTACCATAGCCCTTAACAAATCTCCTATAGTAACCAGTGAGACCTAAAAAGGCCCTCACCTTTGTCTGGGTTTTGGGGGCACCCATGCCAGAATGGTGTCAATCTTGGATTGTAGGGGTGCCACCTGGCCACTTGCTACCTGGTGTCCGAAGTACACCACCGAACCCTGCCCGATCTGGCACTTACTAGCCTTGATCGTGAGGCCTGCACCTTGCAGAACCCTCAACACTTTCTCAAGTTGCTGTAAATGTTCTTCCAAGCTGGAACTGAACACAGCAAGGCCATCCAGGTAGGCGGCATTGAAATCCTCCAGTCCAGCCAACACCTGATTGACCATCCTCTGAAAGGTGGCAGGGGCAATCTTCAACCCAAAGGGCATCACCCAAAACTGGAAATGACCTTCTGGGGTTGAGAACGGTGATCTCTCTTTGGCCCCATTTGTTAAGGCTATCTGCCAGTACCCAGACGTGAAATCAAATATGCTGAGGAACCGGGCAGCTCCCAACCGATCAAGGAGCTCATCAGCTCGGGGGATGGGGTGTGTGTCAGTCCTGGTGACGGCATTGAGCCCACGGTAGTCCACACAAAACCACAGGCAGTTCTGGAGTGGCACCAGGTGCAGCAGCCTTTCGGACCAAGACCACTGGGCTGGCCCAAGGACTGTGGGAGGGCTCAATCACCCCTAACACCAGCATCTTAGAGACCTCCTCCTTGATGCTGGTCCTGACTCGGTCAGTCAACCTGTAAATGTATTGCTTCACAGGAGGGCTGTCACCAGTGTCCATATCATGGGCACACCAGTGAGTAACACCGGGGGTCAGAGAGAACAGTGGGGCAAACTGTCCCAACAACTGGCGACAGTCCACTTGTTGCTCCTGAGTCAGTATAGGGGAGAGGATCACACCCTCCACTGAAACCATCATGCTTCTTGGTGGACAGGGAGAGACTCACTCACCTCTTCCACCCCATCATCTGTTGCCAAAAGCATACTCACTTCGGACCTCTCGAAGAGGGGCTTGATGCTGTTCACATGAAGAACCCTCAGAGGGTTCCTTGGAGTCTGCAAATTCACCAGGTTAATGACGTCACTCTTGCGCTCCACCACCTCATATGGCACCCTCGAGGTCCACCTCCTCCCGGTCCATGGGAACTTCGGGACGGTTTCCTGCACCCCCTGCCCTTTCTCTTGGCAGAGACTTGGGACACTGTTCCAGGCTCCAAGTCCTCTTGATCACCGTTTCTGGCTGCCATTGACTGAGAAGACACGCATGCCCACTCTGGCAACCTTAGCATCTCCAAGTGAGACCTGAACTCAACATCCTTCCATAAGGACTGCTCCAGGTTGTTACCTAGCAGACAATCTACAGGCATGGTAAGGCTCACAACCACCCTTTAGGGACCTGCGACCCCCCCCATTCAAAGTGAACTTGCGCCACCTTAAAACCGGCTCTCCGAGTTGTCTACAGCAACTACTTGGTGGAATGCACCGGGACTATCTGCTTCTCAGAGACCAGGTGAACGGGACTGAGGAAACACTGGCTCCAGTATCTCTGAGAACCTCCACGCTTTTCCCATTAATGGTCATCCAGGTGCTTTATTTCTTTGTGTTAGAGGACACCTGGTCTCCTGGGACCATCTCACTGTCCCCTAGTGAGATAAGGGTGATTTCTGCTGGATCCCCACCCTTTTGTGGGTATCCCTCCTCCCCAAGTGCTACACTAGCCAACACCTTGGTCTGTCCACCGGTGGGTGGCTGTTTCACCTTTGGGCACCTGGCGTCCACCTTCATGTGACCCACCTGGTCACAGGCATAACACTTGCAGGGCTGGTCTCAGCAGGCTTCCCTGTAGAGACCCCTTTCTTTTTATCACCTGGGGGCTGGGAACCTTTAACCTGGGTACTAGTTTGGGGCCCTTTAGAGAACTCTGGATTTTTACCCTTGTCACCCCACTTTTCTGCTGGGGACCCTGCCCATCTTTGACTGAGTCTCCCCCAAATGCTTTCTTGTGGACCCTGGTACTCACCTAGTGGTCTGCCTCCATAGCAAGCTTTCTGGGGTCAGTTAGCTTACTGTCAACTAGGTGTTGGCGCATATCTGCAAAACATAGACTAGACAAGTGCTCCCATGCAATCAACTTGTAGAGCCACTGAAAATCTGTTACATTACTGCACTTCACCCAGCCATCCAAAGACCTGCAGAACATATCCACAGATTCAACCAAGTGTTGGTCTCAGACTTTTTACTGGGCCTAAACTGATCCCTGTACTTTTCAGGAGTGAGTCCATACCTAGTGAGGAGAGCATCTTTCATGTCAGCATATGAAAAACCTGCCCCTTACCCAAAGCTATCAGAGTATCCCTAGCTTCTTCTGGAAGGAGAGGCCAAAACCCTGCCCCCTAGTTCCTCTCAGGGACCCCATTCATATGAATAGACAACTCGTACCCTTGAAACAACCTTTGAATGTCATCACCCTTTTTGTAGTCTTTACCTACGCTCTTGGGGATGTATACAATCCTGTATGTGTGTGCTGAAGAGTTGCTGCCACCATCTGAGCCGTTTCTAGTCTTTAGCTCTAGCTCCTTGATCATTCTCTCATGATCTAGTATCATCTTCCTTTCCTCCATGGCTATTCTCTTGTCTTCCCACTCACTTTCTATTCTGAGTTTCTCCAATTCAAACTTCCGTGCTTCACGCCTGTCCTCCAGCTCCTCTGGGGACAAGCTACTGCTGCCTGGCCTGGAGGGCTCCAGTCCTCCCAAAAGCCCATCCCCCTCGGATCAGGCTCATCCACCTCTCCACTAAGATTACCAGATTACCCACTAGGATGTCTGGCTGCTACCCAGGCCCTCAGCGCCTTTTGTAGCTTGTCCTGCCTGCTGAGGCCTCTGACCTGGACTTTTAGGTTCTTGCAAATCGATTTTAACTCCTTGACATTGTAGGCTTCCAATCGATCCTCCTCAAAGGCAATTGCTACTGATGCAATAGATGATGCAATGGATTCAGGCATGTTGAAGTAGCAAGTTCAAACTGGCAAGATCAAAAATAGGCCGAAAAGAAAAAGAACCTGTTTGTGGTACGTAATGGTATGCGATATGGTAGTAGTACACACCAATCACTGTAAGTCAAGTGCAAACACAAGTCCTATCCTCACCTCTGAAAGCCAATGTTATAAATGGGAGTTCTGGTTGGCTACGGTTTGCACCCAGTTCCTTGATGTTGATAGCTCCGTCCGGGCTATCACTGCGTCGTGAACAAACAAATCCAAACAGTTCTGGCTGACCGCGGGTCAGCTGCGGTGTCGGGAAGACCCGCCAACAGTACCGTCCAGAGATGTAGGTCGTCGATGACCACTCGTTGTCACACCCGTTGCAGGTCGATCTCCTCTCTGATGGAATGAGGAGCACTGGCGCGACAGGCGGCAGGTCCTGCGGTGCAAAGTGCAGCAGTGCAGCAGTGCGGAGTGCGGTGCCCTCAGGTAGCGGTGCGAGCAGCGGCTCGGTGATGGCGCCAGGTTGCATCGTCAATGAGTCCAGGGTCAGGGTGTGAGATGAAGGCGGTGCTGGTCACGGTGCTGGCAGGTCACGGTGCAGCAGCATCGCTGAAGCACTGTCATCGGCTAACAACTGGAGTCAATGGTACCGGCATTGGTAGGCGAAGGCTGTGGTGCGGGATGAGGGCGATGCATTGTGTAACTTTATGAGCGGTGCCCTCAAACCACGGTGCAAACAGCAGCATTGAGTCTGGCATGGAGCCGCGTCGTCGGGGATACCACGGCGTCGTTGTAAAGCGAGGTGGTGTGGAGTGCGGTGCCCACAGGTCACGGTGTGAGCAGCAGCTCGGTGTGGCATCACCCTGCCCATGGGGGTACCTTGGGCCTACCCTAGGGGCGACTCACATGTAGAAAAGGGAAGGTTTAGGAACTTGCAAATGTGTGCACTTGCCAAGTCAACATGGCAGCCGCAGGCTGCGCACAGGCTCTGCAATGGCAGGCCAGAGTTACACTTTACAGGCTGTTTGTGTGGGTGACACAATCCAGTGCTGCAGCCCACCAACAGCATTTGATTCATAGGCCCTTGCACGCGCAGTGCACTTTACTAGAGACTGACACATAAATCAAATATGCCAATCATGGAAACACAAATCCATAACACATTTTATAAAGGAGCACTTGCACTTTACCACTGGACAGCAGTGAGCAAAGTGCGCAGAATCAATACACCAGCAAAAACAGAGTCATAACCGGGAGTTAAGAAAGCAAAACGTCAGAGGAAACACGGCAAGAGGTGCCTAGTCTAACAATGGGTGTCAAACATCTTCACACTCCTCTTTATTTTCCCCAAGCTAAGGGCAAATTTGGTAGATTCAAGAGTGTTAATCAAATGTATCAAAAGTGCGATCAAGGCGAGAGTGAATTGTGAGATGACTGTCAGGGATACTGTGTAGGCATACAGAACTACTCCTCATTCCATATCAGGTTCTGTACCCTTTGTGTTACTGAAAGGAAGAAAAGTTATTTCCACACTCAACTCGTTTTGGAAAATGGATGCTTTCAACAAAGAAACTGTTAAAGCAAACATTGTGAGTGATGAGGCTAGTCTCTACAGGTGTGAAAGATCCAAACTTCCTGTCACTAGAAGGGAGGTCGAAGTTTCCATTGGGGACTATGTATGTGTTAAAGATCCCTTATTGTAACAAAAGGGTAAGTCAAAGTTTAGAGATCCTGCATGCATTGTTAAAATTAGAGATCAATCTGTCAAACTTGACAATGGTCAGTGGTGGAATGTTGGCCGTTTGGCTAAAACCAAAAGAAATGATGTTCGTGTTGATGTACAAAATTTTTTTCAAAACTATCACTGTATCATAAAAAGTTCAAGGGTTAAGAGGATCCCCATTAGCTTCAAAGATTAATATTTTTTTCTCTGTTCTATCTTCTCGTTAAAGGGGGAGATATGTGGTGTTTGGGTTTTACTACTTAGGATTGTATGTTCTTAGTGCTCTTGTATTACAAGTTATTTACAGAGTCCTCTTTTCTGCTTGAGCATGTATTCCTTGTATATTACTGTTAGTTTGGGTGAAGGTCTGGAACACAATCCTGTCAGTTGGTGCTGCCATCCTGAGCACTCATTACTTATGTACCTTGCTTCCCGTTCTTCTACATTAAAATCCTTGAATATCACCAAAGACTCTAGATGAGTGCTTTGCTGTGATTGAACTTACAACAGATTGTGTGTGGAGGTACTTCACATCATCATTTAGCAATTGAGACCAAGTTAACATGCAGCTGTTTACATATAGCGTAGCATCTTCATGATGATGGTAAACCAATCAAATGAAATCATTATGCCATGTAACGGGAAAAATCAGACACTACCCTAACTGTTGCTTTAATTCATGGTTTACAAAGTTGCTTTTTTATTTTTTCAACTTTTGTGAACGCTAATGAAAACTTCCCTTCAGTGTAAACTATCCTGATGTTGCATACATCCTTGTTTGAGAAAAAACAAATGCAAAGAAGCGTTACGTTCTCAAATAATTGGTGGGTGCAACTCTGCTCCTTTCCACAAGAAATCTTTGCAAAAAAAAACAACCTACGAATTAGAGGACTTGGGGACGACCAGAGCCTCTCTTAAAATTAGTTTCAAATGGATTCCACAATTAGGAAAACTCCAATCCTATATGAAATGTGTCTATATCAGATCAATGAAAGGCCAGGGAGTCCATCTGCCAGGTCCACATGTCACCAATGTGGATATTGTCTGTTTAGATCGAGCCTAGAGCCAGCGCCCATGTGCTGCTCCGAGAGACTTGTTGTAGCAGAGTATGGAATAGAAGCCCCCCATTATTCACCCATATTTGCTATTGGCTTCTGTCATTGTCTAGTCCGAAATGCTGGGTTCTGATTCATTTGTCCCTCCTTAGTACCGCCTCCTCTTCATTTGCCACCTTCCATGGCGACTGGCCCCTTTACTTCAGTTATTACAAGGTACCTGTTATTTAGGCTGTGAGCACTTTTTTCTTTAATGAAGTTCTCCTACTTCAGGCACGACAAGCTTTGGTGCCTTCTTTACTCCCCCCTCCCTCCCGTTGTCATGCCTTTTTCCCCCGCCCTCCCTCCCATTGTACGTGCTTTCTCCCCACCCCACATCCGTCCTTGTTGTCCGACTCTCTCCCTGCCCACCCTCCAATTTGTCAGTGCCTTCTCGTTCCCCCTGCCTGCCCTCCCATTGTCTGCGCCTTCTGCCCCACCCACCCCTCCTCCCATTGTCCGCGGCTTCTCCCCAGTCCTCCCTCCTGTTGTCCGTAATGCCTACCATTTGCAATGCAATAGGTCTTGTGTAAATGCAAGACCTATTGCTTTGCAAATGCTTGTTGACTCTGGTGCCTACCCAGATGCCAAATGCAAATTCAATGGATTAGGCCACTTACACAACATCAGGAAACGTGGCCATGCAGCAAAGTCTCTTCATCATTATCACGTGCTAATACCTGAAGACCTAATTCTTAAAAAGATAAGCTAGCATTAAGGTCTAGGTACAAGTTTATGAAATAACTGTCATCTCCTGTAATTCATCCAGATCACCGTCTAGGGACTGTGGACGATTGCAGATGATCACATAGGACCCGCATTCGCTGTGTTATTGTGAAGCCAAGACATGACTGTGAACCACAATAAAACATGAAGCAAACTTGTCTTAGCCATCTGTAGAGGATGTCTGAAGTTAAATTGTGGCAGCCTAGAGTTGGAAACGGTGACAGTTAGCAACCAACGATGTTTCGCCAGGTTGAACTGCTACTGAAAATAGGGGCTCTCATGGGCTTTTCTTGTCCAAAGACTTTTAGGAGAGCACTTAAATATCAGCAGTCGTTTTGCAGGCTCTACCTTTTAAGCAACGCCTGTCCTTTGCTAAGCAATAGAGAACAGATGCAGCGATAGACCTGAGGTGTAGTCTCAACATCGTTCTGCATGCTTCTTGACCATTAAGGTGGCGGCTTCCATCTTCCTGATCCTTCATTATCTTGCAACTTAAAATTCTACCTGTATCTGCAGGATGGAAGTCTCCTGCAAGAAAAAAGTTAGCAAACTTAGTGGTTGATTTAAGAGGATGCTATACTCTTCAAAGTTTTTAGATAATTCAGGAAAAAAGTTGCACACAACAAAGAAATCACTGAGAATACAGTCTGACGAAAATAGTACAACTTGATTTTGGATACACGCTTTGCAAAGCTACCAAGAGATATATAAATAAAGTATAATTGCTACTAAAGACTATTTACACAATGTTTTGTAAACTAGTCGTAGGCATAAGCAAGCTACAAATTGACAAGTTTACCTACATATCGGAAAAGCAATCAAGCTAGTGGTGGAACACAGCTTGATTGAGTATTCAACATGTGGAGGCTGAAATGATCAACCTGCCTCAGCAAGACATCATTAAACCTATACAATGTCCTCTGCCTTGGTTATTTACCCACAGTTTTAGTGCCCAGGTATCCATACTGCAGAAAGATACACATCCGTGTGGACATGAGCCAGGCAAACTTTGCCATCCCACAAGAGCACAATTTGGATCCTTGTATACAAAATATTTTCTTCTGATCGGTGCATAGATCTTTACAGCCCTTGAGCTGAACAAGGGAAACCATCAACTTGAACTGGGGGGGATCTCCTGATATATTACCACCTTTGCAACGAATCAGGTTTATAGAGATATAATCACCTTAGCTATTGTGTATCAGCAGTAGTCAATGCTATCAAGAGGTCATTCAAACATTATTATTAGGTATCCTGTACTGCCTGAGTTACAGAGATTATATCTTGGTCATCATCACGTAAGGAACATAATGACCCAGTGCTAAAGATCAGCCAAGCTCATCATGAAGCCAAATCACACTAAATAAATATAAGTAAAATTTTGGAAAGACATCCTTGAAGTTGTATAGACACGTTTTTCCCAGGAAGGCACATGTATTGAAAATAACTGTATGCCAAATGGCACCATGATCAGTTACCCAATTTAAAGTACTAACAATATATCCACATGTTTAAAAGTGTTCAGAGAAATAAGAGTCAGCATTCAAGGCAAGTTGGTTAAAAGATCTGACACTGAAGTATTTTTACCCCTCAAGACAAGAGAGAACGCTCTGGGCCATTTCTTTCAATTCAGTTGTTGTCAGTAGAACTTTTGAGCAGCCTGAGATGGAAAGGGGTTAACACCAGTTTAAATCTCCAAATACAGGGTGATCATTAAGACCACACAATAAAAGGCTGAGTTAGAAAGTTGAAGTTAAAAGATGTATTGCAAACTCTAATCCAGACTAATATAAATCAATCCCAAAAACATGCTGTAGAAATAAAACAATATTAAATACACATATTTGTTACAGCAACACGATAAACAAATCCTGCTCACTGCAGCTCAATACATTGCCTGAATTAATTCAAGCAACCATCTCGAATCCCCGTTTACCTTGAACTGTTACAGATTTACAGCATTAAGGAATTCACAAACCTTTTTTGCACTATGCATAGAAAACAATGCGGTGAAAATCCGTTGAGATTTCATTTCTGGGTGTACAAGAATATGAATGGTATGTTCTTAAATGCACTTTCTAACTTTGTTGTTCTTTTCAGGGAAAATCTTTTTTCTTTGAGGAGAATTTATTTCCCTTAATCAACATCCAGATTTTTGGATCGTCCCCCCTTCTACGCAGTAAGAGTATTTATTTCTATACATGACATGATACAAGTAAATGTGTGACTTTCGACAAGGTACTAGTTGGTTAGAATATCAAGCTTCCATTGGTGCAGCAGGTGCCTTACAGTATGACACTATGGTCGGAAGAGGCTCGCTGAACCTTGATTGTTCTTGTATTTTAAAAATTCAGACAGCATCCAGAAATTAATTTTCTTCCTTGCTCTAGCCCAGGATGCACTGGCCACACAACTGTAGAAAATGGTTTGTAACTACACAGAAACATGTCATTTTATCGGTGTGTAAAAAACTCCAGAGCATTGTCACCCTGGAACTTTCACTGCCCTTCCACAGGATTATGGGGCATATTAGCAACAACTTGCGATAATTATCGCAAACCGCGCTTAGCGCAATTTTTTTTATCTCCTCCTATCGCAGGATTTTATCACGGAGATAACGTAGCATTAACAGTGTTTATCTCCACAGCGATAATAAATCCAGCGATAGCTGCAAATCCCATCTATAACGTGAGATTTCCAGTGATAAAAATTCTATCGCTAAGGAAAATCTCGCTAATAGGCAGGAGGGGACTTAGCCGTAGAATTCACCTCCCATTGACTAATATGGCTAAGTCAGGTTTTTACCAGGTGTAGAATTGTGGTGCTAATTGCGGTTAGTGTGCGTTTTTTTATCGCTTCACGGGTATTGCTAATAGGCGATAGCTGTCTTAGGGACTGCTTTCAGTCGCTACCAGTTTGGGTACGCCCACTTTGCATGTCATTAGTGATATATATTGCTGATATGCAAAGTGGGCCCCAAACCGGTCGCTATCGCCTGGAAGCTGTCGCTAACTACTGTAAGCGATAGCTTGGTAATTGGGCGATATAAAAATCGCTGCTTTATCGGCAAAAAGTGCCTCTAAAGCTGCGACAACGCCTTTGCTAATATGCCCCTATGTTTAGTAAAAGCGAACATTTGTGTGAGTAAATCTATTCATGAGCTTAAAACCAAATTTTCTGAATTTCAAAAACGGTTTTACACTCTGAAAAAAGTTATTTGCGTGCATAAGGCAAACCTCCCTTGCATATAGCCTCTTGAGTAAGGCCCTAGAATGCTTTCCCTGTGCTCTGAGCAGGTGATAAATCTATGTGGGAACCTCTGATTGAGGTGGGGTGTGACGGAAGGATGCGGTTAGTAGGGGAGGCAATGGAATTTCCGGCAGTGAAACAGCTTCATGCTCCCCCATTAGGACAGAAATGGGAGTGAGGCTTTCCTGCTGCTGCAGACAAACCTCATGCAATTTTCCAGTGGGAACTACCAGGTGAAAAATCGGGTTGGGGTTTCCAACATATGATAAACCAAGGTGTGAAAACTAACTAATCGATAATCAGGCACAGTGAAATTACATGTAGTATTTTAGTTTCATCTGGCTCCTTCCTATTCCCGACCTAAAGGTAGACAATAATGAATAGCAAAAATGTGGGTTGGGAAACATGTTTACACCGCTAGTTTTGAAACATAGTATGTTCAGGTTTGCTTAAAAGTCGAAAATATATCTGCACAAATTTTGTCTAATAAAGATACTGGGGCATATTACCAAGCAATAGCGATAATTATCGCTATTGCTTGGTTAGAGACAAAAATTTACTGCTGAGCTGCGGCGATTTTTATCGCAGATAAATCTTGGTATTACCAAGGTTTATCGCAAATGCGATAAAAAACGGCCGCAATGCATGAATATCGCTGAAAAGTCAGCGATATTCATGCATTACCGAGCTAATGCTCTTAGCCATGTTATTCGCCTCCCATTGGATAACATGGCTAAGAACTGCTCAGGGCAGGTGTTCGCTTTTGGAGATATTCGCGCTTAGCGCGGATATCTCCAAAAGTTGGTAATAGGAGATAGCGATGTTAGCGACTGTTTCCAGTCGCTAACATCTTGGCACGCCCACTTTGCATGTCATTAGTGATAAATATCACTGACATGTAAAGTGGGGCCCAAGATGGTCACTATCTCCTACTAGCTGTCGCTAACTGATGTTAGTGACAGCTAGGTAATAGGGAGATCATTTTATCTCCGCTTTCTTGGCTTTTTAAGCCAAAAAAGCGGAGATAAACCCTCTTGATAATATGCCCCACTGTTCCTTGTGCTTCAAAAAATATATTCTAAATGTCAGTTTTTTTTTTATATCAGTTCCTTCTGAACACTCAAAGAGAAAGGGAATATTTGCTTACATGACACAAAACATAGTCGAAGTTTAATATATGGTGAGGCTCCCAGTGTTTAATATACTCCAATGTCTATTTCACTTGTTATTCATACAGTTGCACTTGTGTCCAAAACTGGTATTGGCTTTAGAGACCAACGCCAAGATTCTCAAGGGGCCCAAGCCCCCATCGGACATTTGTGCTTACTTTTTACTACAACACCCCATCTGTATTACTATTTGAGCAATAGCGCATTTGGCCCCACACACTGCCAAGAGGGTGTTCCCTCATTTGAACTGTTCTGTGACCCCCCACCCCCTACAAATAAGGCAACATTGTTGCCTTGGCACTTACTACCAATGAAGTAACAAAAAATGTAGACATGCTTAAGGTGATCATTATTGGAAGATACACAACATTGGTGCACCTGAGAACCTTTGTAGAGGAAATATGGAATGTCACATCCCAGACGAAGTCCACTTGTAGGGAAGTACAAGATGACAAAGAAATACAAGCCTGTCCATCAGCATGGAAAGACAATGGGGCATTTAGAATACGTTGCTCTTTATTTTAGTCACTGCAGGTCATGAGTCCTTAGGGAACTCCTTTCTGAAAGCATGCTGAGTCTAAGGAGATCCTACCGGTTGATTGGCTTTGAGAATTTCGCGGCATATTATCAAGAACAGTGTTAAAATTATCGCCACTTTATTGGCAGGAAACTGCGGAAAAAGCGGCAATAATGGGCTTGATAATATGCCCTTGTGAATTCCCATAGAAGCCCAGGTTCACACCAGAACATGGGCTTCTATGGGAATTCACAAGGGCATATTATCAAGCCCATTATCGGCGCTTTAGTGGCAGTTTCCTGCCGCTAAAGTGGCCATAATTTTAACGCTGTTCTTGATAATATGCCTCCGAATTTCTTACGAATTAACAGCAGCAGAGGAAACATCATTTACAGAATAGAAGATCTTATGTGAATTTAGGGATGGAGTATCCTCATTAGACAAAACTGGTCGTCAGACTGGCATACCATTACACTTAGGGTCATGCTGGATAATAGAAACATAAAAGTGTATTTGAAAAAGGACATTAAAAACAGTTTCAACGGCGTGCATATCGGAGAGTTTGCTTAGTGACAATCACCAAGCGCTAGATGTATGAAGCCTTTTTGTTTTGGCAAACAGCCCAAACTTCTTTTTTTGATTTATCAAACCAAAATTCAGATTCAGTAATATGGTTCTGAATAGGAATTTGGGTTTACGACCAAATATCAATTACGGAACCACAGTGTAATATATAGTCACATTTTGTTACTAAATTCCAGTCACAAAACAATATTATTTTGCCACCTCCTCAAAGGAGGTGATAAGCCATTATGCAAATTGGTAGGGGCTCCCATGGGAACCTTTCCCCATTGAAAATGGTAAAATAAATTTTTAAGAGCAAATAGTGGTCCCATGGACCACTGCCTACTTAAAAAAAAATTTAAGTTAACTGTTTCTTTTCTTTAATTGACATGCATCTAGTTTTTCTTTAAGGAAAATGGGAAGCACTTTAAAAACAGATTGCTTTTTTAAAAGCTATCACAGACATGGTGGTCTGCTGACCCTTGCAGGCCACCATCCTTTTGATGACTCACTCCTAATGGGTCCCACACTGCAACCCGATTTGTGACCCACTAGGAACCAGTATGTGAGAAGTTGGCCAGGTATATGCTGACCACTAATTATAGTGGGCACCTTGTACCAGTCCAAACAACCCTTATTGATGATTAGATTAAAGACAACCTTTCTTGAAAGCTATCCTAGTGGTAGCTATGGAGAGCAGCCTTCAGGCTGAGTCTTGAAGGAATGGAAAGCAGCTTGGTTTATCAGAATATAACCTCCTGAATGACCAAATGAAAGGAGAACCACACCAGGTATATATAAAATATATGTATTTATTACTAAACACTCTCTACTAACTTCTTTATGAGATTAGATTAGAGAACAGGGCACACAATATTACAGTACTAGAACAACAGTAAATAGCACAATACACAGTGGACTCCAGGGGGAGACCGAACCATATACTAAGTAAGTGGTATAACAACCATGACTTGACTCGACACAGTGCCTAGAGCACGTAGTATAGCTGGGACCCCAAGGAACCAGCCAAGGTAGTGACACAGGGGACCCACGGGGGACGCATGCAGTGTGAGAACATAGGCTTGAGCTCCGTATAACTCTATGGGAAAGTCACAGTTGGAATTTTAAAGTTTAAGGACACTTAGGAGAGGACTTTGAGCAAACCCTTTCAAACTTAGAAGGTTCTAAGGCCAGCACCCATGTGAGCACCAGTGTACTTGTGTTACCTAACCCAGAGAAGCCGGGTGTATAGGTGTCAAATGGTGTCAGGAAACTTTGTCGTTTTCAATGGCGTGATGCTGCAAAGTGCTGATGCAGTGAAGAGGAAAAGTGTCTGGTGGGATCCAAGCCCGGATCGGAGCTGAGAAGAACCTGAAAGCAGAGGGGACAGAGTCTGGGCCACTCCAGGGTGACCAGGGGCTCGGTAGACGAATGCCCACTGATGTTGGGTGTTTCAGGTGAGAAGAGGTGAGGC
Organism: Lissotriton helveticus; assembly: GCF_964261635.1. NCBI lineage: Eukaryota > Metazoa > Chordata > Amphibia > Caudata > Salamandridae > Lissotriton > Lissotriton helveticus. The sequence continues at coordinate 1,696,806,126 of NC_136061.1, read as the reverse complement.
TTGACTCTGCAGCCACGGGAACCAGGAGACATCGAGGACAACCAAAGTCCACAGGTGAGCTGTCCCACAAAGGTTGTCAAGTGCTGGGGGGGGTTAGTGTCTGGATTGGAGAACAACAAGCCTTGGCAACCGCAACCTACGTGGTCAGAGAAAAGATGCTTCGGTGATGACCAGCAAGGTCCTGGGGGACTCCCCAAGCAATAGAGAGTGAGGGCACATCTGGAGCAACCAGCAAAGCCCACTAAAAGTTAAAGTTCCCTTCTCAGGGACCCACAGGTTGACGGACTAGGGATCACGAAGGGACCTCAAGAGGAATCACAAAATACCATCCTGCATAACACTTGTGGAGTGTAGTCCAGGAATCTTCAGTGGAAACACTGCTCATGGTCAGGACTACAAGTAGGCTAAAGCACAGCCTCAGGGGTTGCTAAAAAGCACATGCTGATGCAAATGTACACGGTGCCCAGGGGTTCAGGTTGCACAGTCCCCATGAGGGATGCGGGTCTCAGAATTGCTGAGAGCACAGATCAACCTCGGAGACAACTGGAACCCACCTCCTTTATGGCAGAAATCTTCAGAGTCCTTAAGGAGCTGCACAGCTGTCAGATACGTCTTGGTGCCGGCTTAGCAGGTGAGTAACTCCTTTACTTCAAGGGAGATTCTTCAGTTGTCCAGCGGTCTGCAGATCATCGAAGTACTTGCTTTCTGTATGAGAGCTTAGTCCAGGTAAAATCTAAAGCCCTGTAGTCAGGGGTTCCTACTTTATACCCCAGGAAGGGATGGGACAAACTCTGGGGACCCACCTATGGGACGGTCCGGACAGAGGGGTGGCTACACCCATGTCTTTTATCCAGTCTTACGCCAGAGCGATAGAGGGAACATGGCGGCGGCAGGCTATCGCCAGTCGCGGGAGCTCCGTAGCGGCACAGCGCCAGTAGAGGCCAACAAGGAAGTGACGGAATGAGTAGAACGGCGGCCCTCACCTTGTAGATCCGGTGAGAGACGTAGGTTTATTTATTTTGTATTTTTTGGGACAGAAACACTAGTAATTGACGTCTTTTTTCTCCAGGGTGTAAATACACGATATCGCTCTCCGGCGCTAGGACCCTGGAGCGCATGGGGTTCGAGGCAGTGGTGAATGCGGATCCGAGCTGTTAGTTTTACATCGGCGGCGCAGTCAGTTGGAGAACACCGGAGGAGCCTGTGGTACCGTGCTCGGGCTGCCCTCCGGCTATCACAGTTCCGAGGACCTGTTTGCAGGGGGCCATTTCAGATTTAACGTTCCCCTGCACATTGGACGCCGGTAAGGAGTTTCCAAGGAGGGGAGGCTGTATATCGGGACTGTATGGAGTTGGAGTCTTCAGCAGCTCAAGCAGTTCCACCAGTTAACCCCTTACGTGGGGTGGGGACATCACACATTTAATTGAGGAGTCTAGGGAGTCCGGGGAGTCTGAGTCATTGGCATTTCTCCCTGCAGTTAGCGGGGGTAAACCCGGGGGTAAACCAAGCGGGATTGAGGGAGAGCAGTCGCTGGTAAAAAACAGGAATAGATACCAGCTGAGGTCCAAACAAGACCTGAACGCAAAGGGGGTATTGGATTCTGTTGATACAGTGGAGAGGGAGGGGCCGACCCCATTAACCCCCTACAAAAGGAAGAAAAAGTGGGGGGCTGCCAAGAAGGTTAGAAGTGCTAAGGCGACTCAACAGCTGCAAAAGAACACCCCATCTCTCAAGACCTATTTTAAAATTATGGAGCATTTGGTGAGACCCAAGGGGGTGATGGAGACTGTGCTATTAGATCAGGCCTCTGATCCTCCCCCCCTGACGTTGGGAAACCGATACACACCTCTGGGGTCTATGCAGGATGTGGGGAATTCGGAAGCAGGGCTTGATGTGGGTACAGCCGGGAGTTCTTCAGCAGCAGTTATACCCAGAGATGTCTCTCTCCCCCAATTAGATCTACAGGGGTCTCCGGTCATGGTGGAGCTCGTGGACCCCTTTTTGTAACTGGCCCCTGTTGACCCCAGTAATTCTCAAGCACAGTCTCGGGCCTTGGTTCAGGTCCATGTTCAAACCCCTGTGCAGGCCCAGCTCGTTCCTCAAGGCCGCACTGTCCCCCAGCAGTCAGTGGGTTCAGATAGTTCTGGATACGAAGGGGACAGGATCGGCTCTCTATTTCAGTCACTGAGGGAGGATATCTTGAGTAAGTTTGAGATCTCAGAGACCAACCAAAAAAGTCTTCATGATAGATTTGATCTTCTGGAGGCTAGGCTGGACGATATTTGTACTCGGACAGGTTCTCTTGAGAATAAGGTTTCTATGTTATCGGAGTCCACGCTGGGAAATTCTAAGGACATTGATACTTTAAAAGCACAAAATCGGTCTCTCATGATGGACATGGAAAGATTAGAGATGAAAACCCGTACCGTAGGAACAACCTCAGAATCCTAAAGATTCCGGAGGGGGAGGAGGTAGAAGACATCAAGAGGTTTGTGTGCAAATTGTTAAGAGATGGGGTCCTGAAGGATCGGCCGGATATCGATCTTGAGGCAGAGATTCAGAGGGTGCAGAGAGATCCTTTTAAGTTACATCCATACCGGAAGGCAGCCAGGAAAATTCTTGTCAATTTTCAAACCTACAGTATCAAGGAACTGATCTTAAGCAGGTGCCTTACACGATCCACCCTTCATTATCGGGCCAATCCATATTATATCCGATCTGTCATCGGTGGCCGGACAGCTCAGAGGCAGTGGGAATTAGGCTCCAGAATACCAGAACTTAGGTATCTAGGTGCGCAGATGCAGATGAAGTTCCCAGCCCTTTTAAAGGTGATGTGGAATAATAAAATGCACAATTGTAGCCAACCGGAGGAAGTTGACGACCTCTTGTCCCAGATGAGAAAATAATTGGCTCTTGTGTAAATAAACAGTCATCAGTAGACTTATATAGGTGGAGGGTTAATAAAAATAGATAAAAATCAGTATAAAAGACAACTAGAGTATTAAAAAAAAACATAATAATAATAAAACAATTAAAGGGGGAAGGAAGGAAAAAAAATAAAGGGGGTGATTCTACGATTCAAAGTTAGAAAGGGAAGAAGAGGAAGAGGAACATTTTTTACAACTACATAATTAGTAGTTGAAAAGGTGGTAGGAGAGTATTCCATACATTAACCTAGTTTGTTTTATCCTTTTTTTCTTTTTCTCAAACAGCTGGCATTTTTTGGTTCAGTAGGGAGGTTATAGAACATTGTCGTTCCGCTAGAAGAAATAGCCATTGTGCCGCTGTTGCGCGGGTTCCCCAAAGGCGAGACCAGCGCCTGGTATGATGGGAGGGTTCCCTGGGAGAGGGTTAGGGAGGGGTCACAGGGGGGGTGAAAAGAAAAGACTGTCCTCATATGCTGCAAAATTAGTCATGTTGGTTAGAGCTCTGGAGGGTGGGAAGTTTTGGGCCGGGTTATAACTGTGGCTGTGAGCAGAGTAATCGGTAATAAATTCCTCTCCTGGAATCTTAATGGTATAGGCGGAGTGAGAAAGCAATCTATGGTCTGTGAATATTTAAAAAATTCGGAAGCTCATGTCTACTTGTTACAGGAAACTCACTTAGAGGCCAAGTCATGTGAACAAGTCTTTGGTAAATTGGGTTGGGGTCAGGAGGTACTATGTTCAAGGCAGAAGGGAAGCTCTAGGGGGGTAGCCATCATAGTTAGGGCAAATAAGGGGATGAAGGTCCAGAAATGGGATACTGATCAGTCCGGCAGATGGCTGGTGGCAGTCCTCTCCATAGGTAATTTATCCTTTACGTGCGCAGTGTTTTATGGCCCGAATGAGGATAATTCTAGTTTTCTTTTAAAATCAGGGGCTATTTTATTACAATACACAGCGCCGATAATATTAGGGGGAGACTTTAACTTGGTTCTTGACAAGCAGTTAGACCGTACCTCTATAGTGAAATATTGTGTTACAACAAACTCTATATTAGCTCTTAGGAGCATCATGAAGGATTTTGGCTTACAGGATGTGTGGAGAGCTAAATATGGAGCTGTGAGAGAATATTCCTTCTACAGCAAAAAATACAAGCAATATACGAGAATTGATTATTTTTTGGTCAATCACGTATTACTGCCAGACATAGTTTCGGTATACCATATTCCAGTAGGTCTTTCTGACCACTCAGTGGTGGAACTATTAATAGACCTCAGGATTAGGCCCACAGAGGTTAGATGGACTTTAGATAGAACACTCCTGTTGGATGATAAAATTAAGTCCAAGGTCAAAGAAAGTATTATTGTGTTTCTTTATTTCAATATAGGCTCAGGTACTGAGCAACTAGTCTGGGAATCTTTTAAGGCCTATTTAAGAGGTATTTTGAGTTCACAGATGAGTTATAAGAGGAGATCTATTAAGAAAAGGGAGACCGATGACCTTGAAGCCATAAAAAAGAAAGAATTTGCAACTACAGCGATTGGCCCTGACAGAGAGGGATAACATCCCGAGGTTGGAAAAAGAACTTTTAGAACTTCAAGCAGTATTCAAAGCTAGAAGTGATAAAGCCATCAAGGATAGGTGGGAGGTCAGTAGATTGAAGAACTTTGAGTATGGGGAGAAGTGTGCAGCTCTCCTGGCCTGGAAGTCGAGGTCAGAGAGGAGCAGGAATAATATTGATTCACTTATTCAGCGGGATTCGGGGTTGCTGATAGTTGAGGAAGAAGCGATTAGGGAGGAGGCAAGGGGTTTTATGAGGGGGTTATACCAGGAAGATAGCAGCCTTGGAGTTGAGGATGTTGAGGCCTGGTTAGGCTTGAGGAATTTGCCCCAACTGTGTGAATCAGATAAGATCTTGTTAGCTAGTGAGATCACAGAGGGGGAGATAAGGGTGCAAGTTAAGAAAGGAGGAAATCTTGCCCGTGCTTATGACACTTTTTAACAGAATTCTTCTACAAGGAGATGGTATTCCCCCTTCTTGGCTGGAGGCTACTATCGCCTTAATAGTTAAACCGAATAAAGATCCCCAAAAAATCGAGTCCTAGAGACCGATTTCATTTTAAACTCAGATCTGAAGATATTTTCTGGAATACTATCAACCAGATTTGCAAAAGTTATCAAGGCAATCATTCACCCAGATCAAAGGGGGTTTATACCTGGCCGGCAGCTCAACGAGCTCACGTTTCAGGTGATTGGGGCAAGAGACTTAGCAGAGGAGAGAGGACTGCCACTCACCATTGTAGCAATTGATGCCGCTACAGCATTCGATCAAGTTAATTGGGTGTACCTATGGGAGACTATGACAAGGTTTGGGTTTAATTCCATCTTTATTGAGGGAGTTAAATCCTTATATAGTAGCCCCCGGGCCAAAGTCCTGATTAATGGTGGTCTGACAGATTGGTTTAACAACTCAAGAGGTATCAGGCAGGGCTGTCCCCTGTCCCCCCTCCTGTTTGATGTTTATATTGAGCTCTTTGTATGCTCCCTGAGATCGGACTCAGCTATTTCACCTTTTAAAATGGGGGAGTTAGAGCTTAAAACAAAATTATACGCAGATGATCTCCTCCTATACCCTGCAAACCATGCTGAGGCAATTCCCAGGTTATTTAAACTAGCTGAAGATTTTGGTAGGGTATCGGGCTACAAAATCAATAAAGAGAAAACCGATATAATGAGTTGGAATAACGTAGCCCCGGTACAGGGGGCTAAACAAAAAATTAGATATTTGGGAATATATCTTACACAGAAATTAGCAGATACTTCCAAAACCAGCTGGCAGACAGTGGTGAAGGAAGTAAGTAAGTTACTATCTAGGTGGGGGGGGGTCTGCCCTTGAACATTTATGGAAGAGGGAATTTGGTTAAAATGACCATCCTCCCCAAAATAACTTTTTTGTTGAACACCATACCCCTATCATTTAATCCCACGGATATTGCTAGCCTCTAAGGGAAGATTGGATCATTTATCTGGGCCACAAAATCACCCAGGATAGCCTGGAAGAAATTGAGGAGAGGGCTCAAGTTGGGAGGCTTGGCTTTACCTGATTTGTTTTTATACTCCTATGCCTTCCAGTTCAAGAACTTTAGAATTTTGGCCAATAAGTTAGACTCCTCCTCGCATGGCCGTCTCTTCCAGGCAATGTTATCGGACCAGCCACAGGGTTTTGAATTTTTTCTTTATAAATTCGAGGACCAGAAAAAGGTTCACCTGAAGATTCTACAGGCGGCACTTAAAATCTGGCGATATATCCGGAGGGTTCTGGGGATCCCCTATTACAACTTACATGCCCCAATATGGGACTCCCCGGGCACCCCGGACTGTTTGTTAGATCGATTGGCACAGCCACTGAAAGAAGCAGGTTTGGAAAAGTGGGGGGACCTGTGTGTTAACACTCGGCTCTTAGATTGGGAATCTCTAGTAAATCTAACTAAGGGGTCCCTCACTAGATTTAAGTACTACCAATTGTCATCATGGTGGGGAAGACAGTGCTGGGGGAAGGAGGAGGAGACCCAGATTTTAGATTTCATCGGTAGAGGGAGAGGCTGGAAGCAGGAGGTCGCCTTCTGGTATAACACTCTGGTGGCTGTAAAAGATAGTCTGGACTCCGAATTAGCGAGTCTCTGGGGCAAAGTTCTAAATGAGAGCCCAGAGGAGATGCAGAAAGTCTGGTCTGATGCATTCACTATGTCTCAAAAGATAATCAAACCAGCCAACCTCAGAAGAAACTATCTGTTTACAGCCTACAGGGTATATTGGACCCCTGCTAAATAATCCAGGATATCAGCTCAAAGCTATCACTGCCCGAGATGTAACCTTCCGGCAGCTGATGACCAACACATGTTTATTGGCTGTCCGGAAATTACCAGCTACTGGAAGGCGGTGTGTGGCTTTTTGGTAAGCATGGGCGTAAAATCCGTTTCGCAGGCGAATTTGCGGATTTTTGACGATTTCGCGTTCTGCGAATCACGCGAATTTACCCAATAATCCGCAAGCTACAAATTGTTTTGCTTGGTTGCGCTTAAAAAATACAATATCCCGCGTGCGGCGTTGACTCTGAGCCTACCGAGTTGTTTTTCTCCCGGTTTTGCGCGTGCTGCGCCATTTTCGATCTTGCTGCCTGATCGCACGAGAGTTTTTCGAACGCAATTACATCATCGCGGCTTGCCATCTTGCACAGCGAGAGTTTGACAACGCAAGTGCGTCATAAATGCCCGCTACGGCGCGCAGCTGACTTCCAGCGGGAGGTTTAAACAGCTCGAGTTCCCTGAAATTGCAGAAATTGCATTTCTGCACAAGAAATCCACTGCAGGAAGCATAAACTTTGTGAAAATGATGATTTTGATCAGAATAACTCCTCAGATTGACATTTGGCTGCACTTTTTGGTGCAGGAGTCCATTTTTTGGGGTGGGGTGGGAGGAAGGAAGTGCCTCAGAGTCTCCAACTTCCTGTTCCTGTCCAGCAGGCTCCTCACAGTGCTTTGTCCATGTATTGGCCACTTTTCATTTGGCTGTTGAGCTGGAAGGATTACTTTTTCTTGCTGCTGGTGGATTTTTGTATTTGAGGACTTTTTGGACTTTGGAGTTTGGATCACTTTTGGACTTGAGATTTTACAAGTAAGTTGGTGTTGTTTGTTCGGGGCATTGCAGTTGAGGCAACTCCACTTCTAAAACATTTTTCACAACTTTAACAAAATATATATTGTGGTGGTAGCTAGCCATAGTATCCAGTAGGCCCAGGGTTAGTCATGGGTGCATGATACAACTGTTTCTCTGATTTTTTTTTAACTTAATTCTCATTTATGTCATGGAATTTTAGCTCACTGTTATATGTTGTTGTTTTTTTAATTTTGGGGTGCCTGTAAAGCCTCACTAGCCAGTAGGCCCAGGGGTAGTGAGTGGTGCATGGGCCTAGTCTTTCTGTGGGGTGTCTTGAATTTAAACATCATTGAGGGCATGGATGGCATGGGATTGTGGTGATTTTTATGTGTTTTTCGGTTTTTGGGGGTGTTGTTGGGGGCTGGGCATGTGGGTGGGGGCCATTTTGAGTGCTGGTACAGGCAGGGCCTGGCCATGTGCTGGGGGCAAGGGGCCATTTTGAAGGCAGGCAGTGTTCTCAGGCCTGCACCCATATTGCCTAGCTTTCATCCATTATGCCCAGGGGTAGTGAGTGGTGCATGGGCCTAGTCTTTCTGTGGGGTGTCTTGAATTTAAACATCATTGAGGGCATGGATGGCATGGGATTGTGGTGATTTGTATGTGTTTTTCGACTTTTTGGGGGTGTTGTTGGGGACTGGGCATATGGGTGGGGCCATTTTGAGTGCTGGTACAGGCAGGGACAGGCCATGTGCTGGGGGCAAGGGGCCATTTTGAAGGCAGGCAGTGTTCTCAGGCCTGCACCCATTTTGCCTAGCTTTCATCCATTATGCCCAGGGGTAGTGAGTGGTGCATGGACCTGGTCTTTCTGTGGGGTGTCTTGAATTTAAACATCATTGAGGGCATGGATGGCATGGGATTGTGGTGATTTGTATGTGTTTTTCGACTTTTTGGGGGTGTTGTTGGGGACTGGGCATATGGGTGGGGCCATTTTGAGTGCTGGTACAGGCAGGGACGGGCCATGTGCTGGGGGGCAAGGGGCCATTTTGAAGGCAGGCAGTTTTCTCAGGCCTGAACCCATTTTGCCTAGCTTTCATCCATTATGCCCAGGGGTAGTGAGTGGTGCATGGGCCTAGTCTTTCTGTGGGGTGTCTTGAATTTAAACATCATTGAGGGCATGGATGGCATGGGATTGTGGTGATTTGTATGTGTTTTTCGACTTTTTGGGGGTGTTGTTGGGGACTGGGCATATGGGTGGGGCCATTTTGAGCGCTGGTACAGGCAGGGACAGGCCATGTGCTGGGGGCAAGGGGCCATTTTGAAGGCAGGCAGTGTTCTCAGGCCTGCACCCATTTTGCCTAGCTTTCATCCATTATGCCCAGGGGTAGTGAGTGGTACATGGGCCTAGTCTTTCTGTGGGGTGTCTTAAATTTAAACATCATTGAGGGCATGGATGCATGGGATTGTGGTGATTTTTATGTGTTTTTCGATTTTTGGGGGTGTTGTTGGGGACTGGGCATGTGGGTGGGGGCCATTTTGAGTGCTGGTACAGGCAGGGACGGGCCATGTGCTGGGGGGCAAGGGGCCATTTTGAAGGCAGGCAGTGTTCTCAGGCCTGCACCCATTTTGCCTAGCTTTCATCCATTATGCCCAGGGGTAGTGAGTGGTGCATGGGCCTGGTCTTTCTGTGGGGTGTCTTGAATTTAAACATCATTGAGGGCATGGATGGCATGGGATTGTGGTGATTTGTATGTGTTGTTCGACTTTTTGGGGGTGTTGTTGGGGACTGGGCATATGGGTGGGGCCATTTTGAGTGCTGGTACAGGCAGGGACAGGCCATGTGCTGGGGGCAAGGGGCCAATTTGAAGGCAGGCAGTGTTCCCAGGCCTGCACCCATTTTGCCTAGCTTTCATCCATTATGCCCAGGGGTAGTGAGTGGTACATGGGCCTAGTCTTTCTGTGGGGTGTCTTAAATTTAAACATCATTGAGGGCATGGATGCATGGGATTGTGGTGATTTTTATGTGTTTTTCGATTTTTGGGGGTGTTGTTGGGAACTGGGCATGTGGGTGGGGGCCATTTTGAGTGCTGGTACAGGCAGGGACGGGCCATGTGCTGGGGGGCAAGGGGCCATTTTGAAGGCAGGCAGTGTTCTCAGGCCTGCACCCATTTTGCCTAGCTTTCATCCATTATGCCCAGGGGTAGTGAGTGGTGCATGGGCCTGGTCTTTCTGTGGGGTGTCTTGAATTTAAACATCATTGAGGGCATGGATGGCATGGGATTGTGGTGATTTGCATGTGTTTTTCGACTTTTTGGAGGTGTTGTTGGGGACTGGGCATATGGGTGGGGCCATTTTGAGTGCTGGTACAGGCAGGGACGGGCCATGTGCTGGGGGGCAAGGGGCCACTTTGAAGGCAGGCAGTGTTCTCAGGGCCTGAACCCATTTTGCCTAGCTTTCATCCATTATGCCCAGGGGTAGTGAGTGGTGCATGGGCCTGGTCTTTCTGTGGGGTGTCTTGAGTTTAAACATCATTGAGGGCATGGATGGCATGGGATTCTGGTGATGTTTATGTGTTTTTCGACTTTTTGGGGGAGTTGTTGGGACTGGGCATGTGGGTGGGGACCATTTTGAGTGCTGGTACAGGCAGGGACGGGCAATGTGCTGGGGGGCAAGGGGCCATTTTGAAGGCAGGCAGTGTTCTCAGGCCTGCACCCATTTTGCCTAGCTTTCATCCATTATGCCCAGGGGTAGTGAGCGGTGCAGGGGCCTAGTCTTTCTGTGGGGTGTCTTGAATTTAAACATCATTGAGGGCATGGATGGCATGGGATTGTGGTGATTTGTATGTGTTTTTCGACTTTTTGGGGGTGTTGTTGGGGACTGGGCATATGGGTGGGGCCATTTTGAGTGCTGGTACAGGCAGGGACGGGCCATGTGCTGGGGGCAAGGGGCCATTTTGAAGGCAGGCAGTGTTCTCAGGCCTGCACCCATTTTGCCTAGCTTTCATCCATTATGCCCAGGGGTAGTGAGTGGTGCATGGGCCTAGTCTTTCTGTGGGGTGTCTTAAATTTAAACATCATTGAGGGCATGGATGGCATGGTATTGTGGTGATTTTTATGTGTTTTTCGATTTTTGGGGGTGTTGTTGGGGACTGGGGTGGGGGCCTTTTTGAGTGCTGGAACAGGCAGGGACGGGCCATGTGCTGGGGGGCAAGGGGCCATTTTGAAGGCAGGCAGTGTTCTCAGGCCTGCACAGGGTCAGCGCTGATTTGCATATCGCCATTGTCTAACCCAGGGTGGTGTGGAGTGGAAAAACGATGGATTTGGGCCCAGATCTTTGGACTGGGGTGAATGTGTGACATTGATCCACATTCTGTCCATCACTGTTGTGTTTGCAATTACCGCTCTAAGTGTACTGGGGATGCTCAGACGTGAGTCCCAGACACTCCACACCACTGGAGTCAAGCTAGCCGGGCTGATGAGAGGTGTTACCTCGAAACCGGGCCGGTCCTCGGATGCTTGATTCCGTTCTGGGAAGGACATGGCTTTTGTAGTTCGGACTGGACTGTTCCCATGGGGCACAGGGTCAGCGCTGATTTGCATATCGCCATTGTCTAACCCAGGGTGGTGTGGAGTGGAAAAACGATGGATTTGGGCCCAGATCTTTGGACTGGGGTGAATGTGTGACATTGATCCACATTCTGTCCATCACTGTTGTGTTTGCAGTTGTTGGGGACTGGGCATGTGGGTGGGGGCCATTTTGAGTGCTGGTACAGGCAGGGACGGGCCATGTGCTGGGGGGCAAGGGGCCATTTTGAAGGCAGGCAGTGTTCTCAGGCCTGTACCCATTTTGCCTAGCTTTCATTCATTATGCCCAGGGGTAGTGAGTGGTGCATGGGCCTAGTCTTTCTGTGGGGTGTCTTGAATTTAAACATCATTGAGGGCATGGATGGCATGGGATTGTGGTGATTTTTATGTGTTTTTCGACTTTTTGGGGTGTATAACTGATGTTCCTCTGTCTTCCATTGCTTTAAGGTGCACAAGAGAACCACCAGTGCCAGAAAGAAGTCCTGCAGCGGTGTGTGCAGCACAACGTCACGCGACGTCACGTGTGGCCACAGACAAGACAACTCTGCAACTTGTGCAACTGCGGCCTGCTGTTCTGACATCTGAAGAAGATGGGCCCAAAGAAAGGTGGCCGTAGCGCCTCAGCGAAAAAAGTTGCAAGTGCCACTGCCAGTAAGAAGGAGCAGAAGAAGCAAGTGGCACCACCTACCAAGGAGATGGGTGTGCCCACCAACACCTTTTTTGGAGAAAAAAAAACTACGCCTGCAGCAGCAGCGGTGTCCGCCGGGGACCAAGCTGGAAGCAGCACCTCCGCCTCATTGGGGTCAGTGCCACCACGCCAAGTTAGGTCCAAGACCATGAGTGCTGCTGCGGCAGCAACTTTTGTTGTTCAATCACCATCGACCAGTGATGTTGGCTCATCACAAGAAAGTACCATCCAATCAACGCCGGGTGTAACTCAGCTGGCGAGTGTTCAACAATCACAGCCGCAAAGACAACCACAAGTGCAAGTAGTATAAGCGCAAGTACATGGGCAAGGAGAGGCGCAGGTACATGGGCAAGGAGAGGCGCAAGTACATGGGCAAGGAGAGGCGCAAGTACATGGGCAAGGAGAGGCGCAAGTACATGGGCAAGGAGAGGCGCAAGTACATGGGCAAGGAGAGGCGCAAGTACATGCACAAGGAGAGGCGCAAGTAGAGGTGCATGGAGAGGTGCCACTAGAGGTTCATGGAGCGGCACAACTGCCTACAACGCTTGTTCCTCCAGAAGTAGGGACACATCAGGAAATTGATATTCAAGTGGAAGAATCATCCGAGGAAGCCACTCCTCCTGAGGATGATCCATTGTCTTCCAGATCCCCAGCAAGAAAAAGGTAAAGGAGGGCTGCTACTACTACAAGTTCTTCTTCAAGCCCCCTTCATTCTGATGACCCTGATTGGAACCCACCAATGCAGTCTGACAGTGAGGCACGCCATGAGCCGACAAAGGTAGCTAAGCCTAAAAGGAAGGTTCCTGCAAGGCTTCGACTTATGGTTGCTGATGACGAACAAGAAGTAGTGTCTTCTGCTGCTGATGAACAGCCTGATGACGACCCAGTCATTACAGACGTCACTCCAGCCACAGCGGGTATGCAGGAGACAAACATTTTAACCCTAGCCCGAATGGCTGCTGAGCGGGATGTGGTCGGCGTGGCACTGGTACCACCACCAACGCAGTTAACTACAACACCAACACGACCTCCAGCTTCCATATTTTCTCGTCAGAAGGGCTGGCAGGGACCTCCATCCAGCTCGACCTCCATTACCTCAGGTAGTGGTACTGTAAGTGAACATCAGAAACAAATTCAGCCACGCCCATCCTCCACTTCATCTGCCATTGAAAGTCAAAGTAGCGCCTCCACCACCAGCAGACATCTCCAGTCCCCACTTTGGGACTTCTTTACTGTTAGCAAAAAGGCGGAAAACATGGTCGTTTGTTCGATTTGTAAAGTATCAGTTAGTTGGGGTAAGCTTGGTACCAACTATGGTACCGGAGGCCAGAGAGGTCATCTCAAAAAACACCACCCTATCCAGTGGTATAAGCACCTAAGTGACATCGCGGAAGGAAAGACCAAAACAAATCCAAATGTATCCCTTGATATTGAATCTGATGATGACGAGAGGCTGATCGTGCAGGGGGGAAGTGAAGAAGCGACAGACATTTTTTCTGGTACACCCAGTACCACTGGCAGCAGCACTGCAGTGGTAGCGCCCACACCCTCTACCCCTGCAACATGTATGAGGCACACTAGGAGTCTGGGACAGACACCAATGCAAAAAACTAAATCAATGAGCCTAACTGGTTTTAAGTCTGCATCATCATCATCATCATCACGTAACACGGTCCAGCGCACCATTAGCAGCATGTTTTGGTTGGATGCGCCATTTGAACGCAACCACCCAACGGTGCGTCTGTGTAACGCAAAGCTGGCTAAAATGCTAGCTCTGGACCTTCTCCCTTTCTCTTTCGTGGAAGGGGTGGGTTTTGGTGAATTGGTGGCAACAATCTGCCCTAAATGGAAAGTTCCTAGCCGGTCCTATTTTGCAAGGGTTTTGCTGTTCCAGCACTACATCAAGATGTGCTGGAGGTGATTGGCGCAGCTATTCTGAAGAGTGCTATTCACACTATCCACATGACAACAGACATGTGGACCAGTTGCCAAGCCCTTGATTACATGTGCATCACTGCACACTGGGTCTCTTTTGCAGGGGTCGAAAAACAGTTAAAACACAAAGATGTTGACACAGAGGAAGTTTTTCAAGCTACTCGCAAACATGCAACAGTAGGCATGTTTGCCATGGAGAAATCTCACACTGCACCTAACCTTTTGGTGGAGTTTAACAGGAAGGTCAATGAATGGCTGCATCCAAGAAACCGCTCAGTTGGTTATGTTTCCATGGATAATGGCAGTAATATAGTTAAGGCCATGGAGAACGGTGGCTATTTCAGAGTGCCGTGTTTGGCGCACAGTATTAACATCGTGGTGCAAGCCTTCTTGAAAACAGAAGAGCCAGTCGTCAAAGTACTGACCACCTGCCGAAAAATCTGCACACATTTCAACCATTCTTTTAAGGCCCGGAAGCAGCTGAGGAGCCTTCAATATGAACGTAAACTGCCAGTCAAAGGACTAATCCAGGAGGTGGCAACACGTTGGAACTCAACCTTTTAAATGCTTGAGCGTCTGTCTGAGCAGTGGGAGGTAATACATGAGTTTGTCATAAAACTGGGTTCTCCTCACAAAAACTTGATGCTAGAGTTGTAGGAATGAAAGCTAATTGCAAGCCTGACAGACATGCTTCGTCCTTTTGAGCTCTTCACGCGTGAAGTCAGCAGGGAGGACTGTTCTTTGAGCAAAGCTATCCCATTGTTGCGCATGCTAGAGCACCAACTGAAGGAGGTGTCTTCAACGTTCCGAGATGATGGTGAAAAGCGAAAAGCATATGGTTTGGCGGAGAAGTTATTATGGCGCCTACTTGACAATGAAAGGCTTAAAAAGATACATACAGAACAACATTACATTTGTGCCACTATTCTTGATCCACGGTACAAAAAGGCACTGCCCACCAATACTTTCATTCCTTTTTCTGAAGCAGATGTTTCAAAGTACAAACATTGGTTAGCTGTGTCAGCCACTCGGTTCGAAAAAGACCGGCAGAACCTTCAAGAAGGCAGCACAAGTACAACTGAATCAGCAGGCCATCCGGAGTCAAGTTCCACTTCTGAATCCGTGGCGGAAGGGAGTCACTTTCCCTCACAGCCGTTAACGACACCAGCAACCATATCATCATCCTCACCTGCACCAGGCCGCAAACAAATATTGTCGGAAGGGGATTGGCTAACTCAGCAAGGGTTAGCTTGGTCCACTGATGAAAAGGTCGCAGATGGTACACAAAGTGGATCAACCCTGGAGAACCTTGAGTCGGTGGTGCAGGCCTATCTGGATGACCCAACAGAGGTCTGTCATAATGAGAACCCATTGGGATATTGGTATACGAAAAGCTCAAAATGGCGACTGATCACCAACCTGGTTCTGAATTATTTGTATTGCCCACTCGCAAGCGTGTCTTCTGAACGTGTTTTCAGTGCTGCTGGTGCCATTGTTACTTAAAAAGGACCCGCCTTTTGCCCAAAAATGTGGAGAGGTTAACAATAATCAAGATGAATCAGCACTTCATACCACCCGATTACAAAATACGTGAATGCACGCAGGAAGAAGAGGACACCGACTTAGGTGACGACGACCGAAGTTCTTCTCGGTCACCAGACCTACTCCCGTCTCAATTCATAGACTTGGAGGACGAGCTCTGCTTCCCTGACACCGAGGACTGAAAATGACTTCCTTTTTTTCCGTACTTATTTACTTTTATTCCTGTGTGTCTTTCTTTGTTTTGCTACTTTTACCACAACAAAACTCTAATCACCTAATCACAATAAGTCCATCATCAGCACTGTCTTCATCTTATTTTCCTTATTGATTTGAAGGTCCCGCAGTCTGCATTCAGATGTTCACAAGTTCACAACTCAATCATGCTCCTCTATCCTCTTCCTCCAGACTCCCCCTATCCATTTCCCTCAAGGCAGATGGATGGATTATGGAGAAAAAACAAACTTTGTCTTCGTAGACGAGTCCCCTCAAGTGGGACTGAAATAACTGACTGACTACATGCTTGCTGATTGTTAAAGCAAAACCTGCTGCACACTAAATACAAAGTACAAGCATAAGAGATGTCACAATGGACATAAAAGTTCAAATTTTCATGGACGAAGAAAAGGGACCACCAGTGTTTCGGCTCCTCTTTTATTGTTCATAGATGGCCAGCCGACACGTGTTTCGTCGCAAGAAAATACACTATTTCCGCGACTCTTAAGGGCTGTAGGTAATGGATATGAAACCACAGGTCGCAGTGCCGGTGATAATTCCGACCCGGCTCCGCTCGAGACCGGGTTTAATTTTTGTCGAGATTACGAGTTGCGTAGTTCCAAAATAATGTTCACCAGCGGGTATGTGGAGATACTTCGATCAATGGTATTGCTAAGTTAAGGAATCTTCAAGGTTAGTTGCTCCGGATTGTGTATTTGTCCACGTTTGTGACGCGCGGGCAGTGTGGAGACTTCTGAGGAATATGTCCCCGTAGTGCGGGGAGAGAACGCCAACAGTGTGGTTGTTCAGTATTCGGTTCCGGGTATGACCGTACCCGGAACCGAATACTGAACAACTACACTGTTGGCGTTCTCTCCCTGCACTACGGGGACACATTCCTCAGAAGTCTCCACACTGCCCGCGCGTCACAAACGTGGACAAAGACACAATCCGGAGCAACTAACCTTGAAGATTCCTTAACTTAGCAATACCATTGATCGAAGTATCTCCACATACCCGCTGGTGAACGTTATTTTGGAACTACGCAACTTGTAATCTTGACAAAAATGAAACCCGGTCTCGAGCGGAGCCGGGTCGGAATTATCACCGGCACTGCGACCTATGGTTTCATATCCATTACCTACAGCCCTGAGGAGTCGCGGAAATAGTGTATTTTCTTGCGACGAAACACGTGTCGGCTGGCCATCTATGAACAATAAAAGAGGAGCCGAAACACTGGTGGTCCCTTTTCTTCGTCCATGAAAATTTGAACTTTTATGTCCATTGTGACATCTCTTATGCTTGTACTTTGTATTTAGTGTGCAGCAGGTTTTGCTTTAATTGTATTCGGTGTGTCCTTAAAACACACTTTTGAGAGGTTATAGGGATTTGCCCCTCACCTGCATGCACCTTCTGTTCAACAACATATCTCCTGCGCATTACCTGTGAGCAGTGCGCCCAGTATTTCCCTCAACCCAATAACCCTGTCCATTTTTGTTGAATGCTTGCTGATTGGTGACAGACATACTTCTGAAATTTACAGGAGAGGCTGCCCTGTGGGCCCTCACTTTCCAAAGAAGATGCAGAGATAAAGTAGAACAGGTAATGAATAATGAGAAGATGGCATGCAGTGGACAGCAATGGCTGTCTGTCTCTGTTGAAACCAATTGCTGTTTGTTTTTTGTGAACAGCACAATTTGCCATGTTTTCAATATACCAGTATTGCAGATTTTTGGGTTTATTTGGGGGTGTTCTAGTTTTGCGGTGCTGGGTCGGGGGTCTGGGAGCACTGCTGGCACAGTCTAATGTTGATTGCATTTGTTTTTCAGGAAATTCATGGTGGAAAAGGGGAGTTAGGGCCTAGCTGCACAGCGCATTTGGACTGAATTCCAGGTTGGCCCGAAATTTGATAAGTCTCACTTTTTAAGGTTTTTCTTTTTGGCTGTTTGGGGGTCTTCTACTTGTTTCCGCCTGGGTTGACAGGTCTGGGGGCATTGCTGGGAAGGTCTAATAACAGATCAAAGTGTTTTGGAGAAAATCAGAGTTGAAAAAGTTTTTGCCTTTTTGCTCACTTTCATGTTTTCGGGCGCCTGTTTGGGGGGGGTCCTGGTGTTTGGGGGTGGGTTTTGGGGTCTGGGAGCACTGCTGGGTATGGATACTTTTGATTGCAAGAGGTTTGAAGCAAATCCATGGTGGCAAAGGGGAGTTAGGGCCTAGCTTCAGAGCGCGCGCGGAGTGATTTAGGAAATTTGCCTGAAAATTTCTAAGTCCTCATTTTTGTATATTTGCTTTTTTGGCTGTTTGGGGGTCTTCTCCTTGTTTCCGCCTGGATTGACGGGTCTGGGGGCATTGCTGGGAAGGTCTAATACCGGATAAAAGTGTTTTGGAGAAAATCAGAGTTGAAAAAGTTTTTGCCTTTTTGCTCACTTTCATGTTTTCGGGGGCTTGTTTGGGGGGGTTCCTGGTGTTTGGGGGTGGGTTTTGGGGTCTGCGAGCACTGCTGGGAATGGATATTTTTGATTGCAAGAGGTTTGAAGCAAATCCATGGTGGCAAAGGGGAGTTAGGGCCTAGCTGCAGAGCGCGCGCGGAGTGATTTTGGAAATTTGCCTGGAAATTTCTAAGTCTCCATTTTTGTATATTTGCTTTTTGGCTGTTTGGGGGTCTTCTACTTGTTTCCGCTTGGGTTGACGGGTCTGGGGGCATTGCTGGGAAGGTCTAATACCGGATAAACGTGTTTTTGAGAAAATCTGAGTTGAAAACGTTTTTGCCTTTTTTCTCACTTTCATGTTTTCAGTGGCCTGTTTGGGGGGTTCCTGGTGTTTGGGGGTGGGTGTTGGGGTCTGGGAGCACTGCTGGCACCGTGTAATTTTGATTGCATTTGTTTTTCAGGAAATCCATGGTGGAAAACGGGAGTTATGGCCTAGCTGCACAGCGCGCTTGGTGTGATTTTGGAATGAGGCCTAAATATTTCTAAGTGTGAGCTTTTCCGGTTTGGCTTTTTGCCTGTTTAGGGGTCTTCTACTTGTTTCCGCCTGGGTTGACGGGTCTGGGGGCATTGCTGTGAAGCTCAAATACCGGATCAAAGTGTTTTGGAGAAAATCAGAGTTGAAAAAGTTTTTGCCTTTTTGCTCACTTTCATGTTTTCAGGGGCCTGTTTGGGGGGGTTCCTGGTGTTTGGGGGTGGATTTTGGGGTCTGGGAGCACTGCTGGGTATTGATACTTTTGATTGCAAGAGGTTTGAAGCAAATCCATGGTGGCAAAGGGGAGTTAGGGCCTAGCTGCAGAGCGCGCACGGGGTGATTTTGGAAATTTGCCTGAAAATTTCTGTCCTCATTTTTGTATATTTGCTTTTTGGCTGTTTGGGGGTCTTGTACTTGTTTCCGCCTGGGTTGACGGGTCTGGGGGCATTGCTGGGAAGGTCTAATACTGGATAAAAGTGTTTTGAAGAAAATCAGAGTTGAAAAAGTTTTTGCCTTTTTGCTCACTTTCATGTTTTTGTGGGCCTGTTTGGGGGGGTTCCTGGTGTTTGGGGGTGGGTTTTGGGGTCTGGGAGCACTGCTGGGTATGGATACTTTTGATTGCAAGAGGTTTGAAGCAAATCCTTGGTGGCAAAGGGGAGTTAGGGCCTAGCTGCAGAGCGCGCGCGGAGTGATTTTGGAAATTTGCCTGGAAATTTCTAAGTCTCCATTTTTGTATATTTGCTTTTTGGCTGTTTGGGGGTCTTCTACTTGTTTCCGCCTGGGTTGACGGGTCTGGGGGCATTGCTGGGAAGGTCTAATACCGGATAAACGTGTTTTTGAGAAAATCTGAGTTGAAAACGTTTTTGCCTTTTTTCTCACTTTCATGTTTTCAGTGGCCTGTTTGGGGGGTTCCTGGTGTTTGGGGGTGGGTGTTGGGGTCTGGGAGCACTGCTGGCACCGTGTAATTTTGATTGCATTTGTTTTTCAGGAAATCCATGGTGGAAAACGGGAGTTATGGCCTAGCTGCACAGCGCGCTTGGTGTGATTTTGGAATGAGGCCTAAATATTTCTAAGTGGGAGCTTTTCCGGTTTGGCTTTTTGCCTGTTTAGGGGTCTTCTACTTGTTTCCGCCTGGGTTGACGGGTCTGGGGGCATTGCTGGGAAGGTCAAATACCGGATCAAAGTGTTTTGGAGAAAATCAGAGTTGAAAAAGTTTTTGCCTTTTTGCTCACTTTCATGTTTTCAGGGGCCTGTTTGGGGGGGTTCCTGGTGTTTGGGGGTGGATTTTGGGGTCTGGGAGCACTGCTGGGTATTGATACTTTTGATTGCAAGAGGTTTGAAGCAAATCCATGGTGGCAAAGGGGAGTTAGGGCCTAGCTGCAGAGCGCGCACGGGGTGATTTTGGAAATTTGCCTGAAAATTTCTGTCCTCATTTTTGTATATTTGCTTTTTGGCTGTTTGGGGGTCTTGTACTTGTTTCCGCCTGGGTTGACGGGTCTGGGGGCATTGCTGGGAAGGTCTAATACTGGATAAAAGTGTTTTGAAGAAAATCAGAGTTGAAAAAGTTTTTGCCTTTTTGCTCACTTTCATGTTTTTGGGGGCCTGTTTGGGGGGGTTCCTGGTGTTTGGGGGTGGGTTTTGGGGTCTCGGAGCACTGCTGGGTATGGATACTTTTGATTGCAAGAGGATTAAGCAAATCCATGGTGGCAAAGGGGAGTTAGGGCCTAGCTGCAGAGCGCGCGGAGTGATTTTGGAAATTTG
The DNA here is from genome assembly GCF_964261635.1 of Lissotriton helveticus. Lineage (NCBI taxonomy): Eukaryota > Metazoa > Chordata > Amphibia > Caudata > Salamandridae > Lissotriton > Lissotriton helveticus. The sequence goes on along the minus strand of NC_136061.1, from coordinate 1,696,785,865 downwards.
CCTGAAAATTTCTAAGTCCCCATTTTTGTATATTTGCTTTTTGGCTGTTTGGGGGTCTTCTACTTGTTTCCGCCTGGGTTGACGGGTCTGGGGGCATTGCTGGGAAGGTCTAATACCGGATAAAAGTGTTTTGGAGAAATTGAGAGTTGAAAACGTTTTTGCCTTTTTGCTCACTTTCATGTTTTCGGGGGCCTGTTTGGGGGGGTTCCTGGTGTTTGGGGGTGGGTTTTGGGGCCTGGGAGCACTGCTGGCACAGTGTAATTTTGATTGCATTTGATTTTCAGGAAATCCATGGTGGAAAACGGGAGTTATGGCCTAGCTGCACAGCGCGCTTGGAGTGATTTTGGAATGAGGCCTAAATATTTCTAAGTGTGAGCTTTTCCGGTTTTGCTTTTTGCCTGTTTAGGGGTCTTCTACTTGTTTCCGCCTGGGTTGACGGGTCTGGGGGCATTGCTGGGAAGGTCTAATACCGGATAAAAGTGGTTTGGAGAAAATCCATGCTGAAAAGCGTTTTGGCACTTTTTTTAACTTAGGGCTTGTTAGGGTTAGCACTGGCAGCAGTATTGCATGTGTTTGAGAGTGTTCTAGATTTTTGCAACTGGGTTCTGGGGTCTTAGAGCGCTCGTGGAAATGTGTAATTTTGGTTGCAAGTGGTTTGAAGAAAATCCATGGTGGGAAAGGGGGGATTTGGCCTAGTTAAAGAAAGCATTTGCCACTATTCTTAACTTAGGGCTCGTTAGGGTTAGCAGTATTGTATTGCATGTGTTTGGGCGGGGGTTCTAGATTTTTACAACTGGGTGGTGTCTTGGAACACTTGTTGGAATGTCTAATTTTGATTGCAAGTGTTTTGAAGAAAATCCATGGTGGAAAAGGGGGGTTTGGCCATACTTGCTTAGTGCGTTTTGGCACAATTTGAAATTAGGCCTCTGCGAGGTAGCAGCAGTTTTCTGCACGTTTATCGAAGGGTAATGTGGGGTGTTCTAGATTTTGGGGATTGTCATCTCTGAAAGTGACAGTATAATTTTTGCACTACACAGCGTGCCTTATATCTTTTTTTCTCCGAGGTGTCTTTAACACTTACTGTTGTGTTTTTCCATCATCAATTACAGGCAGGCTTTTACCCTGTGCCACCGATGTACTACTCAGGCTTACAATTAGCGGTCCGCAAATACGCATCAGGCAGGCAGTGGACAGTCAGTGTGTCTGGTCACCAAGATTGATCGACGGAGCACCCGATGGAATGAAGGAGTACCGCGAATAATAGGAATGGCTGGATGCATCAACTTCACAAATTCAACGGGACATCTACAAAAAACAGTAACAGTATGCAAAATTCTCCTTATCTTTGAAATGATATTCTTGTGAACTTGAACTTACTTCTACGAGTGTGACTCTGTGCGTTTGTTTGATCTCTGCTTCAAATTCATCCCTCCAGCTATTTGATACGTCTTTGCTATGTTTAACACTAATTTAATGTTTTAAGTGTTTATTCTCTGAGGGCAGAGAGGCAAGTGAAATTGCGTAATGACTGCAGCCCTGTACTGCCAACTTGTTCCTTCGTAGTTACTAGTAAGTTGCAGTAAATAGTAGTAAGCTAACTATCCATTTACTAAACAACTTCTGGCATGCAGTAGTGCACTTCCTTTATGTCCCCTTAAAGGTTTATCAATATCTTCAAATCCAAAGATTTGTTTCTCTTCATTTGTTGTTTGACTGTCCAAGCTGTGTTTTTTTCCTCTCTACCAAACTTTCCCAAAAACCCCCATTCCCATCCAATTTTCAAACCCTAACCCTCTTCCCCCGGGCTGTGTGGTATTTCATTGAGGTGTGACTGACAACAACAATAAATTCCACACACTTGCTGGGGAGGATAAGGTCAAAGCAACCAGAAGTTCATGAGCGCCATCGTGGATTGATAATAAGAACATCCTCCTCCTACACGACGTGAACAATCTAATGCTTAATGCTTACCTTACGTTGGCACTGCTTAGGCTACAATTTAGGGCACTGTTCTGTACCGTACTATCTATTGTACTGTTTCTAATGCTACGCTCAAGCCACTCAATGTTTAATTTCCTCTTTTTTTCATATGGTGAAACTGCAAGTGTGTACCACTACTGCTACCAGCACAACAATGATATTGCATCCGTCGAGGATTCAAGTCAACAACCAACCTTAATCACCATTTGCAATGCAGCCAGCCCTGGGGCTACCCCGATTCTCAAACACGAATCACAGGTAAGATAAGCATTTTGGAGAGGTAGAATAATGGGCTAGGACTGGGAGGAGAGCAGAGATTGCCAGTACTACTAGTAAAGTACTAGTAGGGCTACTGAATTCACTAACTCGGTTACTGGCACTTGGGTACATTTCGGGACCAGATGTTTCATTCATGCTGGTAAGTTGGAAGAAACCAAACGTCCAGTAACCACTGCCCACACCCACACAAAATAATACGAACGCGTATACTATGTTTTGGTATGAAAAATAATTATTAAGAAATATATTAAGGTTGTCAAATAATGAAATAAATTAACCCAACTCACCCCCCTACCTAACCCCAACCAATGTCCAAAAGTCCAAAAGTCCCCTTTCCCAAACACCCAATTCCCACCCCCCAACAGTCTTTAAAAAAGGGGCAAGGGACAGTCACTTCCTCCGGTGGCGTAGTTTTGCAAGCTGTTGCTTCATGTCCCGCTGTTCTTTGCGGAGGTCCCGGGGCTGGCGCTGATGTTTTTCGGCCAACCGCTCCAGGTGGTCCACTCTTTTGCGTAGTCGGCGCACACAAACGATCCAGGATCTGGGGGGGCGCTGATGTTGTTGCTGCTGTGCGGCGGCAGCGGGAGGCTGTCGGGCCACGCCTCCGTTTGGCTGGAGGCTTCTGGCTGGTGGACCCGGGGGCAGTGGAGGAGGATGCAGATGTTGATGTCTCCTCATGCTCCCGAGCCCACAACCGCCGATACTCGACACAAATAGCCTCCAGCTTACGGGCCCTGGCCCAGACAGCCATCTCCTTACGGGTGAGGTTTTTGGGAGTAGCATCTATAAAGAAAGAAAGAAAAATACTGTAGTCAATAGTCTTTAACATAAAGTCAAAATAATTCAACGGAAGGTTGACACTCAGTAACACCAGCAAGTAGCAGACACAGTATAACATTTTGGCATGTATCTTTCCGCCGTCTTTGTAAGCCTGTGACACTGTGAGTTTCAGGAATTCCACTAGCAGCACTATAGGTGTACTCACTACTACATACATAGTCAGAGAGTACTAAAAAAAGGCCTTTTTTTACTTTTTTTCTCTTGTTTTGCAAAAGAAATTACTGGTACGTGAACTTGTGGTAGCCGCCATAATGGCAGCTCACTCAGCTTTCACCCAAGAAATACAGATACAGGCCATGATGATGCAGACTCGCAGTACTTTAAGCAGTACATGCAGGTGGGGATAGGAATGTCTTACTTTTCTATAGGGGTGGCACTGCCACTGGCCATACTTCATCCACTCAGTGTCTGCTATACTACATCATACACCTCTGCTATCGATGAGGAGGATAAAGAAGATAACATCCAGGCTTCCAAAGTACGTCTATGATTTTTCTTAATGTCTCAAATGTACCAAAATTTCTTTTTTTCAACAACCAACTAACACCCTTTTCATTAAATTTTGAAACCGCCGTCTTCTTTCTTATGTTGAATTGCATTCAACAAAACCATTCTTTATAGTCATAAATAAATATTAAGACTCGCTCGTCCTTCGTTTCACCCTTCTTTAACTTTTTGTTCTTCACATCCCTAAACTACATCTGATCTGATATGACTTGGCTTCACAATAAAAATTTGCCAGCTGAGTTCAAGTGAAATAGAGGGGGCTATTGGTTACCAGAGAAGTACCGCCGCTAATGCTATTACAAGTCAAGGTTGACTGTCTTCTCCGTGATAGCCCAAAAAGTAGTTCTAAATTAGTAAATGTTCTTGACAGTACAGTGTACTTATACTAGTGTACTGTGTACTACTGTGCAGTACATCATACACTCCTTTACGAGCCTACTCAAAAAAATGTCAATAAGTAAGGAGTATAATAACTTACCACCATCCACTGCTGCTGAGTCTTCCCCCCCAGCTCCTCCTGTTGGCGCTGCCGCATCCAGAGTGGACCCCTCCGCACTGCTGGCCCCGGCACTGGTGGTCATCTGTGCCGCACCAGATTTTGTCTAGGAAAAACATGTCATATTTTCAGATGCCATACACAACCCCCTATTTTGTCTCGTAATGGAAGAAAATGTTACATAACACATTTTTATTACTGGGATTGAAAAAAAGTAACGGTTTTGGGGAGGGTGTTAACCTTTTATATGCTTATTCCATTAAATGCTACACTTCTTCTTATGACAACTGATGAATGCTTGCTTAACGTGCACCATTTTTCTCATTACAGAAAGAAGATTCCATTGCCCTTCTGCCTGACGATTCACCAACTACTACTGAGTCATCACCAGCAGTACTTTAAGTACTTTAAAGAAGGTGGGGGCTCACACACAGTTATTCTAATAATTTCCTGTGTCTGTTTACTATTATTAAGTTTGAGACATACTAATTTCATTCATGGGAATGTTGTTTAAACTTTAACGTCATCTTCATCCATCAGAATACTACGCTATTAAAAATAAAGAAATAATGTTTTCATTTCTTAATTGAAATTAAAACTTTAAAACTAACAAACACTGTGTGGTTTTTGTTCACGAGTGAGTGAGCGGAAAGGTTTGAACTACTGCACTTGGCAGTCATGTTTCAGTGACTCAGATAGGCCGGGACTCGGAGGTAGTCTTCTTCTATTCTTCTGGGTCGTAAAATCATTGGTCAGACATTCTAGATAGTCGGTCAGGGGAATGGGGGTTCAACTTCTGTTCGGACTTAGGTATGTCGAAAGTCGAACTGCACCTATCATCAACAATGTCCTATTTATCTTGTCCCTACTTCTTTGTGTGCAGAATAGTCCCTGAAACACTAGCGGTATGGGATGTGCTCCTCTCAAATCAAAAAGGCAACTGCTACCTTTTACTTGGTGTAAACAATGACATTTTGTTGTTGGAAATTGTCAAAGCACTTACATTAAGAAGACTGGAATAGACAGCAAGGGCAACCCAGAGGACTGCACTCAATGCCTAGAGCTATTGCTGTATCAGAGTTTTGTCTCACACCGTTTGCCGAATGGGCAAACGTAGCTACCTACACAGACCGACTCATAATTGTAAATAGTAGTAGCACAGAGAGTGATGGTAGAGGCAGGGTAAGAATGTAGAAAGTAGTCTACATTCGAAGAAGATCAAAGACTATTTTGTAAAACATAGAATTATTAGGAACCAGTTTGTAATGAATAGGAGCTGTAAAAGATAGGGAAGTATAAGTATTAATATAACAATAGAACAACTTAGTGGGGCCAGCAGAAGAGCCTCCAAGGGACTGAGCCTCTCCACCTTCTGCCACCGGAGTCTCTGTCGCCGCCGCCGCCTTGCCCCTGGGAGGTCCTGGTGATCATGAAATAATGAAACACAACATGGATGATTGTTTTTTGGGAAATATTTGATTTCTTTGTACTCAATCTAAAATTATGTCGGGGAAACAAATTAACATCAATTGCATCTGATCTGGTCAACTAGGAGGATAGTAGTACAGTATTGCAGGATTCGCAGACCATCTAATAGGAAAGTTATGTAATTCACTAACTACATCAACAACAAAAAGGTTCTACTACGACTGCCATCACTCAGCAGCACGAGACGTCGCGTGACAGACACAGTCCGTCATCATGATTGCAGACCACTAAAAAATGTCCTATAACAAGTAATAAATAATATACTCAACGTATCAATCCACCACTATCTCTTCAAAGTGGCAGAAGCAGGAGTACAAAGAAGGACTAGACTTGAGTCTACTGTCTCTAGCATTACGCAGTAATGTCCTCAAATGACTAAAAAGTTGCAAACAAGTAAGCATAGTAGCAACGCCAATACCCAAGCGAGCACCTGCAATGACAGAAGCTATTTAAATATTAATTTACCTGCAATGTAATCGAATCAGCAGCATTCGTACTCTTCAGGAAAAAAATAGATTAGCAATATAACAGAGCAGAAGGAAAAAAAGTTGTTATTAAATAGCTACTTACCAATGCCAGGGATCTCCACACTGAGCAGGTCGACCATGTCATGCTCCCGGTCCAAGATGTCACTCCACTGGTGCGTCACTTGCTGATAGGTGTGCCGGATCCCAGACTCCTTATACATGCGCCGGCACACCTTCTCCCACAGCTGGCGACGCTCCCGGAGGCCGTAACCGGAAGCAATCCGCCTTCCTGCTGCCACGGTTTTAGGGAGGTGGACTTGCACAAACACCATCAAGGCGGCCACCTCCACCGTGTGGTACTGAAAATTCTGGACCCGTGTTATGAACATCATCGTAGCAAAACGATTTTGATATCGGAAGACCGAGAATGGCTAGTAGTCTATGTACAAGCATTTTCGCTATGTTCGAGTGACGATTTCACCCTGAAATCGTAGTTTTCGTCCTGAACCCTCGGCTTCCATTTTGTGTACGGCAGCCATTTTGTGAGTTGCCCTCACATAGGCCAATGACTAAGGACAAACCCGCTCCCGTAGGACACGTACCCTTTGCTGACTTCCCTGTGACCTGTACGGGCTGAGTCCACTGCCCGAGGCCAAACCTGCTCGGTCAGTTCCTCTCCCAGTGGCCGAACGAGATAGCATCAAGGCGCAACATGCCATAAACCTTTCATCGCACACGAACCATGCCTAATCTTACACACACCTGTCCCTGTTTCCTACTTTATGGCTTGCTTTACGAGAAGGAGGTGCCCGTTTTTGTTGGGGGTCCACCGATATCTGATGGAAGTTCTGGGCCTTGCCGGGTAATTAATTGTGGGCTGGACAAACTGAAATGTGGGCTTGTCATCATGACTCTGCTTTTTCTTTCTTTGTCGTGAAAATATGTGAATGGTAAATTGTAAACCAAAGAATGTTTGCCTAAAGCGTAATATTGTGTATAAAAAGAGAAGGCTGGCTTTGTAAGATTGAGCAGTCTCCTGAGAATATACACCGTGTTGTACTTCTAGGACGCCTGTTACTTGGTTGCAGCCAATAAATTCGATCTTTGACTTCACCTAGAAGACTCTGTGTTTCTGTAGTCTGGAACAGGAAGAACCCGAAGTCTTAGGGTGTTGTCCCTGGCACCGCTGGGTTACCGGTTCAGTACCGGTTCTGAAAAACCCAGTACTTCAGTTGGCGCCCAATGTGGGGCGATTTCAGCGGTACCGGTCCAAGCTAGAGGTTCGTGAGGAGCTTCGTGTGAAAATTCTGGAGGAAGGCCGCCACTTCATCAACCCCTGCATGTCGACGTGGTCCGAAAGTCTTTGCTGCGGGGTTCCCCGCTTCCCGACGGCTACGAAGGACTGCTGCCCTGACTATCACCCTGTTTTGGACCCTTGATGATTGGTAGAGCGAAACGATAGACGAGTCTTCTGGTGACGTCATCGATACCTCAGTTAAGTATAAGTGGAGCGTCTCCCAGTCCTTAGTTTGGTTCTTAGTTTGGGTATCCCTTCGGGATCTTTGATTTGGAACTTGCAAGTACCAAAGCCGAAGGACTCGTGTATTCACGAGAATATCGTATTCGATAATCCTTTGAAGTTTGAAGCTAGACTAGAGAGCGAAGATGCCTGGTCTTAGCAGACTTGGAAATTTGTTTTGTCTTGGTTGTAATAGTAGGGATTCCCGATTGGAGGACTCGTGTCCGGTTCCTCCGATTGGAACTCCAACCTATGAACTGTATGTGAAACATGGAGTAGGCCCCATCACATACAATGAAGTGTGGATCCGATACACCCGCAAAGATGGTGTTTTAAAATGGCCCCAATATGGTAGCTTTGACACGGAGGTTCTAGATAACCTCGAGGTTAAACTTTTTAAGAAGAAAGACCGGCCGGCGATGTTTGACTCTTTCCGCCTATGGCGTAAGGAAGCCAAACAGAAAGAAATTAAATTAGAGAAGAAAAATAAGAGAGATAGGGGTATCTCGATAATGCAAGCTGCTATGCAGTTTAAAGATAACGAAGAAGAACAGATGAGTGGGCAGTTGCACAGGCAACGTAAAATGGTAATCGATAAATGTTATCCAGCTTTGCCGCCTCTTCAGCAAGAGGCAGCAAAAGATCTTGAAAAAGACTCCTTAATGTCACATTTGTTGAGTTCGCCACCCCCCTATGCGCAAAATGCTACGGCACCTCCGCAACCTTTAGCTGCGCAACCTCTGAACGCAGTGCCTCCTGTTCTTCCACAGCCACCAGCTGTTCTCCAGTTGACTCCTACTCTTCCGGTGCAGCCTCCTCAGGGGCCACCGACTTTGACATCTGCTCTGCCTTTACTTCCTACAACTTTAACCACTATATTGACTCCCACTCCTGGTATTCCTTCTGACACTGCCTCTGCATCTGCCTCGCCTCACCCTGCTTTTCCGCTTGTCTTTTCATCAACTTCTCCCTCTGTTCGACAAAGAGTGACTAGCACGGTCTCTAGTCTTCTATATCCCTTCTTTGGGGCAACAAGTACGACCCCTACCTCAGATCGTACACAGTTGCGTAGTCAACTGCCTGATTCTAGAGAGAAGGAAACGTTTAATTATTTGGCACGTAAATGGGTTACTGACCCGATAAGATATGATCTAGAGTCCGTTATGGATGTCTTCCATCAGTGGGAAGCACCGAAGCAAAGATACGTTTTTGAGAAAATGTGTGTTTTTCTGTGTGAGGATTTAGAGGAAAATGATTTGGAGCCTAATCCGCCCGAGTTGAGTCGTGTACGGTTCGAGTTTGCAAAAGGCACAATTGTGGGTCCCGATGTTGAGAAAGCGGTTGCGACATTGTTATCATTCAGGAGTGAAGGTGTTTCTCGGTCGATTGTTTGAGTCTGATTCCTCTGTTAAGAAGAAGGTGGGACAGTATCCCATGAGGGAAGTTCCTCCAGTATGGAAGGAATCAGTGCAGGCTGATGCCGCTCTTCATATTGATGCTGTACCAGCACATTTTCAGCGTGTTTGGGTACATGTTCCTTGGAAGCGAGCTGAAGTCTTGGCCCTTAAGCAGACATTGCCTGATCCCCGTAAGAATCCTGCAGGGTATTACAAAGAGTTGTCGCAAACTGCAGGTTCATGCATTATGAATTTAGCGGACATCGATATGTTGTTTGGGAATGTTGTTCTACAGCCTTTATGAGGAAAGATTCGTCATGCGGATCATGATCAGGAGTTAGGTGATTCATGGGCTAATATTACTGCTGCAGATGGCCGGCAGGTTGGTGGTGCTAAACCAGAGCCTTTAGTAGCAGATCTCCCTGGTAGGATCATTAATTACATGAAAACTTTAATGCCTGCGATGCGTGTGAATTGGGATAAATTGTCTGCGTGTAAGCAGAAGAAAGACGAAATGGTGTCTGATTTCTTCACCAGGTTTGAAGAAACGTTTGTCGACCACAGTGGTCGGGATATGAGTACAGAAGGTGGTCAACGGTTGTTCGTTGACAAATTTGTGCACAATTTGTTAACAGAATTATGTAAGAAATTAAAAGATTCTGAGAGTTTGTGGGCCGTCTCCTCTTCAGCACAGATATTGGCTACTGCACAGTATTATGAAAATCGAGATAAAGATGAGAAAGATAGAGCAGAGAAGAAAACTAAAGAGTTAAAGACAAAGGTTCTGTTACAGCAAGCGTATCCGCCACGTGGTGGTGGTGGTCAGAATAACTATCAGCAACCTCAACAGTATCAGAGAAACTCGCAAAGAGTCGAGTTTTCTCAACCACGTGTTCCTGTAGGTCCTAATCAGTGTTCGTATTGCAAAGAGGAGGGTCATTTTAAATACAGTTGTCCCGTCTTGTTACAGCGTACAAATGGTGCTTCTGGTGTAAGAGGTCGAGATGTTCAGCAAGCGCCTAGAGGTAGAGGACGTGGAAATTTCCCGCAGAATGCATGTTCTTTCCCGCCTCAAAATTCAATGAATAGGTTTGATCAGTAGAATAATGCATCTGATAGGACAGCTCAGTACTATGCTGACGACTACTATGCAGAAGATGAGAATATGGAAGGTAATGATTGCTAGGACAGCCATAGACAAAGAGAGGGAGTTGTTTCAGTTCCAGTAGATCAGAGTGGACCTTATGTTGAGGTGATTACATCAGGTGTGTCAGAGCCTTTTCTGTTGGATACTGGTGCTACGAAGAGTTCTATTATGCACTCTAAACTCCCTGGCGAACCGTTGTCTGGCGAAATGAATGTTTCAGTAGGTTTTTCTGGTGCCTGGGTTAGGAACCCGATTTCTAGTCCTATGTCCCTTTCTGTTGGACCTTGTGAATTCGAAACACCCCTAATTCTGACGACAGGTTGTGGTGAAAACTTGTTAGGATTGGATTTATTGAAAAGATTATATGCGACTTTGTATTGTTCTCCTTCGGGAGTGCAACTTACACTAGGTAGGAAGGTGGTCTCTTCAATGTACTTGTCAAAGGATAAACTTCCAACAGAGTTGTCATCTCTTCCTGATATTCTTTGGGCTACTGGCCCTAATGATGTGGGTCTGTTGGAAATACCACCATATGTTGTGACCTTGAAAGCCAATGTTAAAATGCCACGCATTCCCCAGTACAAGATTTCTAGCGAAGGTGAAAAAGCATTACTAGCGATCATTTACGATTTGATTGAAAAAGATGTAATTGAAGAGACAAGAGGTAATGTTTGCAATAGTCCTGTTCTACCTGTTTTGAAACGTACTGATCCTTCTCAGCCACCTGTCTACAGGTTCGTGATTGATCTTAGAGAGGTGAATAAAATAGTTGTACCACAATTTCCAGTTGTTCCTGACATCACTGCCCTATTGACCATGATTCCGACTTCTGCTACTTGGTTTTCGGTGGTTGACTTGAAGAATGCTTTCTTCAGCATCCCGATTGCCGAGGAGAGTAGGGATATTTTTGGTTTCAGTTTAGGAGGTCAAAGCTTCCGCTTCAAACGCGCTCCCCAAGGCTACTGTGAAAGCCCATCTATATATAGTCAGGCTTTAAAGACACAGCTTGATACGATTGTTTTACCTGATGGTGCTACCCTTGTCCAGTACGTCGACGATTTACTTGTCGCTGCAGACACAGAGGAAAAAAAATAAATAAATAACGTTGTCATTGTTGCGTCATTTGTGTGATTTGCACCACAAAGTGTCTCTTTCAAAATTGCAATATTGTCGACAAGAAGTGACCTACTTAGGTCATCTCTTATCCAAGGAGGGAAGGAAACTGACCCCAGAAAGAATTCAGGCAATAGCGAAATTGAGTGTACCTAGGACACAGAGAGAAGTGCGTGCTTTCTTGGGCATTACATCCTATTGCAGACAATGGATACCAAATTTTTCCTTATTGGCCAAACCTTTGGTGGCATTAACCTGTAAAGATACACCGAATCCCATTCCATGGTCTGAAGAGTGTCAGAAAAGTTTTTCCGAATTGCGCAATGCATTATGTTCGGCTCCTTTGTTGGGTACCCCCAACTACAGCAAGCCCTTTACATTGTATGTCCATGAGAAAGAAGGTTGCGCATTATCGGTGTTGACACAGTTGTTCGGAGACAAGCAGCGTCCATGCGCTTATTTTTCATCGACTTTGGATCCGGTAGCTAAAGCGTTGCCGAGTTGCTTAAGAGCCACAGCGGCAGCAGCTGTTTCTATTCGACAGTCTGCTGGGTTAGTGATGAATAATACTCTAATTGTGATGGTTCCACATGCAGTGGACACGTTGTTAAACAGAACCAAGACACAGCACTTAACTAGTGCTCGGTTGTCAGGTTATGAGTTAACCCTGTTAGCGAGTCATGTGCACATAAAAAGATGCAACACACTTAACCCAGCTACGTTGTTGCCGATTGTAGCAGAGTTAGATGCCTCTGAAGGGCATGATTGTTTTCTAAGGACAGAAGAAGAAACGAAAGGGAGAATAGACCTCCAAGACTCTCCCCTTATGAAGTGTGATGGTACATTATGGGTGGATGGTTCATGCTTCAAGATTCCGAATGGGGATACGACTGCAGCATATGCTGTCACGACTTTGCATACGATTGTTGAAGCTGCACGTATTCCACATAATTCAGCTCAAGCAGCGGAGTTGATTGCACTTACGAGAGCGTGTGTGTTGTCGAAAGGAATGAAAGTGACCATATATACCGACAGCCAGTATACATTTGGTGTGGCTCACAGTTTTGGACGATTGTGGAAATAGCGTCGTTTTCTGACTTCACATGGAGCTAAGATACAGCATGGTCAATTGGTAAATGAGCTTCTCGAGTCACTTACTTTGCCGTTGCAGGTTGCGATTGTGAAATGCAGTGCGCACAAAAAGGTTACTGACGATGTTGGTCGTGGAAATGCATTTGCTGATGAAGTCGCAAAAGAAACAGCAAGGAATGTGATGAGTCAAATGTATGTTGCAGGCCCTGCAAGATGGATTGGTGACGTTGGAATGTGTGAAGATACGATAGAAAGCGTGAAGTCTATTCAAGCTGAAGCTACAGAGAAAGAGTTGAGTATGTGGAGAGAAAGTACGGGAAAACTGGATGCAAATGGTTGCTGGATTGAGTTGTCAGAACATCAGAGATGGTTGTTACCCGATGCGTATGTGCTTGCAGTGGTTACAATGGCTCATGGAATGGCGCATATCAGTGTGAAAGGGATTTGTAAGTTGTTGGCTCTGGTATGGCAAAATGCTGGAATTCCTAAGTGTGCAGAGAATGTAGTCAAGAATTGCATGGTGTGTCTGAAATACAACCCTGGCAGGGGAACCCCAACTCCAGCTGGTCATTTTGCGCCTCCTACGTACCCGTTCGAGGTTTTGCAGCTAGATTTCATCCACATGGAAAGGTGCAACAATTTAACATACGTACTCGTTGTTGTTTGTGCCTTTTCAAGATGGATAGAAGCATACCCCCTAAAAGACAATACTGCCTTATCCACAGCTAAAGCCCTTGTGAAAGAGTTCTTCCCTAGATTTGGAATGCCGAGAATGGTCTGGAGTGACAATGGGAGTGAATTTGTGGGTCAAGTGATGAAGAAAGTATGTGAAGGGCTAGGCATCCAACAGAAATTCCATGCAGCAAATCACCCCCAATCAGCTGGACTAGTAGAATGCTACAACGGCACGTTAAAACTTAAATTGGCCAAGATTCAAGCGAGCTCTGGCCTAAATGGCCTGACGCTCTGCCTTTAGCACTCCTACCAACCAGAATGACTGTGCATTCGCGAGTGGGACTTAGGGGCATATTATCAAGGGGGTTTATCTCCGCTTTTTTGGCTTTAAAAGCTAAGAAAGCGGAGATAAAATTATCTCCATATTACCTAGCTGTCGCTAACACCAGTTAGCGACAGCTAGTAGGAGATAGCGACCATCTTGGGCCCCACTTTGCATTTCAGTGATATTTATCACTAATGACATGCAAAGTGGGCGTGCCAAGATGTTAGCGACTGGAAACAGTCGCTAACATCGCTATCTCCTATTACCAATTTTTGGAGATATTCGCGCTAAGCCGAATATCTCCAAAAACTAACACCTGCCCTGAGCAGTTCTTAGCCATGTTATCCAATGGGAGGTGGATAACATGGCTAAGAGCATTAGCTCGGTAATGCATGAATATCGCTGCCTTTTCAGCGATATTCATGCATTGCGGCCGTTTTTTATCGCATTTGCGATAAACCTTGATAATAGCAAGGTTTATCTGCGATAATTTCTGACGATGCTTAGCGTTAAAAAATTCGTTGCTAAGCATCGTTAGCGATAAATATCGCTTAACGTTGGTAATATGCCCCTTAGTCCCTACGAGATAGTATTCGGCCGCCCGGCCAACATATGGGGAGTGCCAAGGCCTACGAAATTCAGTGAAATTGAACACCCTGTACTGCTTGACTATTTGTACGAATTGACGGCTAAATTGCTTGTTTTACACCAACAGGTTCATGAAACACTGCCTCAAGTCTCTGAAGCTCCAGGACATCTGATTGATCCTGGATCCTGGGTGCTGGTAAAAAATATTTCAGCGAACGAAGAACGACCAGCCCCGCTGGACCGGACCGGCCCACACCTCGTCCTTCTTTCAACAAGATCAGCTGTTCGAGTGGAAGGAAAGAAGCACTGGATCCACGGTGTACATTGTAAGAGGGTACCTTTGCCTCTGCCGTACGACCGGTGGGTCCAGGAGGGTGTCGCCAACTCAGAGACTGAAACTGTGCCTCGTTTTCTGCCTTTTAGTGATGCACGTATAAAAGGAACAATTACTGTAAAGAAAGCGATAATCTTTTGCAAGCAGCTGTGCCACCGTCAATTCGATTGGACACTACAGAACCTGAACTCCTTTTCCAAGACCAGTCAATACCTGGAAAAAGAAAATATAATCTGAGGCCGAGAACTGAAAACTAATAAAAAAATATTCCTTTCTACTGCTATTTTTGAAAGTGCAGCCCTCCCATCTGAGAAACTTTTTTATTTTTGTTTTTCGAACCACCATCCGGGTTCCGCTGTAGGGTCGCGGTTGCCCAAAGTCTTTGGGGTGCAGCTGGAGACGTTAGGTCGACAGTTCTGGTTGGTCTAAGGGAGTTGCCCTGGACTGACAGAAGCATTCCTTAGCATAGAACACCCAACCATCGCGACCAGCATATTAGAGAGGATGGAGTTTTTCGAGATGGAGAGGCCTGCCAAACCAATGAACTTTAAAACCAGAATATGTAAAATGATGACCACGAAACGCTTTTTGATACTATGTATTTTTATGTTATTGAGTACACTGATGTTTTTTATAGGATATGTTTTATTCTCTTTTCAAGTGACATTTGCACCGACTACATCGCCCACACCTCCTCCTTCCACTGTTTCCTCGCATTCTTTTCAACCCCTTCCCGAACATGAATCCGCTAGGAGATTAGAGTTTATTAATAACTCCTTCGTTCATCTTTTGCACCAACAACAACTAGTAATAAACACAACTAACTGTTGGGTGTGTGGTCTTATGCCTCACACCACAGATAAAGGTATTCCTTATCTGGTCCTGCCTTTCAGCCATAATGGTTCTGTGTGGGCATACAGAACGATGTTCATCTACGCACATGAAGTCTACCCCCTACCTTCCGTAACAGACAACCCTAAGAATAGTGCTCTGGTTAAGGGTATAGTGGACATGATTAAGGAAGATATTTCCTACGAGACTATCCTGAGAGATGAGACACTAGTATACATAGGTTGGAACGTGACCGGATATGGAGCTACTCTGAGTGAGAAACAGCAAGCTAAGAGATCTTCCCCGATTTGGATTGTACCCCATCAGGGTCCCCTATGTCTGCAAGGTAATGGCAAGAATCCCAGAGCTCAGCTAGGGAAGAGTATCTGTACTGAAACATATGTTTTCACGTCCCAGACTTCCCCTTCGTTCCTAGCAGCTAAGGGTACCTATTTCATCTGCCATGATAGAGCCTATACATGGTTGCCCCCTGACTTCTCGGGCACATGTTTTGTTTCGTTCCTGTTGCCTCCCACCTACACAGCTGCGGCAGATTACCATAAGACAAGGATAGTTAGAGGTGTCTTCAGCGAAAAAGACACTGCAGGACAGGAATTTGGGGACTTCGTAAAAGGTTTTCTGCCGTTCTGGGGACCAATGGTTAACAGCAGGAACATAAGGCAACTGACAAGGGTGGTTGAATCCACCGTAATTGAAACTGCCGGTTCCCTTAGTAACTTGACTGCTGAGCTCCAGCCGGATCGGCTTATGACCCTTCAGAACAGGGTCGCGTTAGACGTCATCCTTGCAGACCGAGGTGGGGTATGTAAATTGATCCAATCGAGTTGCTGTGTTTTCATTCCAGATAACGCTCCAACAGTGTACCAGGCCATCTCCAAACTGCATGAGATTTCCGAATCTATTCATGTGGGTAAAGGAGATTGGTCGTTGGTGGGATGGTTCTGGGAACTGATATCCGCCTGGGGATGGACAATTCTGATGGTCGTTGGGGTGATCTTAGCTATCCTTTTCCTGTTCTGTCTGTGCATACAGTGTGCTCCTGCAATATGTGGCCTCTGTGCTACATCATGTGTGAGGAAACCTGTATCGAGGGACGAGCTAAGTAATAGGATGATGCTACAGCAACATCTCAATGACTTTAGGAATATAGACCTGGACTCAGATTAGCATGAGTATAGGTTTATTGCCTATGTAAGGGCAAAAGGAGGGCTGTGGTACTGAAAAATCTGGACCCGTGTTATGAACATCATCGTAGCAAAACGATTTTGATATCGGAAGACCGAGAATGGCTAGTAGTCTATGTACAAGCATTTTCGCTATGTTCGAGTGACGATTTCACCCTGAAATCGTAGTTTTCGTCCTGAACCCTCGGCTTCCATTTTTGTGTACGGCAGCCATTTTGTGAGTTGCCCTCACATGGGCCAATGACTAAGGACAAACCCGCTCCCGTAGGACACGTACACCTTTGCTGACTTCCCTGTGACCTGTATGGGCTGAGTCCACTGCCCGAGGCCAAACCTGCTCAGTCAGTTCCTCTCCCAGTGGCCGAACGAGATGGCATCAAGGCGCAACATGCCATAAACCTTTCATCGCACACAAACCATGCCTAATCTTACACACACCTGTCCCTGTTTCCTACTTTATGGCTTGCTTTACGAGGAGGAGGTGCCCGTTTTTATTGGGGGTCCAACGATATCTGATGGAAGTTCTGGGCCTTGCCGGGTAATTAATTGTGGGCTGGACAAACTGAAATGTGGGCTTGTCATCATGACTCTGCTTTTTCTTTCTTTGTAGTGAAAATATGTGAATGGTCAATTGTAAACCAAAGAATGTTTGCCTAAAGCGTAATATTGTGTATAAAAAGAGAAGGCTGGCTTTGTAAGATTGAGCAGTCTCCTGAGAATATACACCGTGTTGTACTTCTAGGACGCCTGTTACTTGGTTGCAGCCAATAAATTCGATCTTTGACTTCACCTAGAAGACTCTGTGTTTCTGTAGTCTGGAACAGGAAGAACCCGAAGTCTTAGGGTGTTGTCCCTGGCACCGCTGGGTTACCGGTTCAGTACCGGCTCTGAAAAACCCAGTACTTCAACCGCAGAGAAGATCTCCCTGGCCTGGACTTCCTCGCCCCTCAAACACCCGCAAGGGAGCCGGGTAGGGGGTGCTGGGCCCTTCCCCTTGCCCTTGTCGCCTCCCTTAGCCATGGTCCTGGGCACAAGAAGAAGGAAAGAAGAATAGGTGTGAAAAAAAATAAGAGAGAGAGCGAAAGAAATAAAGTAGGTAATAAAGTAACAAAAAGTTAAAAAAACCCACAAAATATAGATGTATGAAATTGAAGAGAGAGATAATAAGCAAAAAAAGACAAAAAAAGTTCAGAAAAACATAGGATTACGAAGATGTGAGATGGATAGAAAGGTAGCATGACCAAAACCATAGCAGTGAATGAAAAACAAGATGGCCGCGCCCGTAGAGGACCGCGTGGGTAAGTTCGCGCGATATTTTCCCCGCGAGCACGCAAAAACGCCCATGAACACGTAATTGCACGCCGCATACGACGCGAGCATGCAACAAGCGCCCGGAAACGGAAACACGTCACGCAAACAAGATGGCCACGCCCATACACGACTGCATGGGCAACCTCGGGGTCAGGCGCTGCAAGCGGTCCGCGAATAAGCAGAAAACCGCGCGAACACGCAAAAAAAAGAAATCAGCAAATTCGCACGAATTTGCGGATTGCAAGTTTGATTTCGCACGAATTCGCGCCCCGCGAATCTCTCGAAATGGCAGAAAAACGCATTTTAGAAAACTGAAAGCACTTAGCAGGTGCAAAAGTTCAAGCTAATTTGTAACCATTCCCTGTAGTGCTTCCTGAGGGGCCCCTCCAGAGTTCAGTTGCCTACTTGCAACTATTCTCTGACCCTGCTCTGACCCTCAAAGCAGGGTCAGAGAATAGTTACAAGTATGGCACAATACTCCTGTAAAAAAATAACTGCAACAGGAAGCACTTACAGCTAAGGAAGCAGGTGCCAGACTTGTAGCTCAAATTCAGTGACACATTAACCAGCCCCAAATTAATTCATCTCAGTTGGGCAGGTGTGCTTTCCCCCCATAATCTACAGTGGTGAACCAGAGGGTGCTGTGATGAACCAGAGGGTGACAGTGCTGAACCAGAGGGTGGCAGTGATGAACCAGAGGGTAGCAGTGATGAACCAGAGGGTGGCAGGGATGAACCAGAGGGTGGCACTGGTGAACCAGAGGGTGCTGTGGTGAACTAGAGGGTGGCAGTGAAGAACCAGAGGGTGGCACTGGTGAACCAGAGGGTGCTGTGATGAACCAGAAGGTGTTGTGATGAACCAGAGGGTGGCAGGGATGAACCAGAGGGTGGCAGTGATGAACCAGAGGGTGGCAGGGATGAACCAGAGGGTGGCAGGGATGAACCAGAGGGTGGCACTGGTGAACCAGAGGGTGCTGTGATGAACCAGAGGGTGCTGTGATGAACCAGAGGGTGGCAGTGAAGAACCAGAGGGTGGCAGAGATGAACCCGAGGGTGGCACTGGTGAACCAGAGGGTGCTGTGATGAAACAGAGGGTGGCAGTGAAGAACCAGAGGGTGGCACCAGACGCATCACAGGAGGTGGAGCCAGCATTGTGGAGGGAAGGCCCAGCCCTATTCAGGTCCCAGGTGCAACTCCTCCCCCCATCTACATGTAGATCTTGCTATTCGGCCCTGTGCTGACTCCCCCTGTCTCCTGGAATCCCCCAGCCCCTGTCACTCAAACTCCAGACAAGGAATACACAACCTCGCAGAGGCAGGCTTGCATGGTTAGACAAGAAAATACCTACTTTCTAAAAGTGGTATTTTCAAACACAGAATGTTAAAACCAACTTCACTAAAATATGTATTTTATCATTCTGATTACAGGCATACTAAACTCGAATTTCAACCATGTTCCTTGAGTTAGTTAGGATTATAGGATATAAAATTCAAACTGCCCATTCTGGCCTATGGGGAATAGGTAGCCTTGTAATAGTGAAAAACGAAGTAGGCTGTAATTCACTACCAGGACATGCCACACTCACCAGGGCATGTCCTACCTTTTACATACAATGCACCCTGCCCATGGGGGTACCTTGGGCCTACCCTAGGGGCGACTCACATGTAGAAAAGGGAAGGTTTAGGGACTTGCAAGTGTGTGCACTTGCCAAGTCGACATGGCAGCCCCAGGCTGCGCACAGGCTCTGCAATGGCAGGCCAGAGTTACACTTTACAGGCTGTTTGTGTGGGTGGCACCATCCAGTGCTGTAGCCCACCAACAGCATTTGATTTATAGGCCCTGGCACGCGCAGTGCACTTTACTAGGGACTGACACATAAATCAAATATGCCAATCATGGAAACACAAATCCATAACACATTTTATAAAGGAGCACTTGCACTTTACCTCTGGACAGCAGTGAGCAAAGTGCGCAGAATCAATACACCAGCAAAAACAGGGTCATAACCGGGAGGTAAGAAAGCAAAAAGTCAGAGGAAACACGCCAAGAGGTGCAAAGTCTAACAATGGGTGTCAAACATCTTCACACTCCTCTTTATTTTCCCCAAGCTAAGGGCAAATTTGAGAGATTCAACAGAGTGTTAGTCAAATGTATAAAAAGTGCGATCAAAGCGAGAGTGAATTGTGAGATGACTGTCAGGGATGTTGTGTAGGCATACAGAACTACTCCTCATTCCATATCAGGTTCTGTACCCTTTGTGTTACTGAAAGGAAGGAAAGTTGTTTCCACACTCAACTCGTTTTGGAAAATGGATGCTTTCAACAAAGAAACTGTTAAAGCAAACATTTTGAGTGATGAGGCTAGTCTCTACAGGTGTGAAAGATCCAAACTTCCTGTCACTAGAAGGGAGGTCAAAGTTTCCATTGGGGACTATGTATGTGTTAAAGATCCCTTATTGTTACAAAAGGGTAAGTCAAAGTTTAGAGATCCTGCATGCATTGTTAACATTAGAGGTCAAGCTGTCAAACATGACAATGGTCAGTGGTGGAATGTTGGCCGTTTGGCTAAAACCAAAAGAAATGATGTTCATGTTGATGTACAAAAATGTTTTCAAAACTATCACTGTATCAGAAAAAGTTCAAGGGTTAAGAGGATCCCCATTAGCTTCAAAGATTAATATTTTTTTCTTCTGTTCTATCTTCTCGTTAAAGGGGGAGATATGTGGTGTTTGGGTTTTACTACTTAGGATTGTATGTTCTTAGTGCTCTTGTATTACAAGTTATTTACAGAGTCCTCTTTTCTGCTTGAGCATGTATTCCTTGTATATTACTGTTAGTTTGGGTGAAGGTCTGGAACACAATCCTGTCAGTTGGTGCTGCCATCCTGAGCACTCATTACTTATGTACCTTACTTCCCGTTCTTCTACATTAAAATCCTTGAATATCACCGAAGACCCTAGATGAGTGCTTTGCTGTGATTGAACTTACAACAGATTGTTTGTGGAGGTACTTCACATCATCATTTAGCAATTGAGACCAAGTTAACATGCAGCTGTTTACATATAGCGTAGCATCTTCATGATGATGGTAAACCAATCAAATTAAATCATTATGCCATGTAACGGGAAAAATCTGACACTACACTAACTGTTGTTTTAATTCATGGTTTACAAAGTTGCTTTTTTATTTTTTCAACTTTTGTGAACCCTAATGCAAACTTCCCTTCAGTGTAAACTATCCTGATGTTGCATACATCCTTGTTTGAGAAAAAACAAATGCAAAGAAGCGTTACGTTCTCAAATAATTGGTGGGTGCAACTCTGCTCCTTTCCACAAGAAATCTTTGCAAAAAAAAAAAACTACGAATTAGAGGACTTGGGGACGACCAGAGGCTCTCTTAAAATTAGTTTCAAATGGATTTCACAATTAGGCAAACTCCAATCCTATATGAAATGTGTCTATATCAGATCAATGAAAGGCCAGGGAGTCCATCTGCCAGGTCCACATGTCACCAATGTGGATATTGTCTATTTAGATCTAGCCTAGAGCCAGCGCCCATGTGCTGCTCTGAGAGACTTGCTGTAGCAGAGTATGGAATAGAAGCCGCCCTTTTTCTACCCATATTTGCTATTGGCTTTTGTCATTGTCAAGTCCTAGATGCTGGGTTTTGATTTATTTGTCCCTCCTTAGTACCGCCTCCTCTTCATTTGCCACCTTCCATGGCGACTGGCCCCTTTACTTCAGTTATTACAAGGTACCTGTTATTTAGGCTGTGAGCACTTTTTTCCTTAATGAAGTTCTCCTACTTCAGGCACGACAAGCTTTGGCGCCTTCTTTACTCCCCCCTCCCTCCTGTTGTTATGCCTTTTTTCCCCCCGCCTTCCCTCCCATTGTACGTGCTTTCTCCCCACCCTACATCCGTCCTTGTTGTCCTACTCTCTCCCTGCCCACCCTCCAATTTGTCAGTGCCTTCTCGTTCCCCCTGCCTGCCCTCCCATTGTCTGCGACTTCTGCCCCACCCACCCCTCCTCCCATTGTCCGCGGCTTCTCCCCAGTCCTCCCTCCTGTTGTCCGTAATGCCTACCATTTGCAATGCAATAGGTCTTGTGTAAATGCAAGACCTATTGCTTTGCAAATGCTTGTTGACTCTGGTGCCTACCCAGATGCCAAATGCAAATTCAATGGATTAGGCCACTTCCACAACATCAGGAAACGTGGCCATGAAGCAAAGTCTCTTCATCATTATCACGTCCTAATACCTGAAGACCTAATTCCTAAAAAGATAAGCTAGCATTAAGGTCTAGGTACATGTTTATGAAATAACTGTCATCTCCTGTAATTCATCCAGATCACCGTCTAGGGACTGTGGACGATTGCAGATGATCACATAGGACCCGCATTCGCTGTGTTATTGTGAAGCCAAGACATGACTGTGCACCACAATAAAACATGAAGCAAACTTGTCTTAGCCATCTGTAGAGGATGTCTGAAGGGAAATTGTGGCAGCCTAGGGTTGGAAACGGTGACAGTTAGCAACCAACGATGTTTCGCCAGGTTGAACTGCTACTGAAAATAGGGGCTCTCATGGGCTTTTCTTGTCCAAAGACTTTTAGGAGAGCACTTAAATATCAGCAGTCGTTTTGCAGGCTCTACCTTTTAAGCAACGCTTGTCCTTTGCTAAGCAATAGAGAACAGATGCAGCGATAGACCTGAGGTGTAGTCTCAACATCGTTCTGCATGCTTCTTGACCATTAAGGTGGCGGCTTCCATCTTCCTGATCCTTCATTATCTTGCAACTTAAAATTCTACCTGTATCTGCAGGATGGAAGTCTCCTGCAAGAAAAAAGTTAGCAAACTTAGTGGTTGATTTAAGAGGATGCTATACTCTTCAAAGTTTTTAGATAATTCAGGAAACAAGTTGCACACAACAAAGAAATCACTGAGAATACAGTCTCACGAAAATAGTACAACTTGATTTTGGATACACGCTTTGCAAAGCTACCAAGAGATATATAAATAAAGTATAATTGCTACTAAAGACTATTTACACAATGTTTTGTAAACTAGTCGTAGGCATAAGCAAGCTACAAATTGACAAGTTTACCTACATATCGGAAAAGCAATCAAGCTAGTGGTGGAACACAGCTTGATTGAGTATTCAACATGTGCAGGCTGAAATGATCAACCTGCCTCAGCAAGACATCATTAAACCTATACAATGTCCTATGCCTTGGTGATTTACACACATTTCTAGTGCCCATGTATCCATACTGCAGAAAGATGCACATCCGTGTGGACATGAGCCAGCCAAACTTTGCCATCCCACAAGAGCACAATTTGAATCCTTGTATACAAAATATTTTATTCTGCTCGGTGCATAGCTCTTTACAGCCCTTGAGCTGAACAAGGGAAACCATCAACTTGAACTGGGGGGGATCTCCTGATATATTACCACCTTTGCAACGAATCAGGTTTATAGAGATATAATCACCTTAGCTATTGTGTATCAGCAGTAGTCAATGCTATCAAGAGGTCATTCAAACATTATTATTAGGTATCCTGTACTGCCTGAGTTACAGAGATGATATCTTGGTCATCATCACATAAGGAACATAATGACCCAGTGCTAAAGATCAGCCAAGCTCATCATGAAGCCAAATCACACTAAATAAATATAAGTAAAATTTTGGAAAGACATCCTTGAAGTTGTATAGACACGTTTTTCCCAGGAAGGCACATGTATTGAAAATAACTGTATGCCAAATGGCACCATGATCAGTTACCCAATTTAAAGTACTAACAATATATCCACATGTTTAAAAGTGTTCAGAGAAATAAGAGTCAGCATTCAAGGCAAGTTGGTTAAAAGATCTGACACTGAAGTATTTTTACCCCTCAAGACAAGAGAGAACGCTCTGGGCCATTTCTTTCAATTCAGTTGTTGTCAGTAGAACTTTTGAGCAGCCTGAGATGGAAAGGGGTTAACACCAGTTTAAATCTCCAAATACAGGGTGATCATTAAGACCACACAATAAAAGGCTGAGTTAGAAAGTTGAAGTTAAAAGATGTATTGCAAACTCTAATCCAGACTAATATAAATCAATCCCAAAAACATGCTGTAGAAATAAAACAATATTAAATACACATATTTGTTACAGCAACACGATAAACAAATCCTGCTCACTGCAGCTCAATACATTGCCTGAATTAATTCAAGCAACCATCTCGAATCCCCGTTTACCTTGAACTGTTACAGATTTACAGCATTAAGGAATTCACAAACCTTTTTTGCACTATGCATAGAAAACAATGCGGTGAAAATCCGTTGAGATTTCATTTTTGGGTGTACAAGAATATGAATGGTATGTTCTTAAATGCACTTTCTAACTTTGTTGTTCTTTTCAGGGAAAATCTTTTTTCTTTGAGGAGAATTAATTTCACTTAATCAACATCCAGATTTTTGGATCGTCCCCCTTCTACGCAGTAAGAGTATTTATTTCTATACATGACATGATACAAGTAAATGTGTGACTTTCGACAAGGTACTAGTTGGTTAGAATATCAAGCTTCCATTGGTGCAGCAGGTGCCTTACAGTATGACACTATGGTCGGAAGAGGCTCGCTGAACCTTGATTATGGGGCATATTAGCAACAACTTGCGATAATTATCGCAAACCGCGCTTAGCGCAATTTTTTTTATCTCCTCCTATCGCAGGATTTTATCACGGAGATAACGCAGCATTAACAGTGTTTATCTCCAGTGTTTATCTCCACAGCGATAATAAATCCAGCGATAGCGGCAAATCCCATCTATGACGTGAGACTTCCAGTGATAAAAATTCTATCGCTAAGGAAAATCTCGCTAATAGGCAGGAGGGGACTTAGCCGTAGAATCCACCTCCCATTGACTAATATGGCTAAGTCAGGTTTTTACCAGGTGTAGAATCGTGGCGCTAATTGCGGTTAGTGTGCGTTTTTTTATCGCTTCACGGGTATTGCTAATAGGCGATAGCTGTCTTAGGGACTGCTTTCAGTCGCTACCAGTTTGGGTACGCCCACTTTGCATGTCATTAGTGATATATATTGCTGATATGCAAAGTGGGCCCCAAACCGGTCGCTATCGCCTGGAAGCTGTCGCTAACTACTGTAAGCGATAGCTTGGTAATTGGGCGATATAAAAATCGCTGCTTTATCGGCAAAAAGTGCCTCTAAAGCTGCGACAACGCCTTTGCTAATATGCCCCTATGTTTAGTAAAAGCGAAAATTTGTGTGAGTAAATCTATTCATGAGCTTAAAACCAAATTTCAAAAACGGTTTTACACTCTGAAAAAAGTTATTTGCGTGCATAAGGCAAACCTCCCTTGCATATAGCCTCTTGAGTAAGGCCCTAGAACGCTTTCCCTGTGCTCTGAGCAGGTGATAAATCTATGTGGGAACCTCTGATTGAGGTGGGGTGTGACGGAAGGATGCGGTTAGTAGGGGAGGCAATGGAATTTCCGGCAGTGAAACAGCTTCATGCTCCCCCATTAGGACAGAAATGGGAGTGAGGCTTTCCTGCTGCTGCAGACAAACCTCATGCAATTTTCCAGTGGGAACTACCAGGTGAAAAATCGGGTTGGGGTTTCCAACATATGATAAACCAAGGTGTGAAAACTAACCAATCGATAATCAGGCACAGTGAAATTACATGTAGTATTTTAGTTTCATCTGGCTCCTTCCTATTCCCGACCTAAAGGTAGACAATAATGAATAGCAAAAATGTGGGTTGGGAAACATGTTTACACCGCTAGTTTTGAAACATAGTATGTTCAGGTTTGCTTAAAAGTCGAAAATATATCTGCACAAATTTTGCCTAATAAAGATACTGGGGCATATTACCAAGCAATAGCGATAATTATCGCTATTGCTTGGTTAGAGACAAAAATTTACTGCTGAGCTGCGGCGATTTTTATCGCAGATAAATCTTGGTATTACCAAGGTTTATCGCAAATGCGATAAAAAACGGCCGCAATGCATGAATATCGCTGAAAAGTCCGCGATATTCATGCATTACCGAGCTAATGCTCTTAGCCATGTTATTCGCCTTCCATTGGATAACATGGCTAAGAACTGCTCAGGGCAGGTGTTCGCTTTTGGAGATATTCGCGCTTAGCGCGAATATCTCCAAAAGTTGGTAATAGGAGATAGCGATGTTAGCGACTGTTTCCAGTCGCTAACATCTTGGCACGCCCACTTTGCATGTCATTAGTGATAAATATCACTGACATGTAAAGTGGGGCCCAAGATGGTCACTATCTCCTACTAGCTGTCGCTAACTGATGTTAGCGACAGCTAGGTAATAGGGAGATCATTTTATCTCCGCTTTCTTGGCTTTTTAAGGATCCCCTATTACAACTTACAAGCCCCAATATGGGACTCCCCAGGCACCCGGACTGTTTGTTAGATCGATTGGCACAGCCACTGAAAGAAGAAGGTTTGGAAAAGTGGGGGGACCTGTGTGTTAACACTCGGCTCTTAGATTGGGGATCTCTAGTAAATCTAACTAAGGGGTCCCTCACTAGATTTAAGTACTACCAATTGTCATCATGGTGGGGAAGACAGTGTTGGGGGAAGGAGAAGGAGACCCAGATTTTAGATTTCATCGGTAGAGGGAGAGGCTGGAAGCGGGAGGTCGCCTTCTGGTATAACACTCTGGTGGCTGTAAAAGATAGTCTGGACTCCGAATTAGCGAGTCTCTGGGGCAATGTTCTAACTGAGAGCCCAGAGGAGATGTAGAAAGTCTAGTCTGATGCATTCACTATGTCTCAAAAGATAATCAAACCAGACAACCGCAGAAGAAACCATCTGTTTACAGCCTACAGGGTATATTGGACCCCTGCTAAGTTATCCAGGATATCAGCTGAAAGCTATCACTGCCCGAGATGTAACCTTCCGGCAGCTGATGACCAACACATGTTTAGTGGCTGTCCGGAAATTACCAGCTACTGGAAGGCGGTGTGTGGCTTTTTGGAGGAGGTCCTATTAATATCAATTACCTGTTGCCCCAGATTGATTTTCTTTGGTCTCCTTCAGGGGTACTCGATGAATAATTGTGCCACACAGTTTCTGTTCTATGTGATTGTTATCGCTAGGAGAGAAATATGTAGAGAGTGGAAGTCGAAGGCCCCCCCCCAGATTCGCTGACTGCTTAAAGAACATCATGATGATCAGCCAGTCAGATAGGGCGTGTAGTGGAGAGAGTGCCATTAAAGTTTGGTCCGCGTTAGAGGTCTGGTCAAGAGAATAACTCAAGTCCAATGATTATGCCAGAGGTTTGTGGTCCAGACCTCCCTGGTCAACATGGTGTTTTGAGGTAATTGGGAGTTGGACAAGGAGACAGCCTACCTCTGGGTGATTTCTGTATGTCGCGCACACATTCCAGGGGTGGAATTTAAGTCTGTGTGTGTGAAAGGCTCAGAGAGATCCCATCTAGAGCAGATATCTTCTGGTGGCATGTATGAGGACAAAAAAAAGATTCATCCCAGGCAGGAGCAAATGGCTCCTGCAACCGGTGTTAGCTGGACTATGCAGAGGGACACCAAATGTGCCCCAAGTGACCCCAGTGCAAACACCAAAGCACTCTGAAAGAGCACCCACCCAGCACCAATTCTCTAAAGCCTGTATGGGAGACGGACACACCTCCCTGTGACAGGAAACCTATTGTCAAGCCTTCCCCGGCCAGAGTTTCGTCCAGCAGCAGCAGGGCAGACGTGTATCTTTGGCTGGCAGCGTCCATCTGTGAAGCCAAGGTTGAGAAAGCTGGTACCGGGTATACCGGTGATGTTATATTTCTCCCGCTAGGAGGGTGGAATCATACTTCCCCCACCAGTTACTGGCAGGAAGGTATGATTCCAAGGTGTTTGACACCAAACACTACATGTCTTCTTGCAGCCGTTTTAAAGTTAGCATGTACCGCGAGCTTATAATGCACTTAGTACTTAAGAGTATATGGTTGGCTGCGTCACAGAACAACCCCGGAGAATAGATTACGAAGGCTGCAGAGGGGCTCTGCTCATGTATGGGCACCCTCTCACACAAAACCCAGCACCCTGCCTTCAGTATTGATAAGGCCTGCCATAGGGGTGACTGATAGGTTTATATGTTCAGGGATATATGGTAAAAATAGTGAACCTATATCAAAGTAAGGGGTGCATGCACCACCTTACACAGTCTGCAGTAGCAGACCTGTTGTGTCATTTTGAATGGTCTCCCAGGGGTGGCATATTACATGCTGCAGCCCCTGGAAGTTCTCTGGGGTACCTATGACCTAGGTACTTAGTATACAATATACTAGGAACTTTTAAGGGTACCCCAGAATCCAATCTGGAGTGTACCTAAAGTACATGCAATCAATTTACAGGGGAAAGCAGCTAGGCTTGGGGTCCTGGATAGCAGGAACCCAGCCAGTCTAAATCGAAAACAGTGAAACTTCAGCAAAAAGTGGGGGTAACTATAAGAAGTAGATCCTACTCTCCTACACAGTAACTTAGGTTTAACTCTGGTTTTTTTATTTAGTAATGCCAGCAATTGTAACTTTCAACAAATGACAACTTCACAAAACTCCATATATCTCGTCGCCATGATCTAATTCGAGTTGAGTGAAATCTGTTTGTACAGGCATCTGTTGTCTGCTTCATGCATCTTTACATTGTACATAGCATATATGAAGAAGTAATATCCTAAAAGAGAGGTATAACAAAACCAGGTTTCAAACATTTGCCTTCCCCCCTCCCGTACCTCCATCCGACTGGTACTCTACTTCTGCAACAAGAATATCTTTAGCTATTATGAGTTCTACCTAATCGGGTTTCATTGTGTCTCGGGAGGTTCTCCGCAATGTGTTTGTATCCTAAGGAGGCGGAGATATTTCAGGCAAGTGATTTCATGGAATTCCGTTGACAGCAAACTGATGAGCGGTTTCCACACATCTTTGAATGCTTCTTCAGAGTTTGTGAGGGAGGCATGTATCTGCTCAATTCCCATAATATACCATAATCTATGGAGCCAGCTGAGGAATGTAGGTATATGTTGTGTTCCCCAATGTGTCAGATTGTTCTGGAGTGCTTCCCCCAAGGCTATTCCCATCTGTTTCCCCTTTCGTGATTTTAATGAAAACAATCCCAAAACTGTATATTGTGGACGTTGCAGGATCTGTGTTTCTAATCTTAAGTATATCTTATCTAGTATTCTAGGCCAATAGGAAGCTAAAAGGGGGAAATACCACAGTAGAGGTAATAAGGTACCTTCCTCTCCACATCCAGGCCAACAGGTGGGGCTTCGGTATGGATTCCCTTTATTAAGGCGTACAGGGGTGAGGTACAAATATGTACCTAGCTTAAAAGCTATTTCCTTACTAGCTGTGTTTCTTGCTGTATGATTAGCCCGATAGTATATGTCTTCATATTCCTTTTTCGACACCTCCTGTCTCAGTTCCTTCGACCAGCTTTTCTGAGTAGCGGCGGGCTGTGTAGGAGCTTTTGGGCGTAGCATGTCGTATAAGTCCGAGACTAATTTCTTGGCGTCCCTTTTAGTGAGCACCATTTTTCATAGGCCGTTAATTTCCAGAAGACCTGTGGATGCACATCAGGCTGAAATAGCCAGTGCCATATCTGCATGTAGGGGAAATGCTCTTTTTTGGGTAGTGCATAATCTAGTCGCAGTTGTGTGAATGGTATGATCCCTTCCATATCTAAAAAACATCCTGCTTCTTTACAAGGTGTCTTGTGCCTTTCCGCAAACGCCTTACTATTTAGGCCCAGGGTAAACTCCCTATTGTCTAGAATTGGTGTCATCGGAGAGGGGAATGTCATGAGTTTTGTTTTAGTGGCTACTCTATCCCATGTCCCCATGACTGACTTCATTATTGGTGATCGCCAGAGACTCTGCTGTCTATCTGCCCTCTTTAAAAAGGACACTGTCCATAAGGCCAGCCCTGCTAGTGCCCTATCTTGAAATAGCCATTGTTTTTCGGAGTCTTCTCTGCTCCATTCTATGAGGTATCTCAGCTGGGCTGCTCAGAAAAAGTCTAAAAGATTGGAATCCCCAGGCCCTCTTCCCCTGGCTTCATGTAGCTCAATTCTCTAAACATGCCGGGGCGCGCCCACACCCAGACAAAACGGAGTATATCCATCTGAATTTTTGTGAGAATTCCCTTAGGCAGCAAGACCAGTACTGTTTGAAATAATTATAGTGCTTTGGGCAGGATTGTCATCTTGACTGCCACCATAGCACCCAATAAAGAATGGTGGTGATGCCTCCAACCATTCAAATCCCTCCCGATCTGCCATGAGAGTTTCATAAAGTTAAGCTTGACCGTTTGTGCTACTGTCAGGGCTAAGTTAAGTCCCAAATATGGGATAGACTACGCCACTGGGATCTCCAAATCACCATGTCCCCTGTCCCTGAGTTTGGTGTCGTCCCGGCGAAAGGGAGGATCTGAGATTTCCTGACATCAACCTTCAATCCAGAGACCCGTCCAAAAGACTCCAAATCCTGTAAGAATGCCGGGAGTGATTTCCTCGTAGAATGGAGAGAAGCTAAAATATCATCGCATAGAGACTTATTACATGTTGCTCTCCCCCAAATGGGATACCTTTGATTCCTGGATTGTCTCGCACTTTTTAGGCTAGCGGTTCTATGTATAGGGCAAACAGGAGGGGCAACAATCGGCAACCCTTCCTGGTGCCCTGTTGGATAGCAAAGGGTTGCGAAGAGATCCCATTGTCCCTGATTGTGGCCGTAGGAGAGGTTTAACAGCCTGCCACCCAGGAGCGGAAACGGCTTCATATGGCAAAGTGGAGCAGAGTTCATTCTAGATATCCCCAGTCGACCCGGTCAAACGCCTTCTCATCATCCAATGTTAAAAGTAGAGCGTCCATGTTCATGCAGTGTGCTTTGTCTATTAAATGTAGGGTCCGTTTAATATTGTCCCAGTTTTGTTGAGTTTAATACCGGGCATTAATGGGCCTAGTCTAGTCGCTAGAATACTCATAAACAACTTTAAGTCCACATTATTGAGGGACACTGGCCGATACGAACCACATAATGTTTTGTCTTTCCCGGGTTTGGGAAGCACCACAATGGATGCTGACAACATCCCGGGAGGAATCGATCCCGGTCCTCCAAATGAATTAAAAAGCAGCATCAGTACTGGTGCTAATATGTGGAAAAAGGTTTTATGAAAATCTGCAGAGTAGCCATCCGTCCCAGGCGATTTGAGGAGTTTAAGCTGCGAGACTTCCCGACACTTCCTCTAACTTTATGGGGGAATCTAGCAGATCAGCCCTTTCTTTAGATACCCTGGTTGTATGCACCCAGTCTAGGTACTGTGTCATAAGCTGCTCTGACCTAGCTTCCCTTTTATATAAAGCAGAGTAGAAGTCCCTGAATGTGTGAGCTATCTTTTCCTCCTCTACTAACTCTTCCCTCTTGCTATTCTTGATAACCTGGATCCTAGATTGTTGACTCCTGTTTTGTCCCCCCCTATGTAGTAGGAGTACTTTAGTCTCAGTGCCGCCTATTCCGCTCTATTGAGATCCAGCCCTGCCAGTTGTGCCCTCACTGCTTTTAGTTGTTTCCATACTCTTGGCACTCTCGTCCACCTGTGAACCCTTTCTAGTTCTGTAACCTGTGCCCCTAGTTGGACCTTCTTTTCTTTACGTTACCTATTCTCTGCTGCCGCAATAGCTATTATCTCGCCCCTCAGCACCGCTGTCAGCGCTTCCCATAGCGTATCTACGGAGATGTCCCAGGTATCAATCACCTCTAAATAATCTTTAATACACTTGGTGATCTGCTTTGTCACTGTTTCTTTGTGCAGCATGTTTTCCTTTAACCTCCAACACCCCAGCGGTTTCTGCTGCGGTGGTAGCCTTACAGAGATCACCACCGCCTTGTGGTCTGATAGCGCTGCCGGTATGATGTCTGCACCCTCTACTAGTTTGTTATGTTCCGTTGTACCTATTATAGGGTCTAGTCGGACATATGTACCGTGGGTGTGGGAGTAGAATGAATATTGTGAGGTGTGGGGGTGTTTTACCCACCAGCAATCCACCAACCCCATGGACTGAAACCATCTGAACCCTCTTGTGACATACCTCCAGCTTGTGTATATTGGTTCCCGGAACTATCTTTGACTGTATCCATTACAATATTTATGTCTCCGCCCACCACTGTCAAGCGTTTTTGCCTGTACATGACCTCTGAAAAAGCTGCCTGTAAAATGCGTTCCTGTCCTGATTTAGGTGCGTACACTGAGCCCACCACCCATGGATGCCCACCAACCTGTAACGTGTATACTAGGAGCCGCCCTTTTATTCCTGCAATGTAGTCCCCCACCTCTCCCCGGAAACGTTAGGCCATCAGAATAGTTACTCCTGCTTCTTTATCCAAAGAGGAAGAGAAAAACTGTTGGGGGAAGACACGCGACCGCCCCCGATGCCAATTCCCTGGTGGTCCAAAGTGTTGGGTTCATAATGTGGCCAAAGAGGAAAGAAAGCTCCATTAAGCGTCCAGCCGTCTATTCCCACTTATCTGTCCCTTGGTCCATCAGTTTTCTTCATGTGGAGACTTCTCTTTGGACAACGAGTCCAGGACCACCTATCACTCGTGCGCTATTGTGGTGGGATCCGGTTTTGCCATTCGATCAGTCCTGCAACCACCTTTAACCCTCTGCACCGGCCCTGTGAAGCTGCCGAGCTCTGTCTCGCCTCCTCTTCCTGGTGTGGGTATTCAATACCTAATATCCGGCATGTTTCCTGCAATCATCAGAGTTGGTGCATCTTGCACTGGAGCTTGAATATCAAGCTGAATGGATGCCCCCACGAATATGCAATTCCTTAGGACCGTAGATATGCTGTTGTCATCCGGAAGTCCCTTTTTATTTTGCAGGGTGATCGCTGCTAGGTCCTGATATAAAGCAACTGGATGGTCCCGGTATTTTAGTGGGTGTTTTCTCGGGTTTTCCGTAGGATCATTTCTTTCAATTGGAAGCTGAAAGGAAAGCCAGGATATCAGGAGGTGGTGCTGACAGTCGCCTTTGTGGTCCCACTTTGTGTGCCCGGTCGATCTTAATTTCAAAATCCTATGTAGCATCTAGTATACTGCGAAAGAGCCCCTTCGGGTATTGGGTCATATCTTCTCCTTCTTCTTTGAGAGGGACCCCCTTAATCTGGATATTATTGCGGCGCAATCCGTTTTCCAGGTCTTCGGCGTGCCCCTGGAGGTCCACTTGTTGTTCCTGCAGCCTAATCACCTGCTGTTGTACTTGTGCCACATCCTCATCTCGAGCTTGGTCTTCTTCCTCAATGCTAGCCACTCTTTCCCCCATTGCATTGATGTCTCTGCGAACGTCCTTCATCTCTGATGCTATTTCGCCCTTCAACGACTGTAGATCCTCCCTCAGTGTATTGAATGGCATTTCCTGGAAATTCCGGGTAACCGGTGCCTCTGTGGATTCAGGTGAGCACCGCCCCACTCCCCCACTCAGTATGGGTAGCTTGGTCAGCATCTCCTTTAAGTTCCGGTCCTTTTTCCCCTGCACTGTAGACGTGCAGACCCTCCCAAACAGCTCATTCTTCTCCACCCTTCATGGCGCTCTGTGCATGTTGTACCAGGTCTGTGTGGTGAGATTGTCCCTTAAATGCTGGAGAGCCTCCTTTTCCCAGCTCCCTCAACTGGCTGTTACTCCTTGCGGTGTCGTTAGGCTCCTGCATTCATTTGCTCCAGCCACTGCACCGGTTTCTCCTCAGGTTCTCCACTTTATGCCTTTGTCGATCCCGCCCACCTGAATTGGCCCGGAATTTCTCACACTGTCCTTCTTCCTCGGGGCCTGTCCCCTCTTTTGCAGCTCCCGGCCGTATTCCTGCCTGGCTGGCCTCATTGCCTCCGGTCCCTACTACCTCACACAGCTGTGCCCCCCGTATGAGGGGGGTGCTCCTCACCTCTCTGAGGATCGTTGTCTGTTGACTGCGCCTTCCCCTTCGTCCCCCTGTGGGGTCTGCTCCAACACTATGCCACTTCTCAGTGTCTCATCCATGGCCTCAGCTCAGCCAGCCACAGGGGCCACCACCGGCCATGCAGACCTCCCCCAAGATGGCAGCTATTATCCTTCCCCTGGAGCATTGTGGTTAGGGGCAGCACTTACTAGCGGAAGGGGTGCCGTGCACTCAGGTGACCTCCCGCTCTTCCACCTCCAATGGCGCGTGTTGCTGGTAGGGGCCCTTGCCGTTCTCTTCTCGCTTCTGCCGATCTGATCCCAAGGGTCTGGCTGTCCTGCTCTCCGGGCCCACCACCCTTCGCTACACCAGCTGGGCATGCGGTTTTCTGCTCTGCAGACCAGGTAACAAGACAAAATATCGAATTCAAAATATAGAATTACCAAAATATCGAAGTCAAAATATAGAATGGACAAAATATCGAATGGACAGAATATAGTGGTGAAAAATAACGAATTGAAGGTAAGTAATTTAATATCGAATAGTAATTTTTACCCCTACGCTATCCAACGCTTTCCCTACTGTTGCACTCTCTGGAGTGGGAATAGTAATTTTTACCACCTAAGCTATCCAACGCTTTCCCCACTGTTGCACTCACTGGAATGGTAATAGTAAATGTTATATTTATTATTTCATTAATTTTAAATTACTTTTAAGACATTTAAAAAAATTCGATATATTGACTAACTATATTTTTAAAACTATATTTTTGATTCGATATTTTTGTACTTACCTGTTTGTAGATAGGAATTCTATATTTTTGCATTCTAGATTTTTTCTTCGATATTTTGGTAATTCTATATTTGTGTATTCGATATTATGTCAGTGATCCGCCGAACGGCGTGGCCATACAGCAGCCTGCCGTCTTCTCCTCATTCGGCAATGTGGGCTGCCCTGACAGTCAGATCCGTCGGTTGCCACTGTCCCAGTCTGCTTTCACCAACTTCCGGCCCGATGCGTTCCCGCTGGCCTCCCCTGCTCTTTAAGGAATCTTGGTCCCAGGCGACCCTCTCTTTACTGGTGATGTCTGCCTCCTTGCTCTGAACGCTTTCCTCATAGAACTCGGAGGGACATCCACAGGCTAGTTCGCTGGGGTTCCCGCTAGCCAGCTGGACACCCCGCCTCGGGAGATGGCATCAAACATCTCCGCCTGACCAAACCGCCATTTTCAAGCTGTGGCACTATACCTTCTCTGAGCCCACTCACACTCCCTCATGGGCTCAGGAGCCGGTGTTCAACTCTCTTTGTGCACCAGTTATAGCAGGTCTCTTGTCTACTCCCAGAATGCGGGCACCCTCCAAGAGTCAGCTCGGCTGGGTACTACAGGCCAAACCAGCTTCTGCCGTCTTCTGGCCCTGCGAGATCCCCCCCAGTCTCACCTGCCCTCGCCCAAGTCCCGGTCTCTGGTGACTCGCCTGCTGCTGGCGCTGTCGTCCTCCGTACTTCGGTCGCTCTACTCACCCCCCCCCCCCAGAGGGGCATCCGCTGGGTATGTCGCTGGGGTCCCTTGCCAGCCAGGGAAGGTGCTCCGCCTTGGTGATTGACCTCAAGCGGCTCCGCCAGGCCCAGCAACCATTTTCTGCCTATGACACCGCTTCGTCCCAGGGACCGCACTCTCTCACCGGTGGGTTCCGTAGCCAGTTCTCACCGCTCCCCATTACAGACAACAGCGGGGCACTCAGTTCTCGCCAAAAATGTAATTCTCTAGGTGACTACCGCTTTTTTTGTGCTGGACCGGGCTAGAGGGAGCGGGGAGAAAAAAGGAACACGCCTTACCCGCTCGCCATCTTGGCCAGGCCCCCCAGAACCAGTAATTTAAAAATAAATGTTTAATACATTAGAAATAGTGATGTTGCTATTTGCGATTCAGAAACAAATCACAATTTGGACATTGCTATTCCCAATGTGAGAATATCTGCCCCTAAAATAGTTACATTATTTATTGATACCGAGCTAACTATTTTTTGTTCTGTGTTTCTTGCATTAAATATTAGCACAAATTAAAAGGTTTTGCACAGCATAAAGTGTATGCCTAAAATGTGCCCTCGAGAATGTTCGTTAGGAATTATGTTGCACAATGATTGTAAATGGGTTGGACTCAGTTTATGTGGATATTGTTGACATTACTTTTCAACCTCAATACACTTGCTTGTATGTATTCATATATAAATGTATGTGGTATTTCTGTACTGCACACCTAGCCAAAGAAAACAGGATGCTCTGTACAAGGTCAAAGTTAAGCATAAATCAACGTGTGATATTAGAGATAGCTGATTTGTGGATTGAAAGTATAATGCGCGTATACAAGCCTTAGGAGTTGGTCATCAGACACTGCACCATGACAATGTCATTTGTGGGAGGAGAATTTAGGAGTATAAATTTGGGTCAGATTTAACAATTTTTCAAACAAGGCAGTGCAGCAACCAAACTTTGTACTCTGTTATTCCTAGGGGGAATACACAGTGAAGAGCCACATCTACTAAATCTGGTCTGCTGCTGGTGTCATCCCCAAAGCGGTGCTCTAATAGGATGCCTTCTGAAACCCCCACACCCTTGTGCAAATGTCACTGTGAGCTGTTTAGCATAGATTGTACATCTCCCGGTTAATGCCTGCTTCAAAGCAAAGTCTGGTCTGGCTGTCTTAGTAGTTAAGGCTTTCCCCCAGATTCATCAAAGTCCTCTTTTGCGAGTCCCTAATAGCGAATATTAAGGAATCGCTATTAAAGAATCGCAAAAGGGGATGCATGTAGAAATCGCAATTTATTTTGCGATTTCTACTGCTTCCTTATTTGCGATTCGCTAATTGAGAATCGCAAATAAGGAATGGCTTTCCCATTCATTCCTATGGGCCTCAAGGCCCATAGGAATGAATGGGGAGTCATTCCTTATTTGCGATTAGCAATTAGCGAATCGCAAATAATGAAGCGATTTCAAGGGTGCCAGGGTGTCCAAAGGACATCCTGTAGCACCCCTGAAATGCAAATGTACAATGGTGTTGCGCACACACATGTCCAAAGGACATGTGTGTGTGTAACATACAACTTAGAAAAATGCCCTACAGTGCATTTTTCTATATTCTCGCTATTTACCACGAAGTTACACTTCGCGGTAAATAGCGGCCCCATATTGCGAATTCGCAATTTTAAAAAGGTTCATTAATAGCATTTAAGGAATCTCTAATTGAGATTCCTTAAATGCGATTCTTCGCAATTTAGCGATTTCTATAATTGCGATTTTTGCATTTGGGATGATGAAAATTGAGCTCGCAAAGGGCCAGATTCTCAGAATCTGGCCCTTTGCGAGCCGATTTTGGCTTCATGAATCTACCCTTTAGTCTTTGCACCGCTCCCCACTGATGCAAGGTGACAAGAAGCAATGTAAAGTGCTTTTTGCGAGAATAAAAACTTTTTACACTGGAATATAAATATCAATGCATCACTTTGTGTCCCTTTGTTTATTTATTTATTTATTTATTTGTCATGTCGGGTAAATTTCATCAACAAAAACCAATAAAAACACATATGTACTTCCAACATATACCTATACGCATACATTCAAGGTTCAGATCAAAACAAAATAAAAAAAATAATTACACATAAAAAGAAGCAATCATTTAAAATCTTTAACAGCCACAAGGACCTTTTGCTATTCTGGAAAATCCTATCTCCGTATTCTTGATCTCGTGCCTGACCAATTCTAAAATATTTGAAATAGGAAAATACCACATGGGAATCTATTGTCAAATGTACAGATCCCCAGTGCTTCATGACAGGGAAGAAGAATACAGAAGAACAATAAGTGTTCTTCACTTTCCTCAGCCTCATAGCAGGCAGGGCATTGTTTAGTTTTGATCAATTGCAACCGCCACCTACTAGTAAAAGCAAGTGGAAGAAGCTTGTCAGACCACACTCGCATGGAGTCATTTGCAACTTCTTCCATTCGCAGTACCACAACTTTGCTTTTGCTGTGCTGCTTATGGCTGGGATAATAGAAGAAACATTATATCAAAAAATGTCTCAGACCAAGTGCAGTTGAAGATGAGATGTCCTATTGTAACCCAAACAGGGAATGTTAGATCAATGGGGTGTTGGATAATATCTGATGTCCAAACTACAGGACTCATATTCTTCCGTGGACTAGATACAAAGCAAACAGAGAATCAGTCTCAGTTTAGCATGCCCAACTATTGGTTTCAATGCTAGGTCAAGTCTCAAAGGAGATAATGGAGTGCCTGTTGGAAGTCTCCACAAAGTTCATATGAAGTGGTTTTCAATAACCCTGGGAGAAACCACGTTACAATGTCCCCAAAGTTCCGAGTTATACATTGCTGTACTAACTGCCTGCCCTCCATAAATTGCAATCACTGGGGGCACTGGATGGAAAGGAGTTTGGCTGGTAAAGCTAGCTATGGCTGCGGCACTGTATTTCAACAGAATAGTATTCTTCAAGGTTTGTGATGAACATGATTGGGAGTCAGATAACCTGACGCCAAGGTAATACAATCTGACACTCTCTCCATTATGTTTCACCCAGTGTCAGTTTTGCACTAAGTTCTTACGAGGGTTGATGGACATACACTTTTGTAGGGTTTTATTCTTGAATCAGTGGAAAGAGAAACATGAAGCAAACCTCTCTAGTAGGATATGTATCTTACTTGGTGTTTTGAAACAAGGAGTGTGTTATCCCAATAACAGGGCAGGTGTTTTCAGGCCAGCTAGGAGAAGTGCATCATTCTTGCAATTAATTAAATACGCGGGCACTCACAAACAGGAGAAAAAGAGTAGGGGGCAAAACACAGCCTTGTCGTACCCCTCTGCTAACTGGTATGATCTCAGTCAGCTTACCATTTGGCCCCCACCATACCTGAGCGAAAATATTTGTATGTAAACGTATTATTAAATCTAGTTATCAGACAGGACGCCCAGACTATTGAGGATTTCCTAAAGCTTCCCTCTTAGGCCTATGTTAAAGGCAGCCTTTAGATCAGCAAAAGCCCCAAATTATATACACTTTCTTCCATCTAATCATAAGAAAGTGGAAGACCTGGTCTACAGGGATATTTCTCAGCCTAAACCCTCTTCTTAAAATGACTATGGATCTCTATTTTTCTTTCCAGGCTGTCAATTTGTCGAGAACATGTTTGAAGAAAATATTCTGAATGTTATCAATTAAACTAATCAGTAACATCCACACACTTGCAGAAATGTTAAGACAACTATTTTTATAGAATCGAATTATCTCTGCATCTTTCCAGGATGTAGGAAGTGGGGTGCCAGCTGCTATAGTGTTAAGCAATGCATTTAAGTAAGATACCCATACGGTAGGCTCTGAGCGGTTGAAATCAACAGAAATGTATTCCAATCCAGTGGCCTTCCCATTTCTCTGAGCACATGCAGCTGAATAGGTGTTAACAAGTGACATTATAAGGGAACATAAATTGCTTGACATAGAAATATCACAGGGATTTTAATCAGAATCACCTGGAATACGTCCCAATAGGGACGGAGAGGCCCATGTTATATATGACACCAAAGGAACACTAAAGTTATTATTAGCTTCATTATTCTTTCCCTTAGGGGGAACTGCATACAGTCCCCTGAAGTGTGTAACAAACTCATGGAGCAGAATGTGGTTCTCTGGATGTATACACTTATTACCACCCCCATGGACTACTATGTGCCAGAATGTTTTAGTACCTTTGCTAATAATAGATTACATTACGTTTTCTCACAGTTCTATTTCCCTGGTAATTTTAGCTTCTTTGAGTTTCTTTTTATACGCTGCCCTGGTTTCACATAGGCCTATTGTATCACCCTCCTTAATGGTGCTAATGGGCGAGATCTTGGCTGGCCAGCAGTCATTACTAAAGCATGTTTGTCTTCCATATGCCCTTTTCGTAGGCTTTATTCTGGTCCTTCAGGAAAAACTCTTTCAGCTCAAGAAAAAATGTGCATTGGTGTTCAAGCAGAAACGATACATAAGATTTCTATACATCAAAAAGTCTTCATGTTTTTCAAAATTGAAAGTCATAAGAGTATGGCTGAGTTTTTAAAATAATTCCCCAATTTAGGTCATTTCTATTATTGGTGATGGATAGATTGACCTTTCTTTTTTGGTGGGGGAGAATGAGTCGCTAAGCAGAGTACAGTTCAAATAGAGGGGCAAAGGGTCATGATCACTCTTTGGTCTTGAAATCACTTCCATGTCCATCGTTTCACCTCACAGACATGAATCTAATAGAATATATTCAGTATTACTTCTACACATCCCTATTTTACATGTAGGGACTGCATGAGTGGGAGTAATGTTTACTTATTACGACTTTGGCGGTCCACCAGCGGTGCTGCCAGAAAGCCATCTCCTGGAGGAGCCCCAAGGCCATAGTGCACCTGCCCGCTGGATTAAAATTGTAATCTATGGTGGGCAGTCTCTGCAGTGGTGGTCTGACGGCGGAGGTCTGTTAGGCTCATGGGAGTGCTTAACATGAAGAGTGCAGCTGTGAGAGCAGCAGGCCCCTGATTGGGCTTCCTTTGTTGCTTCTCCGCCACTTTTTTTTAATTTTAAGCTCACTGACATGAAAGGGGCGGCAAACAGGTAACTTGTAATATTCTTTGCAGTGCCCCGACAGCACTTCCAGCATATTGCAGCTCACTGACCACTGTGTGATCACAGTCTGGTCCTGGATCCCCAGCAGATGCAGCAGTCCTGACGTGGACTGTGCCACAGTGAGTATGGTGGTCCTATGGCCCGCTGTACTAGTAATAAGGCCCTAATTTTAGAGAAGACCTAGATAGGTGTTCCTAGGTGCGTCAATATATTTCCGTATGCTCCAGTATGCATCTTCATCCCTTTTCAGGAACCTAGGTAATGTTGATGGTTGAAATGTCATATGGAATTCACCCCAAATAATTTTATTTGAGTCCTTGCTAGATACATTTAATATATCGAAGAGTACTGAAAGCATGTGGGGTTCCACAGAGGAGTTGTTAAGTCTGTCATATACATTAAATAAAAGGAGGTTCTATTCTTGCCTCAGTGATATTTTTCAGTCCATAATATCAGTACTTCAGTGCAAATGTGTTGGATTGGATAGTTGAGATTGATTTTGACCGAAGTACACAATCGTCTGAAGGCCCGTTCTTCCCGAGAACTTAGGGCAAGTATAAGATAACTTTTGTAACCAGCTTTGAGAGGAGTATCTTGTGCCCAGGTTTCTTGCATCAAACAAAAGTTGAAACCATCTATAAACTGACCACATTCACTGCAATCAATCTTTTTTTTTTTTTATACCTAAAATATTCCAGCTAATTAGCGTCACTTTTCTAGGTGATTATTCATGTACCTGTGATGTTTCCTCTTTCCCCTGTTATCCAATCCTTCCCCTTTAAGATGTGTTATTCTTCCCTACATTCCAAGTTCTAAGAATGTACCTCGTAGCACAATTCCTTTTGAGGCGAACTGTGGTTAAAAGATGAGCCTCCTTTAGAAGAAGTTTTGACTATTGCTAAACAAGTAGAGCATATGACAAGATGTGTCGGAGAACTAAAAAGAGAAAAGGAAAAGCCGTTCACCTCTGAATCTAAAGACGAAGTAAAAATTGAAGAGACTGTCTGTCAAGTAAAAAAAAGTGGAGAATGTCACAAATGACGAGAGGAATGTTAGGACAATTAATCCTTCTTTTTCTTCCTCTAATAGGTTTGCTTGTTATAGATGTGGTCAAATTAGTCATTTGGCTAACTCACCTATGTGCCCTGCATTGAAAATAACATGTAACGTATGTAATAAGAAAGGTCATTTTGCAAGGTTGTGCAGAAGCAAAACGTATAATGGTGACAACTCTAGAAGGCGGTGGCCTCAACCTCAAATAAGGTCAATTTGTTTTGAAGTTAAGGATGACAAATCTGATCATCCCTCTCATTTAGTTAGAGTGGAAGGCTCAATGATAAATTTAAAATTTGATTCCTGCTCAAAAATAACTATAATTGATGAAAAATTGTATAATGAACAATTTAAAGACAAAGTCAAACTGTTTAAATGTGATATTTTTCCATTGGGGTATAGCGAGAAACCCATTGGAATGGTAGGATATTTCATGGCAGAGATTGAACTTGGTTCGAGAATCACTGTAGGTAAAGTCTACGTGTCAAAGAAAGGTGATGCACTTTTAGGTTGGTTAGAACAACGCTATTTAGGAGTGACACTTGATCCAAATGCCACCCCACAAGTCAGAATTCAAGAAGTATCTAATCCAGTACGAGACGACAAATGTGATGAAGGGTTGTCTTTGTCTTTGGCTAAACAATATCCTAATGTTTTTAAAGAAGAATTAGGGTGTCTGCGTGGATACAAACACCATATTAAATTAAGAACAAATGCTTTTCCTGTAGTGGCTAAAGTAAGGAGAATTCCTCTGGTTGAACAAGCAAAAGTACAAGAGGAACTTGACAAACTTGTGAAAAATGGTATTATTGAACCTGTGGAGGCGACTGAGTGGCTTGCTCCTGTAGTTATTGCAAAGAAACCCACTGGCGAAATTCGCCTTTGCATTGATCTAAGAGCTCTAAATAGGGAGGTAGTTGTTGATAGGTTTCCCCTTCCCAACATTGATGAGATAGTCAGCACTTTAGAAGGTGCAAAATATTTCACCACTCTCGATTTAGCTTCCGCTTACCACCAGGTTGAGTTAGATACCAGTTCACAAGACCTTACTGCCTTTGTTACACCAATGGGCACGTTTAAATTTAAGAGAATGCCTTTTGGCCTCGTCTCAGCTGCCTCAGTTTTCCAACGAATCATGGCTAAGATTTTAAGAGGTTTGTCAGGTGTCAAATGTTATCAAGATGATTTATTAATCTATGGGAGTAGTGTTCTTGAACATGATAGTCGTGTGTCTGATGTTTTGAAACGGTTAGAGGGTGCTGGTATGACTTTGAAAAGAACCAAATGCAAATTTAGGGTACAGGAAGTTAACTATCTAGGTTATTGTATTACTGGAGTTGGAATCTTTCCAAAGAAAGAACTTGTTGAATCTATAAGCAAAGTTAAAGAACCGACTAGTAAGGAAGAGGTTCTCTCTTTCTTAGGTATGGTAGAATTTTATGGGAAATTCATTCCCAATTTTGCTGATAAAACACACAATTTGAGGAAATTAACTGCAAAGAATGTTGTATATAATTGGTCTCCTGAATGTAAGAGTGAATTTGAGTGTATTAAGAAAGAGTTGAGTAAAGCCCCTTCTCTTCATGCGTTTGTTCCCGGCCTTCCCACTGTGTTATTCACCGATGCTAGTGATAAAGGCCTAGGTGCCGTGTTGGTCCAGAAGAGAGATGGTAAAGACTACCTCATTTGTTGTTCTTCCCGGTGCCTTAAAGGGTCTGAGTCTAATTACTCCGTAATAGAGAAGGAATCGCTTGCAATTTTCTGGGCCTTGAGAAAGTTTAAGAATCTTGTTTGGGGGACGAAAGTATGTGTGCTATCTGATCATAAGCCTTTGAGAGAAGTGTTTTCAAAGAAGGGTCTCGATGCCATATCCTCAAGAATCAGGAAGTGGATTGTATCTTTGCAGGAATTTGAGTTTGAAGTAGAGTATATTCCTGGGATTGCTAACAGGTCGGCTGATTGCTTATCTAGATTGGTTGACAGTGAGAATGTTGACCTTGATGACTTTTGTGAAATAGAAGAGAGTACCAATGTGTGTGAAATAACTGATGGTGCAATTACTGAAAATGAATGGAGGTTAGAGTTGGGAAAAGATGAAGAGATTTCTCAAGTTATGTTATCTTTAATGAATAAATCTCATTTGTCCAAACCGTGGACGTTAGTTTCAAATGAACTCTCAGTATGTGATGGATTGTTAACTCGAGGCACTAAACTTGTTCCTCCCTCTTCTCTTAGGAATAAGTTGTTAGCTCATGCCCATTGTGGTCATTTGGGTATAGTAAAAACCAAAGAGTTTCTACGTATGCAATTTTGGTGGCCAGGCATGGATCTTGAAATCGAAAGAATGGTTAGAGAGTGTCCTGAGTGTTGTTCAAGCGATAAGATCCTGAAGACTAAACAAATGCCTTTAGTTAAGAGGGCTTTACCTGATCATCCTTGGGATGAGGTTGCCATTGACATTGTGGGTCCCTTATCTGGTATTGTCGATACACCCTATCTCATCGTTTTAATAGATCTTTATTCAAGATGGATTGAAGTCTCTGCTGTCAGAGAAATTACCACTGATTCCATCATTAAGTTCTTAGAACCTCTGTTTTATAAGGA
This sequence comes from Lissotriton helveticus, assembly GCF_964261635.1. Taxonomy (NCBI): domain Eukaryota; kingdom Metazoa; phylum Chordata; class Amphibia; order Caudata; family Salamandridae; genus Lissotriton; species Lissotriton helveticus. The sequence goes on along the minus strand of NC_136061.1, from coordinate 1,696,741,977 downwards.
AGGTTTTCCAAATAGTCTTCTGTCTGACAATGGTCCCCAGTTCTGTTCCTCAGTCTTTGTTGATTTTCTAAAAAAATGTGGAGTTTCCCATAAGAAATGTTCACTATATCACCCTGAGTCTAACGGTGCTGTAGAGAGGGTCAATAAAACTCTGAAGGAGTCAATTCAACTTGCCCGTGCTTCTGGCCTGAATTGGAAATCCACTCTCCAAGACAGGATAAATACTTATCGTTTCGTTCCCCATTCTTCTACTGGGAGGTCTCCTTTCGAACTATTTAAAGGTAGAATTCCCAATACGTTGTTGTGTCCTGGGTGGATGTGTCTAAACAAAGGTCTGGTGGATAATGATATAGGTGAGTGGAGAACAAGAGAACTATCCATGCAGGATGCACGTAAAATATATTTTGACAAGAAGAAAAGTGTGGGTTCTCTGGAGATCAAGATCGGTGATCTTGTAAAAATAAAGACGCCAGTTGGGCGCAAACCATGGTCCAAGTATACTAATGTTAGAGCTGTTATCAAAGTATTCAGAAATGCTGTGAAGACCGAAGACGGAAGAATCTGGAACAAGAGTCGTGTTGTACTTGTTAATCCTAAATCAATTGTTGATTCTTCTGGTTATGATACCAGTTTGTACAATAATTTTCTTTCTCCTTCCAATTCCCTATTAGACACACTACCCTCTCCTCTTACAAGAAGTCAAAGAGTTCGTAGTGCTCCGTATCACTTGAAAGACTATGTTTAGTCTACATTACTTTTGCTTGTATTGCCTAATGTAGTTATCACTTTCGTTTTGTAAAGAAGGGAGATGTGTGATGTTTCCTCTTTCCCCTGTTATCCAATCCTTCCCCTTTAAGATGTGTTATTCTTCCCTACATTCCAAGTTCTAAGAATGTACCTCGTAGCACAATTCCTTTTGAGGCAGTTACTGGTGGCTGTTGATGGATGAGGTTTTAATAAACCCACTCTGCTTTAATGAAACAACTTTTCCTTAATTATTTAATAATTAAATGAACAACATTATAGTACCCTGCTGTGTTTAGGTTGGATTCCTTAGTCACTGTTTGCCTACTTAGCGCAGTAATGTATTTCATCTCCTACGATTGTATCTGTGTAGGGGAAATATTGAGATGTACAATTCTCTCCATGCTATACGTAGGGTTTATGTTTATAAAATCCAATCTGTCCACACCAGCCAAATCAGATCCATTTATCCCTAGTCTGTTTCACTGTTTGAGCATGGATTCTTGTCATCCTTTTAATGTGGCCCTTTGCAAGCGGGATTATATTTCACTTGAAATTGAGGGACAGATTTGCTAATAATTGGTGAACAACAGCAAGACAACCTGATGTGCTGTGTCAAATGATGAGGCCAGGAATGCATCAGATCTACTAACATGCGTTCCATTCCTCTTTTCCCTCCTGCTGCCATTCTTGTGGTTGCTAAGCACCAACTCAGGCAGCCTTGCACCATGGTGCAAGGGTCACTACATTACAGCCAAAATTGTTTTTGTGCAGGAAGGGACACCTTCCTGCACAAAAACAATATTTTGAGGCTTTTTCCTCTTTTATAGAAAGAGAAAAAAACAATGAGACATACATATATTTCCCCTCGTTACGCCTTCCCTGGGAAGGCATACAATTTTGACATATACCCAGGTTTACTGGTGTTATTAAATCTGGGAATGCACTAAAAACCATGGGTGGATGCATGGAAACACCCACGCTCCACCTTTGGAATGCCTTTCCAGAGCAGAGGAGCATAAACAAATGATTTGCATTTCCTTCCGTTACTCCAGATTTACTCTGCCGCGCAGAGTTACGCAACGAAGCTCTGCATGGCATAGTAAATCTCAATTAAAGCCTTGTTTCCTGTGCATCACCTTGCATGATGCAAGGACAATGCAGGCCCTTGAAAAATATGGCCCTTGCGGGCCTATGTACAGGATGGAGCGGCGTAACAAGGAGAAATATCTTTATTTCTCTACTTTATTTCTTATTCCTATATGTGCTGCATTCTGCAGCACATCTAGAAAGAGGAATATGCCTCTCAGGATTGTTTTTGTGCAGGAAGGTGTCCCTTCCTTCACAAAACAATCCTGCAAGCAATGCAGGCACCCTTGCATCATGCGGCAGTGGTGCCTTCCATGGTGCTAGGCTGGCAAAATTGCACCAGAACAGGGGAAAAGGCATGAATCGCCATATTTCCCTGTCACACACAGCAGCACAGCAAAGTCACTTGCTACACTGCACCATGTCAATTTTTCATAAATATGCCCCTTCGGGTCCAATTAACAGTTAGACTTCTAAACTCGTGGCGAGGCTGTGGTGGCAGTCTTATGACCGCCACCTTATAACCCTAGTGGTCATGCCACCTTGGGACCACTGCCACTGCCAGTCCCTCGCGTGGCGCGGCAGTCCAGAGGCATCCATATGTTTGGCAGGACCACTGTGGTCCCACTAAGCACATTACGAGTTTCCTCTCTGCCAGGGTTTTCATGCAGTTTCTCCTCCATGAATACCTTGGTAGAGAGGAAATAAAGGGGATCTTACAGGGCCCCCTTGTAAATCATTCTCTATGGATGCACATGGGGGGCACAACATATGCTTCCCTGTGTACGTACACAAAAGTTCCAACATGGCTTGGACTGTTCAGTCCATGCAATGCTGGAATTTTCAATTTCAATTTTATTTTATTATGTTTTGGCACTCCAAAGAGGGCCACATAAAACAAAATACAACAAATACAAATACACATTTCTCTAAATACAAATGACGACTACAACATTTTCCACTAAACAAGAAAATCAGCGTCACAGACCTCCATATTTCATCAATAAATAGCTAAAAAACATTTAAAAAAGTTAAAAATATTGAAGCGAAACATTTCATTAGGAGGAGTATATAAGGCATGTAAAAAAGAATTCATATTAAGGATACCCAATTGTAGGCATATTGGCTTTAACCACTTCAACCGAAGTGGGTGCAATGCATGACATGTAAACAATATTTGGGAACGATCCTGAACAGATATATTACAAAAGTTACATGTGGGAGAGGACCCATACCATTTTGCCAAAAGAATGTTCAGGGGCAACAAGTCCTGCCTTAAAAGGAACCAGAATCTCCGAATACCATGAGGTAAATTCCAGGCGACATAGGGTTGGGCAAGCTTCATAAGATAAGAGTTATCAAGGAGATCACCTCCCCTCTTTACTTGCATAGACTTCTTATCCAACGTAAAACATAAATCCCATGACGCCTGTTTCAAAAGGGATTTTAACTGGGTAGGAGAGATAGTAAAAAGAGTACTCTCTTCCAATTCAAGAAGTGCCACAGCCTTTCTAAAGTTCTTAACAATTTAGGAGTACTCTCTTAAATTACCCAACAATTCCCCTTTAAGAAGAAATCTCAAAGACCCCGTTTCTCCTCTAGCTAGCCTAACAACCCATCGCACTAGCGCTGATAGGCCCTGCGCCCAACTACTACGGAGACCGAATTCCAGTCTGCAGGCGGCCACAGTACAAGCCGGATTAAAGGATGTTATAGACCTTAATAATTTTCCTTCTACCGTCTGCAAAAAGCCCCAATGCTTTATATCAACCAGTTCCATTCCGTACAGAAGAGTTGGAGGAATTTTTGCCCTAAAAACCTCCAGTAAACAAGCAAAATGTCTTCTCCCTGTGGCGGAGTAAAGGGCACTCAGACTTTTGCCTTGGGATCTGGCTTTACGGGAATTATTATCAATATGAGGCTTCTCACTCAAGTTGGCGGAAATAATTTTTCCTAAAAAGGTATATGTCTTAACCACCTCCAATTTCTGACCACCTACTGCCCAACCAAAATTCTCAGATTTAGATTTTTTCTTCCCTGTAATGCACATGATTTTACTTTTAGAGGCATTTATCCTCATATAGTGGGACTCTGCAAAAAGATGTAAAGCCTGCAGACGATTGGCCAATCCCTTGGGCGTTAAATCTAGGATAAGAATGTCGTCTGCATATAGCAAGCAGGAAATAGAATATCCCCCCACTACCGGGGCTATGCCAACACAAGATGAGAGGGTAGCAGGAAGATCAGCAATGTACAGGGAGAAAAGTAAAGGTGCAAGAAGACAACCTTGTTTTAATCCATTAATGGAGGGAATAACCCGCGATAAACCCCTTTCTCCCCCCTGTAAAACTCGGCACCAGGTGTCCGTATGTAGAGATCGCACCAGATCTAATAGGAGAGGGGGCATGCCCAAATCGAACAACTTTCTCCACAGCAAGGGACGGTCAACTTTGTCGAATGCTGTGGAGAAATCAATAAAAGCCGCATACACTTCTCCCCCCCGAACTCTTATATATTTGTCCGAAATAACCTGAAGGGCTGTGAGGTTATCCAATGTACCATGTCCCTTACGGAAACCAGTTTGTTCAAGGGGTAATATCTGATTCACATCAACCCAATCCGTAATTAAAGAAAGGAGACATTTGGCAAAGACTTTTCCAATGGCATCAAGGAGAGCTATCTGGCGATAATTCATTGGCTTATCCCTATCGCCCTTTTTAAATAGAGGGACCAATATGCTCCCCTTCCAAGAAGAGGGTACAGTTTTGCTAATGAAGCAAGATCTAAATAAAGTAAAAAGAATCTTACTCCATGAGATAGGATCCTGTTTCAATACTGAGATGGGAAGTTCATCAGGCCACATTGCTCCGGAGGAGCGCATATCCCTAATGGCCAATTCAATGGTTTTCTCCGAAGGGGAGTCAATAGATAACTCATCTTCTTTAATAGTCTCCTTACATTTTGTTATTGCAAAATTCCCAGCATACAAGTTAGAAATGTAAATGACCCATGACAATTCAGCAATGGGAATAGGGAGGGAGCTAACTCTTGCTCCAGAACCCCCACCAATGAGGGACCAGAATTGTCTAACTTTGCCATGAACAGCGGCCTCCCGAAGACTTATCCAAAGTGAGTCTTCTTTATCTTTTCTAAGTTTCTTCCTAATTCTGCTTCTCCTTCTTTTTAGCAGTTATATTTTCTTGTTTGTTTCAATAGTTCTACACAAAAATTGCTCCCGCACTAATTTATTTATTTCCTTATTTAGGAGGGTAATTATTCTAGGAACATAAATCTTTTTTACAGAGGAGCTGGACCTTTTGGCAACAGAGATAACCTCCTTCATAAAATTCTCAAAATACATTATTTCGGAACCCTGCCAAACATTCAGTTCTAGTATTGTTTTACCAAGTATACCCTCCTGGCCCTTCTTGGCTTTAAAGTTCCAGAAGCATCTACCAGAATCCTTATGGAAGTTAACTATATCACTGTTAAGAGACCATGAATCGGATTTAGGAGGTTGAAATAAGAGGCTTATAGTAATCACATTGTGGTCACTAAATAGTGTCGACGTGACCACCAAATCCTTCACTAGGGAAAAAGTACAATAGTCAGTGATTACATAGTCCAAAATTGACTCACTTTGGGAGGATCTATGAGTATATTTTGCAGGGACATCAGAGGGAAGCCTACCGTTCACTATTAACCCTTCCGCCGCTGAAAGTTCTTCTAGTAAGAGCTTCCCTCTCTTATTAGTTTTAATTTTATTAGGGAAGAGGGCTTGGGGGATAAGAAGGGCTTTTTCTTTGAATTTGTTTCTAAATAGCTCTAAGCTAGAATTAGAAACTTTGCAATTAAAGTCACATACTAACAAAACATATGGAGGAAATTCTACATCTTTAATCTGTTTAATGTATGAAAACATTTGCTTCAATAGAATATTAAAACATTCGTCGGGGGGATGTAGGCATTTATTATTACCAGGGAATTATAATTTCCCTTACTGGTTAAGCTACAGAGGGACACAGCCTGAAATAGGTTGCTTGGATCAACATAATATGTGAAATTCCACTTTAATCTATTGGACAGAAGGCACGCAATTCCCCCTTTTCCATGCCCTTTCTTCGAAGAAGCAGCCACAGCCTCAAGAACAAAATAATCTCTCCCGGCACACAATCTACTAGCACACCAGGTCTCTTGGATGCAAATCACATTAGCGTTCAGAGAGAACAAATACTGTAGTTTCTCCGGACTACTATTTATCCCGGCGGCATTCCAAGAGATAACTTTCAAATTATTACTAAAGATGTTGAAAAAGTTTATGATTGTCTGTAGTTTTACTAGACAAAGCACCGAGCAGCCAATTCCACCGCTGGTTTTCTTCTATTGGAAGGCTATTCTGAATTAATGGGGCGGGCATTACATGTGTCACCAGACGAGAGTTTTTCGATACCCATATTTTTAAATCATCATAAGAGGTAGTGGGACCATCATTACCAGTGCCCTGCTGAGGGAGTCTGTTTTAAGGGAAACTATCTCTTCGAGAAGAAAAAACAGGTAGTACATCAATTCCCCTACACTGGAAATTCTCAGCCTGTTGCAATATAAGATTTACTATGAATTTGGAATAAAACTTTACCCTAGCATAAGGCGCGGCAGCTTTTCCAGATAAGAAAACTAGGTCAATATCATTTGTTTGAATTAACTTTAAACTCTCTATGCTTTTGAAACATTGGAGTAACCATGCTCTATTTAAAGGCTGATCAAAATCAAATAACGATAGAAAATCCAAAGTCAATGTATCAACAAAAACTTCTGGTGCTTTTGTAGGCGAATGGTGAGGCCATACCGCGCCGTCACCTGTAGCGTGAAAAGCGGGGGCAAACGGATTAAGAGCCGCAGGTATAATAGCACCTAACTCCATCATTTCTGCTGCGGGGGGAGAGATCGTCAATCCTCCTACATCTAAGGAGGGGTCTCCCACAGGAAGGATAGTGCAATTAGGAAAAGTTTTAATACCTGATGCAGAGGGATTCAAATTGTCAGAAGAATGAATGGCAACTTCCTGACTCAGGGACCCATTCACAAGCTCTTGAGTGATAGGTTCATTGATATCGGGAACATGAGAATCCTCAAAAATTATTTGTCTCTGCTTTTTTTTCCTATATCTGCGAATTGGTTTTCTCTTTTTTACTTAATTTTTTCTGTGATTTCCAGATTTTACTTTTTCAACACCCCCTAACACCTTACTTTCAGGCACAAAAATTGGGAATAGCTCTTTTTCAGATTTTGGAGCGGTAATATCAACATTTTCTTTTTCAATTTCGAGAGCAGAATTTCTTACACAGTTAAATGCAGAAAATGTGGGAACTAGAGATGGCTCATTTTTTCCCCCATGTTTATTTTGGACTGGATTAACATTTCCGGCTAAGTGGTCACTGCTCAACTCAGACCCATGCAATCCAGCCTTAGGATCTGGGTCACGACCCTTTTCCGGGAGCTTTAACAGTAAGACATTTAATATCTGAGTAACCGATTCCAAAATACAATCAGAGCTACCCACAAATTTACCCAGTAACAGTAAAATGGATGCCAACAAATGTTCCAATGCAATCATAGATTCAGAAATCGGTTTTTCCAATTTATCAGAGCCTGAGGGACCAATGGGACCAATGCCAGAGATATTAAGCAATGGGCTCTTCGAGATGTTAAACTGTGAAGACATATCTTGCGATTTTATGGAGGGGGTACTACTATAAAGCAAAAGACCAGATGGAGTAGCACCAATTGGGGACTTAATCGCTTCTGATGATTTCAAGGTAACATCAGCTAGGTATCGACCGCATAGCTCCAGGTCAATACTCGACAAATGAGAGTCCCCCTTAACTTCCACCTTTAGCGGTGAATCTCCTATAAGAACATTGGATAACAACACTTTATGGTTTGTAGCTACATTATTTTGTTTGCCGCCCTCAGAACTGGAAACAGAGGACTTAATGACACCAGTTAATTCAGAAGAGACTGGACAAGGCTCCTCAGTAGTCAAGGAGCCCAAATGTTCTTCATTCACCAGAAAAGGGACCTTCTTAACCACCGCAGGGGCTATGCCGGATGGAGAAGCTATTTCAGAAGCTTCGTTTGCGGCGTTTAACAAATCCTTGTCCTGGGGTTTTTCCCACAATTGCAACAGCTGGCATTGTCCCTTTAGTAACAGATTATTGGAAGCCTTATTTCTAAGGGGGTTGGATCTTGTTTTCATGCAGGACCTTCCCCCCAATAATCTCCCTGATCGTAACTTTTTAGCCGTCATCCTTGTACGTGTAGAAAAGGGGGGACCGTAGCCCCGAAAAATGTAATTACTACCAATTAGTCAATAAAAGTTTAAATAATTGGAGGAGAGTCACGATGAGTTCCTGCACAGACGGATAATGTCTATATTGACATATTATGCCATGTAGTACTAAACAAAGAATTTTTTTTCAATTAAAATAGATAATAATGTAGATAAGTAGGCCCAGCCCAGCCTACTTCAGCCACTGAGGGCCACAGAGGGCCCGCCCTTTGTCCGGGCTTAGTCCGGCGCGTCCCGCGCGCGTCCTCGCGGGACGAGGGTCCTGCCGGTGCTTTATGCGCCGCCTGGCGCGCTGGTTACGGCGTCGTCGCTGGCCCCCTAAGGATGCTGGGGGATGTGGTCCGGCCGGCGGAGCCAAGCCCGGCCGGTCGGTTGCTGCAGTAAATCTGGCGGAGCCAGGCCCGGCCGCTGTGCAGGAGGGTCGAGAATCTCAGTTCTGGCAGCAGGCATAAAGAAATGAAAGATAGGGGACTCGGCCCCTGCCGGTGCTTTATGCGCCGCCTGGCGCGCTGGTTACGGCGTCGTCGCTGGCCCCCTAAGGATGCTGGGGGATGTGGTCCGGCCGGCGGAGCCAAGCCCGGCCAGTCGGTTGCTGCAGTAAATCTGGCGGAGCCAGGCCCGGCCGCTGTGCAGGAGGGTCGAGAATCTCAGTTCTGGCAGCAGGCGTAAAGAAATGAAAGATAGGGGACTCGGACCCTGCCGGTGCTTTATGCGCCGCCTGGCGCGCTGGTTACGGCGTCGTCGCTGGCCCCCTAAGGATGCTGGGGGATGTGGTCCGGCCGGCGGAGCCAAGCCCGGCCGGTCGGTTGCTGCAGTAAATCCGGCGGAGCCAGGCCCGGCCGCTGTGCAGGAGGGTCGAGAATCTCAGTTCTGGCAGCAGGCGTAAAGAAATGAAAGATAGGGGACTCGGACCCTGCCAGTGCTTTATGCGCCACCTGGCGCGCTGGTTACGGCGTCGTCGCTGGCCCCCTAAGGATGCTGGGGGATGTGGTCCGGCCGGCGGAGCCAAGCCCGGCCGGTCGGTTGCTGCAGTAAATCTGGCGGAGCCAAGCCCGGCCGCTGTGCAGGAGGGTCGAGAATCTCAATTCTGGCAGCAGGCGTAAAGAAATGAAAGACCATGCAATGCTGGAACTGTTTTTCACATTCCCATTGTGGTTCCTATTTTATAGGCACTGGCGTGGGAACGCCAAAGGAATTTCCTGCCAATGACAAAAATAGCCATTATTCAGCGGGCAAGTCTCACATGTTTTGGCAGTGCCGCCGCTGCACCTTCAAACTCATGATCGGCCCCTTAGTGTTTAGCTGATTTATACCATGAGCATCTAAGCCTATGAATCTATTTGCCAGTTTCTCTCATTTTAGTATCAGTTTAATTCAATCATAAGTCTCTGAAAGAGAAGAGTAACATGTGTCCTTTATAAAATATGAGCAGATCACATCATACAATGACAAACCCCTGTGATCCAGTGAATCATCTTGTTCATCAGAGACTCCTTGTTCTCTCTAGGATGAGGGGCACATTTAGGTATGTTAATCTAACAGATGGGGCTGGTACAGGTAAGAGCAGTACCTTGTGCTTGCCGCATCACAGAGTCAGAAATGCAGTGAGTTCAAGGTAAGTGTTTTTTCTTTATTTCTTTATTTTATTTTCCCTATTCTGTCATCTGTCAACTTCGCCCGCCCCACCACCCCACTGCTCCTATGTGTATCGACTGCACCTACAATCTAATATACAATTCCTGCTGAGAGACTCTTGTTACACGTTACAGTGTCCAAACTCTTAAATCCTTTACACTGTAAGAGATAGAAGTGTTGGACATGTCCCTTTGGTTTGTGGTAAGAGTTCCCTATAATAAAAGCTGATAGGAAGTCTTGTCAGAGAGAATGTTCATTTATGTGCTGGAGAGCATTGGAATCCGCATGACTTCCCAGATCATATTGGCAACAGCTGTATTTGAAAATACAAGGGGTAGAGTGCAGATTCACTTCCCTTTGGCCTACAAAGTTTAAGGACATATCAAAATGGGGTGGAACCTGTGTGAGAAAACTAAATATGAAAGTTCGAAGAAGATATTTATACAACTTAGATGTCATCCAGGATTGTAATATTTCTCTGGCTCAGCCCAGGTTCAGATTCTAAGTCACTTGTCATGCTGCTGTGCCATGTTGCTTACATTTCTCTCCAGCAGCAAGAACAAAGGCCACCTCGTACAAAAGTAGTCATTAACAGTGCTACCCTCAACTACTGAGGAGACATTTGTTAATTACTTGCCACAATGCACCAGGGCTGGGAAAGTTTCATCTCCACAGAACAAAAGTGGAAGCCCAGACAACTGGAGCCAACATAGGAGGGGCGGAGTCCCCAGGAGCAGATATGACAGGTGACTCCTGAATGACATCATCTTGTACTGTCTTAGCATGCTATGCAGGAGGGTTGAGATTGGGGTAGAGCGGTAATGTGGCACCCGGGGTTTGGCTGGGTCACCTGGCTTCTTAAACTTTTCACCCTCCTTTAAAAAGTCTTTCACAAGAGGGAGAATCACTCGTGGTTTTATTTTTATTTTGCAGATGGACCCAGGAACTGAGACAGCCATGAACAACTGGAAAGATAAAGCCTCTGATGCCCAAAACGGACTAAATACTAGGCCGAGCAGAAAACTATTTGGAAATGGAGCACTCCACCCTGGGTTCCTGGATTCTGTCTTCCGGAGTGAAGTGGAGATTCTGTTTCCATTGCGTGCTCATAATTTGGTTTGGGGCTCACGAGCGAGTGCCATGATAGTCTTGCGCCACTAGCGAGTGCTATATCATTTCTGGAAACAGGGCAAACTGGACAGCAGCCACAGCCAACACTAGTACATCATCCTGAAGGTGGAGTAGAACAGGAGGTTGCACTTCATGCTGAGCAAGAACCTCCCATTTAAAATTATTTGCTTCCAGATTACCAGCAAGGAAAAGGAATGGTACTACACCAGCATCTTTTCCAAGCTGCACTTGAGATGGTCATGATAGGGACATGGAGTTAACCCCGTCAGAGTCTAAGAGCTGTCAGGGGAGGCAAGGGAAAAGAAAAGTTCATGAAAGTCTGAAACGTATGGAAGGGGATGATGAGGAGGATGACTTTGATGAGCTAGTTGTGGAAGCTGGCAAAGAGGAGTCCGACATTACTTTTCAAACCGCTCTGAGGGATGTAGCATAGGTAGCACTTTCCGCTTCCATATTTGCAAAGCCCCAGCTGAGTCCTGAACCATTCCCTACCTCAGAAGAAGTATGCAATGCAGAGAGGCAATCACCAAAACACACACCTACTTCCAGTTCTTCTTTGGTCATTGGTAGTGGGTCAATAAAAGTACTCCTCCCCATGTTAGGACTTTTTTACGTTTAGCAAAGAGGGGGAGCACATTGCAATGTGCACCATTTGCCCAATTAATGTTCATCATGTAAGCCTGGTTCACATTATGGTACTGGAAGCCAAGTGACCCATATGAAAAAGCATCATGCAATCCGGTGTAGGAGCACCTTAAAAAATTGCTGAACGTGATCATGTTGGTGAAGGTGAAGAGAGCTAGAAAACATCAGTTAGAAGTCCAGTCACTGTGGGAGGTGACGAGGAAGAAGAGGGCAATATCCTCACACAAAGTAGCCCTGTCCCCAGAAGTGCACCAGCAGAATCACCCACCTCAGCGAACTCACAGTAGCACAAGAAGAGTCAGAGAAAGATGGAGAAATCGCAGCAGTGACTACCCCAGCATGACACACATTAAGTCTACCAGCACCGGCTTCTCGAAAGTCACCTGTGTCAGTGGCCCCAGAAAGTAAAATTCAGGCTACTATTACTGGCATGTTCGGCAGGAGCAGCCCTACGACTGCAGCTCCTCAATGGCAGGTTTGTACAATGAGAAGCTGGCAAAAATGTTAGCGATGGCCCTCCTCCCTTTTTATTTTGTAGAAGGAGTAGGAAGTTTAAAATGTGGGACACCGAAGTGCTGTTCACACAATCCAATTGATGACAGATATGTGGACCAGTTCTCAGGGGACTGATTACATGTGCATCACTGCCCACCAGATCTCTTTTGCGGGGGAAAGCAAAAGTTATTTATAGGTCTTGGCACTGAAGAAAGTTTTAAAGCTGCAAACATCTTGGATGAATTTAACAGCAATGTGTCTGAATGTCTGTGACCCGGAGCTCTCAGAATTGGATTTGTTGCTACAGACAATGGCAGTAACATAGTAAAGGCCATTGCCGACAGTGGCTATTATAGGATCCTGTGTTTGGTACATATTGTATGTTGGACCTGGCCCTTTTGGCATGTTCACCCCAAAACCTTTTACTTTTTCCTAGCCTATTTCTGTAACCTGATGTTGGTGATTTTGGGTCTCTGCGCACTTTTTCACTGTGGTCCAGGGTAAAGTGCATGTGCTCTGTGTGTGTGTGTGTGTGGTGAGAGTGACCTGCCCTCCCATAGGAATGCATGGGGAATATGTGTGACATGGTAGTTTCTGATGTGTGGGGCGTGCAGGCTCGAGTTTCGTATGTGCGAACTTGTGGGATTGAATGCTGCGCGATGATGTGTGCGGCTTTAATGTGTCTGGTGTGGAAGTGCCACTTCTGGAAGTTGGTGTGTCTGTGCAGTGAATGTGCTGGCTTGTGATTGGCTGGAGCTGGCTGGTGTGCCAGGCTCCTGGAGTCAGGATGGGTCTGCCCTGGTGGTGAATGAGGAGATCTGCATGTTGATAGCAGGGAGGGGCTGCACCTGGGACCTGAATAGGGCTGGGTTTTCCCTCCACAATGCTGGCTCCGCCCCCTGTGGTGTGTCTGATGTCCCTGACCCACCCTGTGAATAGGCAGAGGGGCTGAGCAAAACAAAGTGCTCAGGAACCAGTTGTATCTGCTTCGCCCCTAGCCTGCACCTTTGACAACAAAGGATTTCTCTGTGTAAAAAGAGGCTGTGACTTCTTGTAAAATGTTCTTGTGTTCCTACTTGAATCTACCAGGGGCGTGCTGCTGCTGGGGCCCAGGGTAAGGCTTGCCTCCCTGGGCCCTCCCCAGCCCCTGGATTGCTGGGGGAATTCTTGTGGACCTTTCTGCCTGGCCTGAGGATGGTTGGGAGATTCTTTTTTGCCCCAGGAGCCTTTTTCCTGTGTTGCTGGGACCCTTCTTGATGTAGGGGTCATCTCTGGGGCCTTTTTGGGCTGTCCGTGCCCCCAGCGCATTGTGAACGCTTTATTTTTCATTTCTGGGCAGAGCGCTGTCGTTTTCCCTCGGAGGGAAGCTCTCCTGCCCTTTTGTGCCCCGAGTGCGCAGGAGCCCACCCTGCGTCTTCATTGTGATTTTATTCTTATTTACCGGTGCCCACCCCGTTTCTACATTTATTTCATGCTTAGAGGAAGCCTACCCCTCGTTTTGCGCCTCAAAGGTAATCACTGCGCCGGCCCGAGTCGGAAGACAGGAAGTCAGGCGATGTTTTGCCTGACGGCGGGCGGCACTTCCAGTTTTGCGAAGGAAGTCCCGCGCCTGCCGCCAGCACCAGAGAAGGAAGGAAAGTGCGGCAGGAAATGGTGCTGATGGAGGAGGTTGGGAGCCTACCCCGCCTCCTCAACTGCCGGTGATGAGACCCGGTCCCGAGATGGGGGACCGGGTGAAGATTCCGGCATGAGCGGTGGTGCGGGGCTCCCATGTGGAGGGGACAGCCCCGCAGGAGAAGTACAGCTGCGGCCACGAGGCTCTCCAGAGTGAGAGAGCCCCGCCTGCTGCACTATCGAGCCCGGGCTGAGTTCCGGAGCCATAAGAGGAAGACAGCGTGGTGAGCAGGGCCCCGGGGATCGGGAGGGAGCGCCGCTGGAGGCCGAGTACCGGCACAAGGAAGAGTCCCCCTGTGCCGGAGCCCTGTAAGTTAGGGCTGGGCAGGGGGGCCGAGTACCGGCACAAGGAAGAGTCCCCCTGCGCCGGAGCCCGGTAAGTGAGGGCTGGGCAGGGGGGATGGCATGTCTCATTCTCCGAGTGGCCCGGAATGGCAGAGGGCCGCTCTATCCCATGTGAAGCTCAGAGTTAGGGCGGCCCCGGATGGCAGTGGGCCGCCCCACCGTTATTCCCGAGCCTCGTTGGCTCCATCATTGCCCCACAGTTGTTTCTAGAGCCTAGGTGGCTCCAACGATGGGGGCCGATTTATCTTCAGAGCCAGATGGCTCATCCGCCCAGCAGCATCTGTCCCAGAGACCCTGTGGGCCCCACAGTGATTGGGGCATGTTTCTTTTTAGAGCCGTATTGCTCCAACGTTTGGGGACAACATTATTTACAGAGCCCCGTGTGGCTCTCGACTGTGCATATTTGTTTTAGAGCCTGAGTGGCTCCCTGGGGGCACAGTTATTTAAGACACCAGTGTCTGGGGGGCAGTGCTCTGTCTATGATGGGCGCACAATTCGTTTAGGAGCTAGAGTGCTCCTAGTGGCATTGTTTATTTCCAGAGCCTAGAGTGGCTCCAACATGTGGCGCAATTTGCTTTAAGGGCTGGTGAGAGCCCATGCCGCAGTTTTGCTGATTTCACAGCTGCCCAGCAAGTAGTGGGCAGCTGCACTGTTTAGGCGCAATTGACAGAAAGTCCCTTTGGGGGACAGAAGTGGCACAGAGGGGCCAGGCCTTCTACAGCTGCGCAGCACTTAGTGCCAGCTGCAATTTTTAGGCCCTGTTGTTGTTCTCAGCTGGCCAGCAAGTAGCCATGTTCTGAACTGGGATGGTGCAGTGAGCTAAAAAACGGTGATGGATCAAGCCCTGATCTTTTGACTGGGTAGGAGTGTTCTGCTTAATTCAGATGCTCTGTCCATCACCACCCCCTTTTATGAATCGCTTTGGCCACTATAGGAGTGGAAGGGTATGCTCAGACATGAGTCCCTTGCTCACTGCACCATCAGGATTCAAGCAAGCCGGGCCGAAGATGGCTGTAATGCCAGAAACTGGTCCCCGGAAGCTTGTTTCCTTTCCAGTAAAGAATTGGCTTGGTAGTTTGGTCTGCCCTGTTCCCATGATGCACTGGGCCAGGGACAGACTAATTTGCATGTAGCCATGTTCTGAACTGGGATGGTGCAGTGAGCTAAAAAACGGTGATGGATCAGCCCTGATCTTTTGACTGGGTAGGAGTGTTCTGCTTAATTCAGATGCTCTGTCCATCACCACCCCCTTTTATGAATCGCTTTGGCCACTATAGGAGTGGAAGGGTATGCTCAGACACGAGTCCCTTGCTCACTGCACCATCAGGATTCAAGCAAGCCGGGCCGAAGACGGCTGTAATGCCAGAAACCGGTCCCCGGAAGCTTGTTTCCTTTCCAGTAAAGAATTGGCTTGGTAGTTTGGTCTGCCCTGTTCCCATGATGCACTGGGCCAGGGACAGACTAATTTGCATGTAGCCATGTTCTGAACTGGGATGGTGCAGTGAGCTAAAAAACGGTGATGGATCAAGCCCTGATCTTTTGACTGGGTAGGAGTGTTCTGCTTAATTCAGATGCTCTGTCCATCACCACCCCCTTTTATGAATCGCTTTGGCCACTATAGGAGTGGAAGGGTATGCTCAGACATGAGTCCCTTGCTCACTGCACCATCAGGATTCAAGCAAGCCGGGCCGAAGACGGCTGTAATGCCAGAAACCGGTCCCCGGAAGCTTGTTTCCTTTCCAGTAAAGAATTGGCTTGGTAGTTTGGTCTGCCCTGTTCCCATGATGCACTGGGCCAGGGACAGACTAATTTGCATGTAGCCATGTTCTGAACTGGGATGGTGCAGTGAGCTAAAAAACGGTGATGGATCAAGCCCTGATCTTTTGACTGGGTAGGACTGTTCTGCTTAATTCAGATGCTCTGTCCATCACCACCCCCTTTTATGAATCGCTTTGGCCACTATAGGAGTGGAAGGGTATGCTCAGACATGAGTCCCTTGCTCACTGCACCATCAGGATTCAAGCAAGCCGGGCCGAAGACGGCTGTAATGCCAGAAACCGGTCCCCGGAAGCTTGTTTCCTTTCCAGTAAAGAATTGGCTTGGTAGTTTGGTCTGCCCTGTTGCAATGATGTACTGGGCCAGGGAATGACTAATTTGCATGTAGCCATGTTCTGAACTGGGATGGTGCAGTGAGCTAAAAAACGGTGATGGATCAAGCCCTGATCTTTTGACTGGGTAGGAGTGTTCTGCTTAATTCAGATGCTCTGTCCATCACCACCCCCTTTTATGAATCGCTTTGGCCACTATAGGAGTGGAAGGGTATGCTCAGACATGAGTCCCTTGCTCACTGCACCATCAGGATTCAAGCAAGCCGGGCCGAAGACGGCTGTAATGCCAGAAACCGGTCCCCGGAAGCTTGTTTCCTTTCCAGTAAAGAATTGGCTTGGTAGTTTGGTCTGCCCTGTTCCCATTATGCACTGGGCCAGGGACAGACTAATTTCCATGTAGCCATGTTCTGAACTGGGATGGTGCAGTGAGCTAAAAAACGGTGATGGATCAAGCCCTGATCTTTTGACTGGGTAGGAGTGTTCTGCTTAATTCAGATGCTCTGTCCATCACCACCCCCTTTTATGAATCGCTTTGGCCACTATAGGAGTGGAAGGGTATGCTCAGACATGAGTCCCTTGCTCACTGCACCATCAGGATTCAAGCAAGCCGGGCCGAAGACGGCTGTAATGCCAGAAACCGGTCCCCGGAAGCTTGTTTCCTTTCCAGTAAAGAATTGGCTTGGTAGTTTGGTCTGCCCTGTTGCAATGATGCACTGGGCCAGGGAATGACTAATTTGCATGTAGCCATGTTCTGAACTGGGATGGTGCAGTGAGCTAAAAAACGGTGATGGATCAAGCCCTGATCTTTTGACTGGGTAGGAGTGTTCTGCTTAATTCAGATGCTCTGTCCATCACCACCCCCTTTTATGAATCGCTTTGGCCACTATAGGAGTGGAAGGGTATGCTCAGACATGAGTCCCTTGCTCACTGCACCATCAGGATTCAAGCAAGCCGGGCCGAAGACAGCTGTAATGCCAGAAACCGGTCCCCGGAAGCTTGTTTCCTTTCCAGTAAAGAATTGGCTTGGTAGTTTGGTCTGCCCTGTTCCCATGATGCACTGGGCCAGGGACAGACTAATTTGCATGTAGCCATGTTCTGAACTGGGATGGTGCAGTGAGCTAAAAAACGGTGATGGATCAAGCCCTGATCTTTTGACTGGGTAGGAGTGTTCTGCTTAATTCAGATGCTCTGTCCATCACCACCCCCTTTTATGAATCGCTTTGGCCACTATAGGAGTGGAAGGGTATGCTCAGACATGAGTCCCTTGCTCACTGCACCATCAGGATTCAAGCAAGCCGGGCCAAAGACGGCTGTAATGCCAGAAACCGGTCCCCGGAAGCTTGTTTCCTTTCCAGTAAAGAATTGGCTTGGTAGTTTGGTCTGCCCTGTTGCAATGATGTACTGGGCCAGGGAATGACTAATTTGCATGTAGCCATGTTCTGAACTGGGATGGTGCAGTGAGCTAAAAAACGGTGATGGATCAAGCCCTGATCTTTTGACTGGGTAGGAGTGTTCTGCTTAATTCAGATGCTCTGTCCATCACCACCCCCTTTTATGAATCGCTTTGGCCACTATAGGAGTGGAAGGGTATGCTCAGACATGAGTCCCTTGCTCACTGCACCATCAGGATTCAAGCAAGCCGGGCCGAAGACGGCTGTAATGCCAGAAACCGGTCCCCGGAAGCTTGTTTCCTTTCCAGTAAAGAATCGGCTTGGTAGTTTGGTCTGCCCTGTTCCCATTATGCACTGGGCCAGGGACAGACTAATTTGCATGTAGCCATGTTCTGAACTGGGATGGTGCAGTGAGCTAAAAAACGGTGATGGATCAAGCCCTGATCTTTTGACTGGGTAGGAGTGTTCTGCTTAATTCAGATGCTCTGTCCATCACCACCCCCTTTTATGAATCGCTTTGGCCACTATAGGAGTGGAAGGGTATGCTCAGACATGAGTCCCTTGCTCACTGCACCATCAGGATTCAAGCAAGCCGGGCCGAAGACGGCTGTAATGCCAGAAACCGGTCCCCGGAAGCTTGTTTCCTTTCCAGTAAAGAATTGGCTTGGTAGTTTGGTCTGCCCTGTTGCAATGATGCACTGGGCCAGGGAATGACTAATTTGCATGTAGCCATGTTCTGAACTGGGATGGTGCAGTGAGCTAAAAAACGGTGATGGATCAAGCCCTGATCTTTTGACTGGGTAGGAGTGTTCTGCTTAATTCAGATGCTCTGTCCATCACCACCCCCTTTTATGAATCGCTTTGGCCACTATAGGAGTGGAAGGGTATGCTCAGACATGAGTCCCTTGCTCACTGCACCATCAGGATTCAAGCAAGCCGGGCCGAAGACAGCTGTAATGCCAGAAACCGGTCCCCGGAAGCTTGTTTCCTTTCCAGTAAAGAATTGGCTTGGTAGTTTGGTCTGCCCTGTTCCCATGATGCACTGGGCCAGGGACAGACTAATTTGCATGTAGCCATGTTCTGAACTGGGATGGTGCAGTGAGCTAAAAAACGGTGATGGATCAAGCCCTGATCTTTTGACTGGGTAGGAGTGTTCTGCTTAATTCAGATGCTCTGTCCATCACCACCCCCTTTTATGAATCGCTTTGGCCACTATAGGAGTGGAAGGGTATGCTCAGACATGAGTCCCTTGCTCACTGCACCATCAGGATTCAAGCAAGCCGGGCCGAAGACGGCTGTAATGCCAGAAACCGGTCCCCGGAAGCTTGTTTCCTTTCCAGTAAAGAATTGGCTTGGTAGTTTGGTCTGCCCTGTTCCCATGATGCACTGGGCCAGGGACAGATTAATTTGCATGTAGCCATGTTCTGAACTGGGATGGTGCAGTGAGCTAAAAAACGGTGATGGATCAAGCCCTGATCTTTTGACTGGGTAGGAGTGTTCTGCTTTATTCAGATGCTCTGTCCATCACCACCCCCTTTTATGAATCGCTTTGGCCACTATAGGAGTGGAAGGGTATGCTCAGACATGAGTCCCTTGCTCACTGCACCATCAGGATTCAAGCAAGCCGGGCCGAAGACGGCTGTAATGCCAGAAACCGGTCCCCGGAAGCTTGTTTCCTTTCCAGTAAAGAATTGGCTTGGTAGTTTGGTCTGCCCTGTTCCCATGATGCACTGGGCCAGGGACAGACTAATTTGCATGTAGCCATGTTCTGAACTGGGATGGTGCAGTGAGCTAAAAAAGGGTGATGGATCAAGCCCTGATCTTTTGACTGGGTAGGAGTGTTCTGCTTAATTCAGATGCTCTGTCCATCACCACCCCCTTTTATGAATCACCAGTGTCTGGGGGCCAGTGCTCTGTCTATGATGGGCGCACAATTCGTTTAGGAGCTGGAGTGCTCCTAGTGGCATTGTTTATTTCCAGAGCCTAGAGTGGCTCCAACATGTGGCGCAATTTGCTTTAAGGGCTGGTGAGAGCCCATGCCGCAGTTTTGCTGATTTCACAGCTGCCCAGCAAGTAGTGGGCAGCTGCACCGTTTAGGCGCAATTGACAGAAAGTCCCTGAGGGGGAAGGAAGTGGCACAGAGGTGCCAGGCCTTCTACAGCTGCGCAGCACTTAGTGCCAGCTGCAATGTTTAGGCCCTGTTGTTGTTCTCAGCTGGCCAGCAAGTAGTGGGCAGCTGCAACGTTTAGGCTTGCGCCGGGGGCGCACCCCTGACTGGCGCTGCGTTAGCAGCGCGCCCTGGCATTCTGGACACAGGGCATTTGAGCCCCTTCTTGAGATGGCCAGTTAGCCAGGGGGGCTGGTTTGTAGGTAGGGCGCAGGGCCCTGAATGTGATTCATGTGCTTTAAATGTGGTGCTAGGAAATGTAATGCATGTAGTATGTTTTACGCACCCTGTGATGATACCTCTAGAGATGGTTTTACCTATGGAGGTTGGTGTTAGTGAGATTTTACTTCACTGTGATTTACGCCCCTAAATGTGAGTTATGCTTAGGGGGTAGGGTCTAATGTGTTTAGACTAGTGAGGAGATTGCCTGCTGTATTTATACTGTTTAGGCCTAAATGTGATTGCTGCGTAATGTGCTTTGCCTTTATGCTTGTGTTATACTTCTAAAGGTGCTCATGCTTAGAAGTTTGCTTTGCATAGTATGTTATACTAGTGAGTTTGTGTCCCTGCGTGATCTAGGCCTATGGTTATTAGTATTGCGTAGTGTGTACCTACCTTTACCAGTGGTTACTGGTGGTGTTCAACAATTGTCAGTTTGTGCTACAACTGTTTTAAGTACTAGTTCTAACAAGTGCTTGTTCCTGACCGTGGCCGACGTGGCACTGTCCTATGTAAATAATCCCTTGTGAGTTTTGCCCGTGCCAGTTGGCACCATGTATATTGTGTGATTACTATCTGATGTGTTTTTACAATACAAAAGTTATTTTTATATAACCTTGTGTGGAGTTCCTTTTGTAATGTGCCTGGGATGTTGTTACTGTGTGCGTGCACAAATGCTTTACACATTGCCTCCGGGATAAGCCTGTCTGCTCGTGCCAAGCTACCAAGGGGGTGAGCAGGGGTTATCTTGGCATGTGACTCCCTTGCCCTGACTAGAATGGTGGTTTCTGCCTGGCTTTGGCGCAAGTCTTAGCCAACCAGAAATCCCAGTTCTAACATTGTATCAACCTGGTTTTGCAAGACAAAACGAAGACCAAGTCAGCAACATACTGACCACCTGCAGAATATTCTGCCCTTATTTCAGCCATTCTTTTGAAGCACAGAAGCAGCTGCAAATTATTTAGCTTGCTAACAGAGTACCAGCTAAAGCCCTGACACAGAAGGTGTCAGTACCTTGGAACTCGACCTATTACATGTTGAAACGTCTGTTTGAAAAGTACAAACCAATCAATGACTTTGTCATTCAAAGAGGAGAGGACGCCATTGGGAAAGCTATGACCATGGATGCATTGATGCAGACAAATGGGGCCTAGTCAAATGTCTGACACAGTCGGTACTCCCTTTTGAGGTTTTCACATAGGAAGGTAGCAAAGAAGATATTATGATGGGTCAAGCTATACCATTGTTGCACCTGCTACAAAATTAAATAATCTGGTCCAAAGAGTACATCTGTGCAACACTACTTTATCCATGGTTAAATAAAATACTGATCACTTTAATTCCTTTTTTCGAAGGGGGTGATTTAAAATAGAAGTGGTGGATTGTTGTGAAAACCAGAGACCTGAAAGAACAATGGTTGGAACTTAAAGTCCCACTCAGCAGTTCTGGAGTGCCGCCTTCAAGAGATGGCAGTCTTGTTGTTTCATAGCAGCCAACACCATCAACAAGTATGCCAGTGGCAACAACAAAAGGAACAACAACAGAAACTCAATAATCATCTCCCAGCTCTGCATTGACTTGGCATCATATGGCAGGGCTTGAGTCCAGTGCAGAGGTGAAGGCAAAAGAGGACAAACAAGTAGTGGCATCAATGACCATTCAGAGGAAGTTCCAGGGTTATCTGGATGATCCAAAAGAGGTCTATGAAGCTCAAACTCATTGATGTATTGGTATGGGTAAATGGTCCAGTGGCAAGAGCTCAGCAGGATGGCAGGAGAGTATCTGGGTTGTCCTGTGGCCTGTGTATCTGGTGAGCATGTGTTCAGTGCAGCCGGCACAGTTGTTACAGTGAGAAGGACCAGCCTCAGACCTCAAAACATGAAGAGATTGACCATGATTAAAATGAACAAATATTTCATAACGGACAATTACACCATTCCAGAAAGAGCACAGTAGGACGAGGATGATTGGTCAGAATCAAGTGTGTTAGCTTACCAACTTCTGAGTGAAGCTTTTGAGTTTGAGGACAAACTGTACTTCTTGGATTGAGTATGCTAGTGCCACCATAGCACTTTTTAGTGGTAATTACAACTATTGCAAAAATGAGTGAGTGTGTGGTGTCACACAGTGAGAGAGGGTGTTCAGTTAATAGTAAACCTGATTTTGATGAATGGCAATGTTTGGTACAGGTGGTTGATGATATTTCCTTAAGGTGACTGGCCTTTATAAACTTACTTAACAAAAATTTACCGTCTGTTTTTCGGGTTCTCCGTAGACCGCACCAGTCACAAACACAATCCTATCCAAAAACTGAAATTCTATTTCTCTAATGGTATTCCAACAGCAATCCACCACACATCTATCTTGCCCGGGTTAGGACTGGGACTGAGTTACTCAGGACCAGGAGGAGGATGGAAGGATTCAGGTCAGGCCTACCTTATCAACAGCTAGAAGAAGGAAGTTATCGACTTCAAAGGGAAACCATGACTTTTAGTCCTGGTACAAAGTTATGTGGATTGGAGAGAGGTGAGTTGATTTGGGAAATGCTGCTCAGTGTGTGTGTTGCACTAGTGACAAAAGTGAAACTTTGAGTACTCTTGTTTTTGCTCTGCCTCTGGGTCTTCTAGGTACACTCCTACTGAAGCTTTCATTTCTTCTGTCCTTCTTCTTTACAATAGAGTTTCTGTTTTACAATCCACCAGCCTTCTCCTCCCCTGCCTGAACGAAAGACAAAAGCTGAACTTAACACTCCTGCTTACCCCCTGGACCGGTTCATATAGGCACCCAAGAGTTACAGACATTTCAGAGGAGAATGCAGAAGCACCCCCCAATTTGGCAATACAGTATCATTTTTCTTTTAACAATATTATTTTTAGAACTGGGTAAGTTCAATTCACTCCTCCTTGATTTGATGTTTTTCAGACCTAGAAGATATCGAATGGGTCCCTGAGGCAGAGGCACTGTTTGTAATGTATTTAACTATATTGTGTCATACTCATTCCTTCGGTCCCTTCCACAACAGATTTATGATGATGATGTGTGGCAGCTGCTCGTCATCCTGATGAATATTGTTCTTGTGTTTTGTTTGTCTGTGTCACATCTTTCCTAAAATGCACTTTTGCATCCATTCATCAAACCCCTAACCCTGTTCCCCTAAGCAGTGTGATTTTGTAGGGAGGCATGTCTTAATTTACACAAAATAGATCACACACTTGGTGGGGTGAATGTAGGTAAATGCAACATCAACTCACTGTGGGATCCTCTATTTCTTGACCAATAGCCCACACCAGCTCCACTTATCCAGCCATGCTTACATAAGTAATTCAGTCCTGAACATCAACATCATCATTCAAGCCTTTGTTATACGTAGATATAACGCTTAGCCTTGTCAACTACAGAGTAAAGACTTTGAGTACATATTTTCTGACTTGAGGATTTTATGAATTTGTTGTTCAAATTCCATGCTCACCATTGCACAGAATAAGTCTTTCTAAAGCAATAATATAAATGTATATGTTTAACCTACTTCTCGATTTTTCTGTCAATTCGATTAATCCTACAGTTGATGATCTTCTAAGTGGCAGTGGGACCTCGCTGTGATGCTTTTCCTGTTGGTGCACTATAACTACCATACAGAAGACACCTTGTGAAATACTCATGTAGGAAGATTGACAGAGGGAACAGCTGTACACCATCACTTCATCTATCAAGATGATAGAACTATGTGGTAAAGTGAACTACTTTACTTAGTATGTAAATCACATGTTTATTTTTTAAATTGTTTTTCTATATTTCTGTAGGCAAAATAGGGAGTGGCAGTCTACCCTCTTAAATGCCATACACTTTGAGAAATAGATGAACAATGCAGGCTGCGTGAAAAGGCATCAGTACAACACACAAAAAAGTTCAGATATAAAGTGGATTATAAAAGTTTCCCCCTTTACTGACATATAAAATACAACACACAACCTAAAAACCCACAAGAGGTCCACCACTATCCAACATCTTTC
Source organism: Lissotriton helveticus (assembly GCF_964261635.1). Lineage (NCBI taxonomy): Eukaryota > Metazoa > Chordata > Amphibia > Caudata > Salamandridae > Lissotriton > Lissotriton helveticus. The sequence goes on along the minus strand of NC_136061.1, from coordinate 1,696,717,975 downwards.
TCCATCCCCAACCAATGCCCACAATAATCACAAATCATGTCCATGTGAAATTGTTCTTAAAAAAGAAAAATGCCCAGCCAAAATTGCTACCCTCTTCACCCATTACAACTCCCCCCGTCAATTTATTTTTCAGAGGGCCATTCTCTACAAGAGTCTCCATATGTTGAATGCAGGCCTTGATGTGTACCATCCTATGGCCAAAGTGTGCCAGCTTGCGCAGCATGCATTGATGGTGGAGCCAGTCTGAAAGAGAGGGAAGAATGGGGGCGGGGATGGGCAGCTCTAAGCTGCTGGTGATGCTGGTGTGGCCTGGAAGCTGGAGGTGCTGGTAGTTGGTTGGTGAGACGGGGACCAGGACCAGGGGCATGTGCCAGGCTCTCCTCATCCACCAGCCACTGAGAGTGTGCCCTGGTGGCCTCCAGCCTCTGCTGGCAGAGCTGGGACTCAATCTTTTGACGGGTTGGTGGTGGTGGTGGACCAGCAGTAGTAGATATATCAAGAAAGAAAGAAAAAAGAGCAATTGTGAAGAATGCTCTGTGCAAACACGTTTCTTTTTTTATTATGTAGTGACACAGTACAAGTACATTGCAGGTCCCCTATGGCCATTGGAATGTTTTAGGAAAGTGCGTCACAGGGACATGATTTTAATAACACGTGCCCCACATAAGAGCACCAACTGGCTGAAAGGAGGCAGCGTAGGTTTTAAAAACACTGAGTGTTTTTTTGTCTTGTAAAGGAGTTCCTAAAAAGATGGAACCACACATACACTTTGTGTGGAAAAAGAAAAAAATATTTTCTTTAATGAGTAAGGCGTTATCCCCTATAGAGTGCAGCTATACTATTCTTGTTGTGCTAAATGACTGGAGCATGCTAGTTAGGGAATCGGGTAGAAATATGCTACTGCAGATCGGGGACCAAATGCCTAAGTTTCAATTCTACTCTGACTCCAAAGAAGCAGATGATTAATATGCCACACAGGTCATGTATACCATGTGAATGAATAATGGATATCATGTCTGCTATAAGTAGATGAAGGGAAAAAAGATGCACTGCAGTACCTGTAAAAAGAACAGTAGATTTTATTGGGTACGTACGTCACAGCGTATCCCATCCCGCAATATACAAAATCATGGACACATAATACCACTTTACCTACTGGCCTCACCCTCAAGCACAAATTATTTAAATCAAATTAATTCCTTGGCCATAAAGGAAGGAATCTTGATTTAGAGAATGATTTAGAGTAGAGTTTGGCGGAGGGGTTAGTTTGTCAGAAATGTGACGGATATCCAGTCTGCCATATTACGATTTGTAATATGGCAGAAGGCATATCAGTCATGTTTGTGATGGACTAACCACCTCCGCCAAACTCTAAAAATCAGACACTTGGCCTTATTCTGCTGCAGCAAAGTAAGGTACAGGGAAAAGGTCGAGTAGGTATGGTAGAGGTTCTGCTATAGAATAGTGGGCGGGTTGTTCACTGAAGACATAGCTTAGGCTTAGTCACTCAGTCACTGCAGTTGAAACTGAAAGTTGATGAATGTCAAATTTGAACAGGCGTAAATCCTTTATAGAAGCCATATTAGTAGCAACTTGTCCCATAACATGTGGCACATTCCAAACATGTTTTGTTCTTAATGTTTTGGTAGACTGGAACAGAACTTAGGAATGAATAAACAAATTTGGTACTAGGAGGTGACTGAGTGGGCACTGGGAGGGATGAGGAAAACAACTTGTTTCGGTTTTGGTTTGCAATCCCTTGAAAGCTTTGTAAATGCTATATTAACAGAAGCAGATGCACACTGCACAGCTAACACTTCAGTGCCGGATTAAATCATGCTGCAGTTGGATGGGGTCATGGCTCATGGGTTTTGACCCCCCCAAGTAACATGTGCAGCAAGGTCATGGATGAATGATAATGGGTGGGATCTGCCTTACTTAACAAATACAGTGGGTATACTAGTAATTGTCAATATACCCAAGCAATGTGACTTACCGTCGCCAGCCTCTGCTGCCGCAAAGGCTCCCCCTTCATTAGCTGCTGATGCACTTGCGCTGTTGGTCCCGCCACTAGTAGTCTGTGTGGCTAGAAAAAACATTACTCATTTTAGATGCCAGATACACCTCTGCCTTTTTCAAAAAAAATATAGCAGCAACACATGCCTACAGTTCAGTTCACAGTGTCTCCTCTTCCATGTAAAATAGCACTTCATGCATTTTGCTGGTTGACAATGTTAGAAAAGCCATTAGTCAAGACAAACAGTAGAACTTCCACTCACAATGGCACTGGTGGTGGCTTCCTCCTTGGGGCGACCCTCTGATGCCCTCTTCTTGACCTTGGGTGCTGATGCAAGAAATAAAGAAGAATCTCTCCTAGAAATATTTTCAAAGACAAAGTAACATATTGACCTTATACTTTTCTAAATCAGATTGCCTATATAATCGAGTTGACCTAGTCCTCATTTCTGAAACCTTGCCTAGGCCCTAGTCCAAATTTCCTAAACTAAATTTGTAAATGCTAATGTATTGCAAAAAATGACCATTAGCTCACAAATTGCACCCCTTTTGAAGGGCTAGTTCAGTCAGTTTCCCTTTTCAATGTATGAATGCATATTTTGCATACTACATCACTGGAAGATTGCTTGGGGCTATACAAAGCTACATAAATAGTAAGACACTGAAAATGCTACCCAACTGCTATTACATCGCTACTACTACCAAGTACCACTATCTTAGTGACAGTAGCACATAGGAGTCAGAATAACTTCTTAAGGAATCAGCCCAAGCTGGTGCCTGCAGGAACAAGCAGAACTAGGTAGCACCAAGCACCTGGATCACATAATACAATACTCATAATGTTAAGTTAAATACATAACTTCCCTCTGAGTGTGAGCAGCATGCTATTTGATAAACAAAATGTGCATTATAGAACAGGACACAGCAAAATTAGAAATAATTCATTACTAGTACTCACCAGGCCCCTCAACCTGGATGTCGAGCAGGTCCCTGTCCAGGAAATTGACCCAGCAGTTCATCAGCTACTGCTGGGTGCAACAAACCCCAGTACATGAGTGAACACAATGGTACACCATCCCCACAGGAGCCGATGCTCCCACAGGCTGTACCAACTTCTGGGCCTCCCACATGTTGGCAGCATGGAGGGGAGGTGGAGCTTCACCAAAAAACAAAAGTGCAGTCATCTCCTCCTTGCTAAAAATGGCATGAGGCAGGCATCCCCAGGAGGTGCAGGAGCCCTCAGGGTGTGTGGTACGCTGCACCCCCTGAACTGGCATGACCTCTTCCACACTCTGCCATGGGGCTGGTTGAAATTTAAAAAAAGGGGAAAGACACAGAAGAGAAGGAATAAAAATTAGGAAGTTAGGGTAAAACTAATAAAGGACCAAAAGAGTGACAGAAAATAAAAATAAAAAAAGAGGAACCATTTAAATTACACCAACATAAATACCCACACTAAGGAAATTAAAGTAAAACAGAGAAGGATATGTTGGATAAAGTAAGGATGGCAAAAATATGGTAAGGATTTAAAAGTAGGTCCAGCACCATGCACAGAATAGAAAAAAACCGAATAGCCAATTGAGCGAGCACCCTTGTAGTGCTGTAAGTGCTCCCGTTGCAATGCTTAGCATGTTAATCATACCAATCAGTGCAAACGAGTGGCCGAGCACAACTCTACCCACCCACGCAGAATTAGACAGAGCTCTTTTTCACTCTGCAGAAGGCTGCCCCCTTTCACCTTCTAAGGACCAGTTGGGGGAAAACCCGGAACTTCTGTACCTAGAGGCATAGACCAGGAGAAAAGCTGGCCCAGGGAGCCAGTAGAGCCAGAGCTTTGTAGATTACACCATTTTGGAGGTGAGGAGGTTTTCTAGATTTGTACTTGGTGGCTGGAGTTCACCACTCAGAGTAAAATTAGCCCATGATCATCCAGATAAGCACAAAGGGGGCGAGTTATGGCATTTTTAAGAAGGGCAACCTTTAACTTTTTGAAGAAAAACAGATTGCGGTGCTCCACCACATTTCCCGACTTTACCCCTGTGGTGGGCCAGAGAGAACAGAGCTGCTGGCTCTTGTCATAGCAAGAATAAAGTCTGCAGTGCCGGAGATAGCAGGGCATTCAGGTGGCTTCTTTGATTGGGACTTACTTTATTTGTTTGTATATACCTGTAGGGGGTAAACGATAATTACTCAATTTGGTCTATGGTGTTTTCCATCTGCATATTATTGTGTGCTAGGGAATAGTAATTACTAGCCCACAACACCTCCCCAGAGTAGGCCATGGACTGTTCTGCATCTCTACCCTTGGACTGTACTGTTTCTCTACGCTGAGAGGGCCAAGGGCTACAATGGAGTGGTTGGCTCCCAGTAAGGGAAAATTGTGGACCTATTACTTGTGCAAGCCTCACATTCTGCACAACTAATAACTCAATTTCCACCTCCAGTATTTCAGTTTTGAGGTTTGCTAACATATCAAGTAAATCAATATTATTCAGGGTTACTTGATTTGGATGGCTTTCCCCACCCCTGCCCTTATTTGGACTTGCTTCATTCAGCAATGAGAGGACAACATCAGTCGAATGAACCTAATACTTCAACTCCCTTTGAGCTCGAATAGGATGCCTGGTATGCTTGTCACTGAAGAATTATTATTACTTTCTCTCTGGTGCATCTGTTTAATGGGAATACGACTGTCCTTATGGAGTGTGGGTATATTGAGTATCTCTTTGTACTTTTTTTCAAATGAATTTGAAATCTTGAATTTCTCATTGGGGTTTTGTTACTGGGAAATTTCTTGGGATTTAATATTAATCTACACTCCTCAATTAAAACGTCAATATCCCTAAGGGTACAATTCTGGGCTGTTCATTTTGCAAATTTATTTGAATTAACCACCACCCAAGGATTCCCTACTGCTTTTCCTCTACCCATTATTATATGAGAAACCCCTATTTTAGTAATCAGTTATGTAGGTTTCCCAGTGCAACTTAACTAGGATTGCTATCCACGTGGACTAACTAAAAAAAGGGATCCTCAAGAAGTAGAGCCATGGGCGGGTGGCCCTGGCGTGCCCATTACTGTCATTGATATGCATCGACAGGCCATCCCTTTGCCCGGGCTTTGCTGAGAGGTGTCCAATGTGCATCCCCTGCACGGGGGGCTCCTGCCAATGCCTCAGGCTTGGCAATCAGTTATAAACTTGATGGGCAATCCCTTCATCATCGGGATGAAGTAATTTACATCCCTATTGCGGAATGGTGGGCCATCTGTCAAAAGGTAATCAGTCCCTTAGTGTGCCCAGCAGCATCAATATCTACCTTTAGTGTCACTTTACAATGGCACAATGCCTTAGTAAAACTGGGCCTTTGCATATAGAAGTAAAAATGTCACAATGCAAAATTAATAGAATATAGTATTATAGTGGCTAGTGTCAGGACTGTAGGTGGGTAACTTTTAATGTTTCTCTGAAGCCCATATTAATGTTGGAGCAGCGTAATTTTGATCTAACCTTAAGATACTGTAGGAGTGAATTATAATCATGTGTAGTCAGCACTCGTGTGATTAAAGTCACCAAGAAAAGATGGGGTATTGTATATTTAATGTACTCCATGTGATACTAATGGGACTAATACATTGTGTGCCTAGAAATGTAACACATAAAGGTCTTTGCAACATTACACTTTTACATGTTGATATTCTAGAAGAAATTAAAGTTTACATGTGTTATTAAGAAATATATTCATATTGGTGTATTTGAAATAATATAATTTTCATAATCTTTTACAATTTATTCATGTTTTAAAAAAACAGCATTTGCTATATGTGTGGAAATGTGCATGTATTTGTAATCCTGTGCACTATTAAGTGAAATAATTTTTGGGGTTCTAGAACTGTTTGAGTACAAGCTTACAGGTAAAGTCTAACATGTAATTTGTATTTAACCTTCAATATAGAATGTGTTTTCTTGCATTTCTTTGTTACTATTGCAGTTGCAGACAAAGCCTTAGTACTTAGGAAAGAGAAGGGCTTTTGTTTTAGTAGATACGAGGTCTGAGGAGAAGAAGAATCTTGGCAAGGAACAACGCAGTAACGAGCAAGGAGGCGGATTCCCATGGAGAAGAATGGCCCAGAATGAAAGAAGTAGCAACTTATCGATGTGGGAATGGTGGTAAATGTAAGCAATTTGTGCTGGATTCATGGAAAATTACCAGGCGCAGCCTCTGCAGGTAAGTGAGGTGAGGCAGGGTGGGGGGGGTCAACATACAACTGCGAGGGAAAATAAAATGTAAAAGAAGAAAAACACTTACCTTGCGCTTGCTGCACAGCTGTGTCGGTGACGCGGCGAGTGCAAGGTAAGTGTCTTTCTTTTTAAATGTTATTTTTCCTGTTCATCGTTGGTCGACTCCCACCAACCTGTGCAACTGCTCTTACCTGCGCGGGCCGCTCATGAAAATAACTGGAGATGAACATGTGACTTACCTTGTGTACACTAATGCCTTATGCTGTAATGTAGTGAGGAATAGAGAGACATCTTAGGACTTCATGAGACATAGACCTCTACTTTTTCTTCATGTGGCTTTATACTTCTTGACCATTAGTTGGAGTTTCTTCTACTGAAGGCTCTTACTGCTAACACCTTTGTATTAGTAATTCTTACACAATGCTTCTTAGTTTATGGTTGTCCCTTTTAAGGCAGTACAGGGAGAGATAGCATGCTTATGCTTACTTTTGAGAATCATTTGATGCAATTTAATGCCTATTCTTTTTCCTGATTGATTGCATCATCATAACAGAATTTGTTGGGTGCTTCTAGTTAAATAGGGTAAGTCTCGTCAGGAGATTTGAACTCATTCTGTCTGTTCTGTATTTCTATACTGTAATGTTGAGATTGATTTACATCAATCTATTTTTGAATGTATAATAAAATCTTACTAACCTCCGATTTACTTGTCGGGTGGATTATTGTGTGACTAAGGGGTCGATTAGGAGTGCGGTGAATCCGCCACCGCCGGCCCGGAGGATGCGGATTCACTGCTGCGGTACATGTAAAGACCCCCCGTCACATTAGGTCGGCTGGGGGGGGTCATCGGCGGACGGGAAGACCGTCCGCCGATTTTCCGCCGCGGTCGCCTTCCGACCGTGGCGGAAAAGCTCTAATATGGTGGCGGTGTCTATCAGACACCGCCAGCCATATTAGGATGTGCTTCAGGACATGCCTTTCCGTGGCAGCATTGGTCTTTTCTTTGGGGGCCCATTGTGGGTCCCCAGGGTGAAGGGGAGGTGGGGGGTGCACATGGGGGATACCTATGGTACCCCCCTGCATTTGCATGTACAAAGTGGCAGGCACCGCGCGGTGCCTGCCGCTTTGTGCATGTAAATGCAAAGCATGCATTTTTAACCTTGCGGCGGGTGCTGCTTCAAGCAGCACCCGCCGCAAGGTTAAAGATACGGGATGTGACCGCAAGGGTGGCGGTCACATCCTAATTGCACCGGAGGGACCGCCGCTTCCCATGCGAACGGTCCCTCCACCTCGGGGGTGGCAGACGGACGCAGGTCCGTCCGCCATCCTAATAGGCCTCTAAATTGGTTGCACTGCATTGAGATTTAAATTGTGATTATTGCCTCCCTCTTAACTCTCAAGCAGATAAAACGACCATCTGGTTGAGCAGGGATGCTTTTGTGGGCCCGGCCTCTCTCAATCTGATTGATTTCAGGTAATAATGTTTCCTTTTCTCTTGCCCCCTTGATACCTACAATCCACACCTATATTAGAGGACTGAGAATGTTTTACTTTACAGTTTCAAGAGATTTATGGACTTTGTGTTTTGTATTTATTCATTTAATTTTTATATAGCACTAATCTACCGAAAGTCGTATGACAGGGCACATTTCATAGAAAGGAAGGAAAGAATCGCAAGAACATCTATATAAAACACACAATCATGTTAGATAAAAATATCAAGTAAAATTAAACGCATTGAAGTCAGGAAAGATTAAGCAGCTCACTCAATTTGCCCTTGTGTGAAACGCCAAAGCAAGAAGGCAGGATGAAAATGTCGAAAATAGTCAGTAGTGTGAGCTACACATACGATACAATCGAAGATTGGTACAGGAAGAGAAAGATAAATATAATATTAAGGGAGGTCTGTCCTCTGGTATGAAGATGTTTCTTGTAATTTAATTGGAATTAAACAGTAAGAAGGAGGGGCTATGTGTCTTTTAGTGAGGAGTTCCACATATAAGGGGCATTTACTGGGAAAGGCTTGCTTCCTGCTGGATATTCTCTAAAACCTAGGCAGGTTGAGCTTAGTTCTGCACTCTGTATCTACAACATAGCCCACAATTAGAAGATTTATATTATACACCAGAGGGTATCATGGCATTTCAGGTGCTCATTAAATTATATTAAAAAGTGGCTGAAAAATGGAAAGACAACGACGGCTGTCTTATGTTACATTTCATAGCTGAACATTAAGAGCTTGCCTCAAATAGCACATCATGTGTACTGTGTTCCATCACATTTGGATTGATACAAACTCCAATTTTATGACAAGAAATTTTGCTTTCATTTATTGAAAGTAAGTTGTTTTTTATTGTCTGTTTTTCAGTGATTCTTCAGTTTACCCAATGATCCGCGGACTGTACCACATTGTAGACATCCTGCTTCTCTTTGTATGAGCAGCGGCTTGGGAATATGGTCCAATTAAATTGCATGCTCGTTTTCAGACGCTTAATTAACAAGATGTTGGATTGCTTTCTCCAATGGTTTCTTAGCCAACTTTTTCCTGGACGTCTCACAGTTCGCTCTAAATTCTGTTCCCAATTAAAGTTAAAACAGTCCAAATAAGAAGTTGTAGCAATAGCTTGCACTGCAGTAATTAGGGAAGTACGTGTCAGTGGATGGCCTCTGAGTTTGGGTAGTTTTCATCTACAAGCTGCTTAGTGTAAAAATAAAAGCTCGAGTAAGTGCATTTTGACTAGAAAGTGAAAGTACTAAAATCAACATTTTAAATTAATATCCTGATTTCTTAAAAAGAAGGACGTAATTGGTGTAGACGTTATAGAAATGTATGCTTTTGAAATGTTTTTCTCACGGGATAACATTGAAGGCAAGTGTTTTGGTGTTGGTCCCCCCTCTGACAAGCCGTCAGTTCGTCGAAGTAGAAGGTTTTCACTCCTAGAATCCTTTTTTATTCATCTTTGGAGGGTTTGTATATCGTTCTATATTGTTCAGCTAAATAGGATATTGCATACTTTGATAAATATGAGAATAAATACGAGTGAGTGTTTGATGGTTGTGTTATTGGGAAGCTAATCCTCCATACAGGTGTGGGTTATTCACTCTGAAAAATGGATATGGTAGAAGATTTGCATTGTGGTATTTCTTGTTAGATCCTCATAGGAGGGTCCGACACAATTAGGTGTCTGTAAGCAGTAGCGGTCGGTCGTGGGAGTGCTGCCAGATGGTGATGTGGAGAGGGGGAGGGGCAGGGTGGGGGGTAGTAAACTATGGATTACAGCCGATTACAGGTAACTAAACATAAAAATAAATAAAATGAATTTCGTAGAGCACACTGCATCACTAAATGTGATGCAGTGCAAGCGACGAAATTCGTTTTATTTATTTTATATGTTTACTTACCTGTATTTGACCGTAATCCATAGTTTACTACCCCCACTCTGTCCCTCCCCCTCCCCACGTCACCGCCCGGAAGCACTTCCACGACAGACTGCTACTGTCTGCAAGGCTCTTGTAATTAAAAGAATTCCTTTTAATACACCTACACATATACACACAAACGTGTGCAAACAGAAAAGGAATTTGGGTCAGCCCTCTTCTGACATTGTTCTGATGGTGAGTAATTCAAAATTTGCGAACATACGTGACAAGAATTTTCAATTCTATTAAGGACAAGGAGGCGAGGATTATGCTTTCTCATTTCTTTATTAGAAATGCTCAGCAGCCAATAAAAAACAGTAAAAAACGACATCACCCATGAACACCAGGGTAACAACCATAGAGACCACAGTATAAAAGGCCATGTAGATAGTCTCTCTTCCTCTCTCTTTGGTGAGGAAAACAGTTCAAATCAAAACAGGAAATTCAAAATGCAGAACATCAGGAAAGAAGTCAACGACCGCAGTAGATGTCCATGCTGAACGAGGATGCAGGCAACTGAAGAATACCGGAACCAGAAGTCCATTGAAAGGCAAGCGAAGCCAGGTGTAACAGAAAACCTCTACTTCGGGTCAGAACCTGAAAAGAGACATATAGCCGTAATACACATCCAGTGCATAAGTTGTAAGCAGAAATCAGGGGCGGTAGAAAAACAAGGGATTAGAAGAAATCCATATGCAAATATCAAAACATGTTCACAGTAGCAATATATGCATAGAAACAATAACAACGGGTGGGATAATCCTCGCCTCATTGTCCTTAATAGAATTGAAAATTCTTGTCACGTATGTTCGCAAATTTTGAATTCTATGTCAGGACAGGAGTCTCCGATTATGCTTGTTTAAAGCTGATCCACCACTACAGAAGCAATATGCTCATTAGGTTTAAAATAAAACGTTTTGAACACTGAATCGGAAGACCAATCTGCGGCCTTCATAATGTCAAAAAGAGTGACACCCATTGAGAATGCTTTAGAAGCCATCGCCCCACGTTCTGAATGTGCACCAAAAACTGAAACATCAATGCCAGCCTCTGACATGAGCCATCGTACCCAGCGAGCTAATTTAGCTGGGGTAACGGGGCGGAAAGGCTTTTGCAAAGCAATCAATAACTGACCTTGCAAATCTGAACGTAAAGGAGTAGTACTTTCTTCATAATCCTTGACACATTGAACAACGCAAAGGTTGGGATGATGGGGAAAGGAAGGATAGGTAATCGAAGTAGTATTCGTTTTGGTACGTCTGGAAAGGATAAATTGAACACCTTCAGGTGTAAAGCTGCGACCTGCCAAGTCCAAAGCCCGAACATCAGACACCCTTTTGCAGGAAACAAGGCATAACAACATAGTCAGTTTGGCCGACAGCTGTTTATGGCACAATAAAGAATTGGGAGGCCAAGCCTCTAAAAATCTTAAAACAATGGAAACATCCCATAAAGAGACGTACTTAGGACATGGAGGTTTCGCCAGACGGATACCGTTAAGTAACTTGTCAATCAGAGGATGCTCACCCGCAGGTTTACCAGCAATATGTATATGGCCTGCTGAAATGGCAGAGCCGAAATTGTTGACAGTTCGATAAGCCAAACCGGAGGAAGCAAGAGAGGCCAAAAAATTAATGATCATGGAGACATCCGCTGAAGTGGGATCAACCTCCCGTTGAACACACCAGTCACACCATCGCTTCCAAGATCCCTTGTAGCGTTTGTGAGTATTGGGTGACCAGGCCTCACTAATGAATTTGGAAGCATCTCGAGAAAGGCCTGGGACCGTCCAGCGATCCCCAAAATTCACCATGCCAGCAGATGGAGATTGCCTAATAGAATCAGGGGATGTGGATTGTCGAGAGGATCCAGCAAGAGATTCCACTTCTGGGGAAGAAGGAGCGGCACTGCACCACACATTTCTAGGAGAACCGGGAACCACGCTTGAGCCCTCCACAGAGGAGCAATAAGAATCAATTCTGACTGATAATGTTTCGTGCAAGCCAAGACTCTGGGAATCATCATGAACGGGGGAAAGGCATAGCACAGACTCGATGGACAAGAAAGGCATCCGTGGCCAGGGCTTCCGGGTCCGGCCTCCAACTGAAGAACAGCGGGAGCTGAGTGTTGAGGCGAGAGCCAAACAGGTCGATGTGACACTGGCCCCAGACCCTGAGGAGAGAACGGAAAATGCGAGGATGCAGCCTCCAATCGCTGAAGTCCCGAAGATGCAGCGAATTCCAATCCGCAATCTGATTGTTGCGGCCAGGAAGATACTCTGCAATAACAGTGATCTTCTGTGGCAGACAAAAATGCCAAAAATCTTTGGCTATCTCTGCCAATATCCTGGACTTTGTTCCGCCCAGCTTGTTGACATAGCGGACTGCCGAAATGTTGTCCATGCCGAGAAGTATGCAGCAATTGGACAAAGGGGACTGAAACATCGGATCGCAAAGGACCCTGTCAGGAGTTCTAGGCAATTGATGTGGAGAGACAACTCTTGAGAAGACCACCGACCCCCCATAAAGACAGGACCACACCGGGCTCCCCTACCCCATAGGCTGGCATTGGACTCTATCACTAGTTCCGGCGATGCACCGAACAGGGCTCGTCCATTTCAAGCATCCATGTGGTCCAACCACCATTCCATCCCCCACTTCGCCTCCTCTGAAAGAGGAATCAGATCTGAATATCGAAGGCCTCTCTGGAGATGACGGATCTTCAAACGTTGAAGTGCCCTGTGATGCAGATGACCCGGGAAGATCGCTTGAATGGAGGATGCCAACAGACCTACAGCTCGTCCTAACGATCTCAATGACACAGTCTGTTTAGAAATAACCAAAGTCAATTCCCTCTTGATATACCGAATCTTTTGATTGGGTAAGAGATGTTGACACGAAAGTGAATTGACTTTGAAGCCCAGAAAGTCTATCACTTGTGTTGGAGTCAAGACTGACTTCTGAATGTTCACAAGAAACCCCAGAGATTGTAAGAGGTCGATGGACCACTCCAGATGAGTCAGTCTGCCATAATCAGAATGTCATCCAAGTAAATAATCAGGCGAACACCCCGAGCGCGTAAGCTTTCCGCGATGGGCCTCAGAAGTTTCGTGAAGCACCAAGGTGCTGACGAGAGGCCAATCGGGAGAACTTGGTATTCGAACGAAGTCCACTGCCAATGGAATTGAAGGAACCGATGAAGAGGACTGAAGATGGGAATCGACAAATATGCGTCTTTGAGATCAAGACGAACCATCCAGTCCCCCTCTCGCAGAGGATCTCGCAACAGATGGATTCCTTCCATCTTGAAATGCCTGTAAACGACCCCTCCGCTGAATTCCTTCAGATTGAGAACTAGGCGGGATCCGCCCCCTTTCTTCTCGAACAGAGACACCGTGCTGACAAACCCATTGGGATGACGGACAGTCGGAATTATTGCCCCTTTGAGGAGGAGCGCGTCTATTTCTGCAGAAATGAATTCCTTATCTTGAAGGGAAAAACACAGAGGAATGGGAGGGTGGGTCTGATGCTGGGGCTGGTAAAACTCTATTCTGTAACATTGAACAGTTTCCAGCACCCAAGCATCGCTGGAGATCAGATGCCAGTTGTTTAGAAAAAATCGTATCCTGCCACCCAGAACCACATCGCAAGCAGTAATCAGGCTCACCTGAAGTGTTGGAATCCTGGTAGCCACCTTGGTTTCTGCCGGAACGTCCTCTTTTATACTGCCCTCTCCCTTTGCGAGAGGGATAGAAATTGGATCGGGTATTGTAGCCGGCATCTTGACCACCGCCTCTTTGGGACTGGAATCCCCTCTGGGATTGTTGTTGAGAGCCACGGCCGAACGAGCGTCCCCTATGTTGTCCGGCCCTGGCAAAAACCGGACAAAATGCTTGCCGCAGTGAAGCCTGAGCTTTATCCAAGCCACTGAAGGTTGCCACAAATTTTGTGAGTTCCTTTAAAAAGGGTTGTCCAAACAGCAGACCTTGAGCCTGCAGGACAAGATTCCGAGGAGGAGAGTTCAGCCAACTTTGGATCTAGTTTTAGAAGAATTGAATGACATCTCTCACACGAGATTGCACAGTTGGCATTACCCAACTGGCAAATAGCCCTTTGCGCCCACTCAATAAGCTCATCCGGGTCCACAGGGCCGATGACTCCTTGGCCAGAAAACCAAGATCCAGGATTTTGGTGAGAGGACCCACTAAATCAAGAAGCTTGTCCTGACAGGAACGCCAAGATCTATCCAGACCCTTCTTCGGATCTTTGGCGTACTTCTTGAGATAGGTGGCCATCGTGGGGTCAACCTCCGGAGTCTCTGCCCGGTGGTCAGCGAGATCCGGTCGAGGGCATTCGGACCGAAGCCGAGCTCTGACATCCTTTTCAAAAGGTTGGCGTATGTGCTTCTAGACATACTCTGCCACAGCAGGGAGGGAAGCCAGGAAGTGGAGTGAGGATGAACAGTATCCGATGGATCAAAAGTTAACACGGGAGGATGCGTGGGGGCATCCACAAAATGTTCTTTACACACCTTCTTTCTAGGGGGAGGATCTTCATGATCAGAAGAAGTAGAAGAATGTGTGTTGTCGCTATAAGTAGGAGGAGGGGCGGCTGACGACGCACCCACAGCGGACTTGGATTTATCAGACCCCAAACTCTTAGCCAACTTCTGAAAGTCAGACTTGTGAGGATTGACAGGGGACTTAGAGGACTTACGTGAAGCAGGCAACCAACCCTGCTGTTGTGCATACTGAGTCAAATGGCGTTTCAAAGGATTAATGGCACGCACAAGTGCCTTATTCATGGAGTGCTGCACACCCTGATCCAAAGCCTTCACTAAATCATGCTCTAAAGAGCCAGAGGCATCCTCCTCATAGTAGCAGTCATCGTCATCATAATATTTTCCCATGTTTACACAGTGTGTAAAATTAATGCCCACAAGATGACTGAAAATAAACGTGGCCAAAGGCACAATGCAGGGGGAGTGACAAAAACCCCACAGCAAGCCAGCAGCACAGGCAAAACCTGCACACAGTAATTATTTAAATGTGGAGGGAGGGCTTTCTGCTAAAGAAAAATTGCACTCTAGGCAAAGCCTATGTTCATTGTACAGCCCAATGCCAGTCTGGAAGCAAAAGGCGTTAATATGGGGTTAATTCCCTGAGGCAGTGGGCACTGACGTTAGAAACGACCTTCTGATACTCCCGGCACTGTGTAAACACAAGAACAATGCCGGAAAATGGCCGCCGCGCATGCGCGGTAACGGCCGCCTCGGGACAGTAAGAGAAAAGCTTGCGCACCCAGCGCGCGAGCCTCCTAAACCCTGGTCTCCCGCTCCACAATAAAGAAGAGACGCGGGCAACAAGTGCCCGGTCTAAAGGGAGGTGCACCCACGCTCCCTGCACAAATGCACGCAGAAGCGGCAAAACAAGCAACACGGCAATGAAGTATGAGCCGCAACAGTAAACAAAGTGCGTGAGACGCAAAGAGAAGCGCGAGTGGAAGCGCTAAGCAAACTACAGCATATAAACAGTATACAAGCAATAAATACAAAGATAACAGTAGATAAGAAGCAAAAAGCACTTAACTGGCTGCGGAGCAGCAAAGAAAGAGGAAGAGAGACTATCTACATGGCCTTTTATACTGTGGTCTCTATGGTTGTTACCCTGGTGTTCATGGGTACTGTAGTTTATTACTGTTTTTTATTGGCTGCTGAGTATTTCTAATAAAGAAATGAGAAAGCATAATCGGAGCCTCCTGTCCTGACATAGAATTCACTTTCTTCTTATACTCATGATAGCTTACAGCATAAGGCAATGAGTTGATTCATTTCAGCTACTGAGCGGCATCTTGACTGGCCACTTGTGCATGTCTTTGCTTCTTATGTTTCCATTTTGTTTGAGTTTTGAGAGCATGATGCAGCTCCATAGACAATGCTACGAAGCAAGTTGCCTGCCACTCATTTAATCTGCAGTGCATTGGTTGCTGCATGGCCATAGATTCTAAATAGGGCTCCAATCTTGGAAATGTATTGTTAATAGTGTACACCTCTTTTACCGTTACAAGAGAGCTTCCACATTAAGAAGCATTCGGTCAGACATCTTGGATAGGTGCCACAATTATCCATTTTGTACAAATACAGCGGTATTCGTACAAGCGCCTTGAGACCCTTGCGGGTGAGTAGTGCGCTATACAAGTATCAATTTACATTACATTACATTACATTACATGATGGTCATAGAGAGTGATGTGTAGCTAGGAGACAACTTGGAGTTAAATGTTGGATAGTGTATCAGTGATGTATTACTATAAGATAGTTATCACATTGTTTCTAAGCTTGGCAGCAGAGTCAGAATTGTAAAACAGTAATACAGTATACGTCATACCATAGCAAGTTGTCTGCCCAGATGGACGCATAAGTGCAGAAATTAGTGGAAGAACAAATACCTATTGAGCGCCTAAATACATTACCAAAGTGTATTCTTCGATAATAATTGCTCCACAAATTACATTGCGATTTTAGTTGGGTTTACATGGAAACAGGCAAGATTTCACATCATGAATGTTGCAGAATGTCATCCAAGAAACAAACTTAAAGTGTATCAACAAGTATATTCAGCTAGTTGGACCTACACCTTCTGCTGGGATACTACAGATTTCTTTCCATCTTCTGCCTTCCTTTGCTGAACCTGTTTTTTGATTCTTAAAGCTCTGTGTGCTTTTTCCCTGCTAACCAATGGTAAAGTGTTCGTGCTCTCTCTTTCAAAACATAGTAAAATTGACCTACACCTCATTGGTTAATTTATGTATTTGTGATTCCTTATAAAAAGTGCTGGATGTACCCAGGGCCTGTAAATCAAATGCTACTATTGGGCTGCAGCACTCATTGTCCATCCACTAAAGTACTCCTTTTGAAACATGTCTCAGGTCTTCCACTGCAGCCTGTAGTGCCATTTCCAATGAATACTGCAGCCTGTAGTGCCATTTTGGTCTGATGAATTAAACTTTTTGCCAGGCCTAACCCTTTCTTTTTAATACTCCTATGTCACCCCTAGGGTATGCCCTCAAAAAAGGCTCAGAGAGCACGGTACATGGTATTTAAAAGGTGTAACATGAGTACTTATGATTTACATGTACTGGCAGGGAAAATTCTTAAAATTGTTTTCCATTTCTGAAAGACTATCAGCCTGATTCATCATTCTCCCGTTTTGCGAGCCCCTAATAGCGATTCATAACGAATCGCTATTAAGGACTTGCAAAACGGGATTCATGTAGAAATTGCATAAAGAAATGCGATTCCTACACATTCCTTATTTGCGATTAGCAAATTGCTAATCGCAAATAAGGAATAACTCCCCATTCATTCCTATGGGCCAAAAGGCCCATAGAATGAATGTGGAGTATTCCTTATTTGCGATTAGCAATTTGCTAATCGCAAATAAGATAGCGATTTAAAGGGTGCCAGGGGTGTCCAAAGGACACCCTGTAGCACCCCTTAAATGCAAATCGAAACAGGTGTTGCGCACACACATGTCCAAAGGACAAGTGTGTGTGCAACATGCAACTTAGAAAAATGCTTTTAAAAGCATTTTTCTAAGTTTTCGCTATTTACCACGAGGTTTGACCTCGCGGTAAATAGCGGGCCGAAATTGCGAATTCGCAAATTTTAAATGGATGATGAATTGCATTTAAGGAATCTCAAATAGAGATTCCTTAAATGTAATTCCTCGCAAAATAGCGAAATCGCTATTACCAATTTTTGCATTTGGGATGATGAATCCCAAATGCAAAAATAGCGCTCGCAAAGGGCCAGATTCTCAGAATCTGGCCCTTTGCGAGCCGATTTCGGCTTGATGAATCAGGCTGTATATCTCCAATAGACTAATACTTGACTATCTAATATGTGCTAATTTCAGTTATGACCAGATGGAGAAATGCTGTTTACACTCAAATGAATTGTAGTTTAAAGTTCTATTCTATGATACAATCCAGTTTCAAGTTAGTAGTCTGAAAATTCTACCTTTAGAAAGCTGGTATTTTCTACTTAACCTTTTCTGTGCGAAAGCGATTCCCCCTCCGGTGCTGGGCCCTAATAGAAACGGGCGTGGTCATGACGGAACGGTTCAGTCATGAGCACAGCTCAACCGTAGCTCATGACGGAACCGTTCCGTCATGAGCATGGAAAGGGTTAAACCAAACGTGCCTTTCTGCCTATGCCCATGGTCAAATGACTGTAAAATGATATCCGTTTGCAGGTTGCATATTACTTCCAGACCTTGAGATAAAAGAGGCCCTAGGTGTGGAGGGAGAATGTCTACCTGACAGGATGGCTGGGGAGGAGTTGTGCCCTGCCCTGATTACACTTCAATGGGCCCTATTTGCAGCACACACAAAGGAACCTGAAACAGGGTCTGCCCTTATCAACCTAGGCTATCTGGAACTTGTACCTGGGGAAAGGAAAGAATGGAGCAGAACTGGTGTTATTGATAGGCTTGCGAATACCCACACACAGAGGCTGGCACCAATAATAAATGCAGCATTTTCAGATACTCTCAGAAGTACAATCCTGGATCTGTAAAAGATTCAGAAGAAGGACTGCTCTGCTGTCTTCAAAAGGTATATTGGACCTGCTTTCCTTAAACCCAGGCTCACCTAAAGGGATCCCAAGAGTCAGATGTTTGACCTTCTGTTTGAGCTAAAGAGTCACAACAGCTTCCAGAGGCCTCCCTGCAACTGCCCAACTGACCTGCACTGACTGGACATTTCTGGACCTGCCTGCCTGCCTGAGCCTTGCCATTAGTCTCCGCTGATGTGAGCTTTGATCCCCAAAAAATGCATTCTAGGTCCTGGAACCTTAGCTGGGATCAGAGTGTTTTAAGAAAAGGTTAAGATACAAAAGGCTTGGGCTCCTCGCAACTAGAAAGTGGTTTTATTGTGCCAAAAATTGACTGTCCGTGACGCTCTCCATTGGGGAGCTTCAGCAATACCTGCACTTCACACTGAAAGCCCGCATAAACTACCAACACTAATGTCCAGTGAAGAGTAGCTCTTTGCAGTACAGCAGTGACTGTCCGCTATGCCTGACCTGCTGCTTGTCTCACCAACACAAATAGCACCCTACATGTGTACTTGAAAAGGTAACTCTTCCGCGAGATTAATCTGGTCCCTATATCCAAACCACACTTCATCACAGTGGCCCTGAACTTTTCATTTTCCTCTGGTCCATCACGAGCAGATATCCACAAGTGGTGTAGTGTGCTTTTTGGCTCTATTTCCCCCTAAAACTTTGAAAATTGATATCTCCAGGTCTACTGATTGGATTGTTGTCATTTTGGTGTCATTTTATTTATTATATTTTACTCTAGTTTTCCAAAATAGTTTGGAATTTTTCCTTGAGTTGTGTTTTCACTTTATTACTGTTTGAGAGCTGCATAAATACATTGCCTCTAAGTTAAGCTTGACTGCCAGAGGGTTTAGTACAGGTTAATATATTGACTTTCTTTGGTTCACGCCAACAAGGATTGTGGGCGCTATTTGGGTAGGACTCACACCCATTTAAACTAAAGTTCCAATTTCATACACATCTCCTAAAAAAAGAAGTAATTACATAATTAACAATCCCATGGCTAATCACTCTCCTCCATAAACTCTGGTTGGTGTAGTTTAGTTTTCATGGCCACTGATTACCTTAAATCTTGAAATTACAGCAGAAACACTAGACTTTCTGCCTGTATAGTAAGTGTATTTATATAATGACAGAAATCTCTCTGCTGAACATTACTATCACTCTTTGTTTTAACTAGCATTCTTCTCATGACAAGTATAAAACCCTGCAATTTGTAATTGCAATGAAGGAGAATTGGCATACGTATCTTGTAAACAGCAGCTTGAAAAGTCTCCAATTATTTTACAATGCTGAACAATCCATTCCGATCTTTCAGGCCAGGTCAACTCTGAATGGGATATTGATTTTTGGCTATTTGGCCCACCACCAGAATGGGGCAGCTTGAATCCTGTGGCATGGTGTGCACAGACACCACATCTGGACATACCCATCGACTCTAAAGCATCGCATTTTGGAAAAAATTGTGATGTGTGAAATACTTGAATTAATCTTAGCCACTAGTAATTAGTCTGGGTGGTAATTCATTCTATTCTTTTTTTTTAAAAGGAACCAGATATTTGCAAATCAGCCTTCTTCTTGCTAGAATAGGAACAGTTAAACACTCACTTTCAGGCCAGGTCCCCCCTGACCACGAGCAAAATGGACCTAGACCAGTTTGGACCCGTTTGGATTTCGGTAGCAAGTAGTAACTTGAGTTTCATTCCACGGTAAGCACGGGACCCAAGAGCTGTCCATACCCATCGCAATTAGGGCCCCACACAAAGGAATATAAATAAAGTAATAGGTGAAATGGTTGAATTAATCACAACCACAGATAATTACTCCGGTCATAATATAGTCCATCCATTTTTTGTTTGAAGTGGCGAAGTGGTAAATCAGTGGGCTGGAATGTGAACCCAAGTGATTTCCAGTGGCTGAAATTACTTCAAGCATTTCTCCCATGACTTGTTGTATTTTGCGGTAGCGTGACAACTTCTGTGCAAACCAATTTTGGACAGCTGGAAATTTTGAAAGTTTGCAAAACTTCACTGAATGAATAAACTCTCTTCAAGCCCTAACCACTATGTGTAATGACACCTCAATGAATTAGAGGAACTACTTACCAGCAAAATGTCCGAAATCGATTTAGGACATGGCTCGGAAAGGTGTGTTTAATCTCACAGTGCGAAAGGCCCACTTTTGGAGAAGACCACGTTTCAGATGTTCAACTAAAAATAGCTACTTTAACAACAAGAAAAAGAGCAGTATATCTGATCCCTGGAGTTGAATAGACGCTAGGGATAAAGTCTGCTTAATGCAGAGAACAATTTGCACTTTTTAGTTAAACCCTTTTTTAGCTGCCAATCTCTGTGTTACGTCAGCCATGTGGTAGCCCAGGGGAATACCTATACATTATGTTGTAAAATGGGGGCGAACAATCACGCTTAGCGTTGCCTTGCCTAGCCCAAGCTTTTGTGTCATATTAAGTATATTAAACACATGCACGCAGAGTGAAAGCAAATGGGTCATTTAAACACTGAAGTGTATACTTTAAAAAAAAAATTAAAATAATCCATAAATGAAGACATCGTTTAAAAAATCTAGGAACAAAATAGAAAAACAGCTCAAGAACTGGACTTACATATTAAAGGCATCTTAAATGATGTAATATGACTACTTTAAATCCAATTGAATTGCAATTTGTTATCCACAGAGACATATGATTTATAATTCTGTATGTTTGAAAAATGTTGCTTGCCTTCTAATATGAATATTGCAACGTTTGTTGCCCAGTTTTGACAGAAAATTGCTGACTCTTTCAACATTAAATTCAGTTTGGAAAATGGCCCCTAGCTGATTCTAAGACGTTTGTCCAAAGAATCATTTTAGCTTAAGCTACTGCAGTCGTGGCTTTTGCAGAAATTATAATTTTATTTTACGCACTGTCTTTTGCTTTCATAGCACAAGGGAATCCATATCTCACATGCAATCCACATAAATGACAAGAAAAGATAATGTTTCTTCACAGTAATTTATCACTTTCTCTGTGATGGAAAGCCTAGCTTTCGAAGCGAAATAGCAGAAAAAAATGGAAAACATTTTCCAAAGAGTCAGAAGAAATGATTCGGTATATGATTTCGTGCAACAGATACGGTTTTAGAAAAAGTTTAATAATGTTTTCAATTGCACATATTTTTCCTTATGTGCATTTAAGAGTAAACACATTTGACCCTCTTGGGCACATTATACACATTAAATGCAAAATCAATAACTGTAATTTTGCATTTATTAACATCATTACTTAACATTTCCTTTCCCCTTCCGGCTTGCCCTTTATATTTATTTGCTTTGACCTATACATGACATTTTGAATACCAATCGATGCAAATAATTCGAAACAGGGCAGAAGGTAGCATGTTGCTTAAAGTACTGCATTAGAGCGCTATACTGATTTTTGGTGCTCTGGCAGCATTTGCAATAATATAGTAAATATGCAGTGCTCATCTAGAACTCAATATTTCCCTATAAAATAGAAACCGTTTACCTTAACCATAAAATAATTGCCTACTGATGTTATCAACCCACGCCTTTGCTTCAGTCAAGATTGCATTGGATTTTTATTAGTCTACGTACATCTGTTGTAAAATAATTTAAAGCTTCGTGTAGAGGAAGGCCTAATTACAAGTGTCAGTTACCCTGTCAGTAATGAATTGTTTAAAATTCATCAAAGACAAAGTTCAGCACGTGTTTTGTAAAGGTGCCAGGAAACACACCATTCAGCACTCAGTTGTCAATGAAAAGTCACTAAGTAAACTTTATCATATTTTATTCTTTCCTGAGCCGCTTATTTCGCTTTCTGACGATTGCTTCTCACTAAGGGGCACTTTGTCCGCCCGCCATCCTATCGGGAAATGAGACCGCCTGCTGTGAGAAGTTAGCCTGGCATACAATGTCCACTATTCTAGTGGGCACCTTGTACCAGTCTAATCGACCCTTATTGATGGTGGTTTTAAAGTCAACCTTATAGACAAGCTATCCTAGTGGTAGCATGGACCAGCCGTCTTAGGCTAAGACTTTAGAGAGCATGTGAAGCAAGCTGTTTTACCAATTATAATCCCTTGAATACCAAATGAAAGGACACCACACAAGGTATACATCAAAAATATATGGATTTATTTCTAACACAACCCCTCTGCACTCTTTATGAGGTCAGAGGTCAAAGTACATCACAAATTAATCAATTAGCATACGATAAGTTGCACAAATACAGTTATGCCCTAGGGGTCTCACAAACCATATACTAAGGAAGTGGTATAAGAACCAGGTGAGAGTTAGACAGCAGGCCTAGGGCCTGTAGAATCACTGGGGCAACACTAAACAACCAAAGGTTAGGAAGTAGGAGGCCCACGGGAGACACGTGCGGTGTCTAAACACAGTCACGAGTTACCATTGACTTATAATGGGAAACAAAGAAGTTACAAAGTTACTGTTTAAGGACACTTCCGGATGGAGTAGGATGAAACCCTTTTAAACTAGGACACTTCGAAAGTCAAGACCCACGGGAGCACCGGAGTACTCCTGTTACCTCACCCAGGGAAGCCGGGTGCATAGGTGCTGTTAGACCTGGCACCTTGGCGTGAGTCTCCCTTCCACTTTTTGCTGATGTGCCTCAGATGTTTTGCTGGTATTCGATGCTCAGGGCACTGCGCCATGGCCAATCCGTGCCGCAGTGCAAGTGCTCCCAAGGTAAAAGTGTATATGTAATTGATTTCCACAATTGGCTTATTTGGTTTACTGTCAGTCCCCAGTAACGAGCACGAGGAGTGCCGGGGCTTGTAGATACAAATGCCGCTAGTGGGCTTGCAGCGCTGGTTGCGCCACCCACAGAAGCGGCCTTGTAAGATGCATCTCAGGTCTGCCATTGCAGACCCTGCGTACAGTCTCGTACTGTCACGCTGACTGCGCCAGTTCCCACACTTGCCAGTCCCAAAACCTTCCTTAACCTTCATATCAGTCACCCCTATGGTAGGCCTATGGGCAGGGTGCATTGTAAGCATAAGGTAGGACAAGCCGAGATGTGAGGCATGTCCGAATAGTGAATTGCCACCCTTTTCGTTCTTCACTATTGAAGGGCTGCCTGTTCTCGTAGGCTAAGGTGAGCTGCCGGACTTATTACATGCTATAAGTTCCGGTAGGCTCAGGGAACACGGTGGCATGTCGAGTTTAGTATGCCTGAACTCAGAATAATAAAATACGTCCTTTAGGAAGGTGTATTTTAATATCCTGTGTTTGCAAATGCTACTTTTATAAAGTTAGCCTTTGCTCGCCTCACTATTCAGCCCGCCTCTGCCAGGATGTGTTTCTGTTGTCTGGGTTTGTGTGAGTGACGGGGCTGGGGATTCCCGGGGACAGTCTGGGCCTCCAGGTGGTGACTAGGGTGCTTACACCAGGATGGGTGGGCGGAGTAGTCCTTGACTCTGGGGAGGGTTGTGCTCCACCTTCACAATGCTGGCTCCACCTCCTGCGGAGTGTCTGATGTCCCTGCCCTGCACTCTGAAAGAAGACGGCAGCTTCCTGTAAACAGAGTACTCCAAAACCGGGTTGAACCAGGCTCAGGCCCCCTGGCCTGCAAAGAAAAAAGAATCTCAGTATAAATATAGGAGCTCCGCTCCTTACAAATCAGATCCATTTTTGACCACAACGAACCTCTGCCTGACTAGAAGGACCAAGAGAAGCTGAAGGATGGAAACCAGTCTTTATCCTGTAAGACTGGCCTGCAGTGGTGCCTTGCTGAGAAAGGAGAGGAAAAGACCAGAGAGTACTTTGTAGACTTGTGCCTGAAACGATCTCCAAGGGCTTGATTACGAGCTTGCCCCCTGAATGGAACCCCAGGACCATTGGGTTCCATTCTGCTTGTGCCCGTCTGCTGTTGGGCCTTAGTTCTTATTCCCTCGCCAGAGTTGTGACTCGGGTGCCTATGTCCCTCCCAAGGTCGTGACAGCTCGGAGCCTGGCCGCCCCACCGCAGAGAGCCCCGCTCATCCCTGACTCGCTCTTCGCTTCAGTGCCGGGCCGCCCACTCTCCTGTCACCTCGCCTGCTAACGGGGCGCGTTGTGCGCCTCTCATCTTCTCCAGCCGGAATCTGCATGAAGAGCATTCCATAGCCTCGGACGGTCCGTACGTCTTAACGTACCCGACTGTCTCGCTTTGCCCTCCTGCATACCAAGGCTCGTGCCGCACCTCAAGAAAGGCCTCCCCGTACCGTGGTACCGGAAGCGTGGTGCTGCACCCGTCTGCCCGAGAGCGCGATGCCCCTCACAGATCCACGAGTACGAACTGGCGTGCTAAGAAGTAGTATGCCCCACAGGCCTGAACGGCGCCTCGCCCCGTGAGCTGCACCGACCCCGGAACGCCGCAACCCTCCACAGACCTGCTTACCCACCTCGCACCTCGAGGGGGCCCCGAGCCGGAGAGATCCTCTTGAGAACCGTCGGCCTCGTCCTGGGTCCGCCCTCAGCAGTAGCCATGCCTGAAACGCCTCGGACTTCCACCAGCAAGGCACACTTGAACCCCGTCTTGAGTTCATATCGGATCCAGGGTCCGCAACGTTCTGTTTTCCCTGTCATCGTACCTTGCTGAACAACGAACATTGAAAGACTAAGTGCCTATTTAAATCTGTTGGCCTCAAATTGCTAAACGTTATATGGTCTTGTGTTAATTCTGCAGCTGAAGTATTTTTATATAAAGTCTACGTATTTTTGATACAACCTTACGACTGGTGTCCATTTGTGGTGGGTCAGTGGGTTTACTGTGCGTGATCATAAATGCTTAACTAACTATCGCCCTGAAGATTAGCCTTGTCTGCTCGCGCCACACTACCTAGAGGGTGAGCAGGGGTTATTCGAAGGAGTAGTTCCCTTGCCCTGACTAGAGGAAGAGACCCCTGCTTGTCACAAGTACATACCTGTGCCAACCAGAGACCTCGGATTCTCACAGGTGCCTTTTGGTGTCGGGTTTCGTTGTCGTTTTCTATGGAGATCTGCAAAGAAGTGCTTCAGGCGACCAGAGGAAAAGTGTCCGGGTGGATCCAAGGGTGGATCGGTGATGTGTACGACCTGAAAGCAGAGGGGACAAAGTCTGGGTCACTAGCCAGTGATCAGGAAGGAACTAGGAAGGAACGAGGAGAAATCGCGTGCTTGAAGGTGAAGAAGGTGAGTTTGTCTCTTCAGCCACGAAGTCCAGGAGGCATCGACGATGACCAGGAGCTGGATACGAGCTGTTCTACAATATATCTAGTTGACTGCGGAGTCGGTATCCGGATTGGACCCAACAAGCCTTGTCAAGTGCAACCCACGCAGGATAACAAGATTGGCTCTGTTGCAGACCAGCAAGGTCTGTGGTGCTTCTCCTTTGTAGGGAAGCTGGAGCAAGCCTGAAGCAAACAGAAAAGCAGTTTAGTCTAATAGAAAAGTCTTCAGGGGGCTCACTAGCCAACGGGCAAGGAACTAGGAAGACGCATCGAGCTGAAAGGCAAGAGCAGGCTCCACGCGGCACTGGTGGAGTGTGGAGGGCTGAGCTTCAGTGCAAATGGCACTCGAGTCTAGGGCTTTTTGTACCCCAATGCACAACTGCAAGGGTACCTTGGTAGTCGAGCAGTTAGCAAATACAGGATGTCCATGGTGTCCGGTCCCACGTCTCTCGTGTCCGCCACGGGTCTCAGCTTTGCTGTGGATGTGGGTCGGAGTTGGAGAAGTCTGAAAGTCCAGTTCCTTTTGTCGCTGAGTCTTCAGGTTCCGGCGGGAGCATCGACAAAGCAGAC
Organism: Lissotriton helveticus; assembly: GCF_964261635.1. Classification (NCBI taxonomy): domain Eukaryota; kingdom Metazoa; phylum Chordata; class Amphibia; order Caudata; family Salamandridae; genus Lissotriton; species Lissotriton helveticus. The sequence goes on along the minus strand of NC_136061.1, from coordinate 1,696,691,876 downwards.
CGGCAAGTTACTGGTGGTGCCTGTTTGCACAGGGTGGTCACTCCTTGACCACAAGGGAGATGTCTTCCATCTTCTAGTCAGAATAGAATGTCGAAGGTCCAACAGTTCTGTATCAAAGGTTCTTTCCAGGATAATCTAAAGTCCTGGGGACACAGCTCCTATACTTATACTAAGCTAAGGGGCTGGATTACCTGTCTAGGTCCCTCCTATGGGTGGACCTGAGAAGGGGGTGGTTACACCCCTTTCCCTTTGTCCAGTTTCGCACCAGAGCTGGGGCTGGAGTGCCCCAGCAACTGGTTTGAACCGGGCTATGCATGGAGCACCTTGTGTGCCCCAGGCAATGTCTGGATGCATTCATTGAATGCAGTCCTCCCTGCCCCAATACACATAACCCTTGTCTGGGGAGGTGCTGGCGCCTCCCTGGACAGGAAACCTACTGTCCAGGCCGCCCTTTCTGGAGCTTCCCCCAGCACCAGGTGGTCAGACTCGTGTCTGTGGCAGCATCCATTTTGTGATGCTGAGGCTCTGTTTGACTTTAACCGGGTAAAGCAGTAACATACATGTCTTTTCCCTCTAGAAGGGTGGAATGCTACCCCCGCTGCCAGAATTGGCGGGGGGGGTAGTATTCCAAAGTGTTTGACACCTTAAACAACATGTTTTGATAAAGCCAAACCAAAGTTTGCATTAACCACGAGGATTATAATGCACTTAAGAGTATATGGTATAGCTATATCATAGAAAAGCTATAAGGAGATGGTTCCAAAAGCTGCAGAGGGGCTCAGCTCATGCTAGGGCACCCTCTCACATAAAACCAAGCACTCTGCCTCCAGGATTGTCGAGGCCTACCATAGGAGTGACTTATAGGTGCATATGTGTCTATAATTAAGGTAGATATAGGTATACTATATCTAAGTAAGGGGTGATTACACCACCTTACCCAAGCTGAGTGATCAGCCTGTGGTGTCAGTTGGAGGGAAAGCCAGGGGTGGCATAATACATGCTGCAGCCCCTGGTAGGCCTTGGATGCACCTATGCCCTGGGTACCTATGGTACACTATACAGAGGCTCACAGAGGTGACCCAATACCCAATCTGGTATGTACCTAAAGTACATGGTATTAATTTGGAGAGAGAACAGCTGGGCTGTGGGTCTGATTAGCAGGCCCACAGCCACATTAAAGTTGAAAAACCAGAGAATCACAGCAAAAAGTGGGGGTGACCATAGGAAGCAGACCCTACTCTCCTACACCCGCCATAAGGGCAGGGTTACCATGGGGGCCATTAGGATGTGCCTGCCACCATGGTGGGCGCATCATGCATTCCTGACATTGTGGCAGGCGGTGCACTCAGCACCGCCCGCCACAATGCCAGGAAGGCATGTAGTGCACTTCCATGCACAACATGGCAGGCACCGCGTGGTTCCTGCCATGTTGTACATGGAACTGCAGGGGGGGTACCCCCCATGTGCACCCCCCAGAATCTCTGGGGGCCCGCCACGGGTCCCAAATGTAAAAAAAACACCTGACTTTCTGTGGGGGTGTTGCCGCCACGGAAAGGCATGTCACCGCCTGCATTTAAATATGGATGGCTGTGTCTACCAGACACCGCCACCATATAAACTGCTTTCCCGCCAGGTAGGCAATCAGGCGGATTGCCTACCGGCATAAAAAAATGGCGAACGGTGTTACTGTCCACCGGGCTCCCCCTGCCATGGTAATGTGGCGGGGGGAAATTAGTAGCGGGCAGAGGTTTTTGGCAGGCGGATCGCCACCGCCATACTGGCGGTGGCAATCCGCCCGTTATCATAATGGGCCCCTAAATTTCAGAATCACTAACACATTCAGGATAAAATGTGGATTCCTTAGTTTTGTTTTAAATACAAAAGAAAAGTAGAGTAAACTACACAATTGATGCAAGTTATTGGCATAAGAAATGATACGGATGGAGCAAAAACCTTATTTCATTAGTAGGGGTGCATCATAATCACAGATAGAGAGCACACCCATCTAATCTTGCAATTATGTTAACATGAAATGTTAAAAATGTGAAATGTATTAAGATAACTATGTGACATGTTTTAGGTTATTGACAAATAGCATGGAGAATTAAGGTAAGAGATGGATGTAACTAGCAGAATTGACAAACAGCATGGAGAACTAAGGTAGGAAATGGATGTAACTGGCAGAAAATGTTAAGAACTCTTCTTGTGAAGTTAGCCCCACTCCTATACTGAAAGTGTTTAACCCTGATGTTTCTATAATTTGGTAATTTTTTTTTACTTGAAATGTAATAGGGTTATACCAATCTGTAATGTTTAAAATGAGACATTCTTGTATTAGCTAAAAACGTAGGCCTGAAATGCAAGTCCCTGACAACTCTAGCTTTAGAATTAATAGTCTGAATGTCATGTGGCCTGTGGAAACTGTTCTTTCTCACATTTAGTATTGCAGGTGAAGAAGCGGACGAAATGTTGCAAAGGTTGCACATGGAGATCACAGTGGAAAAGTGCGCTCAGGACACTACCCAGAGTGGATGGCATGTGGGACGTGCACTATGGCAATTCTACCTGTGTATAACTGATTGTTGGAATTAGGGAAAATGCCTACTTTTTTCATGCTTTCTGGACAAAAGCATTTCAGAACAAGCTCTTTCTTTGCAATGGTGGCTATATGCTACATGATCTATTGATGGTGGAGATGCTTCTCAGGAAGACTCCACTTATTGACACCTTTCCTTTCAGTTTAAAATGCTTATGAAGGGATGTCAACTTAGTACTAGAGTAGGGATAGATGTAATGCTTTTTACTCAGAAACATTCGATGCATGGAAACCTGGACTCATGCTTCGTCATTCTCTGTATTCTTTTTCTTGAATTAATAGTTTTCTTCAAGACATACCATCTAAATTGGATGTGTGGATTTTAATTCATGCTAATTCCTTTGTATTTCTATACCCTCGTGTTAAGGTGTCTTTATGTCCAGTTATTTTGGGTTTTGTAATAAACCAACTAACCTTATGTAGTTTGGAGTGTGTCTCTAGAAAAGGTCTTCAATTGACAATGTGGCGAGTGCAAAGTAAGTGATTTTATTTATTTTTACATTTCATTTAACTTATCCCATCATATGTCCTCCCCCACTCTGCCCCGCCTGCCCTGCCGCACTGCTCTTACCTGTGCCGGCCACAACTGATATCATCATTGATGTATCACTGCATCACCTAAAATTCTAATTGAACTTTGAAATACAATGAGGATGTGCAACAGAGAGCTTGTCTTTGTTGGCATCAAAGAGGAGAGAGAAGAGATGTGATTGTTTACTGAGTGCTAAATAGCATTATCACAATCCTGGCTTTATTCTTGTATCAGTGTTGTTGTTTTCTTAATATATTTCTCCTGTGCAATTATTACCACATGAAAAAGGACAGAGGCCTGAGTTGCTCTTTTTATATCACACAACTGTGCAAGAAACGTGTCACCTACAGGGTATTTAGAGCCTGGGAGGAATCAATCAATACATTTATAGAGTGCGCTACTCACCCGCGAGGGTCTCAAGGCACTGAAGGGAGGGGAGGGGGGACGCTACTGCTCGAATAGCCGGGTCTTGAGGTATTTCCTGAAGGTGAGATGGTTCTGGGTCAGTCGTAGGTGTGCAGGGAGGGAGTTCCATGTCTTGGCGGCCAGGTGGGAGAACGATCCTTCTCTGGTGGTTGTTCTGCGATTCTGTGGGACGGTGGCGAGGGTGAGGCTGGCGGAGCGAAGCTGGCGGGTAGGAGTGTAGAACGAGAGGAAGGCTGGAGAGGCAGAGGTCCTGGCCTCTGCTGCCTTGCAGAAGACTTATCACCCAATTTAGAAATCCTGGTGTGGTGCCTTGTGAGGATCTCTTTGCTGTCAGGGGATCCACCATCGTGGAGAGTCATCTCACAGCACTGCAGCTTTGCAGAGGGTGCTCCATGTTTTTTTATTAGAGAGAAAAAACTCTTACTGTAGAAGTAGAGGTTTATCCCAGCACGTTGGGGCCATTCAACATTTTCAATGCTTGAGTAAGCCATGCATTGCATGGCAATCATGGACAAGGAAATTGAGTGGTGGGCTCCCTAAATTAAAGAATATGGGGTATCCCTAAATATGACCAAATGATCCTGTGGCAATGTATGGTCTATTCTCAGATTACTGTTGGTGGAAAAAGCTGAAAATCCACTAACAATACCCTGTTGGTACATCCTACTCTAAATAGAGTATGGAAACTGTGGTTTTGATAGAGCAGGAGGGTGGCCTCTTTCCATCACTCTCCCATTCCACAGAACCCTATTAGAGTCTCTTTTCATCCCAATTCTCTGTATGAGGGTGAGCTGAGATTTCCAAACTAATTGTAGCGACATTGAGACTGTAATCTCTGTTTACATATTTGTCTTAGATTGGCATTAAAACTGAGCTTTGACCTTGCTATTTAGTATTGAAAAATAGGAAATACCCACACATTTAGTTACGCTACCAGGTAATTCACACTATTAATTTTCATTACAGTGTAGCTATCACAAGCACATTGATCTCAAGCCGGTTCAAAAGGAATGCTCTACCGCATGTACTGACAACATTGAGTTTCGAATAATTAATTATGCATTGAGGCATGGTGATTCATTATGGAACAAATATAAGGAATTTTATTTGTCTTCTGATGCATCAGATGGCAATCATATTTTGTGGTTACAGTCACTTTGGAAGATGGGACAAGTTATACTCTGATAATGACACAAAGATCAAACACTAATTTATGTAGCGGCAACTGGACAGATAGTTGGGGGAGAGAAGGGTGAGAAGTCCCAAAACTGGCCACTATTCTACTATCTACCCAGTGTATGAAAGGATATTGGAGGAGATGCCTCACTCAATTATCGTGACATGCTTCACCATCGGCACCTTTCTGCACCCTGGTAGGGTGACACCACCTGGGTGGACTCAATCAAAAAACTAATTTCTTGGCCGTTCATAAATAAAAACAGAAGTGGACAGTGCACGGATCTAGAAGGAAAATATTAGTGAGTTTTTTTTAAAACAATACCTCACACAATACCCCAAAAATTATGTATTGGTAGGGTGCTGGTGGTATGGTTAAAAATATAGCACAATTTTATAGTTGATATATTATTAGTCAACTAACCTTGGTTTTTTAGGTGCCAAAATACTTTGGTCCACACAATGAGTCCCAATGGATCTGGTGCCTTCTTCAGGGCTAAATGCGTATGCCTGCGTGAAACCTACATACTCATTCTCTGTGCGTATATGAGGCATAAGGCGCTCACCTCAGACTATACTCATCCGTGGATAATACCTACAGAAAAAAATATAGAAATATTGTCAGACCCATAGTTGTGAAGACTGTCCCTACACCCGTGGTCATTTTAGTAGTCTCTTTTGGAGATGATGGGCCTGCTGCATCCTCTTATGGGATGTATGACTCTTACATTCTATAGACACTAAATATTTTGGTGGGTCAAGCTGTGTGAAATTCATTTCCAGTTTACTAACACACACCTCCCCAAATACAGTGAAAAAACTGTTCTTAAAAAAAGGTTTTAATGTATTCAGTGATAGTAGAAAATCACAAACATACATCTTACACTAATTAAGGGTTGTTCTGACCTCGGTACATCTGACTCTAGGTGCTATCCTATAGTCACACTCTGGTTCGGGGGGAGGAGTAATATCAGTGTCAAAAATCAGTTACTTATACAATCGCTAGTCTCACAATTATATTGATCACGGATGTGAGACATAAATAAAATGATCGACATCCATTGATGGTCTGTGTTTAGTGGAAATGGAACACTGACTGCTCCAGTCAAGTTGTAGACACATGGAGATGCACTAATGTTTACGAGGTTGAATTAGCGTCAATTTGTCTCTTCCCTGAACAATTAACCGTATGTGCTCATTCAGATTCAGATGAACAGACAGCTCCCGCCAAGTTTCTATCATTACTTCATCCCAGGAGATGTATACAGTGACTTGTGTCAGGGTGGAAAGTTCCCCTTATAATGCCGTTGGGTTTTTCATAGGTAAGTAAAATCTGTTATTGTGATGTATAGCCCATCTTATAATGCCAAACCAAACCCATTTGATACTTGGTTATGAAAATAAAAACAATTATGAAGATGAAGGAAACTGCATCTACACATATGCGAAAAGACCAAAGAGTTTCAGTCATGCTGGCTTGGTGGTGCTTATGTACCTATACTTACTGCATCAAAGAACTGGCACAGCCCGTGTACCCATGGGTTTAGTGCTGCTCAGATTGCTGCCGAATGCTTGGCTAGTCTGAGAGTGCAGATTTCCATGTTACGGGAGAACCGAGCCGCGCGGTGACGACCGGCTCCCAGCACTTAGGAATGCTAAGAGTTGAGGTCCCTGCACTTATGTGTGTGTTTTTACCTCACAGGAAAGTCATACATATGAGAACACACAAGTGTTGTCCTTGCATAAAGACAAAATATAGTTTTTTTGGCGTTCACTTTATTTTCCCATCAGTGTTTTCCCATAGGCACAAGACAGAATATGGTGTTCACTTTTATTTTCTGATAGTGTTACTCAGTGGAGTGTTTTTCATTAGTTATAATGGCGACGTTTGAAGGAGTAATGATGGAGTTTTCTATAAACCACAATTTATAATATAACATTGTTGAGATTTCAGGGCCGGCTATATGTGTTTCATTCTGGCACTTTTCCCACTTTCAACTGAATGCTATAGTGCTCTGACAACGAGGAGGTGTTTGATTTTAGTTCGCCTTGCAGTTAAACTGAGGTTATATCTGACAAGTTATTTTGCACCATCATCAAAGTAATAATATTTGCCACCTACAAAATTCTGGATGCCGTGGCTTATTTTTTGGGTGGCACTTTTACTTACATGACAGTTGAGTCTAAGGTATGTACTCATTCAAGCCCCGGAAGCACTGCCCAACTGGTAGACCCATATTTGATCATATCTTAATAGGGTTTGTTCGTTGGCTGATGGGGATAATTTCTCCAAGATATATGTTCAATCACCCTGCCAAACTTGCACTAATCACTCATAATAAAAGTTTCAAACACATACAGTGAACAGAAGGCGCCGCTGTGAGTCTCCCCAAAAGCATGATTGGCCTTAGGCCTCAGCCATGCTGCTTTGATTTCGCTAGCTCATTTTTTTCAGAACCCCAAACTACCATAGTAGCACCCCTGATTTCTTACCAACCTTCCAATGCCTTATAATAAACAACCATGACAGAATGCAAGAAGACAGAATGCTGAAGGTGCATTATTGTCCCCCAATTCCCTACTGTGCAACACAAAGTCCCCAGTATCTGATGAAGGAATCTGTCTTTTTCGCATGGCTTCTTAATTTCTTTACATTTTTGGACTTGATTGCTGGCATATTTGCTCTTCCTTTGGTAATTAGGAGGCTGCTAACATCCCAGGGGCAAATTTAAAAGACCCTATCACCACCATAGCACCACTTTTTTGGCAATTCAGTGGCATAGTGCTATTTTCAATATTTACAAGGTGGCTCTAAACCACTTAGAGTGGTTTAACGCCACCTTGTAAATATGCCCCTTTCCGCCGCAGTCGTTTTTGCTTTTTCTATGTGTGCTGCATTCCACAGCACACATAGAAAGAGCAAACTGCCATTAATAATTGTTTATGTGCAGGAAGGGGTGATGAAGCAAAGCTTCGCATATTTGCGGCTTGCCGAAGTCAAGAACCTCGTTTATGTGTAATACGGTAACAAGTGTATGTTTTACTAACATTTATGTTAAGGATCGTGAAGCTTGCACATGTGTTTTACTAAAATAATTTACTCGAGTCATCTAAAAATGGCCGCCGCTTGTATTTAGTTACTGCGCATGCGTCAGCCACACTCACGTGTCCTGACGCGTCTGCAGAAGTGGAGGGAAAGTTATGCGCATGCGTAATTCATAGCTGTGCTTATCATGTGGTACTGCTCGTGCCACTGCTCTTGTGACTGTATCAATGTGGCTAACATTTAAACGCAATAGTTTTATTTCTTGATGATGAGTTAAAAGTACAAATAGTGTGATGTGTTTCCATATTGACATTACTATGTATTAATTTGTTTTTCGCTTACTTTTCATGTACCGCGGGGAATGGGGTTTGTCTGTACCGAGAACCATTTTGGAGGTCCTTCTGCGCCTGCGCGACTTGCCGAGGCACAGCAGACCTTGACTGATGGAACATAGCCAGTTGGCAGCGATGGGCGAGATGCTCCTGAGAAAGTCACCTCTGCCCTGCGAGAACAGCGAATATGGCTCCTTATATGTTACAATGTAATTGTATTGCTGCTTGCCGTGTAGTCTCTCATGGGAACCACTATCCCACTAGGCGGTACCAAAATATGTTAATGTGGCATACAAATAGACTGTTATGATTGGTGTGTTACCCAAATCCTACCTTAGGACCAATCGACATTGAGGGATTCTGACCCTTTGCAACATTGGGGGGTGGTACGCTGTCCCCAAACTGTATATCTACCCTGGGTTCCCCTGGGGAGCCGTCCGACTTGTCTGGTTTAGCTGACCTGTCACTGACCCAACGCACTCAATAGGTGACTGAAGATACAGAGCGCTGCGGAGCACTCTGTCCGAATTTGACCATAGACTGAGGTTCTACTGAACCTTAAAGTGCTGACGAAGCACTTAGCTGGGAGTTCGCTGACCCAATCGGGGTCTTGATCGATAGCTGCAGAGCGGGTGGAGCGCAGGCGTTGCTTCCGAACTGTGGGTTCCGGTCCTGTCCTGAAGAGGTCCTGTCCTGAGGGTTTGCTGTCCTGTCCTGAGGGTCCTGTCCTGATTCCTATTCCGAGGGTATCCTGTTCTGTCCTGGGTGTCCATTCTGCACCTGCTGTCCTTTGAGGGGTATCCTTCCTTGAGGGTTTCCTGTCCTTAACTGACCCGTGGCCAGGGTTTGGTTTCCACACCTTTCTAGGTAAATATTGCTCTGAAAACTCTTAAAATCTTGCACCTTCTGAATTTCTAACTTTTGCTTTAATAAAGTTCATCATTGCATATGTTATATTTTCCATGCCTTTCCGCAACTATTGAAAGTCAATTACATATTTTCATAAGTTTGTTCCTATGTCTTCTCATTTGTTAGAAATTATATTTTGCATTGCAGTTTGTCATTTTCTGATATGGTCTAGAACTTCATTGCCTAGGCTGTTCAAAGGCCCCTTTACTTTAAGTGAAGCGTGTTACTCATTGTAGGCCCTCCTATAGTTACCCACACTTAGTCTGCCCATGTTTAGATAATACTGAATTGCATAGTATTCTTCTCGTTACATTTTATCAGTACTTTAATGATTACTCTGTCATTATTTCTTTATGCCTATATAATTTACGTTATCTTGGTTATTGATTGCCTTATTTACTGTACCTCATGCAAGAAAATAATGAACTTTAGATAAACATTTTAAAACTTCCAGTTGTCCGTGGTCATTTAAACAGTATTTGAATGTTGTTGGTTGGGTTTGTATTTTGTAGCCTTTCTTTACAGCTAGCTCCCTGATTCATTGTGGTCATTAGGTACCCGCATCGGTGGATGGTAAGTCGGGTGCACTGAAATAATAGTAGGGAACACACACACACAACTTGGTAGAGCTCGTGAAGTCACCTGATCGAGGTATATGGTGATTTTTGAAAAGTATATGGGCCCTGAAGCCGGAAACGGCGAAAACTATTGGTCGGGTGGCCTCGCGCGCTCTATCAGTTTTCTGGTAGCTAGAGGATGGTTAGGGACTAGTTGAGAGTAAGGCAGGGATTAGTTGGACTAGTTGAGTCGGAAGCTGCTAGTATATTGATGCTGCTAGAAGAGCGGCTGTTCTAAGAGACCTGATCATTCTCTTGTGAATACGCTGCTGAAACTCATGAATTTTTGCATTGTTATTATTCTTGTTCTTATATTGTTATATGTACTAATCCATGCATTTGTAAACCGTATCGTTTCATGTTGTCCGAACTCCCCGGGGAATTGAAAGGGCAAGTGGTGAATAGAATCCATTGTCCTGAGGTCACAGGCTCGAGGAAAGTTAGGTGCAGGTTAGGATAACCGGGAAGCACTAACTAGGGTTTTTCTGAATACATGTGTGAATAAATGACAGTAACGGGGTTCATTGGCAAAATTCCCATAGTGGCGTAACCTAGTAAGGGTCACATCGGAAGAGTAGCAGGTTCCTCGGAGCTAGCGTGAAAGCAGAGGGGTCCGCTGAGAAACCTTAAACTCGGAATATATCCCGGAAAGAAGTGGATGAGTTTAGGGGAATAACAGGTTCACCGATGCTAGAGTGAAGGGTAGGCGGAAGAGATCTGCCCGCAGCGAGTGAAAAGTAAATGGAAGTAGTTTACTTGCAGTAAAACAATTCTTTCTCTGTCTAGACACTTGAGCACTGTGGCGAATGTGTATTTGTTGTAAAATAACCAAGCACTGAGCACTTTAAAAGAAAGAAAGTTTCTGTTACCTTGTGAAGGGGGGGGGTCAGCCGCGAAGCGTCTCTGACGTCACTCTGTGCCGCGCTGGGATTGGTAGAAGCAGCGGGCGGGTAGCGGAGCTGGAATTGTAAAGGAGGGGTGAGCGCCGGAGCGTGGGAACTGTCTCACGAAGGGGCCGCGCACCCATTGGCGGAGCTTATTTAGTGTCGCGCACCCATTGGTTGCACGAATTTCTGAAGCGCGTTCTGATTGGAGGTAGTTTGTAAACAAAGTTTAGCGTAGAAGTCGTATGTGGCACTCGCAGACTACAGGAACTCGACCTGATCCAAGGCACCTAGGGTTTGAAAGGGATCAGTGGAAGACTAATAGATACGATATTATGTACGGAACAAAGAGAAAAATGTCCCTTGTAAGTAAGGTGAAAAATTATTTTAAAACGGACAAACCGATTAAATCTAGAGAAGGTGTTCTTGTCCCACCACCTAATACTCCTGCCTCATTTATGATGTTTGACCGAGGGTACAATACCTGTGTGTGGTTGGAGAATTGGGTGAAGTACATAAAAGATGACGGAGTATTGGCTTTTCCGTTAGATGGTACTTTCAATGGAAGGATCTTATTTAATTTAAGAACCCGAATGAATGAACTGCATCCCAGGCCAAGACTAACGCAGTATGAGGCATTAGAGGAATGGGAGATTGAGGCTTTTGAAAGAGAAAGACCCCGAATGGACAAGGGTTTGACCAAGTGGTACCCCAGGCAGAAACAGGAGTCCAGGGATAAAAGGATGAAACAGTGGAGGCAGAGCATGATTGTTGAGGGTCTGTTTCCCATGATGCCGGCATGTCATAACGTTGGAGCAGGTGAGAAAAGCACCGAAAAGTGTAAACATTGGGGGGGTCCGGGGGAATCAGATGATGAATTGATAGATGACATCTGTACCAGGAGTCCGCCACCTTATAATGAGGGAACCCGACCTTCCAGTGTAGGAGATGCTCCCCGACGCCACTTCCTCAAGGAAGAAGACAGGTCCCTAGGACTGGGAGGGGGTGGTCAAGGGTTACCCTATTTTGAGAAACCAGAACCGACGGAAACAAGGGATATATATCCCAAAGTGCCCGTAAGTCAGGAAGAAAAATACTCACGTACAAAAATGTTCCTTCCCAGACCCCTGTATGAAAAAGAAGAAAAACCATTGAATTCAGGATTGCCTTTTGTTCAGCCTCCATATGAGGAAGAACGCAGGTCCTTTAATACTGGGACTTTATTCCCGAAACCAAATTATGGTGGAGGACCAAGTGAAACGCATCCTACTGCCCCGAGTTTTACTCCTCCGTTGACCCCACAGATATTACATGACACAACTTTAAGAAGGATACTAGTGGAAAAGGAGCAAGAGGCTCTAACTAGACAAAGGACAGAAATAATTCAGAAAATCTCCCAGTTAAATACCAGTCCTGAGGCATTGACTATTCCAGTAACTATTGGACCGGTGGTCCCATTGTACGGAAATGGTCAGGGAAATCCGATTACTCCAGTTATGACCCCAGTCATGGCACCCCCGAGACAGGAACCGATAATCATAGATGATCAGTCCAGTGAGTGCGAGTCTGAAGTTGCGTTCTTGGACTTGCCAAACAAACAGACCGGAAAGGGAATGCAGCAGAGGCATAACCCTTTTAATACAAAAGAAATCAAATTAGAGTCAGCAACAGGTACTAGGAATGTCTCTCTGGTAACTCCGGACGAAATTGAGAGTTGGAGTCGTGAATTAGAGAAACAGACTCCGCAAACGAAACCTTTAGATCTCTACAAACTGAGGGTAGAAATAGAAGAATTAATGGCAGGAAATGTGGGGTTGGATCGATTGAACACTTACTCTGAAGAAGAATTGTCGTTCATATAAGTAAGTATAAACCGTTTTGTAACGCGCTCTGTTACTGGTGAGTATCCTGGCGCGGGGAGAAAGACAGACCGGCAGAAAACAAGACATCGGGGGATCCTCCTAGACTGCACTCTTGAATAGGTGAGTTTTCAGGTGTTTTTTGAACGCAGCCACTGTCGGCGTGGAGCGTAGATGGAGAGGGAGGGCATTCCAAGCCCGAGCCACCACAACGGACAGCGACTGGCCGCCCAGTCTGACACGTTTAAAACGGGGAAGGGACAATTTAAACAGAGAGGCGGATCTCAGGGTGCGTGCCGGGATGTACCTTGTGAATCTCTTTCTCAAGTACGATGGGCCCTGGTCATGAATTGCACGAAACGCCAACACCAAAGATTTGTACAGAATGCGTTGCGCTACGGGAAGCCAGTGAAGCGAGCGCAGCTCAGTGCGAACGCTCTTCCACCTGGGGATGTTAAATAGTAGGCGTACAGCCGCATTCTGAATAATTTGGAGGCGTTTGACCAGGTAAGCCGGAATGCCACTAAACAGTGCATTCGCGTAATCGAGGCGAGCCAGTATGAGCGCTCTGGCAACCGACTCTCTGGCCTCCCTAGGGAGCAAGGGGAAAAATTTGCGGAGCATTTTCAGAGTGGCAAAACAGGTGCCTGTAAGTTTTTTGATGTGATGCTCAAATCTGAGATCCTCCGTAAACCAAATGCCCAGATTTTTTGCTGGTCTCCCCATTTCTATTGGGCAAGGAATATTAGAAGGCCAAAGTGTGCTCTTAAATGAGGGGGGGAAGGAGCAATAAAAGAGCACTTCGGACTTGTCCTCATTGCACTTCAGCTGGGCCTGTGTTAGCCAGCGAAATACCGAGGACAGACACTGATGGACTGTAGACGTGTCCAGATTGTCGTCTGGCCAGGTAAACAACAATTGGGTGTCATCAGCATACCCTAAGATTTTAGCCCCAAACTGTTCAGCTAGGTATACCAAAGGTGTAATGTACACATTGAACAGTAAGGGGCTAAGTGTGGACCCCTGCGGAACCCCTGTAAGCAAAGGCTTTTGCTCAGAGGCATGCGGAGGCATCCAGACCTGCTGGGTCCTATCAGATAAAAAAGAGGACAGCCATTCCAGCACCACTCCCCCAATACCTATGGCAGACAGCCGACCGAGAAGGAGATCATAGGGGACAGTATCGAAAGCGGCAGAGAGGTCCAATAAAATTAGGACCGCTCTGCCACCTCCGTCTAGACATTCCCGAATTGCCTCGGTCATCTCCACCAGGGCCGTCTCGGTGCTATAAGCAGCCCTAAAGCCCGATTGGGCAGGGTGGAGGGCATTCGATGTTTCGACGAAGCTCTCCACTTGTTGAAGAACTACCTTCTCACAGATTTTTGTGAGAGCAGGTAGAAGGGAGATGGGTCGGTAGTTTCCCGGAACCGACACATCCAGTCCTGGTTTCTTCAGGAGTGGGAGGAGTTTGGCGTGTTTCCAAACCCGGGGAACTGCGCCTGCGGCCAGGGAGAGGTTCACCATCTGCGTGATCTCACTGCAGACTGTAACCGCCACCTCCGAGAGCACTCGGGCAGGGCACGGGTCGGCAGGAGAGCCCGATTTTAGGGACTGGAGAAGATGGAGAACATCCCCCTCCGCAACTTGTACGAAGGTGGTAAGTTGGTGCCCAGAGGATGAGGGAGAGGGTGAACAGGGGCCAGCTACAGAGCAGTCGGCAGGAAGTGCCTCTAAAAGGCCCTGCTGAATCTTCGCTATTTTAGTTATAAAAAAAGTGGACAACTCCTCGCACCATTGCGCAGAGGACGGGAGGGGCATAGCTTCCGCAACAGGGGACACAAAGCTTTTAACAATCGCAAAGATCTCTCTGCTGTTGTTATTGGCCTTGTTAATACGCCTGGCATAATAGTTACCTTTTGCATCCCTAATGGCTGCATAGTAGTCTTTTTGAGCAAGCCGTAGGGCGGACTTAGCCTCGGGGCTGTACTCTCTCCTCCATAAACGTTCTAATTTTTTGCAGCCCTGTTTCATCTCTCTTAATTCAGGGGAAAACCAGGGTTGGGAGGGCGAGCGTCTGGCTCTAGTCAGCATAGTTTGCTTAGTAGAGGCAGTCGCCGCCTGCCGTATCCATTCATTAAACTCCCCAACTGCTTCGTCCAAACATCCCTTAGATTGTGGACGAGTGTTAGACAGGGCAAGTCTAAACGCGGGAAGGTTAATTTTTTGAAGATGGCATGTAGGGGACGGGGGGCTGGGCTCTGCCATCTCCCAGCTGAACCTGACCAAGTTCATATGTAAAAGCTTTACAAGGAACACCAGAGTGCTCCACGAAAAACTGACCGAAACAGCAGTTAGTATGGGGGTAGATATCTCAAAATCCAAGCCCTTACAGAAACCGTACAGAGCAGACTTCTCAGACAAAGATATAGAGCACCTGAATGTGGCGGGAAAAAAGCTGCAGATTAAAGAATTAATGCGGGTACTGCAGAAATGGGGAGATGTGGAAAGATGGAGAAGCAGGTGGGCGAAAAAGAGGGAAGAGGTTCGCTCCCGACAAGTAACTCCTGAATTTGCTTTAAGGGAGGTAGAAAAACCTGAGCAGTTATGCCCCATGCGCGAAGTTCCAGGAGGGAAATATGTACATGTCCCCTGGTCTAGGCAGGATATTGTGTCCTTCACGAACGATTTTCCAAAATTACGAGAGAAACCAGTTGACTGGTACAGGCAGGTGGAGAGGTTCGTGAAGGTACAGAAATGTCTGTGGAAAGACCTGGATGGGTTTTTCGACATTGTGGTTCCAGTAGATTTATGGACCCAGTGTAAAATAGCCATAGACTGGCCTAGTGAGGAGTACCCAAGAAATAAGGAAACAGGGGAGCCATCAAAGGATGTCATGCGAAAATATGAGCAGGTAATTCAGCATTTGAAAGAAAAGGTGCCCGCAAAGGAAACGGATTGGACAAAAATAGATAGAACAACACAGGAAAGGGACGAGACAGTGCACTCCTTCTATGAGAGGTTATTGCAGGTATTTAAAACATACAGTGGTATTGATAACATCGATTTGAAGGACATGACGCACTTTATTTACAGGTTTGTAAATGGTTTAAGACCTGAAATTTGTCAGTGGATAAAAGATAATAAAATCTGTTGGCATACTAAGAAAATGGATGAGGTCCTGCGGTACGCTAAGTACTGTGAGGACGAGATGGCAGAAAAGAAAAAGGCCCTTAAGGAAAAGGTGATGTGGGCTCAGGTGAAGCTCGCAGAACAGCAGGAAAAACAATTGAGTAACATGGTTAAAAATGCTGAGAACCAAAATCCTGGGGGAGGGGGTGGAGGAAAGCCCCGGCCCAAATTTAGCAGGGAAGAGGCTATGAAGAAATTTCCCTGCCATCAGTGCGGCGAAATTGGACACTGGCGAAACGAGTGTCCCCAATTATTAAATGATAATGCAAAAACTCCTGATTTAACTCCACAGACGCAGAAAGAAAGACCAAGAAAGACTCAACCCCAGGTAAAAACAGTTCAGGTGCCTCGAGCACCCAAGCAGGTATACAAGGGAAGACCGGCAGAGGGTGAGGAGATAGAAGTTTGGGAAAGCGGGGAGAACAGAAATACAGCAACTTCGCAGTATCTGCTAAATGATACCTTCCTTTGTAATGATCAGGACTGACGGGGCCTGAGAGGGGAGGACGAGGAGTGCGTACTTGGCGCTTCCTTGCCGGTAGACCAGACTGGACCATACATTGAAGGAAAGGTTGACGGAAATGATGTCACCTTTCTGTTGGACACTGGCGCTACCCGTTCTACTGTAAGAACAGTGGACGTTCCAAACCTACCCCTCTCGGGAGAAAATATCCAAGTAGTGGGTGTATCTAATCAATTGATTAGTACTCCTGTTACCGAACCAATGGAGATTTCAATTGGAAATTTTAAACAGATGCATAGATTTGTCGTCTGTGACACCAGTCCAGTGAATCTACTGGGTCGTGATTTGCTGTGCAAAATGAACTGTACCATCTTTTGCACACCAAAGGGTGTTGAAATACAGACCCCAGATGAAGATGGCATTTATAAACTATTGTTACTTAGACCTGACTCGGAAATTAAAAGATTGACCCTGCAGGACTTGCCCCAAGAACTCCAGGAAGCAGTAAAGCCAGAGGTGTGGGATTTCACTGGAAAAGATGTGGGGTTAATGAAAGATGTGGACCCCATACAGATAGCCATCAAGGACAATGCAGTATATCCTAACACTAGGCCCTACCGAATGAATGCTGAAGTGAAAGCAGGTGTCACTCTGGAAATTCAAAAATTATTAGAAGGAGACATCATACAGGAAGTAATGAGCAGCCCATGCAACCCACCGATTATGGGCATCAAGAAGCCTAGCGGCAAGTATAGGGTAGTGCAGGACCTAAGAAAGGTAAACAAAATTGTGGTTCCTTGCTGCCCTATTGTCCCGAACCCTGCAGTGATTCTGTACCAGATTCCTTGGGATGCTGAGTGGTTCACTGTGATTGATTTATGTCATGCATTCTTTTCGATACCCCTGCACCCCGACAGCAAATTTCTTTTCTCATTTGCCTTCGAAGGTCACGTGTATTGTTGGAACCGGGTCCCTCAAGGGTATACAGAGAGCCCCTCTATCTTTAATCAGATCTTGAAAAAATGTCTAGAGACTTTGATCTTACCTGGGAACTCTGTGTTAGTGCAGTACATAGACGACCTTCTACTGGCGTCTAAAAGTCATAGGGACTGTGTAGTTGACACCATTGCCCTCCTAAATCATCTGTGTGAGAAAGGGCATAAAGTGGCCCCTGACAAACTACAGTTCTGTGCGAAATCAGTGAAATATCTAGGACACCAGATAGAAAAGGGTGTCAGAAAAGTCACATCAGAAAGAGTGAGAATAATTGAAAAGATGCAGTTGCCCCGTACTCAAAAAGATGTCAGAATGTTCCTGGGTGTACTAGGGTACTGCAGGCAGTGGATTCTGGGATTTGCAGCCTTAGCCAGGCCTTTGATAAAAATGACCACGAGAGGAATGCCAGATATTGTAGAGTGGGACGATGAAAGCCTAATGGCTTTCACAAGACTGAAAAACTGTCTGTGTACAGCCCCTGCGCTGGGAATGCCTGATTATTCCAAAGAATTTGCCTTATTCTGTGACACTCGCGATAATTGCGCATTGTCAGTCCTGACTCAAGAACATGGCACGACCAGAAGGCCTGTGGCCTATTTCTCTGCCACTTTGGACCCAGTAGCTGCTGGGTTACCAGGCTGTCTGAAAGCAGTAGCTGCTACTTGTGCAAGTTTGGAACAGAGTGAGTCCATTGTCATGGGACATCCTGTGACTGTGTATGTTTCGCATGGAGTAGTAATTCTATTGACCAGAACTAAAACGCAGTATCTCACCCCTAGTCGGCTGACTAAATACGAGAGGATTCTTGTGGGTGCAGCAAATGTAAGCATTGTTAGGTGCGGTATTCTGAACCCTGCCACTTTGCTCCCCGACCCCTTGGAAATGGAAGGTGGGGATGATGATGAACATGGCTGCATTGACCTGACAGAGTTCAGTACTAAACCACGCCCAGACATAAAAGAAACGCCATTGCCTGAACATGATAAAGAACTATTTGTGGATGGTTCCTGTCTAAGACATGAACTAGGAGGCCTGAGTGCTGCTTATGCAGTAGTCTCTTTTACAAAAATTGAAGAAGCAGGTTACCTATATAACATCAAGTCTGCACAAGTAGCCGAATTAATTGCTATGATAAAAGCTTGCAAAATTGGGAAGGACTTACGCATAACAGTGTATACTGACAGTCAGTACTGTTATGGAGTTGTGCATGACTTTGGCCAATTGTGGCTACAGAGGGAATTCATGACTTCCTCAGGTACTCCCATTCGGAATGCAAAGGTTGTTCATGACCTTTTAGAGGCCATCCAGTTGCCCAAAGAACTGGCAGTGGTAAAATGTGCTGCTCATAAAAAGAGCATGGACAAAGTATCACTGGGAAACGATTATGCTGATCGAGTGGCCCAATGGTGCGCCAAAGATCGGTATATTGTAAATCCAAAACGAGGGGGGCCAGGAACCAGCTGCCAGCTTCAGGTGTTTGAGGAAGTGCCTACTTGGGATGAAGTGAGAGAGTGGCAGGAATCGGCTCCTTGGCAAGAAAGAGAGAAATGGAAGGAGGATGGGTGTAGACCGAGACGTGTGGATGGTGTGATTTTGGGCCCAACTGGTATGCCTGTGTTACCCCGACACTTGCTTGGCACAATGGCAAGATTAATACACGAAGGATCACACATTGGTAGGGATGCCATGATTCTGGTATTTCAACAGACTTGGTACAGTAAAAAGTTCAGGAAGGTAGCAGAGTCCCTCTGCCAGAGGTGCCTGTCATGTCAACAGATGAACCCAGGCAAGAGGACAATGGTTGAACTGAGCAAAATTGGGAGATCAGGGGGTCCCTTTATAAAAATACAGACTGATTTCATCACCATGCCCCGTTGTGAAGGAAAGCGATATGTCCTTGTCATTGTGTGCGTATTCTCGAAATGGGTAGAAGCTTACCCTACTCCCAAAAGTGACGCACTGACAGTAGCGAAGTGTTTACTAAAAGAACTGATACCTAGATTCGGAATACCATACATTATTGAATCAGATAAGGGTGGACATTTCCAGAATGAAATACTGGCTGAACTCTGTAAGGCCTTTGGAATAAGGCAGAAACTGCATTGTGCATACCACCCAGAGGCTTCTGGAATAGTGGAACAAGTAAATGGAACTATCAAAAACAGGCTAGCAAAGCTGACAAATGCTACTGGCATGACCTGGGTGAAGGCCCTGCCCCTGGTCCTGATGGGACTGAGAAGTGTTCCTGACCGCAAGACAGGCCTAAGTCCCCATGAAATCATTATGGGAAGAGTAATGAGACAAGCATGGGTGCCAGGAAGCAAACTGTTGAGTATTACTGATGATTTGGTGCTTGAATACTGCAGAAGATTGGGTGACCAAGTGCGTTCTATCTCTCGCCAGATTGGAGACGACGGCATCCTCAATCCAACGACTCCTCTCCACAGCCTGGTTCCAGGAGACTGGGTCAAAATAAAGAAGCACACTCGATCAAGCTGTCTGGCACCAAGGTGGGGAAAGAAACGCCAAGTAATCCTGGTAACAACCACTGCAGTGAAGGTCGCAGGTGTTCCCCAGTGGATCCACGCTGGACACACCCAGAAGGTATTACCAGACAAAGAATTTGCAGAAGAAGGGCAACCAGCAGAGGACCCTGCAGGAGCCAGTCCAGAAGCAGCTGACAACGAGCAGCCCAGCACCAGTCAGGTTGCAGGAACAGCAGACGTTGGCCCAGGAGTAGTTGACTACGAACTGCCAAGAATCCAGCCTGCTGAAGAGGTCCAGGAAACTGAGCCAGGAGTAGCTGAAGACGAGCTGCCAAGCATATGGCCAGAAGAATGGATACCGATGATTGATCTGACCGAAGATCCCATCAGAACAAGAGAACGACTGTGTGAAGGTAGAGAGTGGATTAGCCAGGAAAAGCAAGGCACAGGCGAAGAACCTCAGCCGCTTGAGATTCACATCAAAACTGAGGAAGGAGAAGGTCAGACAGGGACAGAACAGGTGTTCGATACACCACCGCTAACACCTGATGCAGATAATGGAGAGACTAGAAATAGAGTGATAGTTCGAGCAGAAGAAAATCAAGAGATCGAAGTGCTTGAACAGGATCAGAGAGGATTAGAAGAACGGGTTCAGGAAACAGAAACAGAAACAGAGACAATCGAAAGCCAAAAACAAAATATTCCTGAACAAGGCCAGATTAGCAACCAGGCAGAAGAATTCGATGCTAGCCCGGGAACTAGCCAGATAGGGGAAGTAGAAGAAGAAAGTGGAGAAGAATTGCCACAAGCTAAAGAGAACAAGAGAATAAGAGAAGAAGGTGAAGTTCAAGTACCAACTAAGAGACTAAAGAAAAGAAACAACCTTGAGCCTAGGTTCATAAAGAGACTAAGGCTAAGGATAAAGACGGTGGAAGAGAAACGTGCAGAAGCAAGGAGAAGTGCACGGATAGCAGAGCAAGAAGAAAACTCTTCCAAAAGAAGGAGTGAACGATTAAAAAGACAAAACAAGAAATACAAGTCTCCTGAATGGACACTCGTTTTGGAAGAACTTGAAGATCTTGATATAACTGACGTGAGCGACGGAGAGCCCGTCCCTGAGTACTCAGCTGAAGAAGAAGACGAACCACCGTGAATTTGCACAAAGTAAGCTAGTTGTGTAAAGCCAAAAAGAGGGGTCGAGAAACTCCTTCTGAGCCAAAATGTCTGATTCAACAGTGAATGGTAGACCTAGTTGCAGCCGTTTTAAGACGTGTTGCAAGGTGTGAATATGTAGTGTAGTAGTACTGATAGTCATCTGGATAGGACTAACAATTTTTATTCCCTTTGCTGTAAGTAAAGATACTAACATTGTCCCTACTGAAACTGTAAATACTGACAGTGAGGAGTTGACAACACAGAGTTTAGCAAGACATGAGAGAGCACTGAGACAAACAAAACGAGACTTAGAAGCATCAGATGAGGGAGGACTACATTATCATGGGATAAAGAACAGAACACACTTAAATGTTTTTGCAAACTTGTTGATACACTATGTAGAGACTATGGAAATTGAAGATTGCTATGTCTGCATGAAGCTACCTACTTCTGTGGCTGAAGGCGTGACATACCATCACCTGCCATTGACATATGGAATCTCCTGTAGCATTTTAGCTAGTTTATTTTACAAAAGAGGACCATTACAGTACTATTATTCTAATAATGACGTGATCTTTTCTGAACTTCCGATACGTGGGAACTTGAATCCTGTACATACCAAAAGTGACACCATAAGATATATGGGCGACTACTTTCTGACTATAGGTAACATTGACATAGCAGACGCACACAGAGATAACTTGACTTGTTCTTTGCGTGAGCAGGAAAAGATGTTCCTGAACATGGCAGAGAAAAGAAGAATTAAAATTCAAAAGAAGGCTAATGACGAAAGTCAGAAAAAGCCAAAGTGGGCAGAGAACATGGAAGGCACCTCATCTGGTGGAGCGGGTCCTGCTCTGTTGCTGGATTTTGAAAAGAAAGGCAAGCTATGTCTTCACCGCGAGAAGACTAGCTATTATAATAATGTTTTCATTGGTTCCAGTGAATGTGAACATAATTACAAGGTAATTGGAGGTTGGGGTTTCAAAAATGGGTCAGAGGCGGTGTTTCCTGGAATTTATTTTATTTGTGGGGACAAGGCTTATTTCAAATTGCCGGATCACTGGTATGGAAGCTGCTACTTTGGCATTGTCTTCCCGAAAATATACCATGTGAATGGAAAAGCTGGAAGCAATGAAGATACTAATGGCTTAGTGCGTAGTAAAAGAGAAAGTATAGGTGAAATTATGGGTAGTATTTTCAGTGCACTGATACCTGGAGTGGGAGTGGTTCTGAACACTCACAGAATTTGCAAATTGTCTACTATAGTGGATGTGCTGTCTACTGAAACAGCTCATGGATTTCTGCTGGTCAATACCGAAATGGTTGCGATCAGATCAATGGTTTTGCAGAATCGACTTGCTCTTGACACCTTATTAGCGAAAGAGGGCGGAGTCTGCCGGATGTTGAAGGCGCAACATTGTTGCACTTATATTCCGGATAAAAGTGTACAGATCAAAAGATATGTGAAAAACATTACTAATTTGGCAAAGGAACTCAAACCACTCGAGGTTGATAGTGCCTGGAAGAGACTGGTAGATGGTCTCTCAAATGTAGGTCATTGGCTTGCTAGCATAGGTAAAAGCTTATTGTTCAAAATACTGATGCCAATTGGTATTATAGGTCTTATTATACTTTTCATTTTCTTGTGCTGTAAATACCGCAAGCGCAACAAAAAGCACGAGGTAAATGCAAGAGGAGTAAAACGAAGTGTGGATGAGATTGAATTAGAGGAAGTGAATGATCAGATATACAAAAAGGTGAAGACTTCTCACCCTACTAGAACTGAGAGAGAAAAGTTAGAACGACTGCTGGAAGAAATAGAACTTTATAAAGTGTGAAAGAAAGTTGGCATCTGGTTCCATTTTTTGTGATGATAGTAAATATCATCAAAGAGGGGATTGATGAAGCAAAGCTTCGCATATTTGCGGCTTGCCGAAGTCAAGAACCTCGTTTATGTGTAATACGGTAACAAGTGTATGTTTTACTAACATTTATGTTTAGTTTGGATAAGGATCGTGAAGCTTGCACATGTGTTTTACTAAAATAATTTACTCGAGTCATCTAAAAATGGCCGCCGCTTGTATTTAGTTACTGCGCATGCGTCAGCCACACTCACGTGTCCTGACGCGTCTGCAGAAGTGGAGGGAAAGTTATGCGCATGCGTAATTCATAGCTGTGCTTATCATGTGGTACTGCTCGTGCCACTGCTCTTGTGACTGTATCAATGTGGCTAACATTTAAACGCAATAGTTTTATTTCTTGATGATGAGTTAAAAGTACAAATAGTGTGATGTGTTTCCATATTGACATTACTATGTATTAATTTGTTTTTTGCTTACTTTTCATGTACCGCGGGGAATGGGGTTTGTCTGTACCGAGAACCATTTTGGAGGTCCTTCTGCGCCTGCGCGACTTGCCGAGGCACAGCAGACCTTGACTGATGGAACATAGCCAGTTGGCAGCGATGGGCGAGATGCTCCTGAGAAAGTCACCTCTGCCCTGCGAGAACAGCGAATATGGCTCCTTATATGTTACAATGTAATTGTATTGCTGCTTGCCGTGTAGTCTCTCATGGGAACCACTATCCCACTAGGCGGTACCAAAATATGTTAATGTGGCATACAAATAGACTGTTATGATTGGTGTGTTACCCAAATCCTACCTTAGGACCAATCGACATTGAGGGATTCTGACCCTTTGCAACATTGGGGGGTGGTACGCTGTCCCCAAACTGTATATCTACCCTGGGTTCCCCTGGGGAGCCGTCCGACTTGTCTGGTTTAGCTGACCTGTCACTGACCCAACGCACTCAATAGGTGACTGAAGATACAGAGCGCTGCGGAGCACTCTGTCCGAATTTGACCATAGACTGAGGTTCTACTGAACCTTAAAGTGCTGACGAAGCACTTAGCTGGGAGTTCGCTGACCCAATCGGGGTCTTGATCGATAGCTGCAGAGCGGGTGGAGCGCAGGCGTTGCTTCCGAACTGTGGGTTCCGGTCCTGTCCTGAAGAGGTCCTGTCCTGAGGGTTTGCTGTCCTGTCCTGAGGGTCCTGTCCTGATTCCTATTCCGAGGGTATCCTGTTCTGTCCTGGGTGTCCATTCTGCACCTGCTGTCCTTTGAGGGGTATCCTTCCTTGAGGGTTTCCTGTCCTTAACTGACCCGTGGCCAGGGTTTGGTTTCCACACCTTTCTAGGTAAATATTGCTCTGAAAACTCTTAAAATTTTGCACCTTCTGAATTTCTAACTTTTGCTTTAATAAAGTTCATCATTGCATATGTTATATTTTCCATGCCTTTCCGCAACTATTGAAAGTCAATTACATATTTTCATAAGTTTGTTCCTATGTCTTCTCATTTGTTAGAAATTATATTTTGCATTGCAGTTTGTCATTTTCTGATATGGTCTAGAACTTCATTGCCTAGGCTGTTCAAAGGCCCCTTTACTTTAAGTGAAGCGTGTTACTCATTGTAGGCCCTCCTATAGTTACCCACACTTAGTCTGCCCATGTTTAGATAATACTGAATTGCATAGTATTCTTCTCGTTACATTTTATCAGTACTTTAATGATTACTCTGTCATTATTTCTTTATGCCTATATAATTTACGTTATCTTGGTTATTGATTGCCTTATTTACTGTACCTCATGCAAGAAAATAATGAACTTTAGATAAACATTTTAAAACTTCCAGTTGTCCGTGGTCATTTAAACAGTATTTGAATGTTGTTGGTTGGGTTTGTATTTTGTAGCCTTTCTTTACAGCTAGCTCCCTGATTCATTGTGGTCATTAGGTACCCGCATCGGTGGATGGTAAGTCGGGTGCACTGAAATAATAGTAGGGAACACACACACACAACTTGGTAGAGCTCGTGAAGTCACCTGATCGAGGTATATGGTGATTTTTGAAAAGTATATGGGCCCTGAAGCCGGAAACGGCGAAAACTATTGGTCGGGTGGCCTCGCGCGCTCTATCAGGGGCACCTTCCTGCACCTAAACAGTCATTATTTGTTATGCAGGCACCCTCGCACTATGGTGCAAGAGTGCCTGTGTTAGCTCTAGTCAGCTCATTTTTGTTCCAGTGCAGAGGAAAACACAGGGGTGCATCATATTGTACTAAATACAGTGCATCCCTGCATTTTGCAAAGGTCGGAGCTCGGTGGTGCAAATTTGGGGCAGGTCCATGCTCTGATATTTTCTAATAAAAATATTCCCCAGTTCGCTATCTCTGCCCTAAACATGACAGAACATTTTAAAACATCAGTTGACACATTTTACGTTCTATTAAGTCCAGGGTACAATTGCAGAAACACTGTACAAGTGGCTTAAAATAGAATGCCCCTGCAGGATGGCCTTGCACCACACAGCAGAAAGAATTTAAAACGAGGAAATAGGCTCTGTGCAACTTCAGGCCAAGCTCCAGCATTCCAATATCATATCAAAACGATTTTGAGATATTTCAGCTTACCATTAATGTTACATAAGTCTAGATTAACATGTGCATTGAAGCTCACAAGGCTCAGTTGCATACTGGTTAGAAGTTGAAGATGAAGCATTTGCTATGTGGCACATTTCTGCAGTATGCAGTGTCCAAGACTAAAGTTTACTGTAGAAATGTCACAAAAATTATTTCGAGAAATGTTTTTACCTTTTTACTCGGGACTCAAAGCCTATAAATCAGTTCTGCCATGCAGTCACTTCATGTACTGTCTGTAATTGGATTTTCCTCAGGTCACAGCTCTGGTCAAATAACGGTGAGGTACAATTGATTTTATGCCTTTAGGACAATAGCCCTTTTGAAGCAGCAACCCTGCTGTGGTCTCAGCAGCAGCTGGAGAAAGAATTATAATTGCAGGTGATCTTATTCACAGAGAGTACCACCCTGTACTTATCAAGATTTTTTTGGAAGGAAGAAGACGTTGAGACGATTGCCACATATTTAAAAAAGGATTATGGTTTTAGATTTTTCATTCACATGACAAAGACAAAGCCCAGTGTAGCTAGACCTTTTAATTATCAGTTCCAAAGACTCACTGGCTTCTCTGATCTATGTGGTGCAATCAGGAATTGGACTGACTTTCCCCTGATGGGAGCTGCTAGTATCTCATTTTATTAGGCAAGACCATGAGTAGCCTTCAGCAGGTTTGACAGCCAAGTTATCTTTTCATTAGTCTGTGAAATTCTGAAAATAGTGAATTACCAGATAGCTTTGGCCATACAAATCACTAATAAGAGGGGGAACAGGGTGGGAACATTACAAGAATAGATTCATGATTTATGCCAATGACACCTCATTTGTTCCCATAAGCTGGAACTGCTGTTACTGGGATTCTTCTGGGAAGCAGAACTGTTTCTTGGGAGAACAGGACGTCCGAATGTAGAGACTCAGGGGTATATTCACTGTAAGCAGTTTATCTGCGCTGCGTCATTTGAAAAATGCAGGGATGCACCATATTTACAGGAATACTGAGCACCCCTGTGTTTTCCCTTTCAGAAAAAAAGCTGCCTAGCACCAACAAAGGCACCTTTGCGCCACGGTGCAGAGTGTCTGCGTTACAGGAATGATAGTTTATGTGCAGGAAGGGACACCTTTGTGCACATAAACAATCTTTAAAGGTGATCTACTCCTTCCATGTGTGCTACCCCTACAGATACCTTCATAAAAGAGTACAATATTTACAAAGTGGCATTAAACCACGCAAAGTGGCTTAACGTTGCTTTGAAGATTTGGAGCAGGACATTGCGCCACAGGATCATCCCACAAAGTGACACTCTGGTGGCGCAATGTCATTGTAAATATGCCCCGTGTTTCTGTACCATGTCAGTACATGTAGGCCCACATTAGACTAGCTCACAGTGACTCACCTGAACTCCTAACCTTTCCAGAGTAACAGGTGATTTGAACAAACCTAGAACATGAACGTTTAGTCTCCAAGGAAACCATAGAAACAGATCATCACCTTTCATTTCTCACTTATGCATGTCCATAGTAAACAAAAGAAAGACACAAAGGACGTTTCCAATATATTTATTGAATCTATTGTAGTCTATTTTGAAGCATGTGTGCTGTGATTAGTAAACAAATTCAACAAAGCAAAGTATCAACATTACTAGCAGACTGCAAACAATGAAGAACCCAACCATTGCAACTAATATAGCTATCTAGGCCTACCCTCACTATTTGAACAAAGGGATATATTAGTGATCTCTGGGATCAGCATTGGACCCCGTACTTAGCATATGTAGTTATATGGTTCGTATCATATGTGTAAACTCTGTTTACGCAAGGCTTCTGCCTGTGTTCCAGGACCGGTCCCTTTGGGGGGCTAGAAACAGTTTATATGATAAGAACTACTGTGTTGGAAAACTGCAGCTGTGCATATGACAAAACATTCTAGGAGATGTTTCTGACCAGGCACATGTAAATAGTACACCATGTTGTTTGACCTTGTACAAAATGTTCAACCTGAATTCCAAGAAGAATCACTGAATAACAAATAATATGTGCAGCGTATTTCTCGAATATAATCATGTCACATATCATGTCACAAAAACAAATGCATTATATGCAGCTGTGCAAAGCAGAGGCAGCCTAAAACAACTAAGGGAGAACCAAATTGGGCCCAAAATGGAAATCACTACACTGCTACCACCTGGAAAACAGAATGCTACTTGGATGTGGTAAAGGCAAATATAAATAAATCTACTGAATTAGTAACCCCTCTATTTGAAGTATGACTGAGAATTTGATCTCTACATTTATTTCAACGCAAGCTCCAAATAATTGTTATAAAGGGTCAGGGAAGAGGGTGTTTTCAAATAAACCAATGGAAAATGGGCAAGAGGTGATCTTGGAAAAAGAATCAGCAACCTGTTGGGGCAATGTTGTGTGATTACCTAGTACACCAGTTCCAAGTCAAGCAATGCCAAACTCCTCATTTCCTCCAACTAAATGACAACCATACAAAAAGATCTATGCTGGACAACCGTAGACACAGGGAAGTAGGAGTGAGAGAGGAAATTTGGCACCGGAAAACTGCACATTATCTGTTCTTACAAGTGGTCTCAACCAGCTTTGCTGAAAAATTTATATCTCAAACAAGAAATAACTCTTTGAATAGTTCATCTTTTAAGTTTCAGTTCAAGAGCTCCAATAAGATATATATATATATATATATATATAGCGTGTGACAAACTATGACTCGTTGGTGGGATATCATTGTGAGTCACACACCGCAAATAGAATGCTTCAGAGTGTGTTTCAAGGTTAGATCCTTCAAATCCATACAGAGCTTTTCCAAATCCAAAATGTCATGTTTCCTCTGTAACCTAAATGTAATGTATCTGACATTGAAGAGCCTAGCATGGCTACTTTTGCCTTGCCTTCCTGAAATATGTTCACTAATATTGCAGAATAAATGTAGAAGGGTCTATAATTTGGTCATTTTATCTCTTTTGTTTCCAAACTTCAGTTTGCCTTATATATCTAAATTTATTTTTATGAATTTCTTTTAGAAAAGTCAGTTGCTTGAGTCCAAGCAACCAATGATAAATACAAGCTTTAGATTTTAACTTAGTTTTACATAATAAGCGCTGGATTGTTTAACTTTGTGGTGGAATTCAACCCTACATGGAAATCAACCCTACTTTTTCAGTGTTAGACCTATCATCCTTGGTCTGGTTTTCGCCCATACCTTTTACACTCACTCTTCCTGTTATGCTGAATTTGTTCTTGTTGGCATTGGATCACTTTACCACTGTTAACCAGGGCTTAATTGTTTGTGCTCTCTTGCATCCCATCCTAGTAAAGTGGTACTATGGGTACCCAGGTCCTGCAAATGTAATGCTAGTAATGGGCCTGAAGCAATGATTGGGCTACCCACTTAAGTGGACTGTTAAAACCTTTGCCGGGACTGCCATTGCAGCCAGTGTATGCAGTTCTAAACTGCCTTTTCGGCCTGACAAAATGAACCTTTCTCCAGGCCTAAACCTTCCTTTTATTGCATATAAGTCATCGGTAGAGTAGGCCCTAAACATTCAATGTGGTAGGGTGCATTGTATTTAAAGAAGTGGACATATACTTCTTTGTTTTATATGTCCTAGTAGTGAAAAACTCTCAAATAAATTGTTCACTATTCCAATAGGATAACATTGACTTATTACATTTAATAAGTAATAACATTTACATGGGGGCAGGTAGGAATGTCATGTTTGATGTCCAAGGAATTATAACTTAAAAACCTCTTTATTGGTAAAGTCGGATTTCAACTCTCAATTCAGAAAATGCCACTTTTAGAAATTTGGCATTTTCTTGCCCTAACCATTTGGTAACTACAGCCTGTTCCTGGGTCACATAACTAGGTGTAGTTGGCAGTCGGCGTGTGTGTATTCCTCCCATACAAAATCACAATGGGGGGGTTGGGTGTTGGCAGGATGGGCCATCCTGGCTTGATGGGGTAGAACTATCACCTACCACAATAGCACTTCAAAAACACTGACCCAGCTCACAAAGGACTTCACCCTAGCATGTTGTGCCCCTAGAGAAAGTAAGACCAAGGCAGGGTGTTTCAGACATTTCAGCAAGGGAAAAACTCCAGAAGCCTCTCCCAATTTAAAGGGGACATCACATATAAAACTAGGGCCCTCAGACCCACTTTTCAGTACTCTCTTTCACCTGTGGATACTATAATTAAGGAACTCCTGCTGACCTACTGCCTTGCTGCTTGAGGCCTACCTTGCTTGTTGAGAAGCTAGACTGGACCTGCTCCTTTCATCCGAGGCTGAGTGACTCAAAGGGTCAGCTGGTTGACTCCTTGTTCTGAGCTACAGGGACATAACAAACTCCAGAGGCCTCCCTGGATCTGCCCAGCTGACCTGCTGCTAGGAACTGCAACTGGGCCTGCTGCTGGAACTGCCTGAGCCCCGCTGGGTTTTGCAAGAGTAAATTCCCTGATCGCCAAGAGGTCCCTCCACAGGTGCTTGACCCGTGGCTGGCATCAGAGTATACTCCTCTGACTTAAAAAGGAGAAATGCTGAGGTTTTAGGCTGTTTGCGACCACAAACGGGCATGGCGTATATCAAGATATTGCTGCCTATGCCGCACGTCAATACATAGCTCTGGCGAACCGACTCTTCGTGATACAGTGACCCCCAGCAATGACAAACAATTTGAGATCGCACACAGCATTGACAGCCCATGGTGACCACAAATTCCAAGGTCCAGCAACGACTGTCCACCACACCCAACAGGATATTCATGCTACATTGATGACCATCCCAAACACCTGGCCTGCTCTTTGCACTACAGCAGTAACCATCAGTGACTTTAAAAGGTAATGTTTTCAGCTGAACTTACCTGGTCCCTGAATCCAGCCCTTGATCCATCGCAGTTGGCCTGAGCTTGTGAATTGTATGCAGTCTTGTATGACCAGAAAACCGCAGGTAGCGCTTTGTGCTTTCAGGTGCTATATTTACCTGAAAACTTTCAAATTGCATACCTCCAGGTCTACTGATTCGATTTTTGTCATTTTAGTGTCAAACAATTTAGTACATTTTACTCTAGTTGTCTAAATTGGTATGGGATTTGTCTTGCACTGTGTTTTCACTTTATTATTGTTTGTGTGCTGCATAACTACTTTACACATTGCCTCTAAGTTAAGTCTGACTGCTTTTGTGGCAAGCTACCCGAGGATTAAGCACAGATAATTTAGTGACGTTTTGTGGTTCACCTGACAAGAAATGTGTCTGTTACTCTACTCAAACAATAACTGAACTTCTCACATGCAGTTTTACAATCCAGTTCCAAATATTTGGTTAACTCTTGACTTCTGCCTCTAAACTATCTACCACCTTGAAGCAGAAAATAAAGACCTCTTGGTATTCGAAAAATGTATGGACAAATCTGACTACCACTCATCCAGCCCAAAACCAAGAGTATATTGTATGGAGGTCCTGACCCTGGTGATATTCCCTAAACATAACTGGAATGCTTGGTAGATGTGGTAGAGGGAGAGGTTTATCACTCGAAACAAAACTGCAAGGTGGTGAGATGTTACTGCATGCAATTCCCTTTATTTTGTCTTTTTGAGGATATTATTGCCGGAAAGATTAGCTTTATGTCCTTTTTATTCAGGTGGGCAGCATTGCATGAAGGTGGATATAACTGATTAAAAATTAGTCAGCTGTACACTACAAAAAAATTGTATGGCATATTTAGAATGCAGTTGTGCCGCCCTCACGTCACACAATCAGATGCAAGGGCGACGCCACTACTAAGTAAGATTTATGAAGCTACATAATGCTTCCTTTCTTGTCTCTGCATGGCTTGATCTAGAATAATGAAACGTAGCTCAACTTGCTGCATTGGATTAATCTGCCCCAGGGAGGCATTCCATGGATGGAGCGTGGGTGTTCTCTTGCATCCATCCATTGATTTTAGCGCAGGCTCTGATTTACCATGAGTTGTAGACCAGGGAATGCATCAAAATGCTATGCATCCCTGGGTGATGTGTAACGAGGAGAAATATCTTTATTTCTCCTTGGTTTTTCCGCTTTCTATTCGTGCTGCATCCTGCAGCACACATAGAAAGAGAAAAATGCCTCAAAGTATTGTTTTTGTGCAGGAAGGTGTCTCTTTCAGAACAAAAGCAATCCTGCTTATAGTGCAGATAATAACAATGATTCCAGTTTGTAAAGCTCAAACATTTCCCTCCTTACGAATTTCAAGGTGCTGGGGGCCGTCGGGAGATTAAGTGAGCAATCGCTAAGAGTCACATGATACTGAGCTGACACTGCAGATTGAACCATGAGCCCCGCGCCACGGGGTCAACCACTCTGCCTGCTGCGCCACACCTCTCCCATAGTGCAAGGGTGCCTGCATTGGTGCTAGGCAGCTAAAAGGCACAAACGCAAGGAAAGAACAGGAATGCACCGTATGATGTTAAATATGGTGCATTCCTGCCCTTTCACTTTCATTACAGCATAGCCAGGTTACCTGGGGCTCTGCGTGAAATAATGGTAAATATGCACCACAGAATTTTGATTTGATGCTTTTTGCTTGATATCTACACAGGTGATTCACAGTAGGTACCTGAAAAGAACCTCTTCAGAGAATCAGTCCACATGTCAGTATGCATTCTTCCCATAACAACTGCCTGTGAGTATCGCAGAGGTCTAATAATAACCAAGTGCTTCACCTAGCTCACATAATGCGGCTTCACTTGGAGACATGCTGCTGACATGTTTAAAATCATTCCCTGTCCATTGAAAAAGGCTTAATATGTACATGAAAATGGTTTTTGTCCCAGCTACTTCGTATTTATGAAAGGAATGAATCCCTGAAATCCTTCCTTTCGTTTTTTAACATTATATTTATATAGTATTCATTTTGTGCAGTTCATAACAGTTTTGACTATGCTTCAAAAGAGTACCCTTAATATTCTACCCAATTGACAATGCTACCTATTTTAAAATATGTCGTAAATAATTACATTTGAATGTAGTTGATTATAAGGTATACAATGCAAAATTTCTATAGATGATGAATTAAAATTTTTGATGTGTGTTTTATTATTTCCATTTACATAAATCACAATAAAAATAATTTTGAAGTAAGGGCACGCTCATGAAGGAAGATGAAACAACTGACAAGAGCTGTGGGAAAAGGGAAAAAGAAAAATTGAATGTCCAACGGCAACTCATTTTCATGTCTCACTGCTCATATGAACATAAATCTATACATTTTAAATATGAGATCAGTTGGAAATAGCTTCTGCGACTCTAAAAATCAACCTGCTTGTACGTAAAGGGAAGATTTTACAAACATATATCCACAAAATGTTACTATTTTAAAATTAGGACAGTGTTTCTCGCATTAATTACGTTCAGCATTTTACGAATATATTACATTATAAATGACTAAACATCTAAAACTTTCCTCACATAATTCGAACCAGCTGGGTTCATATCTGCTTTAATATCTAATGTTCTTATGCCTGCTGTACTAAAAAGGCTTTGAATGGAGCATTTCTTCTTCTGCAATGGGGTCATCAAAACCGACTGTTAGCACACTAGTTGTTGTTAGTCATCTGTGAGGAAACCAGTAGATCACTAGGGAATAAACTGACAAACGGATGCTGCTGAAAGGCCATGTTTCAATCAGCCTTCCAAACATATTTCTGACATGGAAGATATTTCAGAAATTGTGTTATAATTTTTCTCTTGCTTTGTCCCACATTTTTTCATGAACATAAAATGCTAATGGTCTGGTTGTTTGTCAGAACTCTGTGGATATACAGGTTTTACTCATCATTTCAGAGTTTTTCCGCTCTTGCCTGGGGGAAAATGTGTGAATTAACCTTTGAACTTATTTTATTTGTGAGGCAGATGAATAGAAGTAAAACGTGCTTGACAGCGGCAGTTCTTAATTTGAGCCGGTGCTTTCCAGTGCTGAGCACCGGCTCTTCATTGGTTTCTGGTGCTGGGCATCGGCACCTAATCGTCAACATCACACTTAGGGCAGTCTGCCACAAGGTGGCGCTGCTCATGTAATTTTGAGATGAGCAGTATAACAGTTGTTTAGAAAAACAATATACATAAAAAAATGGTAATACCTGCCTCCTTAGCCATTCCTTTAGCTTTGGGGAACTGGAATGATCTGAACTGTCCAATTTACATGTGAGAGAGATGGTTAGTAGTTGTTTTGGCAGCGATGACAGGGGCAATGGGTGGTGCAAGCTGCAGTGGCCTCCTGGTCAGAGCCCTGGCACTAAGGGGCACATTATCAAGGACGGCGTTAACATTTTTGCCAGTTTAGCAACAGAAAACTATTATATATTGATTACGGTGACACGCCTAGGGACATGTGTATGAAAAGCCCATGCATATAGTTTCAAGTCAGGAGCAGCCAAGCCCCCCTTGTCCCTTCGCCTCCTAAGTTTTTTCCAGGCTATTCTCGGCAGGTGGTTATTCCAAATAAAAGATGTGATGTCTGACTGAAATTTAGCTAAACAAGATTGGTCAAAATATAGGGGAATGGTATTAAATAAAAAAGAGATTTTGGGTAGAATCGACATTTTAATTAAATTAATCCTCCCAATTAAAGAAAGTGGGAGGTGGGACCATAATTGCAAAAGCTTACGACACTCTTTTACCACAGCTAAAAGGTTGACTAGGGCAAGTTTATTAATATCTTTCACGATATTCAAGCCCAAATACCGCATCGAAGAGCCTGCTTGTACCTCCGTAACGCTCTCCTCGTCATTCCAAACAAGCATCTCGGTCTTTGCAGCGTTGATCTCATATCCAGATACTTGACCGAATGCACGGGCAATCTTTAGAATCGCGGGGAGTGCGGTTCCAACCTCTGAGGTGAAAATAAGCACATCATCGGCATATAGGGCTACTTTTCTCTCCCACCCTCTATATGAAAAAGGTTTAATCGTAACCTCATCCCTCAGTTGTTGCGCAAAGAGTTCGATGTAAAAATCAAATAGTAGGGGGGAGAGCGGGCAGCCCTGCCGTGTCCCCCTTGAGATGGTAAAAGGGTCCGACAGATCTCCATTTACTAACAAGCGCGCAGTTGGATTACGGTATAGCAGGCCAACGGCCCGGCGGAACCTTGCTCCCACGCCAAACTTGGCCAAGGCCTCCGACAGGTATACCCAATTGACCCTGTCGAAGGCCTTGGTTGCATCCAACGTAAGAGCGGCCAACGGAAGGTTCTCAGCCGATACCATATCCATGGCTCCTATCAGGTCTTAAGTTAGTTCGTATAATTGTCGTCCTTTCACAAAACCTTTTTGGTCAGGATGGAGGACCAAGGGTGCAATCAAGGCCAGCCTAGATGCCAGGACTGTGGTAAAGATCTTGTAGTCCACATTTAAAATTGAAATTGGCCTATAAGATCCACAAGCGTCCCTTAGTTTGCCTGGTTTCAGAATGAGGGTAATAGAAGCATTATCCCAAGATGCGGGGGGGAGCTGACCTTCAAGTAGGATTTGATTAAATAAGGTAGTAAGAAAGGGAACTATTTCTTTTTCCAGAGCTCTATAAATTTCAGCCGGCAACCCATCAGGTCCGGCCGCCTTCCCTTTCTTATTTTTATTAATGGCGGACCTTACCTCTTCCTCAGTAATAATACTGTCCAACAATTGAGACTGCTCAGGAGAAAGAGAAGGTAGATCAATATCTCGCAGCCATCCCTGAATAGACTCTGGTAAGATCTCATTATCCTCCTTATAGATCTCTTGGAAAAACTCTCTGAAGGCCCTCCTAATATCCTCATCTGATGAAAAGGTGTTGTTGTCTACCGTGATTGCCGCTATGTTGTTACGGACCTGATCTATCTTGGTCTTCCACGCCAATAATTTCCCCGCACCCTCACTGTATTCCAAATGGGCTAACTTACTAGCCTCCCATCTCTGTTGGACTCTGAGATTTAATACCGAGCCCAGACTACCTTTCAGGACCAACAGTTGGTTCTGGAGAAGATTTAGAACAGATTCAGAAGTTGCAAAATTAGTGTCTATGTCCATTTGGGTTTGGGCTATATTTGCTTCAATAGAGGTGATTTCCTCCCTATGCTGCTTCCTTCGATAGGAAACTTTCCCCGTAATAAGTCCTCTCAAGAAGGCCTTGAACGAGTCCCAAATGATCCTCGGAGTCGCTGAGCCACTATTAGATATCATAAAATTGTGGGCCTCAAACTTGAGATCGGCTATGTCCTCTGAAAGGGAGAGAAGAGAACGGTCAAAAGACCATGTGCTGGAAGACCGTTTAATGGGCCAAACCATTACCATTACTACTGCCGAATGATCCGATAGATGCTGAGGAAGATAAATAATAGTACTGACAGAGTCTACCAGTCTCAGGGTGATTAAGATAAAATCTATCCTGGACTGGTGACGGTACTTATAGTTCCGGAAGGAGACACCTTGTTGTTGCCCAGACCTCTCTCTCCTGATGTCAACGAAACCGTATTGCTTCAGTGCGCTCTGTAAAAAGGACCTAGTCTTAGAAAAAACTAGGGAGCGGCTATTAGCGGATTTATCCAACTGGGGATCCAATACAACATTGAAATCTCCGGCAAAGATAGTAGGTTCAGGAAAGGAGAGCAAGTGAGAAAATATAGACTTGAAGGGTCATCCTGGTTTGGTCCATATTAACCCAGGACTGTGATTTGTGACCCAGCTATGACCATCGATGCGATGGCCCATCTGCCACATGGGTCCACCGCCTGTGATAACAGCCTAGCCTTGGCCCTTTTTTTGAAAATAACCGGGACTCCTCTCGTATTCGTTGTTAGTGTCGTAGATACTGCAAAATCTATCCAGCTATTTTTCTTATTGAGGGCAAACATTTCGGTCTGAGTTAAATGGTTCTCCTGAAGTATAATGACCTGTGTATCCAGGTCCTGCAAATATTGCATGATTCTATTGGCTCTGGGCTTGGTACGAAGGCCATTAACATTCCAGGAGATGCATTTTAGACTACCCATAACAAACTAATGAAACTAAGAATGCCAATTGCAACCTTAGGTCGTTAAACAATTTCTGCTTGATTCCATCCCCTTTAAACCTTCTTTCACTAATGAGGACATTTTTACTTTTTTGCCACCACCCAACCCCAAACCGTACCCTGTGCCCCCCCCCCCACCCACCACCCACCCCTTGAAAAACCCTTGTAATATCTAACTGGAACATATTCCAGTAGATAGTACCCCTCCTCAAGCTCCCGCCAAGATGCACCCGCCACAACTCCGAGAGATAGGGAAAAAAGAACAACAACCCTCAGTGAAGATGGATACATAACTAAATAGCTAAGGAGGAGGATGAAAAAACGAGAAAGGAGGAAGTAGCAATAGTATACAGAATCAGAATAGGGAATTGCTGAGGTAAAGTTGACAAGAAAGAGATTCAACAATTTGAGTTTCGAAAAACACATTACAAACCCTATTTGCTCTCTTTTCCCAGCTTCATCAAGAGCTCATCGGCTGCCTGCACCGATCTGATGTTAAACATCTTATTATTATACATAATTTTTAAAGCAGCCGGGAACATAATTTGGGCTGTTGCACCCAACTTCCTAAAAGCCTCTAATCGCCTCCCAAATTCCCATTGTTTTTCCAAAGTAACTCTACAAAGATCAGATCTGATTGTGAAAGTAAACCCCTTCCCAGCCAGAGATTTCTGCTTCAATGCCATATTGAGAATCTGCTCCTTCAACACATAAGTGTGAAAGTTAACAAGGATTTTACGCGGCTTAGACCTCTGAGGGTTCCGCCTAACGGGATCCCTATGTACTCTCTGGATATCAGTGGCTAGCTCTTCAGTTGACTACTCTAATCCTAGAGATTCCTTTAGGAGAGTAGTGATAAACTGTTTGATATCTGAGCCCTCTGACCCTTCTGGGACATTTAGGATGCGATTATTCCCCCGCCTGGCGTTATTTTCCAACATCTCCATCCCTTCACTGAATGCCTGGTCTTCCTTGGTAAGTTTCTCTATATCGACCTTCGCCTGATCCAAGTGAGTCGAAAGTACTGCTACCGTCTCTTCCAGAACACCTGTTCTCATAGTGAGCCCGTCGATCTTATGGTCCAATGTTTCACAGTAATTTCTTTTCTCAGCCTGGTTTGCGGAGGATTCAGTAAAACCTTTCTGTATCTCCATTGTGAGGGTAGAAATTATTCCCAGTAGGGAAGCTGCACACACGATTAGTTGCATTCATTACATAAATATAATTTTTAAATTAGCTGATTTTTGTCACAGTGCACTATGGGAAATGTAGTTGTTAGGCAATAAGGGTGGGGCACTAGAGGAGGGGTGTGAACCAGGTCGTTAATTAGGTACGAGTCACGAAGGAGGAGTCCTGCCACGTGAGTGTGTGTTTAAATTGGTGGTGTGGTAATACGCACGTAAAACATTTCCGCTGGAAAAGCGAGTAGAGAATGAACATGCTTCTGATTAAAGACAGGTATGTAGAATGGTGCAGAGTCTGGTTTTACTGTCGTAGTGTTGATGGTGTAGTGGGGAGGCAGTGTGGATGAGGATGGGAGAGAGTGGAGGGGTAGGGAAAGTGGAGAGAGATAGAGTTGTGCACAGAGTGAGGTTAAGAGAGATGAAGAGCTGCGAGTGAGTGGTTAGAACATTGAAGTGGGGAGGGTTATGAAGTGATGTGGAGCAGTGAAGATGGGGGAATGAGTGTTGAGATATCGGAGTAAAGTGATATGGCTAAGATGTGACAAGGCAAGAATGGTGTGGGTGCATAGTCTCGCAAGGTGAATGATTTTTATTAATGTTGTGTGAAAGGGAAGGTTAACTCGATAGTAAAAGCAAGAAATGTTTCAATAGAGAGGAAGAGGATTGAGGTTTGGGGGCCCAGGTGCTCGTTAAAGGAAACTAACATGGTGAAAAGAGAGCTTGCATATATTAAAAATGCTGAGACCACCTATGAGTCAAAAGTGACGGTTGCAGAATGGTGTTTGATACAGAGGAGAGGAACACATATTTAGAAGCGTTGGTTTCAAAAGGATTTGAAGTGCAGTACATTTGTGTTTTGGATTGTTATATTGTTTTGATTATGTAGTGCTGTATCTCACTATAATACGTGTTTTATTGATATTTCCAGTTACCCCTGACGAAGGGCTGAAATTGCCCGAAACGCATTGGGTTAATAAAATACTGCCATGGTGAAGTTATGCATCTGTACTTGTTCTTGGAAAAAGGTCCGGATGGACGAACCTGAACAGAAAACTTGGTAAATTGGCATGATGTCTGACGTGTGGTACCAAACAGAAGGATTTTAAGAAAGAGAAAAAAAACATGAAAATTATGAAAATGAGGACACAAATTATCTACATAAGATGAATTGGGCAAGTAGCATTTTGCTGTGCCATTGGTTTTGGGGCTGAGTGCTGCCCCAGCAGATAATTATTTAATGGTTAAAAGTGGTCACTCATTGGAGATCCAAATCAGCTGTGTGGCTTATCCACAGTATCATAACATTATTTTTTAACCTGGTTACGTATGAGGTTTGCATGAAATACTATGCTAAAGGCAGATATGGATGTTTAGGGAGCGCTTATCTGCACGAAGCTTGGTTATTACCATTTACATATCTGAGGAAGGGAAAAGAAGTCTATGTGAATGGCGAGGATTGCACAGTAGTAACAGATCACTCCTTAATTTGTAGACACATAGAATTGCATGGCTATTGTATACAAGATGCGCCTAATTTGAACTGAGTTTTGAAAGGTAGTCCGACACCTGCTATCATAACAACGTTCAGTTTACTGGAAACTGGAGTTATTTACTTTGAAATAATGGAGATTGTTGTGCAATGTTAGCAGGCATCGCTTACATGATTATGGTAACTGAGCGTGTGGTTCGATTAAAAAACAAGTTGTGTTAACTCCTCTGTATGGGAAGCTGGATGTTTCCATCTGGCGGTCGATTTCGACCTTGAAAGTAGAGTCAACCAAATGAGTCGTATAAGAGCGCTATTGTCTCAAAAAGAGGTTGCTCTTATATCTGGTACAGAAACATTTGTCCTTCATGTAGCAAACACCCGCACAGAAGTGCATGATTTATTAAATACAGACGTGCTCTTGAATTTTGGGGAATTAATTTAGAGTATCTTTAATGTGTCCTTGACTACGGGGTTACCTTACTTTTTTAAAGTTAGAAGCAGTGGCCTTGTGACTTCTGTAGAAAGTATATTTGGTGTCTTTTGGGGATTTTTTCATTCGATTTTTTCCAGCATCTTTGGTGGATTGCGCTTAATACTCGCATTAGTTGCCGGTGTGCTTTTATTAATTTGTTTACATAAATATGGATGCACATCCTGCAGCAGACGACAATATGTCCCGGCTGTTGATGGTTTGCAACCGAAAGATTAGTTATTACGGAACGCTGCCTTTGGCTACATTGAGTGCAGCTTATGGATTATCGTTTCGATTTTCCTTTTTGGCATGCATCAACCTGTGTTCCATTGCCTGAGCTGCGATTTCGACTGGGCCCTGGATTTGTGTCTCTGCAGTACGGTGTCTCCCAACGCGACACATTGAATAATGGGACGTTGGAATGTTTTGCAGCGGCGCTTGAGTTCTTGGCACGCAGTTACATTGAAGATGACCCGAGTTTTCCTCCGATGGTGATAGAGTCTCCGGTCGTTGAGGAACATGTATGTTCATTCCCACTATTGAATTGGATGGCTGAAATGTTTTCAGATGAGAACAATGACTTCCTGTTGGAGGCTGTTGCTACATACTGTGCTTACACGCTGTTGGATTAAGACTCTTTGATTTTTCTACGTATTCTTTATTATTTAGCTACTGCTTTCTATCAAAGAGCGAATAACTTTTTTTGGAAATGTGAACTTGACTCTGCTTTTTAGGCTTGGACTCTGCGTTCCTAATTCGCCCACGTTTATATCACGTGCTTTGATCAAGA
Source organism: Lissotriton helveticus (assembly GCF_964261635.1). Taxonomy (NCBI): domain Eukaryota; kingdom Metazoa; phylum Chordata; class Amphibia; order Caudata; family Salamandridae; genus Lissotriton; species Lissotriton helveticus. The sequence goes on along the minus strand of NC_136061.1, from coordinate 1,696,651,757 downwards.
AAGGGTGCCATGGGGCTGAGCTTTGCAGTCACACCCTGTTAAGTTAGCATGGGTTTATTAGAAGCTTACACGCTATTTTTGTTTTCCTGCTCTGCTTTGCACACAACACGTACTTGTGATATTGTTTAGAGAAGGCTAAGTATTTTGCTTTATATGAGAATAATTTGGTATGCTAGATTTGTAAACTGCCTCGCTAGTTTTGTGTGTATAGTGAGAGCATGGAACATCAAGGTTATCTTGAATACTGTGTCTGTTATTAAGAATGATCCTCGCACGTTCGAGCCATAATACATATGCAGCTGTGGCCACCTCTGATACTTGCGCGTTTCATAATGCATTGTGGAGGCAAAGTTACACACAGTTGGAGAACATTTGTATCTTGTCAGTTTGTGGAGCACTGAATGTGATCCACTACTGCTGAGTACCACAGGTATCGGTCTGCACATGTAATCCTATGAGACTTTCTGTAGTTATAAATTAATCTGCTAGGTAGGGAGGGTGAAATGTAGGTATATTTTAAATTTGTTTACCTTTAACATTATAGAATGCTTTTTCCGTTTGTATTTCATAGAATAGTAACAATGCTGACAACCTTGCTTCTGATAATATGTTTGGTTGTATTTTCTATGGTACTGTGGCGTTAGAAATAAACATTTCAAAGTTGCATGTGTCTTTATTTACATCTTGTTTTGGACTGGTGTAAGACTATATTGAAAGAGTGTTCTTGTTATCCACTTTACTTCATGTAATCTAAGTCGCATGTTCTGGGTTGACTAGTCATTGGTGTTTTTTGCTCTAGGGCGAAGAACCTCTGCAACTCCCTCGCCTCCTACTTCCACAACAAGATCGCGGACATTCACAACAGCTTCGGCGCTCAACCGACGCACGCCACGACCGAACCACCTCCCACCACCACCATCCGCACCTGGACTCCGATCAGCACCGAAGACACCATCCACATGATGAACTCCATCCACAACCGACCCCTGCCCTCACCACGTCTTCAACAAGGCCGACGCTGTCATCGCACCCCACCTGCGGGACATCATCAACACCTCCTTCGACACCGCCACCTTCCCAGAGAGCTGGAAGCACGCCGAACTCAGAGCCCTGCTAAATAAACCTACAGCGGACCCCACCGAACTCAAGAATTACCGCCCCATCTCGCTCCTCCCGTTCCCAGCCAAAGTCATCGAGAAGACCGTCAACAAACAGCTGGCCGCCTTCCTCGAGACGAATGGATCCCTCGACCCCTCACAGTCTGGCTTCCGAGCCAACCACAGCACCGAGACCGCCCTCATCGCTACCACCGATGACATCCGAGCCCTGATGGACAACGGAGAAACAGCGGCCCTCATCCTCCTAGACCTCTCCGCTGCATTCGACACTGTCTGCCACCGCACCCTAGTGCAGCGCCTCAGCAACGTCGGAATCCAGGAGAAGGCTCTGGAATGGATCATCTCCTTCCTCGACGGAAGAACACAGAGAGTCCGCCTACCACCATGCAAGTCAGAGGCCACCGAAGTCATCTGCGGCGTCCCTCAAGGATCCTCGCTGAGCCCCACCCTCTTCAACGTCTACATGAGCCCCCTCGCAGCCATCGCACGCCAACACAACCTTAACATCATCTCCTACGCTGACGACACCCAGCTGATCCTCTCCCTGACCAACGACCCCGCCGCCGCCAGAGCCAACCTTCACGAAGGGATGAAAGACGTAGCCGAGTGGATGACGACCAGCCGCCTGAAACTGAACTCAGACAAGACAGAGGTCCTCATCCTGGGTTCCTCGCCCTCCGCCTGGGACGACTCCTTGTGGCCCCCCGCCCTGGGCACCGCACCCCAACCGACAGACCACGCACGCAACCTGGGCTTCATCTTGGACTTCTCCCTCACCATGACCAGACAAGTCAACGCCGTCTCCTCGTCATGCTTCAACATCCTGCGCATGCTACGGAAGATCTTCCGGTGGATCCCCACCGAGACCAGGAAGACGGTCACCCAGGCCCTCGTCACCAGCCGACTGGACTACGGCAACGCCCTCTACGCCGGAACCACCGCGAAGCTCCAGAAGAGACTCCAGCGGATCCAGAACGCCTCAGCCAGACTCATCCTCGACATCCCACGACACAGCCACATCTCCGGACATCTGAGAGACCTGCATTGGCTCCCCGTCAACAAAAGAATCACCTTCCGTCTCCTCACCCACGCACACAAAGCCCTACACGATCAAGGCCCGAGCTACCTCAACAACCGCATCAACTTCTACGCTCCCAAACGCCACCTCCGATCAGCCAGTCACGCCCTCGCCGCCGTCCCCCGCATCCGAAGAACGACAACAGGAGGAAGGTCCTTCTCCTACCTGGCCGCCAAGACCTGGAACTCCCTCCCGACCGACCTCCGCATGACCCAAGACCACCTCTCCTTCAGGAAGAAGCTCAAGACCTGACTTTTCGAGCAGTAGCAGCACCCCCCCCCCCAAGCGCCTTGAGACCCTCCGGGTAAGTAGTGCGCTCTACAAATGTCTGTGAGTGATTGATTGATTGAACCAATGAGTCACTGATTGCTAGTCTGGTAGGGGGTTTATGTAGTAAGGTGGGTTTTGGTACACCGTAATTCACTGAGGTCCTAAGTCTTTATGTACAGTTCTGTGTATGAGCAGAATTCCTGGAACAGTAGTTACAACAAAAAGGCTTGATAAAGGGCTTGCACTTTGAATATGAATATAAAATAGAAGAATAGTTGATAATCACAGCTAAGGAATGCAGCAATTAGATGTGTGTATGTGTGGATGATGTGTAGATTGAGTGGAAGATGAAAAACGTGAAAAATAAGAAAGGTTGGAGAGACACAAACTACCCACTGCATTGTCAGTGAAGTGGATCTTTGGATTTCCAGGTCATTACACAGATAGGGTGTTTGATTTCACAGTGGTAGCAAGAGAAACTAGTGCCACATCTAAGGAAGAAAGCTAGTGCATAAAGTACACACAGTTGGGCAGATTTACACGGTCGTGGGAAAAATGATGCAAAAGTGGCGCAAGGGGCTTATAAACCTGCCGCAGTGTGTGGTAGAAAAGATGCAAGAAAGGACGGAAGTGTGCAAATTACCCACTGCTATTCACGGGTAGTAGTTACCAAGAAGGCTGAATAAAGGGCCTGCACTTTGAATTTGAATTAAAGAAGAATAATTGATAAGCTTAGGCAAGAATGGTAGCAAGTAGGATTGTGTATTTGTGGTTGTTGTATTGATTGAGTGGAAGATGACTAAGGTGACAAATTAGAGAGGTTGCAGAGATGCAAACTTTCCATTTCTTTGTAAAGGAAGTGGGTGGGTGTGCATATATATATTCACTGAAAAAACCATAGGTTTCAGGCACGTTATAGTTAGGAATTAGCATTTAAAAAACCTTAGAAATTCACTGAAAAAAACATAGGTTGCAGCCACGTTATAGTTAGGAATTAGCATTTAAAAAAACTTAAGAAATTCACTGAAAAAAACATAGCTTTCACCCATGTTATAGTTAGCTAGACATTTCTCTCATACAAAACCATTGAAATTCCACCGTTATAGTTAGTTCAGCTAACTATAACTCACGCGCCCGCAATGCACTGCTGATGACGTCACATATTACATCACTAATCACATGGTCAGTGACATCACTGATGACATCTCAAATGACATCACTGATGACATCACTGATGACATCTCAAATGACATCACTGATTACATCATCCTTGTGAAAGAGTGGCAGACCTCCTCTCACCCTAATATAACCTTTGATACACACATTCAAAAATAGATACTAAATTTTCAAGAAAATGGAGATACCAATACCAGTTACAACAACCTATTCAGTAATTCCAATGTCTACATACACACCCACTCATCCACCAACAGTTCTATATAGTCACTTAAACATGTACTCACTCATCATATGTACTCATACACCTATACATCTTGTTACACACCGATACTCATCCATACAGTTACTCACACACATACTCACACATGCAAATAAACTATCAAACATCCATTTGTTTGCATGTACAGCTATACACACACCACTACACTTACTTTTACAGAAACGTACACATACTTACTCTGTTAAACGATCAGTTATAGAAACACATACTTATTTATACAGGAACTTTTTCAATCTGTCACTGTCATATATCCTTACTTATATACATCAATACTCACATATACTAGTTTAAAACATATGTACTTACTCATAACTATTGAGGCAGACATTCACTCACTAGCACACCCATACACACATTCATCCACCCGTACAGTCCTGCACACATGCTGTCTTCAAAACACATACAGTGAGTCAGTCATTCATGCATCTGTGCCCTAAGTATTACCCACCACCAAACCATACAGACACTCATTCTGATACTCAAAAAAACAACTAATAACCCATATAGACACTTGTGTAGCTACTCACCAACCCATGCAGCCACTTATACACAAAGTGAGACACTGATACAGATATTTACATATTTAAACATTACTCGCTAATACATGTATTCACTAAGATACACCTAATAAGTCAGTTATGCAATGAAATTTACAAAAAAAACATCCATTTAGACACTTATTTACCCATGTATTCTTCCATCGACCTTTAGATATACATATATTAAAATATTTATTTTTCAGAAAAACACACATTCAGTGGATGATGTCATCAGTGATGTCATCAGTGATGTCACTGACCATATGATGAGTGATGTAATATGTGACATCATCAGCAGTGCATTGCGGGCGCCCGAGTTATAATTAGCTGAACTAGCTATAACAGGGGAATTTCAATGGTTTTGTATGAGAGAAATGTCTAGCTAACTATAACATGGGTGAAACCTATGTTTTTTTCAGTGAATTTCTAAGGTTTTATAAATGCTAATTCCTAACTATAACATGGCTGAAACCTATGGTTTTTTCAGTGAATATATATATATTTTCACTGAAAAAACAGAGGTTTTAGGGATGTTATAGTTAGTTGGACATTTCACGGATACAAAAGCAGAGAAATTCAGAAGTTATAGTTAGTTGAGCTAACTATAACTCGGGCCCCCACACTGCTAATGATGTCTTATATTACATCATTCATGACATGGTCAGTGACATCACTGATGACATCTCAAATTATATCACTAATGACATCATCCAGTGACTGTGTGTTTCGGTAAAGTTTACATATGTTTTATATATACATGCCAAGGTGTAGTGAAGAATGAGTGTGTTTATAAGTGTCTGAATAGATGATTTAGTAGGTGTGTGACTGACTATATAAGTGAGTGATTAAACATGTCTTACTAAATGCATGGGTTGACTGAGTATCTGTATGGGTGCCTGATTGTCTTTATGGGTGGGTTTCACAAACAATCATCAATCAAACTAACATACCTTTAACTGAGAGTTAATTAAACATATTGTCTCTTGGATTATCTTTTAGTCCCAGAAGTGATTTTAATTATGCGCAAAGACACTTCGATGTGTATAAATTTGTGCTGAAATTGAAACTGCGCAAATTTCACCTGATGCAAGGGCCGACAAGGAATAAACAAATTGTTGCACCAACTGATGCAAACAAGAGCCCTCCAGTACTTCAGCAGTTGAAATGGGACTATTACAAGACCATTATTCAGCAGGGCATGGCAATGGCATATTGACTGAATTCAAGCCTAAATCAACATTCTGCCCAATCATGCTATGGGATAATATCGATGTTTTTCATGACAAAATATTTCAGGAATTGAAACGTTTGTATAAAAAACAGGGAGAAAATTTAAAACATTACACTGGCCATGACAGCACATATTACAAACTAATGAAGAAATTGCAGACCAACATGAATGTTATAATTCGACAATCTGATAAAGGTGACAAAGTCCTGTTGTGGCCAAGGGATATGTACATGAATGAAGCCATGTGCCATCTAAATGACAGAGACTGTAATAGACAAAGTGACATGGTAGCTGTTAAAGCAGTATTGAATACATTTTACTGTAGCCTACTGGCACGGAAAAGTGCTGGGTGCAGATGAGTTTAGATTCCTCAAAAATGATCACCCGGTAATGCCAGTTGTGTATTTCATACCCAAAATACATAAGAACAGTCGAAAACCTCCTGGGAGTCCCATAATTTCAGCCTGCATCAGTATCATGGAAACGGTTAGTAAATGTGTTTATTTTTTCCTACAGGAGTATGTGAGGGGATTTCCCCCCTTTATTCTTGGCACAGGGGACCTATTACGTAAGCTAGAAGATTTAGTTTGGGAGTCAGACTATTTGCTAATTTCTTTGGATATCTCATCTCTCTACCCGAGCATCCATCATAGAGATGGCTTAAAAGCAATAGAGTATTTTTTAAACACCCGACACATTTGTTTTTATAAACATAAGAAAATGTTACTGGCCATGATAACAATGTGTCTCGAGAATAATTTCTTCCTGTTCCAAAACCAGGTTTTCCAGCAGGTTAGTGGCGTGGCTATGTGGGCCTGTTTTCAAGCAGCTACACCTGCCTTCACATGGGACAGTGGGAAGAACAGGTGCTCACGCCTGCCTTTAAGGAAACAATGTCCAACCATGTAATAAGGTGGTACAGATGTATTGATGATCTGCTGATAATTTGGAAGGGCTCGGAGATGGGGGCTCTACAATTATTGAGAAGATCAATGATAACAATTTGAATTTGAGATTTACAGGCCAGATCAGCCATGAAGCAATTTGTTTTTTTGGTTGTGGAACTCCTAGCGCAAAACACACCGTTACATACAAGATTACATAGAAAACCGACAGCTGGGAACGCGCTGCTGCATGCAGCAAGTCGCCATACTGCACATCTAATCTTCAGCATTCCTTTTGGGGAAATGCTGCGGATAAGAAGGATTTGAGGTACTGATTCAGATTGTTATAAAACACAGAATGAATGCCGAGACAGATTTCTTAGAAGAGGTTACTCTGTGGAAGTGGTAAACAAAGCTATGACCACAGCAAATGAACAGGGCAGATTACAGGCACTTGCCTGCAAAACTAAAACTGATCATAAAATACCAATAGAGACAATGCAACCCTCCAGATTAATTCTTACCTACAGCAACCAACATCAAACTATACTTAGGATTGTTAATAAAAATTGGGCGTTGGTCAGAAATGACCAAATATTAGGTGGTAATTTGACCCGATCACCTAATATAACATTTAGAAAAGCCCATTCGATGAGTAAATCACTAGCTAAAAGCAGTCCTGAGGAGATAAACACATTGTGGCTTAATGCCAGCAAAGGCTTCATTAAATGTGCAGTTTTTAAAGCATGCAAACATGGAATCAGTAGGACTGAATATATCACACCGTTCAAAAGCACGCCTATAAAAATTGATAGGAAACTTACCTACAAGACGGAAATTGCTCTTTATGTGCTGGAGTATCCCTGTGGCCTGCGCTATGTGGGTAGTACTAAACTCCAGGTCTACAGGAGGATACACCAGCATATAAGAGCAATCAAGAATGGTGATACTTCAGATCCGGTTTCCCGGCACTTTGAGGAATATCATGCCAAAAGCTCTCAGGTGTTGAGATATTTTGTGGTGGATTCGATCCCCTCTCTGAGAAGAGGTGGAAATCGTGATGCATTATTAAGGAACTGGAAACCAGATACATATTAGACATGAACAGCAAAACACCAAACGGGTTGAATTCCAATGAGGATTTTTACACATATCTATATTATTCCAGCTTTAGTCCATATATAACTGTCTATGCTGGCTGCTGCCTCATCATATTTGTGGTTTTAAAGATGGTTACATATGTAAGTATCTGCACATTTTGCACATTGGTATTTAGGATTTAATGGTGACACTTTATATGCACTGACATTTTAACTTCAGGTTTGGAATGTTTCGTTTAAAGCCCACTTGGGCTGAATGGCTTCCACGCTCACCGCTTGAGAATAGCTGGTAAGAATATGGGTTTCATGAAATCAGTTTAGAGAATATTATGTTGCTATATTTATCAAAGAAAAAAAGTTTACATTGATTTAATTTTTTTAATATGCATTTTATCCTTCACAACGAAGTATAATGCCCCTGTTGTACTTTCTAACTGGCAAATGAATTAGTATTTTATGTATGTTCCTTTTTATTAAGTATTTATTCGTTTGATTGGAGATTCATATGATATTTATATCGTTATTTGCATCATTTGCACATTACCAGCATGAATTTAACAATGAGGTAACCAAATTGGGAGAATGTCGATCAACATTGCTCTTTTTTCCATGTCTCTGATGTTCAACAGTCTCGTAACTTATCACTGTCACTTTAAATTGCTGCAGCCATACTCTGACGTGTCATGTGATCAAGGCCCCTGGAGGGCTGAAAGGGTAATGGCGGTGGTTCAGGGCACAGAATAAAATATTAAAGCACAGAATCCTGGATTCACATCATCTTTCTTTACATAAGGATCAAGAGACGATTGTCAAACATATATACATATACATTCACTGAAAAGAACATAGATTTCACAGAAGTTATAGTTAGAAATTAGCATTTAAAAAACCTTAGAAATTGACTGAAAAAACCATAGGTGGCAGTGGAGAAGACTTTGGTTATGTAACTTTGTCTGGGTCATTGTATAAGTACATAGGTAGAGACTGGATCATTAAATTACTGCAAGGAGAGTGTATGGTGAATTTGTAAGTGCTTGGGGATTGGTGGAGTGATTGGATAAGTACATATGTTGGCAGAGCCTAACCCCCGAGCACGAGCTTGGCTCTAATTGGCTGCCCTCCATGGGCCAAACACTGAAATTTGGGATTTGCATGGCCCTGTATTGCTACAGCTGCAACACTCCACTGACTATGCAATAAACATTCATATCCACACAGATATGTCATGTCCATGATCTTTCATGTGTGGAAGTATGGATGAATGTAGGATCAGTGATTCCCCCTACCTTCCATGTTGCCCATGTTGTGGGACTTGGGTCACAGGGTGAGACATTGGCATTTGCAGCCCGGGTGGCGGCTACACTATAAAAGAGACACCTGCATCAGTTGATTCCTCCAGGGCTTGGGATCACAATGTTGTGAAAATCCCTGTCAATGCCTGTGAGAGGGATAGGCGGAAAAAGAAGCTAGGAGGTCTTATGCTTGGATCTATATTGGCGTTTTTATTCAAATTACAATGCACAAAGAAAAAAATGTAGGGCAGACTCCGTAATGGTTAGCTTTGGGTGGTGTTTGGGGACCACTCCGTCGGTCTCTTCTTCTCCAGGTGGGCGGTGATGACGTTCCCCGGGTATCGTAGAGAAAATAAATAGGAGGCAGTAAGTAAGCTGTCACCCGGTCTTATGTTTGCCAGAGTACCATCACCAGAGTACTGGAAACACCCGGTGCACCCTAACTAAGGGTAGTGCAGAAGGTAGGGGTTGAAAGGTGGGGCGTGCTTAAAGAAAAGACTGCACATACAAGAACATGCTTGTCCCTTACTTCAGGTTCACAAGTATAAATAGGCCTGTTCTTCTGATTCTGCAGAGTAATGTGGTTATGGTGAGCCACAGCTGACAGTGTCTTTGTTGTGCTCCCGCTCCCTCCCCAGGCAAATAAAAGAGAAAAGAAACGTACAACCCCCCGTGCCCCGTGCCCATAACAACCGTCCCTTCCTTCCTTCCTCCCAACCCCCTGTCCCGGGCCGCGTACCGCAGAAGCCGTAACTCTCCGGAGTTACAGTAGCATACAGGCGTCCTCCGGGGGCGTCCACCAGTCCTCTGACCAGGAGTCCTCCGGGGGCGTCCACCAATCCTCTGACCAGGCGTCGGCAGAGATGTTGTCCTCGTTCTCCTTGGGGATAGTGCTGGTCTCTGGTCTGTCCGCGTGGGTTTCAGCCATCCTCTGCTGGAGGATCTCCGAGGTTCTTTCCTGATGCGGCGTGCTGTCCTCTTCGATTCTTGTGTCTTCCGGGTACGCGCCTAGTCCCGTCTGGCCCATCGTTCTACCTCCCCAGGCCTCCTCCCATTGGTCGTTGTTCTCCCCGTGGTGCGCCTGTGAGGAAGAGTAGGTTGGGTTAGTTAACCCTTGGCTGTCTGGAGCCGCGGGTGGTAACACGTCCTGAGAACCCTGGCGTGGGTCTATTACGGGTGTGAAAGCAGGCTCCTTCTTACAATGCCCAACATTTCATCGTCTTGCTCGACAGCCCTACTCTGATGAAGCCCTGTTCAATGCAACGCAACTACCCTTTTTAGATAACTGCATCATCAAAGAATAATCTTAAGGCAAAACACTACCTGAATTCCTGCTGCTGATTCCGACGCCTTTTCACGGACTGGGGCTGACTTGTTGATGAAGCGTAGCCGCTGTTCCGATGTGATATATTGCCGCCGCGACTTCTGGTTTGGCTGCCCCAACGCTGTTCCTCATTCGTCGGGTCCAGATTCTGCACCGACCGGTAGGAGATGGCCGAGATGTGCTTTGGCCCTAGGAAGTGGTGACCTCCTACTGCTGTAGCGGACCTGAGCTCGGCTGGGTCTCCGGTGCTCCTTTCGTGCCCTTTGCACAGTTCTCCGGGGGCTTTGAGAACGGGTTCTGGTCCGCACATTTGTTGAGCCTCCCTTTGTCAGACGAGCTTTTGCCACACTAATCCGGGTGCCTCGAGCTCGCACTTGGACGGGTACGTGCTCCGTCGCGCCACCATTCCTGCAGAGTGAGGTCCGAGGTGCCGGTGTTGTGTTGTCCCCATTTGCACGCCTCCGGCATTGAACATTTCCGCAGTGCTCAGGCACTGGCAGCGCTGCTGGGGTGAAACACCTCAATTTCGCCGTGATGAGCCTTGCTCCTCACTCATCGCCCATCCTGACTTCCTCCTCGCTGCCCCTCGATGGATTCCATTGCAGCTCCGCCGTTGCCTTCTAGATCTGTCTCTTTTTATGAACACCAAAGAAACTGGATTGATGCTCCCCCTGCTGCTTTTCCCAAAGCCATCCTGCACGGCTTGCCTCCTGCAAGACAGCTGGGACTACTTGGAGGTGCCGGGCGGAGGTAAGAATTGAGTTCTTTGGCTTCGTCGCTCTTAAACCCCACCATTTTGTGACCATCTCTGATGGTCAGTCCTGTCCCGCTCCGCCATCTTGTGACCTGGACCGTACCTCCGGCCCCACCCGGACAACATATTGATCGTCTTCCCTCTCCACTGAACTATGCATCGCCAAATGAATATTGCTGTTACCTATGCTCCCCCCACTCTTCTTATGTTATGCCATGTATGCCCCTCCCACTCTTCTTATGTCATGTCCAATCCCCCACGATTATCCTCATGTTTAATATTATGATGCATATTGTGCAACACTGCTTCTTTCTTTTGTATAATCGGTTTAATTTTTGTTTCTTACCAATACCCTTGTCAGCACGCTGTCTCCCCGGGTCTTTCCAGCACCCACGGTGACCATCCCTGTTGAGATTGCCTGTACCTTCCTTGACGTTAATATGAGGACCAAACTTTCCTCCCGGGCCACATCTTCCCTTTCCCTCTGCAATTATTTGTTTCCGATGCTTCTGTGATCTCCTTATTCTGCGCTTTCTGGATCTCTTCCAGCCAATAGTTTGGGGGCGAGCATCTTCCAGCAGTTGATTCACATACACCTCAGCCCCTTCATCCACCTCATGTCCTTGAGACCATGTTGGTCCCAGCGGGTGTCTCAACAGATAGTCAGCCGTGTTGCTCGCTCCTGGACGGTACACAACCTCGAACTGATACTGCTGGATCTGGACGGCCCATCTTTCAATACTCGGCGGTCCACTTTGTGATGTCCCCGCAAAAAGGGGCACCAACGGTTTATGATCAGTGATTACCATGTAGAGGTGTCCACACAATTAGATATGAAAATGCTAGCACGCCCACCAAATCGCAAGGGTCTCTCTCTCAATTTGGGCATACCTGGTCTCCACAGCTGTGAGCGATCGGCTGGCATAGGCAATGGGCACCCATTCCTCTTGGTCTAACCGCTGAAGGAGTACAGCCCCTAGCCCCACTCGGCTAGCATCTACGATCAGTTCTGTGGCCGCACCTGGCTGAAAGTGCGCCACCATAGCCCCGGAGAGAAGTGCCTTTTTCACATCTGCAAATGCTTGAGCCTCTGTGTCCTCCTCTGACGCTTTCTGGATCTCTTCCAGCGCAATAGTTTGGGGGCGAGCATCGTCCAGCAGTTGATTCACATACACCTCAGCCCCTTCGTCCACCTTATGTCCTTGCGCACCTGTTGGCACCAGCGGGTGTCTCAACAGATAGTCAGCCGTGTTGCTCGTTCCTGGATGGTACCCAACCTCGAACTGATACTGCTGGATCTGGACGGCCCATCTTTCAATCCTCGGCGGTCCATTTTGTGATGTCCCCGCAAAAAGGGGCACCAACGGTTTATTATCAGTGATTACCATGTAGAGGTGTCCACACAATTACATATGAAAATGCTAGCACGCCCACCTAATCGCCAGGGTCTCTCTTTCAATTTGGGCATACCTGGTCTCCACAGCTGTGAGCGAGCGGCTGGCATAGGCAATGGGCACCCATTCCTCTTGGTCCAACTGCTGAAGGAGTACAGCCCCTAGCCCCACTCGGCTAGCATCTACGATCAGTTCTGTGGCCACACCTGGCTGAAAGTGCGCCACCATAGCCCCGCAGAGAAGTGCCTTTTTCATATCTGCAAACGCTTGAACCTCTTTGTCCGTCCACCTCCAGGTGGTGTCTTTTTGGTCAACTGCCTTAAAGGTTCCGACAGAGTAGCCAGTCGTGGGATGAAACGGCCACAGTAGTTGGCCATACCTAGAGAGCTTCTCATTTTGCACGGCATCTGGGGGACCACTGCCGTTTTAATAGCTTCCACCTTGGCAGGATCCACTTGCCGGCCTTTCGCTGAGAACCGGTATCCGAAGAACTCCTCTTCGGTGGCATAAAATTCACACTTCGTCTCATGCAGGGGTTAGGCCATGTTCCGCCAGCCTCCTCAGTGTAGCCCTTAACCTCACATGGTGTTCTTCCAGGGACCTCGAGAAGATGAGGATGTCATCGCTCATGTTCAGGACTCCCACAAGGCCTGATAGTATCTCCCTCACGGCCTCTTGGCACACCTCGGTGGCCGATGCCACTCCGAAGCTCAGCCTCTTGAACAGTCGCAGCCCTACATGGGTGGAAAATGTCGTAATATAGCGACTCTCCTCTGCCAACATCAGTTGATGGTATCCCGACTTCAAGTCCACTTTCGAGAATCACCGCACCACATTCAGATCTGTCACAATTTCGTCAATCGTCGGTGTGATGTGCCTCTCACAGCGGGTTGCCTTATTGGGCAGCCACATGTCCACGCACAGTCGGATGGCCCCTTGCTACTTCGGCTTGGGTGCTACCACTAGCAGTGACACCCATGGGGTAGGGCCAGACACCTTGTTGATGACTCCTTCCTGTTCCAGTCAGTCTAACTTGGCTTCGACCAGAGGCCGTAGGTGAAATGGAACACTCCTATGATGAAGTGCCACAGGCTGGACTGACTCGTCGATATGCAACTTGACCTCCACTCCTTTCAGGCATCCTAGCCCTTTGAATAGCTCAGGAAATTCCTCCAAATTCTGGTCCACCTTGGACTGGTGGATATGCTTGGCAAAAGTCACTAGCCCTAGATCTTCTGCCCCATGACAGCTTAACAATGACCCTGCCTGATTGCAGGTGATGTAAAACCGGGTGGCTGTGACTCTCATTTCCATCTCACTTCTACGTCGACGACCCCTTGCAGTGGGATCGGAGTGTCCCCTCCATAGGTCAAGATGCGGGCCATCGTTGGCATTAGTCAGGGTCTTGGCTTGAGCCTCTTGAATTGCTTAGCATTCAGGATATTGACAGAGGCCCCCGTGTCTATTAGCCCCCTTACACACGTGTCACCAATCCACACTTGGCATGTGGGAGGTAGTCGCTTGGTGATGTTTACCCTTCGCACATGGGATATCACGAAGATGTTCTCGTTGTCATCATCTGACGTCGACAACGGCTGCCCCCTGCTGTCTGCCTCTCCCTCTTCCAGAATTTTCTTGGAGGATTTCATGGCCCCTGCATCTTGAGGCCGGCTGCTGTTTTGCATCTTTCCACCTTGACACACTTTCGTAAAGTGTCCATATTTGTTGTACTTAATGGACTGTCTTCCCTGAGCTGGACACACCCTCGGAGCATGCACTCCCATACCACAATTCTGGCACTCGCGCCTCCGGTGCCTCTCTTCTGGCCTGGCCCCTCCATCGGCACCTCAACTCTGCGATTTCTTCAATGCCTCAACCCTTTCTTCCTTGATCTGATTGGGAAACACCGCCTGACTCCCCGTGGTTTTCTTGGCAGGCGCCATCTCCATTTCACCGGCGCGCGCATCCGCCCACTCATGTGACCACCCCAGTATAAGTATTTCCTCCAGCGTAATTCCTGGTTGGTGGAGAATGAGCTTGCTCAGTTCCCATGACTTGTACCCGGCTAATAACTGGGCCCGGGTCTCAGACGCCTGATCAGCCACAGTGCAAGTGCTGGCCAGCTTTCGCAACCTTGTATTTTTATTTTTTTTTAAGTTCAAACTGTTTTATTGCAAGTTTCTTTCAATACACCGCTATCACGCCTACAACCCTTAGGCCGGCAGCATATTGGTAGTTGCGAGTATATGATATTTAACAGTGTGACACGGCCTTGATGCGGACAACCAGGAGGTCCGGCGGCGCTTAGTACATGTCTTAGCAACTTTACGTGTAATGTAGGCCTGTTAGCTCTCACGTGTCAGCACATCAGAACATTTTCTAGTTTCTCTGATATAACTACATTTAACAATCGTATAACCATACAACTAGCACTGCATCACAACATTCTCACTCCACCTGTACATTTCCTTCTACGTTAAGTAGTTTCGGCATGGCAATTCCACCCATCCACCTGCTGTCTTAGCACTCCACAGTATACTCTGCAGTTGGGTTCGATCTCCCCTGTAAATTGTCAATCAGATACCCCCAGTAGTCCTTTGGTTTGGAACCCGCAGGTAGTTCCTCCTCATGAGTGTTCAGTGTGTCTTTGCAATATGTAAGATCTGTTAACCAATCCTTCAGTTTGGGGCATCTCCTGCCATCCCAATGAAGCGAGACTCTACGTTTAGCCATTAATAATGCTATCACACAGTATTTACGCTTGGACGCACGTACATTGGGAACTAGGCCCAGTAAGCACACCTTCACTGTACAAGCTATGGGCGTACCCAACATAACACCGAGTGCCTCTGTGACTTCTTTCCAATAATCGGCTACTCTAGAGCAGCCCCACGCCAGATGGACAAAATCAGCATCCTCCATTCTGCATCTTCTACATCTAGAGTCGTCCCGCAACCCATAGCGATGTAATCTACTTGGCGTATAGTATACCTGATGCAGATATTTATAATGGATCATTCTCAAGTTTCCATTCGGGGTTAACATATCAGTAAGCATGCATGCCCTTGACCATTCTTCAATGGAGAGTGAGTCACCCATTACATTGTTCCATTTGAGTCTCATATTGTCAGTGCTATTTGCGATATCTTCCTGTAATCTGGTGTATAACCGAGAAACTATATGGGATGCTGTGGGTGTCGTTAGTATATATTGTAGGGAGATCAGTTGCCTAGGTTCTTCAGGAAACATGGTGTACAGTTCCTTCACTGCCCTCTGTAGTCTGTAATATGTGAAGGTGAAAAGTGCCCTCTGATTAGTAATATAGGTCAAAGTCTCTAGTTTTTTGAACTGCCCATCCTCAAAAAGGTCACCCATTTTGTCTATGCCTGCTTGTAGTAGTAGTGCCATGCCTACCTGTTCTTGTGTAACCGATATTTCCGGGTGATGTGCTAGGGGTAAGTTTGGTGCATACAATGGGAATTTGTTCGCCTTCTTACCCATCTGGTGCCATGCTGCGTTGGTGGTGTCAATCGTTTTTATGTCCTTTGCATGTAGTGGTGGGCGCTTGTGTGGCAGTATTGCTGTTAAGGGGATGGGGAGTGCGTCTCCTGTTGCTATGGCTATATGTGACATGAATGGTATTTCATGGTACCAGAAGAACGCAAATTGCGCTTGCGCGCATAGGTAATACAGATAAAGATCAGGCACCTTGAACCCACCCTGAGCGTAAGGTAAAGTTAGCGTTTGAAGTTGTAGCCTGGCGTGTTTCCCTGCCCAAATAAGTTTCAGTACCAGTTTATTGATATTTTGAAAAACTGCCATCGGTGGTTTGATGGGGATGTTATTAAATAAGTAAAGAAATTTGGGGAGCAATACCATCTTCACTATTGCTGTCCTGTCAGCCAGGGAAAGTGGTAGTTTGTTCCATCTGTTTATTTTTTCCTCGAATTCCGTTATGACCCTCCCATAATTCGTACAAATGACCTGTTCATGGTCTCGGTTATACCAGATTCCTAAGTATCTCGTGGGTTCATCTCGCCATTCTAGCGGATAATCCAGTGTAAATGGAACTGTGCTATCTGATAGTGCCAGTATTTAAGATTTGGCCCAGTTAATTTGTAGGCCAGAGTGCTAACCAAATTTAATGTACTCTCTCATCAGGAGGTTGAGGTTCTTGGCGGGGTCTTTCACGTATAGCACCATATCATCCGCATACATTGATATGTGCAGTGGTCTCGTTGGAACCTGAAGTGCCGAATAGTGGTGTTGCTGTCTAATTTTGCATGCTATGGGCTCCAGCACCAGCGCAAATAGCAGAGGGGACAGAGGGCACCCTTGTCGAGTTCCTCTGCCTATCTCTATTGGGTCTGATACATAACCGTTTACTCTAATCCTTGCCGACAGGCCGGCATAGAGCATTGATATCCATTGTGTAAACATCATAGGGAAGCCCATTCGTCTCAGAACTGCGTGTAAATATTCCCATTCAATAATGTCGAAAGCCTTTGCGGCGTCCAGGAGGATCGCCGTGGCTTTAGTGTCTGGTGTCAAGTAATGGGAGAGGGCAAATAATGTTCTCGTATTATGTGTTGTCGATCGTTCAGGTATGAAACCCGCCTGATCAGGTCGTATCAGTGATGGCATCAGAGGTGTAAGACGCTTGGCCAGCAAGCAGGTAAGTATCTTCGCGTCTACGTTAATAAGTGATAGCGGCCTATATGAGTCGCAGAAGGCTGGGTCCTTTCCGGGTTAGAGTAATGCTATGAGCATCGCTTCACGTAAGGTCACTGGGAGGATTTGCTTCTCATGTGCCTCTCCATACATCCTCACCAAATGCGGGGCCAACTGGTCTACAAATGCCTTATAGAACTCCCCAGTGAATGCCCATCTGATAGCCACGCGATTTCGACATCCGCCATATAATCTAATATGGCGTCAGGTGATATGCAGAGGGTCGATTTATACAGACGGCCATACGTCTTACGGAATTCTTCCAATATCCCCTTCATATCATATCTATTGGTCCCCGTGTCGTCTCGTACTGTGTGGACATGCTGGGGCGTGTGGCCAGTACATATTCTTTGAGCTAGAGCCCTCCCAGGTCTACCTTCTTCACCGTATGCTCTAGCTATTCCTCGTTTCGATATGTATTTTAGTTCCGCGCGGGCGTATTCCTGGTGTTCAGTCAAGGTCTGTTTGAAATCCCCCAGTATGGCAGTGTCTTGAGTGCGTTCGTATCGTAACTCAAGCTCGCTCAATGTAGACTCCTTAACTCGTATTTGTTGCCTAATGTCCTTTAGTATCCCCGCTGTTGTACTAATACACTTCCCCCTAATCGTAGCCTTAAACGCTTCCCACAATACTCCTTTGTCTTCAGTCGTTGGAACGTTTATATCAAAGTATTCTGCTATGGCTTTGTGTATAGTGTCAGTGAATACTGTATCATGTAGTGCTGATGCATTAAATTGCCATGCGAAGGGTGGCGGTGCGTAATCAGGTAGTGCTAGTGACATTAATACTGGGTTATGGTCCGAGAGTGTGCGCGGAAAGTGTTTGATATCAGTTGTCCATAAAGACATATCCCCCGATCCCAACCAGTAGTCAAGTCTTGACCAACTATTATGTGTTGCCGATACATGGGTAGCCACTGTAAATCCTGGATTACGAATCCTCCAAATGTCTCGTAGGTGTAACTCTTCTATGGCGTCTAGTAACTCCGCACGTGCCTGTTTGTGCGTTTCTACAGTGTTCGGTGACCTGTCCACCCCGTCGTGTAGGGCTATGTTAAAATCGCCGCCCCACACCAGATGCGGAATATGTAGGTCGGAAATAGTGTGCCATAGTTTGGTGAAAAAAACGGGGTCATCCGTGTTTGGGCCGTAAGTGTTTATTAAAGCTATAGACTGATGTCTGAGCAGACCAATCACTATGACAAATCTGCCTTCTGGATCTTTGACCACTTTAGCGATTCGAAAATTTTGCCCCTTCCTAATGAAAATGCTGACGCCTCTTGCATACGATGAGTAATTGGAGCTATGCATAGATTCCGCCCATCTCTTCCCCATGGTTTCCGGGGTGTGTGCTGCGATGTGCGTTTCCTGGAGGAAAGCAATATCTATTTTATGTCTGGTAAGGTAGGCGAATACTAGCCGTACTTTCTTGGGGTGATTCATCCCTCTAACATTCCAGGTCAGAAGACGCAAGTTAGCGTCTCTTACAGCGTCAATGTGCATCATAATTACTTCGCATTCTCACGGCCCTGCGTGGTACATGTAATGCGCTGTTCGGTCCTATACCTGTGGACAGGAAAGCCTCCATCCCAAACATATAATGTATTTCAGAGTTCGCAATGTTTCTCAGATACAGTGAAATAAAATGAAAATCCCCAACTCTGTTTCTTCTCCCCCCCACCCACTTCAGCAACCCAATCCTGCCAAAGCCAATACCCCAAACTAAGTAAAATACAAAACCAACTTTTTTCGGGGGACACCCAGGTTGGGGGTCCACCAGGTGCACACTTCTCCATCCACATCGTGGATGTGGACGGGCAGACTGTCACATCAAACTAAACGACATTGTGGTGTCAATATCCCGTGGCTGCTGCATATACAGGGGCCATGTTGCGCTCTACACCCAGGGCCTAGATCCCGCCAATGAAGTCCTCCTTGCACTTCCTGCTAATCTGCTAGCATCAGTCTGTCATGTTGCAGCTTGGTTATACCAGAACAGTGTCATGCAATCATCGTGCCGCCCTTTGGTCGCACCTCACCATGCGCGGCTAGCCATATGCCCCTTTACAAAGTGTTGTGTCCGTGTAACAGAGCCACCCAGACCGATCTGATCGCCAGTGTTCTCAATCAGTCCCCTTAACCATCCAGTTCAGGTCGGAATGTCTGCGCTGGAGTGATTGTACAAGCGCTGCGATTTCAACGGGCAATAGGCAAGCCTCACCCGCCCTGGTACATCCCTGCTTACCTCCATAGCACAAGGGAGCCATCAACTCAGTGCATTGGTCATTTCAGGGCCAACATAATTGTGGACAGCAGGGCATGTGACCCGTTAGGCGAACAAAGAGACTTCACTACCTTTGCAGAACCATTCAGCTCTTGTCTTCCTGTTGTTCTTCACACTCCGGTGTCTTTCTCCATTTGATCAGTTTTTTGATGAATTCATGAGCTGCTTGAGGGGTTGTTAATACCGTCGATCTCCCGTCTTGATTTACCTTAAGCTTCGCAGGATAGAGCATGGAGTATTCTAGGCCCAAATCTCTAAGTTTCTTTTTTGCCGATTGGAACTCCTTACGCCATGGTGTGGTCCGGGTAAAAGTCGAGTTTATTCCCCTGGTGGGTAATTGCTCCCTTTTCACGCGCCTTCCTCAAGACAATGTCTCTATCTCTGTAGTTCAATAGACGCGCTATTATGATGCGCGGAGGTGCCCCCGGTTTCGGTGGAGGCGCCAAGGAGCGATGGGCCCTTTCTATCAAGAACACCGGTGAGAAGGCTTCTTCTCCAAAGAGTTCTTTAAGCAGTTGCTCCACATACAGTTCCATCTTGCCAGTTTGGTCGTCTCCGGAAGCCCCGCTATGCGAATATTGTTGCGGCGGGACCTCGCTTCCAAATCCTCCATCTTGTTGCGTAGTGTGTCCATCGCTTTCCCCATGGCAGCACAGGCTTTGGTGTTTGGAGACATCCTCCACTGTTGATATCCTTGTTTCCGCCTCTACTAGCCGTTCTCCATGCTTGTCCATTTTTGCAGCCATGTGGTCGACCCTTTGCGTGAGGGTGTCTAATTTGCCGTTCATTTCTTGCAAGCTGCGCTGTATGGCCCTCAATACTCCCTCCATTCTGGCGTCCTCAATGGTATTGTGTTCAGCCTCCATTTCCGAGCCACCAGGCACCCCCTTGGGTAGCTTTCTTGCTTCGAATTGTAGCTTCGACTGTTGTTTTTCTGGTTTGCCCATTGCGCCAGTTGTGCCAGGCGATCCGTGGGTAACCCACGGGTGACCGAGCGCGGCGTGTGCTTTTCTTGTCACCGTCGACATTCGCCGGCCGTGAGTCCCTCAAGTACCGCGGGCGCCGCTGCGTGGGTTCCAATGCCAGGGTATGTTACAAGAAAGTTGGTCAGTTTGTCCTCAGGGACAGTGCGGAGCATCGACTCTGTCCGTGTACATAGGCTCTTCGGTGATCACTGTGTCCGCCTTCTCATCCCCAATCGCGCTTCCTCACTCAGCCAGTGCGTTCCTGCTAATCGCCTCCGTTGGGCGTACTGTAGTTACACCATGCAGTTCCCTGTCGCACGGTGTAAGTAGCCCGTTAGGTGCACACGGTTATCAATGCCAATAGTGTTTTATGTTTTTGTTTTATTCCTTTTGTTTTCTTTTTTTCAGCAGCCATGCAACGGTCTCACATCACTATCAGCACTTGTGGACAGGGCTGTGTTCAATTATGCCTCCGATCGTTACTGAGCACTTCTGCACACTGTCGGTGTGAACGCGCCAAAATTACTTTGCTCCGTCACGTCCCCAATGGCTGCTAATCATCGAACCTCTCACCGCAGCAGCCGCCCCCATCTCAAGGGCCCACAGTCCGCGAGCTCCTCGGCCTCAATGTGCTTGTCTGAGCGGGCCTCCGTCCCACACCACCGCTCCCTGTGCGTTAGACGCAGCCAATAATCGCAAGTGCCCTAGTCAGGGTGTAGGCTCGATTGTTATGCATGCGGGCGGCCATAGATGTCCGCTGCCGTTAATGTTGGATTAGAGGGTTGCACATTAAGTGCCTTTACGAGGCAACGGTGCGCTTTGTGTGCATGCGTTTCATTTGGGCCACCATCTTGCGCTCCGTGGAACGCATAGCGCAATTTACTCACGGATCCTCGTCTTCACAGTCCCCGTGCAGTTTTGCAGCGCTGTACCATCGTCGGACACTTCACGGTTTCCGACAAACGTCCAGGGGGCTCATATGCTGTCTCAGGGGGTGGTCACCAGGTCCGCCACTTCACAGCGCGGTCGCCGCCATTTTGGTTGGTCTCCCGAAGGCCGCTCTGTTTTTCCCGATTTACAGCTAATCAGGCAGTTTCAGACTTCGGAAACACCCGCTCGGGGGTCCGCACAAGTTCCCACCGCTTATCCAGCGAAGTCCGTTTAGTTTTAGGTCATTGGCACAGCGCTAACCGGCGCGACAGTCTCCCATCCGGCGGAGCTGTCTCAGGAGCCAGCCATCCCGCAGTGCGCCCTCTAGCGCCCCCCTTCGCAACCTTGTATAATACATGTCAATCGACTCCTCCCCCCGCTGTTTGGCCTGGCGCAGTTTAAAATGTTCAAAGTCAGGATTCACTTGGAGGTCAAAGTAACGATTGAGGGCCTGTACCGCCTTGTCATAGTCCCCGCTAACTCCGGTGTCTGGCAGGTCCTGTAAAAGCTCGTACAGTTCGTCACCTCCCATCAGTGGCATCAGCAATCCCTTCACCGTCGCATCTGTTTCTCGAGTGACCACAAAGTAATTTTCTAGCTGCCCCAGCCACTTCTTCTAGTGTGGGGCTGATGTCGCCGGGTCCGCCAGCTGGCTGAATTCCACGAGTGTCTTCCCGGTTGCAAGGCTCGGCCGCCCTCCAGCTGCTCCCGCCGCCACTGTTCTCTCCGGTGAATCCGGCATGGTCGCCTCCCTTCACACCTCTCAGCTCTTCCATGCTCCAGACACGTGGTCTCACACGGAGATAGATCCCGCTTTGTCACCAATGTGGTACCCCTGACTCTAGAGAGGGGTAGGTGTGGGGTATCTGCTTAGGTCAGCCAGGCTATATCACAAGGCCATGTAATGGCGACCATCCCAAGCCCAGTCGGAGCACTCCAGAGAACAACCGCACAGATACTCGGTCCATGCCGTCAGCCATGTGCGTTGACATCACCTTTTATTAAATACTCCCTGGTCCGCGCCCGGCCCAGGAAGATGCATGCAAACACTGTATGGTAGCAGCCGGGTGGCTCACCACATTCGTGAAGTAATATTGTGGATGAGTAAAAGGGTTTTGGAACTGCAGTAACCCCTTCTATGGTTACCTCTCAGATGCAAGTTACACTTGCATTATTTTGTAATCGACAACTAGGTATCTGTTGCTTCATGGACTTGTCAAATTCAGAGATTCATTTGGGAAAATCTTCAAGCTAGTGCATTTTACTTTACAATACATTAAAGGAAGACATTCCAAATTTTGATGGAACACACACTTATGCAGATGAGATGATGAAGTTTAAGTTGTGTAGGCACTAAGGCTTATATTTTAGAGGTGACAGGGCAGTCAGAGGTGGCTCTAAGTGAGATACCAAATTTCTTTAGAGGCACTCAATTTCTGTGATGTAGTTAGTGGCGACTCCCCTGGGTCGCAATGTGGAGGAGTGTTGCACCACTGCTTTTAGAGCAGTGAAAAGGGGTAAAGTAAAAAAATAATAACAAGGTTATTATCGTTTTTCTTTTAGTTGCTGCAGGCTGGGTTAAGGAGGGGCAGGGCTGGTGGCTCAGGGTGGAAGGAGGAGTGTTCACTATGCACACTAAGTTTGCATGACTGCTTGGCCAGCGGTTTTGGCCGGCCAAGCAGTCATGCTCACTTTGTATATTCCCTACCAGGCTGTAATGGACAGCCTTGGAGGGAATATGCACAGGCTTCCTGTCCTGATCTGAGTGCTGATCCACGGCGCTCAGACCAATCACAATGCAGCGTTGTGTTTGGCTCAGGGGAGCCTGTGTGCTCAGGAGCTTCTGCAGCTTCTTCCTGTCTGGAGTCAAGATGAACAGAGATGTGGATGGGTGATGCAGCCGTCGGAGAAAAGGTAAGTGTGTTTTAAAAAATATATATATATTTTTAACCCCTTCCCCGTTGATGTCTCCCTCCCGCTCCTCCACCCCCATTCCCTATCAGCCACCACTGGATGTAGTTCTAAAACTCATTCCGCGTAAACAATGGGATCATGTTGCGAGTGTCAAAGAATGAGTGTAATCATGGTTTTCAATGTTTGCGAGTAAAAAATATTTAATCTACTCCTGAAAGAACTAATAAAGATATCCTCACTGCAATTTTTGAAAGGTCATCCCGTTTATGACCTTAATTTTTCAAATTTAACTAACAAGGACGTTGTCTGCAGGGCAAATAAAACTGAACAGGCGCATGCAAACATGATTATTTTTCAACTGGCTTCTCTCATCATTTTTCTTATTTTTAATATAAATTTTGCATCTTAAGGCACTAGGCCTTTACTCAGAATACGTAAAAAAAAAACTCCTTTAGTTTAATGAAGTTTTTGATCTTACTGGTAGTACAAGAAAACAAATGTCAGGAGATGCCGTTTTCACTTAACAATATATTTTGCAATCAGGTATAGAAAAAGAGATGCTAACAGACACGCTGCTTGACAGATGAAGACAGTGCCACGTCTTCTGCTTTGTAATTAGTTGAGAAGTTTTGTGTTTTCAAACTCATGATATTTCAGATTTCCTGTTTTAACAGAATTTGTTACTGTACATTTACTGTTAATGTCTTGACAAAATCAATGTGATAAATTGTACATGTACTATTCACAACATGTAGTTATGATGACATCCTAATTGCAATACCTGTCATTTTGAAGTTTTCGTTTTTTATGCGTATGTCAGTCACATACAGTGTACCACTCCCTTACAAATACGAATGACTGATTTGTTAAAACAGATGAGACACTACCAATGTATCACGCTCAAATATAAACATGTGTGTGTTTTGTAATGCAGAAAATAAAAACTGAAACGATTAAACAATCTCTTTTCTTCAGAAATTATTGAAAATAAAAATGCACTTATTTAATGGAAAATGTGTGGGCCAACTTAAAATCGAGACCAAATCTACAAGCCACATTTTTTAAGCGCTTGCATTGTCCTTACGTCACGCAAGTCGACACACGGCAACTCAAGTCCTTAATTGACATTGACATTTACCTTACAACACCTTGCAAATGCATATTTACGTGGCTCTGCGTCACTTTTTACCCGCAAATTAGCGCAATGAAATTACATTGACTATGCTGCCAAAAATGCGCCAGCACAAAGAGGGAGCATAACTGTGGCATATTATAGTAAAAATGGCTCAAACCCAATGGAGCGCAGAATATTCTCTCACTGCATTGTGTTTCGAGAAAGTTTAGTAATCTGGGTCTACATAAAGGGACTGGCCGACAGGTAGTCAGCAGTCCCGACCTCCTAAATAGGATCCAACCACTGTGGAGGCGGTCAGAAGACTGCCTCCTTGCATTGAGGACAGAAAGGGATGGGAGCACACTTCTTCACCTCCCAGCACAGTTCACTCCTTAGCATTATGGTAAATGCAAGTCTTAATGACAAAGGCATGCTTTTAAACATCCCTGCACCCTGTGGCAGGCACCTCACAAAGCCTGCCTAATGGGGTATCGATGTTTGTGCGGTCACCCATGGTGCGCCCCTGGCCTAATAGCGAAGGCTGTGGAGGGATGGGGGCCCTGCTAGGGAGCCCAAACTCCGTTTCCGACAGCCTTTTAATGGCCACCCTCATTTTAGGGATTCCAATCTGACCACAGGACTAACAAGCTCCTTGACCCTGTTTAAAATGCAGCGGTCTTTCTCTCAGATATGTGGTCAGACCGACCGCATTGTAATGTGACGGTCTGATGACTGCTTTGGATGTCTGTGGGACTGACACCGACGTGCCGCCTTGTCGATCCCACTGACATCCTAATGAGCCCCTAAATGTCTATTGGACATGGTGGACCTCCGGAGTTTGTCATTTGATCGGACAAGGTTCTTTTATACAGAGGCATTTTAAGGCATGGGCAAAGTGGGCAAATGCCCGTGGCCTCCACCTTCCAAGGCTTCCCCATGGCAGGTAAAATTTCTCTCTAGGTCACTTCTGTTTATATTTCCACCTTAAACTTTGAAGTATAAATATGGTTAGGAAGCATAAGTCATGAATTAGCAAAAAAGTAGTGATACAATTCAAAGTTATTCCAAACAGGGCCCTCCAAAATATCGCTTGCCCTGGGGCCATAACGTCTTTAGATGACACTGCTTTTATATATACAAATCCATGTGGAATATTAATCACTCATGCTTGTGGCAGTGCTACTTGTGAGTAAATACCTTGAACAAACAAATATTGTGGGCTCTTTTGGTCCCTGTCTGTGTTTAAATGCCCTCGTAATCATGGGTCAAAGCCACTGGTGAGTGTTGTCCATGTTGAGTGTATGGAGTCTACCAAAAGTGCCCAGAACTATTTGCATTAATGGCAAGCTAGCACTTTGGGCTGCATAGTGTGAAAGATTTTGGGAAGCTAAAACAGGTCTTGTTAAAATTATCTCTCTGGTAATATTCAGACAAAATATTAGGTTTAGAATATTGTGATACACAAATATCACCAAAATGGCATGGGCCAGAATATCATTGTCAAGAATATTGTTTTTTTCGGAACGAATATAATTTTGAAAAATATTTTTGATTTTAATATAGTTTTCATTAATATAGTTGTAGAAAATATTTCTTCAATTAATTGAATGTGTTTTAGTTAATATATTAGTTTTAGGTGTTAATATTGTTGGTATAATTGCTATTTATTTAAAAACATATCTAGTTTGTAATTTTAAGTGTTTTAGCAGTTTATTTAAAAATGTAGTCTTAAATGTAGTAGCAGGTTCCTGGGTTTGGAGGGAATTGACTGTGAAGTTGATAAAATTATCAATAATTTAAATTTAAGGGAAATATTTTCATTGTAAATTAATTAGCTAATTGATTATTTATTATGCAAATTGTTTAAATGCCTGTTAATGGTTTTAATTATATTTATGTTAAATGTAATGTATATTGTTTTTTTTTATATTCAATGATGACATGTTCTATTTTAGTAGTGGGATTTTGGAATGTTGTGGTGGGAAGGAAATTTCATTTTACTTAATTTAATTTTATTGCTAAGAAGTTATTGTAAATTAGTTATCAAATTGATTATGAATTATCTTAATTTTTTTATGTGACATTATATGCTGTTTTATTTATTTTGTTAGTTTACATGAATATTTTACTATTATTTTAATTATTGTTTTATTTTATTTTAAATTATATTTGCATTTTTTAAAATATTTTTTAAATAATACAGTATTAATTTGTACTATCATTTAGTATGCTTTATTATATATTAAATATAGTCTTAATAAATGATCTGAATTTTTATTTCTATATGTAATTCTTTCAAAGCCCAACACTGTTTTCTGGACTGGAGTGGGAGTAGTAAATCTAACCCTCCAAAGTCCAACGCTTTCCCTACTGTTGCTTTAACTGTAGAGGGAATAGTAAACCTACCCCCTCCAAAGTCTAATGCTTTCCTTACTGTTGGTAAGATTTGAATGGAAATAGTGAAAATAACCCCCTCTAATCAATCATTCAATCAGAGTACTTGTAAAGCACGCTACTTACACGTGAGGGTCTCAAGGCGCTGAGGGGAGGGGGTTGCCGCTGCTGTTTGAAGATGGGTGAGGAGCTTGAAGGTGATCCTCTTGTCGACAGGGAGCCAGTGTAGGTCTCTCAGGTGGGGGGTGATGTGGCTGCGCCGGGGGACGTTGACGATCAGTCGGGCGGAGGCGTTTTGGATGCGTTGTAGTCGTCGTAGATGTTTGGCTGGGATACCTGCGTAGAATGCGTTGCCATAGTCCAGTCTGCTTCTGACGAGGGCCTGTGTCACCGTTCTTCTTGTTTCGGTTGGGATCCACTTGTAGATCCTGCGGAGCGTGCAGAGGGTGTTGTAGCAGGAGGAGGAGACAACGTTGACCTGCTTAGACATGGAATGGGAAGAGTCGAGGATAAATCCTAGGTTGCGTGCATGGTCGGTGGGTGTCGGTGCTGTTCCCAGTGTGGTCGGCCACCAGGAGTCGTCCCAGGCTGAGGGGGTGGGCCCGAGGATGAGGACCTCCGTCTTGTCCGAGTTCAGTTTCAGACGGCTGCTCCTCATCCAGTCGGCGACGACCTTCATTCCCTCGTGGAGGTTTGTTTTGGCAGTGTGTGGGTCCTTGGTGAGGGAGAGGATGAGCTGGGTGTCGTCGGCGTAGGAGATGATGTTGAGGTTGTGATGGCGGGCCACTTGTGCGAGGGGGGCCATGTAGACGTTGAACAGCGTCGGCTGAGGGATGAGCCCTGGGGGATGCCGCAGATGATGTCGGTGGCTTCGGATCGGAAGGGTGGGAGGCGGACGCTCTGGCTTCTGCCGGAGAGGAAGGACGTGGTCCAGTCAAGGGCCTTCTCTTGGATTCCGGCTTCTTGGAGGCGTGTCTTTAGAGTGCAATGGCAGACCATGTCGAAGGCGGCTGACAAGTCCAGGAGGATGAGGGCTGATGTTTCGCCGTTGTCTAGTTGGCGCCTGATGTCATCTGTGGCGGCGATGAGGGCTGTCTCGGTGCTGTGGTTTCATCTGAATCCGGACTGGGACGAGTCCAAGATGTTGTTGTCTTCGAGGTGGTGGGCCAATTGCATGTTGACGATTTTCTCGATGACCTTCGTCCAACCTTTTCCCTAGTTTTGCCTAGACTGGAGTGAGAATAGTACATTTTACACCTTCGAAGTCCAACACGTTTCCTACTGTTGCTTAGACTGGAGCGGGAATGTTAAATCTGACCCTCCCAAAACCAATACTTTCCCTCTGTCACTTAGACTGGAGTAGGGATGATAAATGTAACCCCTCCGAAGTCCAGCTCTTTCCATGCTGTTGCTTAGAATGGGGTGGGAATATAAAATCTAATCTCTCTGAAGTCCAGCCCTTCTCCCACTGTTGCTTAGAATGAAATGGGAATAGTAAATATAAGCCTTCTGAAGTCCAACTTTTTCCCTAATATTGATTAAAGTTAATTTTTAATATATTTTAATTTTATTGTGCAGAAATATTTATTTGTACAGAAATATTTTACTTTGTCAGTTAATAAATGGTTAATATTTAGGGGCCTATTACGATCTTGGTCATAAAGCATCCAACCTTAGGTCGGGGGATTTACAACCGAGGTTGTCGGTTTCAATTCCGACTGGCTGATTACAATACAGTGGTCAGAACTGAAACTGGCTGGTCACTCCAGCTGGCTTCCGACTCGCTCAAGAAGCCCATCGGCCATTAGGAAACAGTCTGTAATACATATTGATGGCATTTTACGCCATCTGGATTACAATGCACGTTTTCTGGCAAGCTTTCTTTGCCGGGCTTTCCAACATTGAAAGTCTGTCAGAATGTGTGTTTGGGGTGCAAGGATTAACACAACCTCCCATTTCCCTCTGGGAGCTTGTGCCGGTTAACACATGCTCCCATAGGTAAATGTGGGAATGCAACTGCACCATATGCATTCACATCGTAATTAAGCTGTTAGGACCACCAACAAAAGGTAGGTTTGTTCCGTTTCAGCCACAGTGTCGGTCTGAGTTTTATCCTTGTTATTAACCCCTTAGTATTTACATTTATTTTATTCATATTATTTATTAAAAGTGTAAAATGAATACATAAATATTGATATAAGTCAAATAAATTGTTTTTTAAATTTAGTGTATAGGATAGGTACTTTTTAAAACATATTTATTTTAATATTTTATTTAGGTTAAATATTTTTGTTGGTTTATATACTTGACATCTGGCACACCCGTCATCCAACTACTATTGGTCACAGTTTCTATTCCACTTCTCATGATATTTGGACAAATTGGCTGCTGGCTGCTCTCTGTCATCACCTCACTCTCTGCCACTGAGATAAAGACTCTCCTTCGCACTCTATAGGACCATAGTCTGGTCCTTCTCTCCCTGCAGGACCCCTACACGGCGGATCAGATCAATTTTGGAGATTCCCTAGTGATGCCCTTCATGATCAGTTCTTTCACGCTGAACTCCTAGCCTCAATCACCAAATAATTTGCTTTCAACTCTGGTATAGTCTTAACTTAAGCTACTCTTTGGGAGGATTTCAAGGTGTACATTCATGGGGTTTGCATATCCAAAACATGTGGGCATTCCAGTTAATATATATTTTCCCAATTACACCAGCTCAAAGCTGAATTACATGACATTGACCAAGCCACCACCCAGCTGGGAGGACCCCTCAACTCCACCACCGCAAATTTCACTGACAGAGTTTCAGGACTTGGCTAATGGGAAGGTCTCATATATGGGAAAGCATGGTTTGACCAGACTTTACGGTGAAGGAGAATGCCCGGGCCGCACTCTAACATGGCTACTGCTACTTATTCACTCTAGCGGCTATGTTACTATGCTCCATCCAGGCCCTGAGAACACTATAGTTGATAATGAGGGAATATTGTCTAGAATTTTACGATATTATGCACAAATGTACACTTCATGTAAGTCCATCGCTGTACCCGCGATCCAAACCTACATGGTGGAGATTGCCATGGTATGGCTGACAGATGGTCAGCACAGTTTCAACAGTGAACAAATTACTTGTGAATAAATCACCCTGGCAATCAATGCCTCAGACATGTTATGAGAAGCTGGCCTGGCATATGATGTCCACTTATGTAAGTGGGCCCCCTCTGCACTAGTCCATACTACCCTTAGGGTAATTCAAGAGGTCTTAGACATCCTTAGAAAGCTCTCTAAATGGTAGCTGCGGAGAGCAGTCTTCAGGCTTGATGCAGAAGGAGTATAAAGCAGCTATTTTACCAGAATGCAATCTTACAGTATAGATTAAGTGAAAAAGAACTACACAAGGTATTTATAAAAATATGTATTTATCATATAAAACTCTCTAAAACATACAAATATATCCTGCCCGGAGATATACACGATGCACACAATACTTTACAAAGAAATATAGTAAATAGCACAAAATACACAGTGGAACCCAGGGGGAACCTAACCATATACTAAGAAAGTGGTATAAGAACCATGACTCAGGTCAAGACAATGTTGAGAGGACGTAGAAATGCTGGGGACCCAAGGAACTACCTAAGGTGAGTGACTTGGAACCCCACGGAGAGTGTTTGCAGTGTGGGAACATGACAGTTTGCTCAGTGCAAGTCTTAATATAAGTCGCCGTTAGAATTTTAAAGATTAAGGACCCTTCCCAGTGGACCCTGAAGGAATGCTGTGGAAGACAGAAAGTTAGAGAGCCACCCCACCAGTGGATATCCTAGTACCCATGTTATCTACACCAGGGAAGCCGGGTGCATATGTGTTAAGTGGTGTTGGAAACCACCATCAAACCCAATGCAGGACTTCTGTAAAGTGCTGCTGCTGAAGAAGGGGAAAGTGTCCAGTGGAATCCAAAGGTGGATTCCAGTTGAGAGTTACGTGCAAGCAGAGGAGACAGAGTCTATGTCACTGAGGAGTGACCAGGAGACTTGGAAGACAAACGCCCTCTGATGTCTGGTGATGTCTGGTGTTGTCGGAGAGATGATGAAGACCTTGACTATGACCCTGACTATGCAGCTGTGAAGTCGAAGAAGATGCAATGTTGTGACCAGCATGGTCCAGAGGACTCTTCACCAGCAGGGGATTCAGGGCAGCCCTGCGCAATAAGGGGAGTCCAAACGAAACAAAGGTGACCCTCAACAGGACCCACATGCTGGAGGCACTGAAGTCACAAGAAGACCTTGAGCAGCCCACCAAAAGATGCAGGCCACGGTGGAAACAATGAGATGTGGACCAAGACTTTGGTCACAAGAGATGCTTGATATTGGGGCTACTTGGAGCCCAAAAATCTTGGTGGAAGGAAGCCAACAATCCTTTGCAACTGCAAGTAGATGCAGTGCACAGGGGTTCTCTTATTACAGCCCCCACGAGGGATACTGGCCTCAAACTAAGTAAGATGGTAGGGCAGGCCTCGGGAGCTGTGGAGAACCATGACCTGTGTTGCAGAACCTTTCATAATCCAGAGGAGCTCAGGATCAGCAGACTGGCTGACTTAATTGCGGTGCCTGCGAATGCAGGGAAGTGACTCCTTCACTACAAGGGAGATTTCTTCAGGTGTTTTTGATGCCCACATTCCTTGGAAGGTTCATTTATGGTGCCCAGGCACAGATGATGCAGCAGACTGGAAGGGAGATGAATTGAGCCCAAACAAATTCCACCGAAGTCCAGAGTGCCCAGACGGTAGAAGAAGAAGCGGTGTTTAATCTGAATCTTTTCCCACAACTAATCTAGGGACCTACCCACGGGTAAGCCCTTAAGTGCTCTAAGGAAAGGGATGGGACGATTCAGAGGACCCTCCCAGGGGCGGATCTGGACAGGGGGGAGGTTACTCCCATGTCCTTTGTCCTTTGTCAAGTTTTGCACCAACAGCTCCCAGGACTGATTGGAACTGGACTAAACATGGGACACCAACTGTGCCTCTCATGCAGACTTAGTGGCATTGGCAAGCACACACAACCAGTCCCAATACACTCTGGGAGGTGGTGACATCTCCCTGTGACAGGATGCTTATTATTCTACCTTCCCCTGCCCAAGCTTGGCTCAGCAGAAGGAGTGCAAAATCGTGGAAATCGCGACTATTTTGCACTGTCCGGTTCTAGAACGCTGGCACCGGGAACACTAAGAGCCTAACGGAGGGCTCTTCCAGTGCTTCGGATCACACATCCCACACTGTTTATGGAGTGGGGGCATGATTCCAACATGTTTAATACCAAACATGATAGGATTTGTTGCAGCCAGTTTCCAGATGATCATCGCGTAATTACCCAGGGCCCATCTATATGATATATTGCTGCTTCACTTACAACCTGGGATAATGGACTCAATAGGCTGTAGGGGTGTCCTGCTCACGCAGGGGCACCCTCACATGTAGAACCATCCACCCTGACTTCAGGATTGCAAAGGCCTGCTATAGGGGTGATTATAGGTTTTAAGTGCAGTGACCCTAGATATAGGAAAGGGTAAACAGCCATTAAAATGAGGCTGTTTCCACGCATGTTATTACAACGCATAGCCATTACTATGCATGCCATTACATTGTATGCGCTTTTACAACACATGCAATATAATAGTGATCCACATCGTTGTGAGGAATCAAAGGCTGTTCCATTTCCTCACAATGATGTGCACCGCGCAGACGACGTGAAGCAGGAACCAGGAGAGAGGAACCACGAGGAGAGAGAGGTAAAGGGGATCCGGCCAGGGTTTGGGGTTGCTTTTATAGGGTTTAGGGTAGTGTTGGGTAGTGTTGTGGTGATTGTGTAGTGTAGGGTCGTGTGTAAGGGTTTAGGGTAGTGTCGGGGATTGGGCAGGGTAGTGTTAGGACTGGGGGTCGGGGGACTGTTGTGCACGGATACTTATTTAGGGTTTAGGGTAGGGCAGGGTAGTGGCACTCTACTTGCATACTATTACCATGAGTGTACATTTACCACGCATGCCTTTGCGTGTATAATACAATGCTTTCCATTATAACGCAGGTAGTACCACGTGCTGTCATTACAACAACAAGCATATTCCTTTACCACACATGCCATTACACGAGGTACTACCCGCATTGTAATGACAAGCATTTTATTACTATGCATTGTAATGAGTCATATTCATAGGAAACCTATTTATTTAAGTAAGTGGCGCTAGCACCAGCTTACACAGGCTGCAATGGCAGGCCTGTAGTTCCATTTTGAATGGTCTCCCATCTGTGGCATAATACATCCTTCAGCCCATGGGGACCTCTGGGGTATCTATGCTCTGGGTACCTTAGTACCATATAATAGGGACTTATAAGGGTACCACAGTATCCAATCTGGGATGTACTTAAGTACTTGTCATTACACGGAAGAAAGCAGATAGTCTGGGGTCCTGATTAGCAGGATCCAAGTCATACTAGTCAATAACAGTTTAGCACCTGGCAAGATGTGGGGGTAACCATCAAAGCAGATTCTACTTCTATGTCTGCAAGGCGAATGCCACCATATCCATATACAATAATGGTAATATCCTTATACAAGCTTCTGATAGTAATCTAGCACTCATAGACAAGATCTTTCCTACTCTTAAAAGAGCAGCGAACAGCAAGTAAAATTCTCTCCCTGGCTCAACTCGTCCCACTTTCCCGGAAGACACGCAACCTCAGCGACTTCATCCACTAACGACTCCAAGGGACCCTATCTCTCGCCAAACCCCCAACGACTCCTACACGTCCCTAAAAATTGACTCAATCCCACCAGGGTCCACAGGTCCACCAGCTTGGACAGCCATAAGCATAGATAACGAGCAACACACCCCCTACACGTCCCTCACAACTGACTCAACCACACCAGTGCCCCAAGTCCCAGCTAGGACAGTCACAAGCATTGATAAGGTGCACCACACCCCCAATGATCCCTACACGTCTCTCACAACTGACTCAACCACACCAGGACCCACGGATTAAACTCGGACAGTTATAAGCTCTGATATCGACCTCCAAAATGGATGCACTCATCTGAGTCTCCGGTTGACCACTGGAAAAAGCAACAACCAAAACGACATCCCTGACATTCCAACTACCCAACTAGCAGGCGAGCTATCTGACAAATCTCCCCTTGATTCGACATTTACATTGATCCCCGGTCAACCCCTAACACATTCGATGCCTCACCCGCTCACCCAAACTCCACACGCAGCGACTATACCCCCTCCACATGCAGCACCCCCTCTCATGTTAGCTCCTCTTAAGACCAGCCCTCACATCCACTCTGACCCATCTACTACCCTCCTTACTCAACCAACCCTGTCAAAAACTAACAATGATAGCCTCCAGGCCATAATGGATGAACTACCACTATAAGGGAACACACACCCACACACTTAGGTAAGTGTCCTAACCATGTCTGGACCTCTCGATTCAATGAGTTAACCCTAGTTCTAGCCCAGCTCAAGGATGAAATGCAAAATCTATCATCAATCACCAATGAACTCCTAAACTCTAATAATGCCACTAGCGCCACAGTGAACCAAATTAGTCAGCACACCAGCAGGTACCTCACCATGAATCCACACCCGTATTATACAACACAAGTAAAATACCCTCCCCCAATGACCCGGATCGACCTACGAGGGCAATAGATGGTCTATCTGACAATTACTTACATGACCCTTTCATCTCATAATGACTACAGCAAGACCCTAGGCACCATCCAATCGATCCAAACCAACCCCTACATAGAACCCACTCACAACTACAGATCCATTATTAGGAAAAACCTCACAAAAGTCAATATAATGCAATCTACCTTCACTCACCCGAGTAGCAAATTAAAGTGTGCACTAATCAATTGTAGATCGGCTAACAAACATGCTACGGTCATTTATGATCTAATTCTCTGGAATGATCTAGACATCATCATTCTCACCGAGACATGGCTAAAGAGTTCCTCTGCTCCCATCCTTGACCTACTGGTCCCCTCTAGTCATGATATATTTTGCATGGATAGAACTGAGAAACTCGGAGGGGGGATAGCCTGCATCTATTGAAACACAATCAAAGTTAAACAAGCAGACTCCATCACCTTATGCTCCTGTGAATATCTTTGCACCAACATCTCGGACGACAAGGGCATCATTTGCCAACTTCACATAATATACCAACCCCCTGGTGACAATCTGAAGTTTATTGATGAGCTAATGGAAGTCGTTACAGCCAACGCCAACTCACAATTGCCGCAGATCTTTCTGGGAGACTTCCATCTCCATTGGATTAATACCGGCGATCATAATGTAAGGGGTCTCAAATCCTTTCTGACAGACCAGGAACTGTCCCAATTCTGTGACAGCCCAACCCATTACAAGGGGAAGACATTAGACCGCATCATAGCAAAAAGAAACACTATGGGGCCGATTAGGATGGCGGACGGACTTGCGTCCGTCCGCCGCCCCTGAGTAGGAGGGACCGTCCGCATGGGCAGCGGCGGTCCCTCCATGGCAATTAGGATGTGACCGCCAGGGTGGCGGTCACATCCTCTATTATTAACATTGCGGCGGGTGCAGCTTCAAGCTGCACCCGCCGCAATGTTAAAAATGCATGTGTTGCATTTACATGCACAAAGCGGCAGGCACCGCACGGTGCCTGCTGCTTTGTGTACGCAAATGCAGGGGGGTACCATAGGTACCCCCCATGTGCACCCCCCACCCCCCATTCACCCAGGGGGCCCGCAACGGGCCCCCAAAGTGAATGTCCGCATTTTACACAAACATCATAATATGGCGGACGGTGTCTCATAGACCTGCCATGTTATAGCTTTTCCGCCGCAGTCGGAAGCCGACCGCGGCGGAAAAGCGGCGGACGGAATTCCAGACCCACCAGCCATCCTAATTTGGCGGTGGGTCTTTGGAGTCTCCGCCGCGGTTTTTCCGCATCCTCCAGGCCGGCGGACACTTCCGCCGGCCCGGAGGATGCAGAAAAACCGCCATCCTAATCGGCCCCTAAATCTCTAGAATCCATCTCCCCATGTGACTGAACTGATCATTACAGCATCTTCTTCTCCATCAACAGTGAGGTAACTTCAAAACGAAATGAACCTACAAAAATAAAACAATGCAAAAGGAATATCAAGAATATCGATCCCAACACCTTGATGTCCCAATGCAATTCCGCCCTGACACCATCAGCAGACATGGCCGACGTCCATGATCTTACGAACTTCTACAACGCCACAATGCTTAAAATCTTGGATACCACGCCCCTCCAAGAAATAATTGCCTCCACCAAAATTTCCAAACCATGGTTCAATGAGAATCTTAACTCGGTCCGGCACAAGTTTAGACTAGCTGAGCGAGCATGGAAATCAGCACCTTCCACTGATCATCTATACCAACTTAGGGCACTGAGAAACACTTACAACAGAAAAATCTTAAAAGCTAAAGCAGACTTCTTTCAAACACAGCTGAACCAGGCCATTACCGTCCCAAAAAATTATTCGAAATCGTAAAACAACAATCGCGTAACTCTACAAACGTAGTAGAGCTAAGCAACCCTGCTTCCCCTAACTGCGACAAGCTTACCAAATTCTTCCTAGAAAAGACTAGAACCATTGAATATGACATTCAATCCAAGAAAGAACCCCAACTATCTACTGACCAAGAAAAAACTCTTTACTCACATATCAAGGACCTTTTCAGCCTGTCTAGTAAGTAAAGTTTATTTTGTTGATTAATTAAAACCATTACAAACAGCAAAGAGCAAATTCAGTTTACAACCTGATTTGAAAAAAGCAATATAAACACAGACGCAGATTATCCAGCGCTCATATACATACTTAGTTCAGCTGTAGTAGGATGATCAATAAACAATTTAGCAGCAAAAGTGAAATAAAGTGCAACGAGTTGTTAATGAACGAATTAGCAGCAAAAGTTAAATAAAGTGCAATGTGCGCTCTAAATCCATAACAAATACTTTAGATGCTAATCAAAGAATTCTGATAAAACCATTTTAATGTTAGAATAATAATTAATATACTATCTCCCCAACTGATTTGATATACTTTAAGGCAACAAATTAGAAAATCATATACTTACAGCAAATATTATCTATAAAATGAAATAATACTTTTATAACAATTAAATTTAAAAATTTCTATAAAATTTACTCATGATCCCTAAAAACATTTACTATTATAGAGTCATTGACATTTGAGATAGCATTCATTACATGGATTTCATCGATTGCAGTGTCTTCCTTACATAATTTTGTTTCCACTATGAGGATATATTTAACAAACTGATGAACTAATCTAGGTGTAATACATCTTAGACATACAATGATTGCAGTTCTGCACGTTCTTACTCCCATTTCCTTAAAAAGTGGTTTTAAAAACATCTTTCGTTCAACAAGCAATCTTGGGCACAAAGTTACAATATGCTGTAGAGTTTCTTCGTTTTTACCACATAATCTACAGACATTAGAGGGCCAATTTTTTTCTCCCATTTTGGGATTCCATCTTTGGTTGGGTATCTCCCAAACCGTAGCAGCATAAATTCATAAATTTCAGCCTGTCAATCTAAGTTCCAAAGAACAATGCCAACTGGCACTCCTTCTCGCCCATCACTGAACACGAAATCTATAGCACCCTGCTAGCGATCAACCCTTCCAATTATTTCTCCGATCCCCTACCCCCATCTGTATTAAAAATGATAAAGTCCTCTATTCTACCAATTTGGGCAAAATTTGTCAACGCCTCTCTGGACTGTCTGAAAATAGGGCAGGTCACATCTATACTAAAGAAAGCCAACTCCCTCTCCACAGACCTCAACAACTAATGCCCTATCCAGCATCCCGACTCTGGCTACGTTATTGGAAAAATGTGTACAAATTCAGCTTTGCAATCACATCGAGAACTTCAACCTCCTAGATAAACACCAGACTGGCTTCCATCAAGGTCACAGTACTGAATCAGCTCTCACCCATATAATGGATGACATTTTAAAAATGTTAGATCATCACGAACCGTGTTTATTCATACTTCTTGACCTATCTTCTGCTTTCCACACGGTTAAACACAACAATCTACTGTCCCTACTTGAACGAAGGATGGGCCTAACTGGTCCAGTGATACAATGGTTTACCTCCTTCCTAAGCAACATAACCCAAAGAATCAAGTTGAAGCAATCATTCTCTCAACCCTCCTTGGTCACACTAGGAGTTCCACAGGGATCAGCGCTATCACCTATCCTTTTTAATCTACTCATGGAACCCCTTGCTAATTTTCTTAGTTCTGCAAACATCCTATATCACCTATACGCGGACAACACTCAACTATATATGAAAATCTCCTCACCAAATAACTTCATCTCCCACAACGCCATTCTTCATAATTCCCAAAATTGGCTCAATGGCAACCACCTTATGCTCAATACCAAGAAAACTGAGTTCCTCCTCATCTCCCCTCCCAATCACGCACCCAAGATAGACTTATGGCTGAAGCATCTTACCTCCTTTGGTTGCGCCCCACACATCATTGACTCCGCAAAATCCCTGGGAGTTACCCTTGACAAACATTTAAATATGCAGAAACAAATCTAAAATGCCACCAAGGGAGCCAACTTTCAGCTGAGTATCTTAAGGAAACTTAAACCCTTCCTCCCACAGACTGATTTAAAAATGGCGGTCCAAGCTTTTGTACTACCAAGACTGGACTATGGAAGCACCACTCTATGCGGTCTTCCAAAATACAAGCTAGCTTCAATCAGGGCATCGCTTATTGCTGCGGCCAGGCTGGTCTCCAGAATAAAAAGAAATAACCACATCACCCTGGCCCTGAAAGCTTTGAACTGGCTACCTTACGAGTCGAGAATACAACTAAAGATCGCCTTCATGACACACAAAGCCCTACATAGCAACACCCCCAGCTATTTAGCACAAAAGCTAGAGCGGTCGGGAGGTTGTAGACATTCGCGAAGCGCGAGCTCACTACTACTAAAACCTCAATCCTTCCACAAAAAGGTGCAGAACTTTCTCAGGTATTGCACGCAAGATTTGAAACAACTTTTCCCCAGACATACGCAGAATCTCTTCTTTTACTGCCTTCAAAAAAGAAGTGAAAATGTTTCTCATGAACAAATTAACAACCTAAACCTTTACCTTTCTGGTGCCTACTTGCCACCGATTTTATCCAAACAGCAATGTCTACCTTATTTGTATTATATGCGATCCCTGATTGTATGTACGATATGTGATAATTATGTACTGTAAAGCGCTCTGATACCCCTGTGGGTCATGTTTGCACTATATAAAACTTTATAAATAAAAAATAAATATCATACACTTTGATTGTTATTCGGTGCAACTTTGAGACTGTAATTTGAAGGTTAGGCTATTTTTTGTTTGGCTGCAGCAAAGAGAAAGGCAACCCAAATGTTATCAGCAACTGAGAGGTCAGTTGCCTCCCATATATTCAACAAACACCATTTTGGTGAAATCTCCTTGTCCCCCCACATGTTTTGCATCAGACAGGCTGTTACTGTCCTCCTGTAGGACCGGAGTGCTGGGCACTCCCGCAATAGGTGGAAAAATGTACCGTCCAGACCACAACCCAAAGGACACTCCGCTGACTCAGCGCTTCCCATCTTGACCACGATCGTAATTGAATAATAAATCTGATGTAGGATTTTCAGCCACCTCTATCTCCGCTTGCCATTCAACATCATTAAGTTGCCCCAGATCTACCCCCCACTTGCCTCTAAGTTGTAGCAGGGGTCCGGGAATTTTTTCAGAATTTTACAATAGGTAAAGGTGATGGTGATTCTGGGCATGAATTTGTCTAGCCATCTGTTCTTCAATTGTGCAGCCTTTGGCAACTCCATCCTCCTCAGTATCGCTCTCCCCAAGGTATGTCTAATCTGATGGTAGTGGTAGGACTCTGTGGGTGCCAAATGATGTTTCCAGTGTAAGTCTTCATAGGGTTTCACCTCTCCTTTTTCCCATAAGTCTTGACCAGCAAAATGCCTATTAAATCCCATTTTTGGAAACCCTGGCATCAGGACAGAAGGCCTAGCTGTGCAGTTTCCCAAAGTGGCGTTACCTGGGTAATCCTATCCTGCCAAATTTTCCCTATTATTTCTGTCGGGCTGGACAAGGATGGGGGAGGACTCCCTTCATAGATCACTCTGAGATAACTCCCCATGTTGCATATTCCGACGATCCATCCAGTAGACTGGATCATCGTGAGAAAAATAGACCGAGTGGTTCACCAC
Source organism: Lissotriton helveticus (assembly GCF_964261635.1). Lineage (NCBI taxonomy): Eukaryota > Metazoa > Chordata > Amphibia > Caudata > Salamandridae > Lissotriton > Lissotriton helveticus. The sequence continues at coordinate 1,696,611,651 of NC_136061.1, read as the reverse complement.
TACCAGCTGGGCTGCCCAATAATATTGTTGGAGGGCGGGAATCACTATGCCCCCATCGTACCAGCCCGAGTAAACTTCGCATACTGAGAGCACCCCCATCTCACAGGAGTGTCCCCATAAGTGTATAGACTATCTAAAAATAATATAAAGGAAGCAGGGCAAAGCCATCATTTTGAGCAATGCCGCCTTTCCTTGCAATGAAAGGGACAGGGCTTTCCATTGTGAACATCTCTTCTTAGCCTCTGTAGAGGGGGTTCAAGGTTACATTCTTGAAAGACCCTTGGGTCTTGGGTGATAAATAACCCAAGGTATAGCAACCCATTTGTAACCGCCTTGACCTCACAGTGCTGGGGGTGCCACATATTTATGAAATGAAGTATACAGATTAAAAATGTGTTCCAATTTATAGTGTAGCTGGAATACTTGTAATAGAGTTTAGAGATATGAAGTTTTTTACGAAGCTTGGTGTGCGAACTTTCCACATTAAGTAGGATATCGTCTGCATGAAGGGAGATTCTATCCTTCCACTAATCATGGGGTCTCCCTGTATCCAGACATCCAGCATCTCCAACACAAGGGCGTATATTAGCAGAAAGAGGGGGAGCCCTATCTTGTGCCACTCCACATCTAAAAAGGTGACTGACACACTGCTGTTCAGCACTACCAGTGCCAGGGGATCCTTGTAGAGCAGGACAACAATCTGGGGAAAAAACCCTGCTGGTAAATCAGCCCCTTCTAACATAGCCCTAAACATTTCACCTCCTGGTGTAATTGAGTTTTTTTTTAAAGCATTCTTGAATGTGAGAGCTGGAAGGCCCATTCATAGTATTGGAGGTCAGGTAATGCCAACCCTCCTTTTTCCCGCCTCCTCCTGAGCTTTTTACACGCCAATCTGGTGGCTCTATATTTCCATATAAAAGAGTTAATCTCCCTTTGACACTTATCTAACTGCTTGGTGTCAAAAGCCAGAGGGATAGAATTGAATAAGAATGTGAATGTGAATAAAAATGTGAATTTGGGAAAGATGGTCATCTTCACTAAATTTATCCTCCCCAAGGTGGATGAGGTGAGCCCAGACCTTTAACTGCTTCTGACATTCCTTAAATACCCGATCAAGATTTAAAATATGGAATATTGGGATCCTCACTAAGGATCTGTGCAAAGGGTTCGATGTATAGATTAAAAAGAAGGGGGGAAAGCGGGCAACCCTGCCTCGTACCCCTTGTAATCTTAAAGGCCTGAGTCAGAACGCTATTTACAAGCAGCCCAGCTGTTGGTGCCTTATATAAGAGTTCTATTACTCGGCAGAAACTGTCACCTAGATTACATTTTTTCATTACCTCGACTAGGTAAACCCAGTTCACATTATCAAAGGCTTTGGTCGCATCCAGGGTGAGAGCGGCCAGAGGGAGAGAAAAGGAGGAAGCTATATCTATGGCCCTCACTAGATCGTATGTGAGATCCGCTAATTGGCGCCCTTTTACAAAGCCCTTTTGGTCTTGATGTATGATGGAATTTACTACACCCCCAACCTTTTAGACAAGATGGCAGCAAAGATTTTATAGTCATTATTAAGGAGTGAGATCGGGCGGTATGATCCACAATCGGTTGGGTCTTTCCCTGGTTTAACCACTTGGCTGCTAAGGGGTGTGCGAGTGGGTCCATTGACTTTCCATTGAAATCAATGGAAACTCCATGACGAGTTACCCTTGTCATTAGCACTGAAGGGGTTAAGGATCAAAACTACCGTCGCCTCACTCCATGAAGTTGGGGGGTTCTCTCCCTTCAGAAGAATACTATTAAAGACTTTCGCCAAAGTTGGAATGATTGCCTCCCCCAGAAAGGGATACAACTCCCCTGGTAAGCCATCCGGGCCAGCCGCCTTCCCTCGTTTAGATTGAACAATGGGCTTCCTTATTTCTTCCTCAGAGATTTCTACCTCCAAACCTTGTCTTTGGCCGTTTGAAAGCTTGGGCAAGGATACACCTTCAAGCCAGATGCTTTTCTCTACACAGTTTTTCCTGATATCCTCCCTGTATATGGTCTGAAAAAAATCCTGAAAAGCAGAACCAATTTCTGAGTTCGAAATGCGAGGAGTAGACTCTCCCTCAACCCTAATCTCTCTATATGATTCCGCGCTTGGTCTATTTTTATTTTCCAAGCGAGTATCTTGCCTGCTGATTCCCCGAATTCAAAGTGACAGATTTTACTCGCCTCCCACCTACTGGCAAACCTATCTTGAAGAATATTTTCAAGTTTGTTTTTAAGAGAGCCTAGTTTTTCTGATCCTCCCTTGAGCCTATATGAGCCCCTAATTTGAGCTCTATGTTGTTCATTTCTGCCTCCAAACCCTTGATGGTGTCCCTAAATAGCCTTATTCTATGGGAGGCTCTGCTGGTAATACATCCTCACAGTTAAACAAAGAGAGAGTAAGGGATCAATTCGCGGAAAGCGAACGGAGTGTACTCCTGGTCCCCTAGTTCCAAAGTTTTACAAAAACAAAAGAGGAGTACCATCTAAGGCTGAAAATACGGACTGAGTGAGATGACTACAAAAGGAAGAGAGTCCTTCTTTTGTTTAAAAACCCCTCACTCACCAACCTAGTTGGTGACATGCTTCATCATCGGGGTCCACCCTGACAGCCGAATGCCATCAGGGTGTGCTGCGACACCTGAATTACAGTGGAGCGGGTATTTTGTGTGTGAAGTGAACAAAAAAATTTTAAAAATTGTCCTGGTATCCTTGTGTGAAAAAGAATTTTATTTGCAAGTTACAGGACAATATTAAAATCAAGTGTGTGGATACAGAGAGGTATATTATGACCGTGTGTATCACTATGTGTGGGTCAGGTCTACATGTTTCAACCCGTTGTAGGGAAGTACCGGGTTTTCATCAGGACCAAAAGAAGGAAGGTGGGTGGTCAGGACACACTAACGACCTGCCAGTCCTAAATTCCTTTAGACTGTTGACAAAAAAATCTGTCACAGTCGGATACTCACACTCAACTTGGGGTGAGAAAAGCAAAAAGACCTGCGGAGGAAAAACAGAAAGGGTCACGAATATGCATGTTACAAGCCTGTAACGTCGTGCCGTGCTGATTCTCACGTGTCTGCTTGCTTACTGTGCATCCCATTCAGAACTCATAATTGACGGTTTGTGTATATGTAGGATTGCTCATCACTAAAATCAGTGATTGTGCCTACCATAAATATAAATTTACAATAAAGCCTGCCAAGGGCTGGAACACGCACACTTTATCAATATCGGCGTGCTCAGTGATCGATAAACCGTTAAACCAACAGTCGACAGCACTCAGCGTTTTTTTGTGCGTGGCTCGACTTCTCACTGCAATATTCGCGTGAATAATAACGGCGTGACAACAATATCCACTAGTGCATACATTCACATTTAACAGACAGACAAACACCACACATTTAAAAGCCACATGGTAAACAGGGCTTACTCCTGTTATGGGTCTTTTGGGCTTCACGGGGTGGAGGGAAGGAAAAAACCTCAAAATGTAATGTATTCTGTTGAGGAGAAAAAAGATCGTCTCATACGTGGGACTCACCGGTTGTTGATTGATGATCATAAGATGTTATTATGGTCAAAGGAAATGGGGTTGAGCAAACTTACAGTTACTGCGCGGTTTGATCGCCAGGTACCTACTCGCCTCTCCGTGCCTCCCCGCTAATGGGATAATGCACCTGGTAGAGATTAGTAGAGTCGGATTGACTTCCGGGGTGGGCGGGGTTTGCACGTAAGCGTGATGACGCATTACGGAAGTAAGGAAATAGTTGGAGGACTGGACTAGTGTTGCCAGGCAACCATGTTGTGGAAGTATTATCCTGGAAATAGTTGGGGGACTTAACGTTAGGATCAGGATAGTGTTGCCAGGCAACTACGTTGTAAAAGTAATATCCTGATAATTGAAAAAAAGAAATATATTATAATAGCTGCCAGGACTGCTATGGGTATAGTTACAATGAGTTAGATTCCTGCCGAACTTGGTGGCGGAAATATAGTTAGAAAGGGACTTAAAAATATACCGGTGAGTCGGGTGAGGGTCCTCCCTTTATGACACATGTGAGGAGCAAAAAAGGGATATTGCACCTTCACTTACTCGGCCTCCGGGCAGAAAGAAGGGAGGAAAAAAGGGGGGGCCTGATGAATTACAAGGGAGCATACGAGTCAAGGATACATGACAATGGTCCACATTAAATCACAGGCAGGGGGTGAGATGGTACTGCTCATTCAGGAGTGTGATTGATGTACAGTAGGTTACATGACACTGGCCCACGGAATGTTATCATTCAATCCTGTGATATGAGTGGATAGCCTGTATATCCATCTTTGTTCTTTCTCAAACAGGCGTTTCTGCAGATTTTGACCAGGGGTGATTTGCTCAATCACTGTCCATTTCATGTCGTTGGGTGTATGATTGTTTTCAAGGAAATGGTCCGTAAGCCTTGTTGCGTTTTTTTTGCAGCGGATGGTGCTGCGATGTTCACAGATTCTCTGTTTGATCTTTCTTGTCATCATTCCAACGTAACGTTTATTGCAGGTGCATTCTATTAAGTACACAACGTTGCAGCTATTACAGTTAGTGTGGGATTGTTGTTCCCCCCGTCTGTAGGTAAAGAGACCCCTCAAATTCAAAAAAAGTTACGTTTTAGTGCTAGTCTAGCACACTCAATGATAAATGCTCTTGGTGTATTGAATGTCCAATTCATGTCTCCTAGGGTTTTCTCCAGAACTGATAGTGTGTCATCTTCGGGTATGCTCGTGTAGAGACTTTCTATGTCGAAGCTCAACAGGATAGTATTTTCATCCACGTTGATTTCCTGTAGTAGACTTAGTAGGCTCTTGGTGTCCTGTAGGTAGGTTGATGTGGACTGCACGATGGTCTTTAGAAAAAAATCACAGAATCTTGATAATGGTTCTAGTAAGGAGCCGATACAGAAACAATGGGGCGTCCCGGTGGTGGTAGCCTCCCCTTATGCATTTTGGGCAAGGTATAAAAGTACGGTATTTTGCATTCAGTATCACACAGGTATTCTGCCTCTTGTTTGGAAATCTTTCCCATCATCTCTGCAGATTCAACAAGTTCCTTGATTTCAGATTGAAGATCCATAGTAGGATCTGATTCCAGGATCTGATAGTTTCTTGTATCACTCAATAAGCGTTGGCATTCTTCACGGTATGCACTAATGTCCATGACTACCAAGCCACCCCCCTTGTCGGCGGGTTTGATTATGATATTGTCGCAGGTGCGAAGGTCATTCAATGCAGTACTTTCTGCTCGGCTCAGATTATGATACAGTGAGGCATTGTTCATTCCTTCTACATCATTGTAGACGGCCTGCTCAAAAGTGATAATTTCAACCGGGACTGTGTGTGTGGGTGGCATGAAGGTTGATTTTTTCTTCAGTCCACTCTCATTTGGATTCTCATTATTCGTGGTGGTTCCCTGCTTCTCGAAGAAAGCCTTCAGTCTCAGCTTTCTAAAAAAGGTCGCCAGTTCGCAGTGCAGTTGGAATTTATCGAGACGAGCTGTAGGTACAAAACCCAAACCTTTGTTTAGTACATTCAATTCTGTTTGTGTTAGTTCCCTAGAGGATAAGTTAGTGACTAGGTCCTCGCATTGCTTGTTCCTGCTTTGCTCCTCGTTTGGCCGCTCACAGACTCATCCTCTTCCCAATGTACTTGAGTCTGTTGTCTTCTTCTCCCTTTTCCCCGCCTGCCTCTGCCTAAAAAAGGAGGACGGTATTGGTTCTGTTGAAAGGGTGGGGGTTGGAAATGAGGTTGGAAGGGTGGTTGCCGACCGTACATTGGGAATGGCTGTGGTTGACCATATGGGTCTGGGAACATTGGTGGATTGAAGGCAGGCCAGTGGTTTTGGCCTCTGAAGCCTCCTCTTGTTCTTTGCTTGGTTGTGCTTGTGGTTGAACCATTGCTACTGTTAGATGAGACGCTAGAGACATCAGAATCTGATGCGGGTTTTGTTGCTGGCACGAAGTCGGGGTCAGAATATGGATAGGTCTTTACGAATGAAAACCTTTTCAGATCTTTTTGGAATTTGGTCACTTTTTGTTGCGTAAGGTTTTCCTTCTACTCGTTTACCTCTTTGTTTATTTCATCTAATCTTTTTTTATATCCTGTGATGCTGGTCTTTATGTGAGATTCAGTTTTTTGAATATCAATCAGAATGGTTTCAGAGAGTCGCAGGGCGGTTTTGAGAATCAGCATTATCCAATCATGCGTGCAGTGCCCAGTCTTTCCTGAAAGCTGCATCTTCAAGAAAGATACGGGGGCATTGGTTACCAGGAGGCCCTTAGGGGCCATGTTGTTAGTCACATATTCCTTCAGAATCGTTCTGTGTAGTATGGTTCTGATTCTGTTTCTTTTCATTTCTGAAAGTTTTTCCCAATCCCCCGTCTGGGAAATGGTTTGTGAGATACTTGCGTCTGCAAAACCAGAGATGTCTTCCAGAATGGCATCGATTTCCTCAGTAGAATACGAGAGGCCTTTGTTTTCCTCCATGGTATGGTGGGTGTGTGGGTGCTGTGAGTTAAGTGAAAAAAGTGGATAAAGAAGGGTAACTCTCGCAGCTGTGCGCTGCCTACATACAGTTAAACAAAGAGAGAGTAAGGGATCAATTCGCGGAAAGCGAACGGAGTGTACTCCTGGTCCCCTAGTTCCAAAGTTTTACAAAAACAAAAGAGGAGTACCATCTAAGGCTGAAAATATGGACTGAGTGAGATGACTACAAAAGGAAGAGAGTCCTTCTTTTGTTTAAAAACCCCTCACTCACCAACTTAGTTGGTGACATGCTTCATCATCGGGGTCCACCCTGACAGCCGAATGCCATCAGGGTGTGCTGCGACACCTGAATTACAGTGGAGCGGGTATTTTGTGTGTGATGTGAACAAAAAAATGTTTAAAATTGTCCTGGTATCCTTCTGTGAAAAATAATTTTATTTGCAAGTTACTGGACAATATTAAAATCAAGTGTGTGGATACAGAGAGGTATATTATGACCGTGTGTATCACTATGTGTGGGTCAGGTCTACATGTTTCAACCCGTTGTAGGGAAGTACCGGGTTTTCATCAGGACCAAAAGAAGGAAGGTGGGTGGTCAGGACACACTAACAACCTGCCAGTCCTAAATTCCTTTAGACTGTTGACAAAAAAATCTGTCACAGTCGGATACTCACACTCAACTGGGGGTGAGAAAAGCAAAAAGACCTGCGGAGGAAAAACAGAAAGGGTCACGAATATGCATGTTACAAGCCTGTAACGTCGTGCCGTGCTGATTCTCACGTGTCTGCTTGCTTACTGTGCATCCCATTCAGAACTCATAATTGACGGTTTGTGTATATGTAGGATTGCTCATCACTAAAATAAGAAGATGACGAGTCTGTGAGCGGCCAAACGAGGAGCAAAGCAGGAACAAGCAATGCGAGGACCTAGTCACTAACTTATCCTCTAGGGAACTAACACAAACAGAATTGAATGTGCTAAACAAAGGTTTGGGTTTTGTACCAACAGCACGTCTCGATAAATTCCAACTGCACTGCGAACTGGCGACCTTTTTTAGAAAGCTGAGACTGAAGGCTTTCTTCGAGAAGCAGGGAACCACCACGAATAATGAGAATCCAAATGAGAGTGGACTGAAGAAAAAATCAACCTTCATGCCACCCACACACACAGTCCCGGTTGAAATTATCACTTTTGAGCAGGCCGTCTACAATGATGTAGAAGGAATGAACAATGCCTCACTGTATCATAATCTGAGCCGAGCAGAAAGTACTGCATTGAATGACCTTCGCACCTGCGACAATATCATAGTCAAACCCGCCGACAAGGGGGGTGGCTTGGTAGTCATGGACATTAGTGCATACCGTGAAGAATGCCAACGCTTATTGAGTGATACAAGAAACTATCAGATCCTGGAATCAGATCCTACTATGGATCTTCAATCTGAAATCAAGGAACTTGTTGAATCTGCAGAGATGATGGGAAAGATTTCCAAACACGAGGCAGATTACCTGTGTGATACTGAATGCAAAATACCGTACTTTTATACCTTGCCCAAAATGCATAAGGGGAGGCTACCACCACCGGGACGCCCCATTGTTTCTGGTATCGGCTCCTTACTAGAACCATTATCCAGATTCTGTGATTTTTTTCTAAAGACCATCGTGCAGTCCACATCAACCTACCTACAGGACACCAAGAGCCTACTAAGTCTACTACAGGAAATCAACGTGGATGAAAATACTATCCTGCTGAGCTTCGACATAGAAAGTCTCTACACGAGCATACCCCAAGATGACACACTATCAGTTCTGGAGAAAACCCTAGGAGACATGAATTGGACATTCAACACACCAAGAGCATTTATCATTGAGTGTGCTAGACTAGCACTAAAACGTAACTTTTTTGAATTTGAGGGGTCTCTTTACCTCCAGATGGGGGGAACGTCTATGGGAAGTGTTTTTGCTCCTAGCGTGGCGGGTCTCTATGTCCACAATTTTGAACTCAAGTTTATCTTGAGTAATGACAATCCCTTCAGAAACAACTTGAAATTCTGGAAACGCTACATTGATGATGTCCTTGCCATCTGGCAAGGACCAGTCGACCAGTTGATTGAGTTCACCACCTGGATCAATACATGCGATCAGAATTTGAGGTTCACCCACTGTTTCGATGACAAAGAAATAGTGTTCTTAGATGTGGTCATCACAAAGAACAATGAACATCTAGAAACCAGAACGCACTATAAGCCAACCGCAAAGAATAACCTCCTTAAGTTTGAGAGCTTTCATCCGCGTCCACTGAGGGAAAATCTCCCATATGGAAAATTTCTGAGACTAAGGCGCAATTGCAGCAAACTCAGTGACTATAAAAAACAAGCATCCGATCTAACAGAAAAACTACAGATCCGTGGATATCCAACTAAGATCATAACCAAATGTCAAAAACGTGCAAGGAACCAGCCAAGGGAAGCCCTCCTTGAGAAGAAACCACCAAAAAGGGAGGAAATACCGCTCACTTGTGTTACCACCTTCAATGCCATCTCTAACCAGGTGTCTAAAATCATCAATAGACATTGGTCTATTCTCCAAACCGGCAATCTCCACTGGGAAAAACCTTTGTTCTCCTACAAAAAATCACCCAGCTTAAAAGACAGCTTAGTGAACACAAGACCTAAGCCAAAAAAACAAACTAACGAAAATTCAATAACTAAGAGTTGGGGTTTACCTGATGTCACAGGACACTTTCGCTGTGGCAACTGCAGCGTATGCCACCTTACAAGTGACACAAAAACTCTGCATATTGAGACTGGCAAAGTATGGAGACAACAATCCCACACTAACTGTAATAGCTGCAACGTTGTGTACTTAATAGAATGCACCTGCAATAAACGTTACGTTGGAATAACGACAAGAAAGATCAAACAGAGAATCTGTGAACATCGCAGCACCATCCGCTGCAAAAAAAACGCAACAAGGCTTACGGACCATTTCCTTGAAAACAATCATACACCCAACGACATTAAATGGACAGTGATTGAGCAAATCACCCCTGGTCAAAATCTGCAGAAACGCCTGTTTGAGAAAGAACAAAGATGGATATACAGGCTATCCACTCATATCACAGGATTGAATGATAACATTCCGTGGGCCAGTGTCATGTAACCTACTGTACATCAATCACACTCCTGAATGAGCAGTACCATCTCACCCCCTGCCTGTGATTTAATGTGGACCATTGTCATGTATCCTTGACTCGTATGCTCCCTTGTAATTCATCAGGCCCCCCTTTTTTTCCTCCCTTCTTTCTGCCCGGAGGCCGAGTAAGTGAAGGTGCAATATCCCTTTTTTGCTCCTCACATGTGTCATAAAGGGAGGACCCTCACCCGACTCACCGGTATAATTTTAAGTGCCTTTCTAACTATATTTCCGCCACCAAGTTCGGCAGGAATCTAACTCATTGTAACTATACCCATAGCAGTCCTGGCAGCTATTATAATATATTTCTTTTTTTCAATTATCAGGATATTACTTTTACAACGTAGTTGCCTGGCAACACTATCCTGATCCTAACATTAAGTGCCCCAACTATTTCCAGGATAATACTTCCACAACATGGTTGCCTGGCAACACTAGTCCAGTCCTCCAACTATTTCCTTACTTCCGTAATGCGTCATCACGCTTACGTGCAAACCCCGCCCACCCCGGAAGTCAATCCGACTCTACTAATCTCTACCGGGCGCATTATCCCATTAGCGGGGAGGCACGGAGAGGCGAGTAGGTACCTGGCGATCAAACCGCGCAGTAACTGTAAGTTTGCTCAACCCCATTTCCTTTGACCATAACATCTTATGATCGTCAATCAACAACCGGTGAGTCCCACGTATGAGACGATCTTTTTTCTCCTCAACAGAATACGTTACATTTTGAGGTTTTTTCCTTCCCTCCACCCCGTGAAGCCCAAAAGACCCATAACAGGAGTAAGCCCTGTTTACCATGTGGCTTTTAAATGTGTGGTGTTTGTCTGTCTGTTAAATGTGAATGTATGCACTAGTGGATATTGTTGTCACGCCGTTATTATTCACGCGAATATTGCAGTGAGAAGTCGAGCCACGCACAAAAAAACGCTGAGTGCTGTCGACTGTTGGTTTAACGGTTTATCGATCACTGAGCACACCGATATTGATAAAGTGTGCGTGTTCCAGCCCTTGGCAGGCTTTATTGTAAATTTATATTTACGGTAGGCACAATCACTGATTTTAGTGATGAGCAATCCTACATATACACAAACCGTCAATTATGAGTTCTGAATGGGATGCACAGTAAGCAAGCAGACACGTGAGAATCAGCACGCACAACGTTACAGGCTTGTAACATGCATATTCGTGACCCTTTCTGTTTTTCCTCCGCAGGTCTTTTTGCTTTTCTCACCCCCAGTTGAGTGTGAGTATCCGACTGTGACAGATTTTTTTGTCAACAGTCTAAAGGAATTTAGGACTGGCAGGTCGTTAGTGTGTCCTGACCACCCACCTTCCTTCTTTTGGTCCTGATGAAAACCCGGTACTTCCCTACAACGGGTAGAAACATGTAGACCTGACCCACACATAGTGATACACACGGTCATAATATACCTCTCTGTATCCACACACTTGATTTTAATATTGTCCAGTAACTTGCAAATAAAATTCTTTTTCACACAAGGATACCAGGACAATTTTTAACATTTTTTTGTTCACTTCACACACAAAATACCCGCTCCACTGTAATTCAGGTGTCGCAGCACACCCTGATGGCATTCGGCTGTCAGGGTGGACCCCGATGATGAAGCATGTCACCAACTAGGTTGGTGAGTGAGGGGTTTTTAAACAAAAGAAGGACTCTCTTCCTTTTGTAGTCATCTCACTCAGTCCGTATTTTCAGCCTTAGATGGTACTCCTCTTTTGTTTTTGGTAATACATCCTCTCCAGAAGGCTTTCAGTGCATCCCAGACCATGGAGATGTTTGCTGAATTTAGATTTGCATCAATAAAGTGTTTGGTCTCAGACTGAAGGAAATGTATTTCCTCGTCCACTAATAAGATGGTACGATCGAAGTACCATGAACTGTGTCGATGTTGTTCGACAGGGGTTAAGCTAAAGGAGATTGCCAAATGATCAGACAGGTGAGATGGCAGATAATCAATCTCCTCTATCGATACCCTAAGACTGTAGCTAAACAGTGCATAATCTATTTTAGACTTGTGCTTGTATTTTAAGTTCTTAAAAGAACCCCCCAGTCGCTCACCCGCCCTTTCCCTCCATATATCAGCCAACCCTAGTTGAGCCATAATTAGCAGAAGAAGTTGACTAGATTTTACAGGGACACAGGTTCTAGAGTTGGGTGATTTATCGAGCTTGGAGTTTAATACAATATTAAAATCCCCTACCCAGATTACCGGGTCTTAAAAGTCCGATAGATGGCAGCGGATGGTATCTAGATAGGAGGGGTCATCCTGGTTCGGGCCATAATATCCCACCAGAGAGAATAGCGCACCTCATAAAGAGACTCTTATAAAGAGCCATCTTCTACTATGATCTTCTCTGAATTCAACAATTTGAGCCTTGGTTTGTTTTTTTAAATATCACCATAATCCCTCTAATATTGGCAGTTTGGTCCGTACATGCAAATGTGTTTATCCATCTCAGATTCTTTAATAGAGCCGTAGTCTCGGATTTAAGGAGATGGGTTTCCTGTATGGCAAGGACCTGCGCCGGGGAAGCTCTCAGATACTGGAGTATCCTATCTCTTTTGCCCTTCGTGCGCAGGCCATAGATATTCCAGGATAAGAACTGGAGAGACATCATGGGATCTCCACCTCCACCCGACCATCCTCCCCGTGGCCCAATTGTTAAAAAAAACTCGAAACATCTCTAACCTCACCGGAGGAGACTTCTGAACTTCATAACAAAAAGTTTGGAAACAATTAAGGATTGAGTGATACCAACTGGGACAAATGAGGACTTTTTAAAATTTCACCCCCGCCACCCACTGTGCCCCCCCACCCCGTAGGAAACCCATCCCTTCTTACACTGGCCAGATGTATGACCAGTATTTGCGCCCTCTGGCTATCCCTCTCTACCCTCTCTGCCCCCTAATATTATGTGCTGGTACTAAAGGGGTGGGGAGAGGAATGAGAAAAAAGGAGAATTGTATTTTTAGCCTTTCCTTATTCAAATGTATTTCTCTTTCTTGTACTTTCAATACCTCTTCCACCTATTTCTTTTTTCTTTTCTTTTTTTTACATGGTTGTGTATACATACATTTTTGACATTTCTTTTTTTCCTTCTTTTGTTTTCTCAACCTAACTCTTACCTATAGATATAAATATATTTTTCCCTATATAATTTTATTTATTCTGTATAATTTCCCTTTCCCCTTTCACATGCATTTTTTCCCAGTTAGTATCTGCGTTTTCATATGACCTACGGGGGTCTTCATGTTGGACTACCACCTCTCCCTCGTGAAACATCCTTTAAGGATTCCAACAGCTCATCAGCCTCAAGGGGGGGATCTAATATTATGCATTCTGTTGCTATACATGATCCGCAAAAAGGCAGGGAATCTCATTTGCACGGTAGCTCCGAGCGATCTAAATTTCTCCATCCTTTGGCCTAATTCCCATTGTCTATCCTATGTAGTTTTGGAAAGATCAGAGCGGACCTCAAATGGAAAATCTGGACCATTCAGTGTTTTTGCTTTTAATGCCAAGTTCAAAATCTTTTCTTTTAAAGTGTAGGTTAGAAAATTGACTAAGATTTTTCTAGGTTTCACCCTACCGGGATTTAGGCGGAAAGGGTCTCTATGCACCCTCTGAATGTTCTTCTCCAGGAGGTCGGGCAATTCCTCAAGATTTAGCGAATCTTTTAATAATTTTGCCACAAAGGACTGTAGTGTAGTTCCTATATTCCCAATAGGCTCTGCGCATTGGAATAATATAAACAGCAGTGTAGACGTAGGACTGAGGTCGACTAGGTCTCTACTGACTATATTAGACTTAATTAGTTTTGCCAGCTAGCTCAGAGATCACTAGAAACTTTCTCGAATGTTCAAGAAGGAGTTAACTTTCCTGATTAAACAAGAAGGGATTAGTTTCTGACAACCATAAAACATGACAACTTTGCTCCCTCAGAATAAGAGTGTATCTCTAGAGTCCGGTGAAAACAATAGACAGCTATTTTACTCAGTCAATCGTGCATACTTAGTTTCACCAGAGTGTAGAGAAATAGAGAGACGGGCGTTTTCAATAAAGGGTGTTATTTATTGAGCAGTCTTCTTTCTCATGCAAGAGAAATGAATTGCCACAATTGCAATACTTAGTATAAAGTAAAGTGCGTACAGTAAAAGGAGTATTATGAAATAATACTGTAAACGCATTGATATGGTTTCTTAGCCATATGATACTTTAAAATGGATAAAATATATACATACATATATACATTGACTAACGTACTCAACTGGTGCTTCTAAATACGCCTACCCCGGTGTACCTGACCTAAGCCTAATACGTGGGAAGGAGTAAGTAAGTAGCAGTTTAAGTTAAGTTGGTTTTGCCAAGAATCTGAATCAAGAATTCTCTTTAAGGGTTTATTCAACTCCGTACCTGGGTAATAGAAAGCAGGAGGTCTGGTATCTCTCTCTCAGGACTCGATATCCCAGCAACCCGCAAGGGTATCTGGAAACACCGGAGCTGGATTTTCTCGGCAGGAGAAAAGACAGCGTCTCTCTCAGTGCGTCAAAAGGGAGGGGCGGCGTCTGTGGGCTCTCGCATCAGCTGGGCTCTTGGGCAAGTAGATAGCCGCTCTGCTCCAAACCACCGTGTGTTTGCTTAAGGCAACGTTGGTATATTTATACCTGAAAGGTGCCGGGTTTGACGTAAGGTTGGACATAAGACGTGAATAAAGATGTCACTAAGAACTGGCCGTTCTTTCAGTGTTCGCAGGAGTTCTAGGACAAATCAAAACAGAAGCATGGGGATTTCCCAGGTTGCTGGAGGTTTGTTTTGTTTAAAGAACTTGTTGTACTCTCTAGGAGCCTGGGGAAGTAGCCTTGCTTAATTTGGACTGCATGGGCTACGACTAAATATGGATATGATTCTTATGCCTTTATAAGGATATTATTTATTATAACCACATAAGGGCATAACTCAGGAATATCGAATTAGGGTCCTAGATAGAATTACAACACCCACTCCATGATCTAATGTCCCTCATTACTTAAAACTAAGCAATAGTAAGCATATAATGGTGCATGTGTTTTCCAACCCACCCCAAAATACATAATTCGCATTTGAAATGGTATATGGTAAATACACAAAAATGAGTATTGGTACTGTACGTTTTTCAAGCAGTGGTATCATTCAGTTAAAAATGCATATATATATCAGCTGAATGAATTGCGAAAATGTACACATGAAATGGCTCTTAATACAGAAGAGAAGGTCGAGACCATTCCATCTCATAATAATACAAATGTTGTACATGTGCTAGAGGATGAGGTAAAATATTGTCTCTAGAGTCCCTAAAATAGAAGCTCTGTTCTCTAAGAATTGTTCTACTTTAAGCAGAGTACATGTGCCTGAAAAGGGTAAATATTTTGGAAGTGGAAAAAAAATATAATTTTGTTTTCAAGGGAAAAAATAGTTCCAAATGTTTTGTTTATCAAAGCTAAAGGCCGAATTCGGAGTTCAGGGAACGCTGTGTGAATGTTAAAAGTTATTCTTTCTGTTCAGGGGAGAACATAATTTCAGACAGACTCGCAAAAAATTGGTCTACAGCATCAGGTGAAAGTTCGACCAAGTTTGAAAATGCCGCAACAGTGCAGTTGTGAGAATGATTGCTATCATCGATGTCAGGATCAGCAATGCTCACTGAAGGTTGTACCTGGGTGATGCTGCTCTCATCTCGTACTCCACAGCCACATACTCGTAGTGGTGAAGTCTCAACGAATGCCGTCATCAGAATAGGTAGCCGCTGGGGACAACACGATGCATGAGTCGTTACCGGACCTAGCAAGGTATCTGTATCCCTTGGTACTGCTGATGGTAGTGTAAGACAGACGTCCAACACGCATTCTTCTCCGCATAGCATACATCGAAGCACAGGTAAGATGCAATTTTGCGAGATAGGTCTGAATGAAAGAAACCAGGTCATATTCAGATCTCTTAGCCGGGCTAATCCGAGGACTTTAGTTATGCGGTCCCGGTAGCGTATTGCTAGGATCGTTTCTTCCATCGTTGCTGGAGTCTTGTCTGCTGCGTGGCTTGCCATATCGGAGCAGAAGAATCAAAAAACTAAAATCCTGCTACGAGTCCCAAAAGTAGAGGTAGGCCGCCAAAGACAGAATGGACACAATTGGGGAAGATGCCCAGAACTGTTTCAAAGGGTGTTAACAGTCCCGAAAAAATTGACTTAAATACATGTGCGATGCCACTGGTATCTGACATGTTTAGGATTTGGCTTAGCATTTCTACGAAATGTACGGGGCAATTTGTTGATAAAAGGGTATGTATCTCTGCCGTTGTCCTTGCAACTTGCAGATCATACGTTTCTCTGGACGAGGTCAAAGGCACGGTTGTCTGTAAAAAAACAGACTTCATTCTGCTTAAAGTATCAATTCGAATAGAAGAGATATTCAAACGAGGCCATATTGCCGCCTCCATATCTGGTGTGCTGTTTGGATACAATACTTGCATACAGCAATTGACCATGGAACTATCGCTGACAAGATAGGCTTTCCCTGGCACCATGCCACAACAGCTGTGGTCATTTATTAGAATATAGCTCCCGTTGGAAAGTTGTCTAAAGAATGTCTCTACCTGTGTTGCAGGAGTGCCGTGTAGGTGACATGAAAGGTTACTCGAAGACCCTTCGCAGGCTCCATGCAAGTTAATACCTTGACACAGAAGTGTACCGCTTAGTGACCTTTTACAATTTTTACCACTAAGAAATACATTCTTTTATTTTCACTGTAACATGTGTGTGTATAACGTAAATTTCATGTTGACTTGATGTACCCTTTACCCAACCTTTCATACTAGCCTGCTGGTATATATTCTTGGCAGTATTTAAATTGGAAAGTTGTTATCGGAATTGTAAGTAAAGTAAAGTAAAGTCCACATTTGTAAAGCGCACAATCACCCGTAAGGGTCTCTAGGTGCCGTCGGGAAGATTAAGCGAGCTATTGCCCAGAGTCACATGGTGCTGGGCTAACCTGCCGCCGGAGCCGGGGATCGAACCGTGGTCCCCAGATTCCAGCGTCAGTCGCCCTGGCCGTGGCGCCACACCTCTTCCTGTGAACTATTCCGTATATTATCCATTCAATAACAGTTCTTTCTGACATTTTCAATGGTAATCTCCCAAGTTTTTCAATGCTCAGAATCGTATAGTCTGCTCCTTTTTGTGCCAAACTGATTTGTTTATTAGTAAGCTTAAAGACAGAAAATAATGACGTTACGTTGATTAAACGCCATGGCACGTAGCCTGAATGCAGATTTTGCAACGTCCAGCCAAGCTGTACAATAGAACGTAATTGGGACTGACCATGTTGTAACATTAGTAAGTCTTGCTCTATTATATCAATAGAAGATGATACAATACTGTCCAGTAAATATATTCTGGAGGATAGAGTCGTTAACCCATTGTCCACAACAGAAAGTGATTTTTCCAAATTAATACGATCAATTTCTCATATTTTTTCTGCTGTTTCAATTTGCATTACTTTCCAAGTTTCATTGTATGCAGCGTATATACCGGCCGCTAACATTTTTGACGCTGTTTGCGTGGTCCCAGTATGAAATCACGCAAGTCAGCACCGTCTTTAAGTAAAGTCAAGTGTTGCTTAATTTCAGCCAGTGTGGATTTCTGTAGCCATTCGAGGCATAGTTTCCCTGCACTGTATGTTGTAACTATCCCTGGATGTTGTCTTTGGGAGTATCTTGGGTCTGGCCTGATTATTTTGAACCCCTGTATTTTGTTCAGGAATCTATCTTGACAGTTATTTGTATCTCTGGGCCAGATCAACCATTTTTTCCAATCAGGATGTGTTTTGTTTTGGTATAAAATATGGGATACGTCTATCTCCATATCAGTAGTGCTATTACTATCAGGTATGGGCTTTGGAATAGACGGTTTGTTTAAGTCTTAAATTTTGGCTAGGCCAAGACAGGTAGTCTGTTGAATGGTGTCATTCAAGAATATTAATTGTTCTGGGATCATGCAGGCTCTAAATAATGCTTCTAGACCTTGGACCTGCCATTCTTTTTTACCCCAGATGGTTTTTGTTTCAACGTTGTTTTTCCAGAATTCA
The DNA here is from genome assembly GCF_964261635.1 of Lissotriton helveticus. Classification (NCBI taxonomy): domain Eukaryota; kingdom Metazoa; phylum Chordata; class Amphibia; order Caudata; family Salamandridae; genus Lissotriton; species Lissotriton helveticus. Next base: position 1,696,593,769 of record NC_136061.1, on the reverse strand, counting down.
AAACCAAATGAAACATTTTTTCATAAAATGTTTCAGAATAGATCAATTTAGTATTTGTCAGCATTGTTTTCATTCCTGTCTTATTTAACATTTTAAAATAAAACGTTTCTTCATCACTTGTGTTAAACCCTGAGAAGTATGGGAATTTTCCATAGAATGTTTTTGAGCTGCTTTTAGGCGGAGTTGCACAATGTTCCCATTGGTTGTAATTAAAAACATTTCTAGGCTGTGCAGATTTATGCAAATAGTGATGGCCAAAGTGATTATAACAGTACAATTCTTCATAATTTGATGAATCCTGTAAGTAATCATGTTCTGTAAATTTTGCTGACATTACTAAATCTGACATCATATTATTTATATTTTCAAAGTCCCAATAATCAGAGAAAGTACTTGGTTTTACAAAGTCACTTAATGAAAACTTAAACTGGTGTAGATATTTCAAGAGCTCAATCGGGCCAAAAATGTCAAAATCAGTTCTGTCCCATGCTACCCCGCCGGGTATTGGATTGGCTGTGACGTTCACTGATGATAGTTCTATTTTCTCGATGTGAGAAGACTTGTGAGGCTTTAGGACCAAGTTGATGTTCTGAAGTGCTGTGTCCTTTGTACTGTATTTTCCTTCAATGAATGTTCCCAAACAAAGAACCAAGATGAGCCAAAGCAGGAGGAAAAGTACACCTAACACAATCCAAAATTAAATCCATGGAGAAATCAGATAGGTTTCTTTGAGTTGATTAAAGAGTTCCGTTACTTTTTCTTTGAAAGTTTTTGTGGCTGGCTTTTCTTCAGGCTCGCTTGGATCTTCAGAAAAGTCATCGAAATTGATGAAGTAGCCAGATGCAGTTCTGTCAATTGTTGGAATTGCTTCCGGATATTCAGTTGCTTTTGGATTTTTCTTTGTTTCATTAGCATAGTCTGAGGCTACATCATTGTAGACTGGTGTTTCTTGACGAACTGTTGCAATTTGGGTTTCAAGAGGCACAAGTTCCATGGCATTGTTGCATAGTCCTTTTTTATTCACTGCAGGTTTATCAAATGTGATTAGTCTCTCAGTTTGAACCTCTTGGATTGTAGCAAATTTTGGTACTCTGTTATTTCTTGGGAGTCCACTGGACCTACTACTTATTATTGGCCACATGATTGTGGTTTTACCAGGTCGATGGATACAACTCGGTTCTCCTTTTTACCAGCAAGGGGCGGTAGTACTACTGATCTTGTTCCGTTGACAGCTAAGACAGGTACTGCTTTTCTTTAAGAAGGCCCAAATTCCTTCTTCACCGCGATCTTCTCTCTGATCAGATCCCCAATCTTTGGAATCCAGACAGGTCTTGCTGGGACAGGTTGTTTTTCTTCAGTGGCTGTTGGCTGTTGTTTTAACTTTATGTTGCTCAGGTTTCGTCTTGTTTCATTTAAGTCCTGCAAAACAGCCAAACGGTCTTTGATATCAAAGCATTTTTCTTCTACCACTGAAGTGTGACTATCAAGGTCCTGAATATGCATTCTAGTACCGAACAATAGTTCATACGGACTGAGACCTTTTAGAGAATTTCTTGGCAGATTATTAAGACTATGTTGGACACTTGTTAAATGTTGGACCCACCCATCATCCGAACCTAATACCCTCGCCGTTATAGATTGCTTTATGTCCTGGTTTTTTCTTTCCACTACCGCATTTCCCTCAGGATGGAATGGAGAAGAGTACCGCAATGCAATGCCTATGCTGGCCATGGCCTCCTTGTAAGCCCTAGAGCTAAGCGCAGGACCCTGGTCAGAATGTAGCATGCCAATTACGTATGTGCCAATAAAGACTCGCAAATCTTTTATAACAGTTCTGGCGTCAGCCGAGCGCTGGGGCCTACATTTTAAGTGAATCTAGTCTTAAACATTAATGGGACGCATTTCTCCTGTTGGATTTTTGCGTATAGATAGCCTTATGCTTTCTAAAAGAAGGGTCCTGGCATTACTCCGGTCGGTTCGCTACTGCGATCTCTGGTGCAGTTTGGACAGCCCATTGCAAATTTGTAAAATTGCAGGCTCATCCCCGGCCACCAGTATTCTGATTGTAATTCTTTCAAAGATTCCTTGATCTCTTGCAGATAGATTCATGAAGGTGCCATTCTGCGATTAGCAAATTGCGATTCGCAATTTGAAAATCGCAGAATGGCATTCATGTAGAAATGCGATGCAAAAAAGCGATTCGCAATCGATCGCAATTGCCGATAGCGATCTTGCCACAATCGCTAATTAATCGCAGATTCTGCATTTTTCCAAGTAGAAATTGCGACCTCGCAATTAGCGATATCGCAATTAGCGATCTCGCTAACTGCGAGATCGCAAAAACGGGAAGTCGCATTTCGAGCCCACTGATGACATCACAACCAGGAAGTAGTCTTACCCCACCCACAAACAGAACACAGAGCCAGAGAGTGGGAGCAGGATACTGAGGAGCTCCAAATCTTAGACTGTGCAGCACCCCAGCAGGACAAAATTCACCAAGATGTCCCAGGATGCAGTAGGGAGCAGTGGGCAGGAGAGCAAGCGAAAACTCAAGTTTTCAGAATTTGAACTGGAGCATCTGATTGAGGGGGTCACCAAGGACTATGCACGGCTCTTTGGCAAAGACTCCCGGAGGGTGCCAGAGGCAGACAAGCGCAGGATCTGGCAGCGCATCCGCGCTAAAGTTAATTCGGTTGGGGTGACCCAGCGGTCAATTGAAGACTTTAAAAAGCGCTGGTACGACCTGAGAGGTCGGTCTAAGGAGCGTATTGCCGAGAGGCTTGGGGAGCGACTGGCCACCGGTGGAGGGGAACCTGTAGCCACACCAAACACCCCATTGGAGGACCTGATAGTGGACACCATTGCACCAGAAGCCTGCGTGGGGGTCATGCAGCTGGACTCGTCTCGACCCAGCCAACAATCTGAAGGTAAGTGCCATGCGACTGCGACCCTGTCCCCCAACAATGCCCATGACTCCTGAGCTAGCAATATGGCATCCCCAACAATGCAGCCCATGCACACATGAAATGCCCCATTGCATTGTGGTAGTCGTAGTGAAATCATATCCCCCCAGTTAGCTGAACACAGCCAGAGCTGTAAATTCAAAGTGAATCCAAAAGCCAGTCAGGGAAAGCAAGCCTGCATGCATGTATCAACATTGCATGTGCAAGATACATAACATTAATCATGCACTCTTTCACATTACAGGTGCAGTAGAGCAACCCAGCACAGATAGCAAGGCCCTGCACATCGCCGATACTCAGGAGGACACTGAGGGTGAGGGCCAGTCCAACCAACGACCCGGTCCATCACAGCCACCAGCAGTTCTTCCACCACCACCACCCCGTGCGGACAGGGCCACCCCTGCAGCCACAGGTGTGCAGCCAACACCCCAACAAACAGCCACAGCAGTGGTACAGGCCCCACCACCAGCGCCTAGGAGGCAGACGAGGCGCACAGCTGGAGCCAGATCACATACCAGCGCACTGAGGCGCCAGCAGCGTCAGGGCTCAGCAGGCATGGGCAGGGCACTCCTACTACCAGATCCAGGCCTGGCGATTGAACGCCGCATGCTGGCGGTGCACCGTACACAGGCGCGTCACCTGGCAGCAATTCACACCCAGCTGCAGACGACAGGCCAAAATATTGCCCAGATGACCGCTGCTGTCAGAGAGAACAGCCAGCTGCTGGTAGCCCAGCAGGACATGACCTGCTGCCGCCACCGCCAACTACTGGCCCGCCTATCGGGCCTACACAAGATCAAACCATATAGTGGGGAATGCAACATCACAGCTGGCACGCAGGTCACTTGCCATGCAGGGCCAGATGGTGCAGTGTTGCCAAGATGTGGCCAGGTCACTAGATCTGCTTACAGCAGCAGTGCTCGGCAGCCAGTCCACTGCCCATGGAGAAGCAGAGGAGCCTGACGACGTGAGCGAGATAGCGTCAACTAACAGCAGCGCATCCTTGCCACCGATGCCTGTACGTCGCCGCAGCAGCAGGCCAACAGCATCAACTAGGGCTAACACCGTCCCTCAGGACACAGATAGACGACTTGGGGCGTCTTGTCATAACCGACAGTGAGAACTCAGACACTCTCAGGGAGGCCATGCAGTACACCCCTGCAAGCCCACTACCCCAGCATGGGGAGGTATGGAGTAATACTCTCTTCATGAGACACCAATATTAGTAAAGGCCAATTTATTGTGCATGAACAATAAAGATTAATGGTCTGACTTGATTCACACTCATGTCATTATTACATTTGTCATGCATGAGTGCAGTGTTTTGTGAAGGGAATGGGTGCACTAGAAACAGTTAATAGTGATGTGGTTGCGGCGCCTGTGTCTTTCAGCAGGATTTTCTCCGCGTGCATGACGCACATGTGGAGGAGGGCGGTTGTCCCCTTCCGACTCACTGCCAGATATCTCCACTGGTATCCTGCGCTTGGTAGCAATGTTGTGGAGTATTGCACACACGGCCATGATGCGGCAGCAGACCTCAGGTGTGTATTTGATGGCCCCACCAGTCTTGTGCAGTATGCGGAAACGGCTCTTCAATAAGCCAAATGTCCTCTCAATGCAATTTCTTGTTCGTATGTGTGCAGCATTGTAACGCCGTTGCTATGGTGTGGCAGGGTTGAGGTATGGGGTGAGGAGGTACTCACGTAGTCCGTAGGCGCTGTCACCTGAGGGTAAGAAGCACAGGGTGAGTGCCTGTTCTGCGCAGATACATGATCACAGTGTACTATTTGGGGGCATGTGTACTTACCTAGTAGGTGTCCTTCGCCAAAGTCTCCCCTGGCCAGTCGTGTGTGAATGCTGCTGTGCCTGAAGATGAAGGAGTCATGTGTGCTGCCCGGATATTGTGCCACTATGTCTGTGATGTAATTCTTGACGTTGCACACCATCTGGATATTGAGGGAGTGTTAGGACTTGCGGTTGAGTTACATGTATTCCGTTTGTGCTGGTGGGCAGATGTGGATGTGGGTACAGTCAATGCATCCAATTACATGCGGGAAATGTGCGATGTTGTAGAATTTCAGCTTGGTGTCATTCAAGTCCTGTTGGGTGGTGGGGAATGATATGTAGTGGTGTAGCCGGGTCAGCATTGCATCCAGGAAACTCCTTAGGCAGCGGGCCATGGTGGGCTGGGATATCCCCCCTGCAACAGCAACTATCCCCTGGAAGCTTCCGGAGGCCACTAGGTGCAGGCTGCACAATACCTGCACATGGGTGAAAACGGCATTGGTCCTCCTTGTTGGGTGCTGCATCAGGGGATCTAGGTCCTGGATCAGCTTAATGATCACTGGCCCATTTAGGCGGTACTTAGCATAGATTTGCTCCCTGGTTTGGCCCAGAATGGTGACCCGCTGACGGAATATCCGCTCCTGGGTCCTATGTCTGTTCCGTGCTGCTCGCTGTAGCCTATGCCGCCTGATCACCATGTAGAGTCCTGGCATTGTGAGAGTCCTCAGGCTCCAGCTGCATGTCCTTAAGTGTGTTTGGGCAGGCCTGCACCTGTTTGTAGTTAGCTAAAGTTTTTGTTTTTTTTCTTTGCTGGTTACCACCTGGTTTGGGTTCTCCTTAAATTGCGCGTCGCAAATAGCGATTATCTTGTTTTTCGCTATCTGCGATTTTTCTTGAATGGCAATTGCGAATATTTTGCAAGTTCGCAAATGATTTCGCAGAATCCATGGATTCTCGCTATTTTAAAATCGCAAATGGGCTTGTTCCAGGATTCTGCGAATTTATTTGTGAACTCGCAATTTTGATTTAGCGATTTCGCTATTTTGCTATTTTCACTATCAAGAATTCCTTTTACTCAAATTGCGATCGCAATTGCTATATCGCAGCTATTGCGATCGCAATTTGGCTTCATGAATCTATCTGTTGGTGCCTTAGACCCAATCCCATGTGTGCGTCTGCTATTAAAAAGAATCTCCTGTTCGTGCCGGAATTACTCTATCCCCCACTCCAATGATTCGAGCAAAAGGAACGGAGTTTGCATCAATTATGTATGTATATTTGAGTGGCTAGTTCACAGGTAATGCTGCACAGTCGCCTTGCAAAGACGTTTTTACCGCCAGCATTGTTTCCCCGTCTATGTATTTTTCTGAACGCTTTTTTGTGGCTACGGAAGCCGGTTGAGCTGCTTCCGCTGTGGCTCTGTGAGCCAATGAATTCCCTGCAACGTGAACGCCATCACGTCGGTGACTCAGTGTATGTATCACGTGAGTCTTTTGTAGTTCTTTCTGTAAAAGAACTACCTGTTCCCAAAGCTTTTTATGCTTTATTGTGGCATCTGTGTCATCTTTGTAATCGTTTTGAACCCAGTTCTGCAATTCATTATTGTAAGACTTGATGCAGTAATGCGAATCGCACACTATTAGTGTGGGGAATTCGCGATCGGCAATATCAAGCGCCATCTTAAATGCTAGTAGTTCAGTTCGTTGAGCCGAACTATCTTTTACAGATTGAGTGATAGTGACCAGTGGTCTCAATTTTCCTTCGTGCCACCGGCATTTAACAACCGTGCACGCAGCACTGTAAGCTTGCTTACCCCCCAACTGCGGGTTGTGCTGATCCAGCTGTATATATTATACAGGCGTAATGTTCCAGAGGCAGAATTTCGATTGGCAGAGGATATTCTTCTTCATATTTTAGTTTTTCCATTTTCGGGTCAAAATAGTATTTCACGTCTTCTGCAGCAAGAGAATTTTCCCATTGTATCCATTTTGGATCTAATGCCACGGCAGTCAAATTGCGTGGGCTTGTTAATGCCTCAAGGGCTGATTCTGCTGTTAAAACAATTATTCTTCTGCCTTGGGCTTGGGCTCTTTCTTTTGCTACAGCAGTTTGAACCGCTATTAGAATTTTTTCAGTAGCACTGAATTTCATTTCAGCTTGTGTGTACAAGTGTGATTTGTAAGCTATTGGTACAGTTTCTCCCTCATTAGAGGTTAGGTACGTGAATCCGCATCTTCCTGGGATGACTCGATTACAAGGTTGCGTACGTTTTCGCGTGTTTGCAATTTTGTTTTAGCTAACATGTCTGTTTGCAATGATCTTAAAATTTCTGTGTGTTTCTGAGTCCAATTGATTGGTTTGAAATCAGGTTTTATTAATTCATAGAGAGGTTTAACCCTCTCTGCATAATTTAGAATGTATGTTCTTCCGAAATTCAGGAAACCTAGTATTGATTGTGAGTTCTTCAGCGTTTTTGGTGCTTGGAGTACAGGGCACTTCTCTAAGAAGTTGTCTGCTAGGCTTTTGCCTTCACTTGATAATTCATATCCTAAAAATAGGACGGTTAGATGGGCAATTCTTGACTTTTTAAAGTTGAATTTGTAACCCTCAGCTGCGAACCCAAGTATTAGGGTGTTCACTCTTTTCAAGTGAGTATCCAGGTCATTATCTGTGAGATAGATGTCATCGACATAAGATAATGCTTCATCATCATATATTTGTAGTAACTCTGTTACCCTTGCTGAGAATAATCCTGGGCTATTCTTGAATCCCTGTGGGAGTCGACAGAAGTGTTTTTGCGACCCCATGATTGAGAACGCGGTCAAATACCTGCTCTCAGGTGCAATGTTTTGACAAAAGAATCCATTAGAGATGTCTAATGTTGTTTGATATTTTTTGCGCATGATGTTATTCATTAGTGCTGCACTGTGTGAGTTTTGTACTGCGAATGTTTTGCAACAGGAGTTTAAGTGTCTGTAGTCCAAAACTAGACGATATGAATCGTCTGGCTTGGAGACAGGAAACAAAGGATTGTTCATTTGTGAGGTGCATGTTTCAATCACCCCCTGGTATTCAAGTTGATCTAAGATCTCCCTGACTTGCTTTTTAGCTTCTTGTTTAACTAGGTACAGCCTTTGTGCAGTGGGGTGACATTTTAACTGGATTTTGTGAGGAGGAGAGTCCTCATCCCATCCTACATGATTTTTATATAATGCAGGAGCTTGGGCTTCTGCTCATTTTCTTGCAAGTGTATATTTTTTATGAATTGGAATATGATTTGAGAAGGCAGGCATAATCATTTCTTTGCCATGAGGGCACTCCCTGACAAACTCTGGTGGCCAGTCTTTTTCAGCTAAAAGGATGTCATAGCCTTTCGAAAGGTAATCCCAAAAGAGACCCCTTACTTTCCTAGTCTTGTCCCCCTCTGTACGCAGTGTTATTTTGTATATTTTATGAGGTTTGCTAACTCTAGTATCTGCAGTTTCCACTTGAGTGTATTCATTCGTGTCCACTGTCTCCAGAAGATTCATCGGGATCTTGCGAGCTATGGTCACTTCTGCTGCGCTGTCTAGCATTGTCTGGGCCCATTCTCCGTTTTTCAGTTGTGTCCTCAGTATCCTCGGCATGTTTAATTATTTTAATACTAACTGCCTTCTTTCTTGGAAATTGTATCTTTTTTACTTTGATGAGCAGGTTCTTTGTCTTTGGACTTGACGTGCTCTTCCTTGTGTTCTGACCGTCCTCTTCTTTCCAATTTCTGTGAGGAAGTCTGAAAAGATCGAGAGGGACGTGTATCAATATCTTGATATCTATCAGGTTTTTTCAGATTATCCCTATTTCTAAGGTTGTATCTTTTCACAGAGGGCTCCCTCTGGGGAGACTTATTTCCTCGGTCCGGAGATTTTTCTCTCCGTTAAGGAGACCTTCCTCTGGACTGGAATTGTTTTTCTTTGGGAGTTGATTGTTTATTACCATCCCAACTCTTTTTCGGAGTATTTAGATTATTTTTAATAAATGTTTTTTCAGGATTTTCAGTTAGTTGGGGTTTTTACTTATTTCCCACCCAAACTATCTCTTCCTAGTGCTTCATAGGATTTTTCTATGATTCTGGCAAGTTTAAAAGGTTGTTCTGCTATATCTGTTTCTTTCAATTTCTGGCGGATCGCCACAGATGCTGCTTCTCCTTTTATGTTGGCTAATAATATAGCCGAGACCTGCTTGAAGTCTTCAGTAATTTCATACCCAGAGTTAAAGCAGGTTCTGGACCGTATTCATTTTGAATCTGTCTTAACACATCTGGTATTACCGCCATAGACGGAACACCATGTGTTTTTGTGTAAATGGAAGCAAAGACTGTGCCCCAAGTGTCACAATCCTCCACATGTGGTGCGATCCCCATTGGAAGACAGATAGTCAGAATTCTGTGTTTCTCAGTAGGTGTAGTATCAGGAAATACTGCCTCTATTTCAGTGATTTTTTGTGCTAACCAGAATGGAATTTGTTCCCATTTTGCGGGTGTTTTACCAAGACATTGTTCTGTGGTGTAATTTTGTTTGTGTTCCCCTGATGAGGGGTCAGCTGTGGAATGTTGATTGCTGGTTGGACTGTTGAAGTCCGCATTACATATTGGACCAATTGTCTATGTATTTTAATTAGTATTTTTAGCTGTGCTAAAAGTTCCTGGCCTGACATTTTATCAATGTCTGGGTGAGGTGTGTAGCTGGCTAGAACCGGCCACGTTGCTCCTGGTCTACCTAGTGGACCGAGCCTGGTGATGTGATTTTTATGTTTTAGGGCGCCTTTAAACCAGAGCAGGTGCTCTTGGCAATTTAATGGGATTTCAACCTCCTCGAAAGGAGTGTATTCATCCGGATGTTCCTCTATTTTGTAATAGTGGAAGTCGTGTGTCACAGCATGTGCTGCTGGAAAATGTATCCATGAATAAAATACCTCTGTCTGCCGATATTCATGGGCCTCTACCACGAATATGACTGTACCACCTCGTGATGTCAGTCCATTTTCTATAAGTTTAATAGTTATAGTTCTTCTTATGTTGACCGGAATGAATATAGCATTCGGGTCATTCTGTTGGATATTCGTGTCATCCAACAACAGTTGAGACGCTGTAGCATCTCTTTCTTCGTCTCCGTCAGGCATTTTACTGACAGAAAGTTTTTTGTTGCAGATCAAGTTTCAAGGAAACAAAGATTAGGTGCACAATATTTTGGGACACTGTATCCTTCAATGTTGACTAAACCAAAAACTATACATAGGAATCTCTTCCTACTAAGTTCCGGCAGATTTTAACCTTTTACCCACTCCAGACGTCTTTTGGAGTATTTACGGGAAAAAGGGTTCTGTGTGAAAAAGCACGACTGAGTTACTCTTGTGTCTTGCGTTAGATTATCGCCTTACCAAACGTTGGGCGCCATGTAGTGTAGTTCCTATATTCCCAATAGGCTCTGTGCATTGGAATAATATAAACAGCAGTGTAGAATGTAGGACTGAGGTCGACTAGGTCTCTACTGACTATATTAGACTTAATTAGTTTTGCCAGCTAGCTCAGAGGTCACTAGAAACTTTCTCGAATGTTCAAGAAGGAGTTAACTTTCCTGATTAGACAAGAAGGGATTAGTTTCTGACAACCATAAAACATGACAACTTTGCTCCCTCAGAATAAGAGTGTATCTCTAGAGTCGTGTGAAAACAATAGACAGCTATTTTACTCAGTCAATCGTGCATACTTAGTTTCACCAGAGTGCAGAGAAATAGAGAGACGGGCGTTTTCAATAAAGGGTGGTATTTATTGAGCAGTCTTCTTTCTCATGCAAGAGAAATGAATTTCCACAATTGCAATACTTAGTATAAAGTAAATTGCGTACAGTAAAAGGAGTATTATGAAATAATACTGTAAAAGCATTGATATGGTTTCTTAGCCATATGATACTTTAAAATGAATAAAATATATACATACATATATACATTGACTAACGTACTCAACTGGTGCTTCTAAATACGCCTACCCCGGTGTACCTGACCTAAGCCTAATACGTGGGAAGGAGTAAGTAAGTAGCAGTTTAAGTTAAGTTGGTTTTGCCGAGAATCTGAATCAAGAATTCTCTTTAAGGGTTTAGTCAGCTCCGTACCTGGGTAATAGAAAGCAGGAGGTCTGGTATCTCTCTCTCAGGACTCGATATCCCAGCAACCCGCAAGGGTATCTGGAAACACCGGAGCTGGATTTTCTCGGCAGGAGAAAAGACAGCGTCTCTCTCAGTGCGTCAAAAGGGAGGGGTGTCGTCCGTGGGCTCTCTCATCAGCTGGGCTCTCGGGCAAGTAGATAGCCGCTCTGCTCCAAACCACCGTGTGTTTGCTTAAGGCAACGTTGGTATATTTATACCTGAAAGGTGCCGGGTTTGACGTAAGGTTGGACATAAGACGTCAATAAAGATGTCACTAAGAACTGGCCGTTCTTTCAGTGTTCGCAGGAGTTCTAGGACAAATCAAAACAGAAGCATGGGGATTTCCCAGGTTGCTGGAGGTTTGTTTTGTTTAAACAACTCGTTGTACTCTCTAGGAGCCTGGGGAAGTAGCCTTGCTTAATTTGGACTGCATGGGCTACGACTAAATATGGATATGATTCTTATGCCTTTATAAGGATATTATTTATTATAACCACATAAGGGCATAAATCAGGAATATCGAATTAGGGTCCTAGATAGAATTACAACAGGACTTGATTTCACTTCCTTCCTTTCCTTCCGGGACCATCAATAGTCGAAGATTGTTCCTCCTAGAGTAGTTCTCTAAACTTTCCACTCTCTCCTGCATGGCATCGCCTTCTCTTCCTAGGTCTTGGATTTTTACTTCAGCTGACCCCAAGTTTGCTTTGATCTCCTCTACAGAACCCTCCAAAGTCTCAGTTCTTTTATGAAGCAAGTCAACCTTTTTCTCGAGGACCTCAAAGGCCGCCCTTATCTCAGATTAATTCTCGGCTGAGAACAGAAAACCAGTTTTTTATGTCTGCCTTCATAGATGTTAAAAGGCCCTCTATCGAGAGCCTAGGTGAGCCCTCTGCCCCATCTAAGCCGCCATCTAAGCCACCTGAACCACAATCCTCTTCCACTACCCGAGAGGACATCAGTGTGGAGGGAGGGACCCCCTGTACCAGTGCCTCCTCAGAGTCGCTGATGCTGTCTGGGACGACTGAATGGTTAGGTATGCTAGCTAATACAGCTGGTACAACAGGAAGTTCCATCTGTGCAATGGGCACGACCACATTTATCAGAGTGTCAGTGGATAAGTCGAGGGCTCCCCTAGCTGCTGGAGACGACGAAGTAGGGGAGGAAAAACTTGCTTGGCATATAGAGTCAGTAGAGTGTATATTCAGGTCCTGGGGCAGAACTTTGAAAAAAGAGCATACGGAGGCTGTAATACGAGCAGCGCTGTTTTTTTCCGCTACTCTCTGCTCTCCGTGCTTTTATAAGATCTTTTTTTCTAATGGTCTTCTTAGCTGCCCCTTTTACCATCCCTTTCTCTTGGGACTCCTGGCTCGAGCTGGCCCCTTTATGTAAACCTTGAGCGCTTACAGCACACACCACCCCTACAGCCTTTCCAACACCGCCAATATCAAGCTCCTGTGTGTCGTGTATTGCCTGTGCACTTTGTGTGGCCTTGCCTCGTCTAGATTTATTTGTTCCCACCTTCTTAACTGAGGTATTTCTTACAATATCCCGGTCAGTCTCATCACTCCCTTGCAGAAGCTCCATATCCCCCTCCTAGCTTGTAAAGGAACCGCGCTACTACCGACCTCTTTGTATCCCCTGGGGGCGTCCTGTGCTTGTTTAGAAATTCTGGGAGACCCGACAGGTCCCCCCTCCGCTGGAGGAAAAAAAGCACTAATTCTACCGTTGCTGGCTTCACTAAGCTTTATGCTGGCACAGGAGCCAGTTCTGACGCCACCCACGCTGCCCCGGAGGAGACCGCGAGCCGCCGCTCTGCGGCCGCGTCTCAACTCCATGGCGGCTTTCGACCAGCGTGGCAGGAGGGAGGGGTACAGAGTCCGCACAATGCCGCCGACACACATCAACCGCTATTTTCGCTGTTTCACTGGAATGGAGACCAGAAAATAGTATTCCAGCGTTCCCTATTGACTCTCAGGTCCGTCCGTAGCTCATTCACGCCATGCACGGGGGAGAGAGGAGAGGCTGCCTAAGAGGACGCGCGCTGCCGCTTCAACACGCGGGCGACATGTTTCCCTATGCCTATAGATGATCAGGATCATAATGTTGATTTTGTTTTGGATGTCCAGCTACATAAAGAAGTTGAATACACTTACACATGTTTAACAGCTTGTCAAGATTAACGCTATTTTCATGCAGAGTGGTACAAAAGGGGGTGGTGATGCAGAGGCATCATTTTGTTACAAAGGTCAACTCAATGTTCATTACTTCCAAAATCCCCTGAACTTCAGCCTCCTGGCACAGACAAATTTCAGGATCACACCAATGAAAGTCACACTAAAGGAGATGGCATTTATAAAGCAAAGAGCATGTACAAAGTAATAAACTGAGTTACAGGACCCTCAGAAAAGTCAACCTGAAGAGCAACCATGTTTCCTAGAGGCAGCTTATACCAGTAGCTTACCAAGTAGCAGCTCTCAATATGCTTTAATATGTTGAATCATACAAAATGCTGGTAGAAAAGTATTACGATGAGTTTGTTCTACATCCCTTCTTTAAATAGTGGGATAATCAGTTCTCAGGACATCAGTTTTCAAACAAGTATTAAATATAGGTTAACATGAGGGGACATATCAGGGAGAATTTTATTATCACCTAAACAGTTGCTGAGTCAGCCAAGTGCTATTAAATGTAGCCTGCTGTGGTTTCTTCACTAACCAGAACACTCATAACCAGTTTTGAGGCTACTTTGATCTCTACTTTGCACAAGAATATCCTTTTAGATATAATCAGTCACAAAGGAATTCCACTGCTCTGGCCTAGGTTCTCTGACAGCCATTCAGAGCAGTGCTGGAAAGCAGGAAGTGCAGCGTCTGGAAGAGGGAGAAAGGAGGGAAGGCTAGGTGGAGTTGGGTGGTAGGACTCAAGGCATTTTTTGTATATGCTTGTGACAGGGACAGGAGGCCATGTTGTGTATGAGTCACTCATTACTGCTTTGCTCCCTACGCAGCAGTTAAAAACAGGTGTAGATGATTTTGGGGGCCATTCATGACATACAATTATATATGGGTAAGAATGAATTACAGAGTAGATGTTCACCTCTGGGTTTTGATAACATCATAGACTACTCAAGCATATCTTTGGTTGACTATTTGATGTTACTCAGAACCCTTATGTTAATAACATCCCTGTAACTCACTGCTACCAATCAATAATGTTATAAGTTATGCATGTCTCTCATAGTAATCCATTAGTTTGAATAACTAGATTCCAAATCCAGTAATTCACTCTTATGACTTAGCAACAGTGGACAGCCAAACTTGTGGCCCACTGTTGCTATGTCTTAAAGGTATTCCAGGCAGCTCTGGTTGGGTTCCCTGAGAGCCTGTTGAAGCAGTACTGGAAAGGAAGGAGGGTGCATAGGGTTGTTGGGCTGTATGACAGTAAGTTAGGTATTTTTTAAATTTTTTGAGCTGTACATAACATAAAAGTATTGACAGGTAGAAAGGGAATTACTGGAGTGGTTTGCACCTCAGGGTTCTGAGCGACATCACAGAAAACTTGAGATGTGCTCTCATTACCTATGTGAAGTGAGTCAGAACGTCTCAGTGAAAGACCTACCCTTAATTCACTGTTACCCATTAATAATACTAAAAATTTACATTTCAAAAGCAACTTCATTTAATGCTGCTCTATTTCACAATATAGGCCAGTTTTTCGTACCACTAAAGTGAGTTATTTGGAAGGGTATTTAAGTGCCATATGAAATGATTAATCCATCGTTTTTTTCTTAAATCTGAGAATTAAATGAACTGGTAGTGTTGGTAGAAAATGCTCAGGGAGACAAATCTTAACATTTCTTTGATTTTCTCCGTGGCTATGGACCATGGGAACGTCTCCTGTCCCTTGCTGTCTAAACTGAATAGAAGCAATTATGGAATTTTTGAAGAGCCTAAAATGTGGGAAATTTAATTGAAAATCAACAATGCTTATGCTCCCCAAATTGTGTTATGGCCTGTTATGAAATTTTAAGTTGTTTAATTCATATTTATTTGTAGATTTAATTCAGAAGGGTTAATGTATTAAATTGGCAATGCTTTATCATTGCAAAAAAGGTGTTGTTGAAAATATTAACAACAGTAATAGAGTTTCACTTGACTAGCATATTACTTGAATTTTTCATGATGGCTGTTATACCTGGCACCATAGGTGTGGGTCTCCCCTGCATTCTTTTGCCCTTGCCTCCTGTGTTTTTGCTGTTGGACTTTGTGTTGCTAGTCTAGATGCTTTGGGCACTTTGCCACTGTTGTTCAGTGCCAAAGTGCAAGTGCTCCCTTTGTAAATTACTGTTATGGCTCGTGTTTCCATGATTGGCTATTTGATTTACTTGTCAGTCCCTAGTAAGGTGCATTGTGTGTGCCCAGGGCCTATGAATCAAATGCTGCTGATTTTGCCACCCAAAGAAGCAGCCCGTAAATGTAACTCTGGCCTGCCATTGCAGAGCCTGTGTGCAGTCTGATACTGCCCTGTCGACTTGGCAAGTGCACCCACTTGCCAGGCCCTAACCTTCCCTAGTTTTACATATCAGTCACCCCTAAGGTAGGCCCAAGGTACCCCTGTGGGCACGGTGCAATGTATGTGAAAGGTAGGACATGCCCTGGTAGTGAAATACTGCCAATTTTTCTTTAAATATTGCAATGCACCTGTTCCCGTAGAACAGAATGGAGAGTGTGTTTATATCATTTATAAACATAACTGGCCCTCGGAGCAAGGTAGAAAAATAAAGCTTACTATGCCTGAACTCAGAATGTTAAAATGCATCTTTTAGTGAGGGTGATTTTTACATTCTTTGTTTGAAAATACCACTTTTAGGAAATAGCTGTTTTCTTGCCTAACCATCCAGTGTGCCTCGGCTAGGTTTGTGTATTGCATGGCTGACCCTTGGATGACAGGGGCTGGAGAGGGTCAGTCGCTCCAGAAGTCTGATGAGTCAGGGCTGGACTGAATAGACCTGTGCTGCATTTAGAGTAGGGGGAGGAGATTTCCGTGTCACCTGAATGGGCCTGGTCTGCCTTTAACAAGGCTGTCTCAACTTCCTGCCAGGAAGCTGCACCAGTAAGGCTGGGTAAAAGACATTGTCTGCCTTCAGAGAACAAAGGATTTGGGGTATAAAAAGAGTGACCCAGACCCCAGACTCTTAGATCACTTCTGGGAAATAAAAAGGAGCCTTTACCAAGGAGAAGAGCCAGAGTAGCTGAGGAGGAATACTGCCCCTGTGCTGTTTTCTGTCTGGGGTTGGCCTGCAGTGGCTACTTGCTGCCAAGGAAAGGAGAAAAGGACTTTGTTGCTTGCTTTCTCCCCAGCTTGAGAAAAAGATCTCGAAGGGCTTGATACTGAGCTAGCCCCCTGTTATAGATGTCTCAGGAACAGCAAAGACTTCAGTGTGTCTGTGGGCACTGTCTATGATCATCTATGCAGAAGAAAAGGGTAACCATCTCTGCCATCAAGTCCATTGCATGATTCCGTGTCCTGAAAGCACTGCTGAGAACAACTCCTCACTTCGCAACCCTGGTCTCACCCACTCCATCAACGAGCCGCTGCTTGCATCACGTCCTGACGGCACCGCAAACTGCAACGCTTCCCTACACACTGCAAGGACGTCACCGACTCCCTTGCTGCCTGACCCGAACATCTCCCTTCTCCGTCGCCGCACTGTGACTTGCCAGCACCGCAGCGAGCCCCGTCTCACCCTTGAATGCAAGCCCTGGTCTCACCAACTCCGTCAACGAGCCACTGCCTGCACCGCATCACAGGGGCACTGCCTGCTGCAAAGCTCCACTTCACAATGCAACTGCGACATTTGCCCTGACAGACTTGCACCAATGTGTTGGTCACAACAAGAAAGGTCCTATGTCCTGTGCATGCCTTAGCTGGCCTGTATTGATTCGGTTGGCTGGAATTGTAAGACTCCATTGTATTCAGTATTGCGATAGCCCCATCAGGAGCTACTGAGTCAAAAGAACTGTGTTTTTTTTAGTTTTCTGCAATTTAAAGGTTATTTTGTACAAGTACTATTTTTTAAGACATTGTATGTTGGATTTTTGTCATTTGGTCTTGTTTGGTTTAGATAAAGAATTCTTATTTTTCTAACAGGTATGGTGTCTATTTGTGGTGTTTTCACTGTGTTACTGTATGTGTTCACAAATACTTCACACACTGCCTCTGAGATAAGCCCGTCTGCTCATGCCAAGCTACCAAGGGGGTGAGTAGGGGTTATTTTAAAAGTGCCTCCCCTTTCCCTGACTAGAAGCAAGGGTCCCTATTGGGACAAAGGTACCTACCTCTGCCAAATAGAGACCCCCATTTCTAACAACGGCATCAAATATATTTAATTGGACTATGAAAACATACAATGGTTCTGTCAATATTGGCACCTTCAGTGTGTCAGCCTGCCAAGAGTGTTTTTTAGAAATGCCAGGATGTGCATAATGTCTCAGTTTTTCAGGGACTAGAATAGAACTCCACTCTCCTCTTTTCTATCCTGATATAATAAGAATATCCAGGAAATCATGTGGTCTTTAGCTGTCAAATCAGCGGAGGACTGCCTACTGTGCCAGGGAACAGTCGTTCCCTGGTGATGGCACAGGAGTGCCAAAACGCATTATGCTGAGCAGTGACTGGCTCAGTCCCGTTCAGTATATTTGAGGTACTGCACTGCCTGCCCTTTCTTGGAGGAGCCTTGCCATGAAAAATCCGGCAGTGCAGGGTCCCCATGTTGCTCGCGCCATGGGGACACATTCAGGGGGCACAACATGTGTCCCCCTGTCTGTATTCCCCCAGGTTCAAGCACAGCATGGATGGTCACCATCCATGCTGTGCTGGAACTTTTTGGCCATTCCCGTTTGAGTGCCTGTTTTCAAGGCACCACCATGGGAAAGGACAAAAAACCGCTGACCGTATTACGAGTTGCATACTTTCAACCCGTAATATGGTCGGTAGTGCTTGCACGGCTTTGGCGCAGTTGAGGCGCGGCATTACGCCATCGCCGCTGCACCAAAGTCATAATCAAGCCCAATATTATAATCTTTAGACAATAATCCAACTTCATTTGTGGAAGGCATTACTTGTCTTTGTGAGATAACCAAGAGACTACACAAAAATTACAGATTTTAGAAAAAAATTCACAGGAAATGGCATTCTGAGTTAGCCTCCTGCAAGCAAATCACTGCGACGATGTACAGTTTGACACTGTAAGTGATTTGCAATGAGTAACAAATGGACCTGCCTCATCTATAGGCATGAGGCTGGTCAAAATGTGCGACCTATTGTGAATGGCCACAGTCACATGGTTATGGTGGTCTACTGGGTGTCTGATATTGGTTTTTTTTGTAATGCAACCTGTTTTCTTAAAGGAAGACAAGATGCATTTCAAAAATAAGAACAAAAAGCTACTTTTTCATTTTTTAAGAGTAGCCAGTGGTCCATTGGACTACTGCGTACTCTTAAAAATTGTTGGTGCTGACATTCACAAAGGGGAAGGGGCCCCTTAGGGACCACTTCCTGTTTCCGAATGGGTTACCATCTACTAGAACTTGGTGGTAACTGGGAATGTTTTGCAACAACATTCCAAGTGCCAAAACATTCCTACACACCAGCACTATTTGGTATTAGGAAGGGGTTCCCTAAACATGCCCCTTCCTATTACCGGATCGCAAAAGCAAAACACAATTTGGTAACAAGTTACCGAGTTGCATTTTGTCTTCTGTATATGGCAAAATGCATTTTACCAGTCACAAATGGTCCAATTGGCCCTTTGTGACCAGTAAAATGCTTCAAACATGTGACCCAAACTGCATATGTTGTCTCCCGTGTTTCTTTAATTTGAGGACAGTGAACTCATATAATTGTGGATACAAATTATATTCGCTAGATGTACTTCACCTCAACAATATATTATTTGTGAAATCTAAGTGCCTAATTTTTCCCTTCATTGGCCAACAGCACTATGGCTGTGGGAAAAGAAGACAAAGTATATATGGTCTGATTCTAGGCATCAAAAGCAACCCATTACTGGGAAGGGAAATAATCATGACTGAACAGCCATGAGAATGCACTGAAAATATACTCAGATGATTGTGTTTTAAATTCAAGAAAGGGGGGTAGGTTAAACAGATTTCACGTGTTCATGGATAGCCTGGGTCTTAAAACTAATACCAATACATCTCATGTAATAGTCATAGGGAAATCCTCAAATATCTTTGAAACCTCGTCACATTATTGAGGAAACCCCTCTAAATGTCACCACATTCTCTTATTTAGGAATTTCCTTTGATCAGAAAAGCTCCTGGACACATTTGGTTAAATGTAGGAGGTTAAAACAACCATATTATAACAGCTCTTTTTAAATTTGCGGGTAAATCGGGCAGGATGCTTTGGCCAAATTTACTCTGTACGATGTTTATCCCTGGCAATCAATGGTGCAGGAGTATGGGGCCATTGTTATGTTTGAAAGCTTTATTAAAATCAAGGATATATAATAACAACAAGGTGACATCAACAGAAGAAACAAATATGAAAGAAACAAAAGATCACTGATGCCAACACTAAGAATCTAAGCATTTTTCTAATTTTAAGGGGAAGATAGGGGAAGAGAGAAGGGGGAGAGATAAACAATCAAGTTATCACAAGTCATAATGATATAAAAGTTTGCGGCATATAAAAAGGTAAATGCACAATAATCGAAAAGAATATAGAATATATAAAGGTCTATAAAACAACCAAAAAACTGTGAAATCTAAAGAGGAATACTGCAGGCGAGAGTACAGGTCTTCAAGGGGGCTTAAAGTTATCGGAGGAAAGGGAAGTATAGCCTTTTTTGGGAGACTGGTCAAGTATAAGGTAAGGGGTAACCAATATAAATCAACATTGCGCAGGGGTTTGCAGGAGGAAGCAAAGGCAACATCAAGTCTATGGAAATTACATAGTGAATTCCACCAACAACGAATGGAGAGTGAATTGAGGGACTTCCAATTGGAGCCAATGTGTTGGAGAGCTAGGGACAACGTAAGATCAAAAAGACCGAGTGAGTGTGGTTGGAGATTCAGAGAGTCCGAGAGACTCCCTAAAAACACCAGGGAATGAGAGAAAGGAATAGAAAGTGTGAACATGCGTGATATGTAAGACCAAACCTGATTCCAGAAAGTTGCAACAGAAGCACAGAAAAAGAAAAGATGAAAAAGATCAGCATCAGGTGTATTACATGTCCAACAGTTAGAATTGGAAGAAGGAATGAAGCGAGAGAGAGAAAGGGGAAAGAGATAGAGTCTGTGATAAAAGAAAAATATGGATTGAGTGAGGGAAGCAGAGCGAGAAATCTTCAGGGTCTTAAACTATAATTTATCCCAGAGAGGGACAGGCCATGAACAACCAAAATCTTTTTCCCAAGATAGTTCCAATTTATTCTTGGGACGTAAAGGGTCTGGGGCAGAGAAGAAGAGATATATAAGAGAAGCTTTGGGAAGAGTAGCAAGAATGGAAAGAAGAGGAGAAGGGGGGGAGAGGTTCAGAGGAAGGAAGAGTGTAATAACGGTCAAGTATAATTTCCATAAGAATGTAATATTTCTGAGAGAACGAACATGGACAGCGAAACTGCTCTCGAAATTGGGGAAAGGAGCAAGGCGACGATCCATCGAAGAGTTGATGAACCCAAATGATGCCCTTTGACCTTCAAGAAGACCAAGCAACCGGTCTATTCTTCAGGAGAATAAGCGAGTTATACCAAATGGGCAAAAGTAAAAAAGATTCGCGAGATATAGACGATGAGGACAACAAAGGTTTCAAAAGGGAAGAGGTATGTTTAACTGCGGCGGAGTGGTATAAGGGGATTTAGAAGTAAAGCAGATTACATCTTGAAATGAAAAAGGTAATAGTAGGGAACGTTCAATCTGAAGCCAGAGAGGGGAGAGAGGAGAAAGCCCTGACGACAACCATCGAGAGGCTTGGCGTAGAGAGAAAGATTTGTGATAAAGACGAAAGTCTGGAAAATTAACCCCACCATTCGACTTGGTCTTACGAAGAGCAGACAGAGATACCCGAGCTTTTTTGTGTTTCCAAAGAAATTTAGAAAGAACAGAGTCAATACGTCGAAAATAAAGAGCTGGAATATGAACAGGAAGCATAGAAAATAAATAAATCAAAATTGGAGCAATCATCATCTTCACAGAGTCTAGACAACCCCACCAGGACAGAAATAAAGGATTCCAGGAGGAAAACAAATTTTCAATTCTAGAGAGGACTGCAGACATGTTAAGTTTGATAGAGGCGGAAATAGAATTAGAGAATAGAACACCAAGATATTTTATTTTAGTACTATTCCAGGGGAAACCCGTAGAAGTGAAAAAATGCGGAAGACAAAATTTAGTGAGCGGGAGAATTTCAGTCTTATCAGAATTCATTTTATAGCCTGAGACAAGGGAACACTTCTCAAATTCAGCCAATAGAGAAGGAACAGAGGATTCAGGGTCTGAGATAAATAAAAGAATATCATCGGCATATGCAGATAGTTTGAGCTGGCGGTCTGCAAATGGGAAACCAGAAATAGAGGAGTTGTTACGGATAGAAGAGAGAAAAGGTTCAAGGGCTAACACAAAAAAAAGAGGGGATAGAGGACAACCCTGCCGGACCCCACGTTGGAGAGTAAAAGAAGAAGCAAGTTTACCATTCACAAGAACAGAGGCTTTGGGCAGCGAAGATATCAAAGAAATATAAGAAATAAATTTGGGACCAAAACCATGCCATTTCAGGGAAGCAAGTAAAAACGACCAATCAACCCGATCGAAAGCCTTCTCAGCGTCCACTGAGATAGCAGCCAGAGGAATGGAAAGGGAAGAGGCTTTATTTAGAACATTGAGGAAAAGTCTAGAATTATCAGAGGTGAGGCGACCTTTGACAAAACCGCATTGTACTTTTCCAATGAGATGTGGCATGAAGGAAATTGGCCGGTAATTTTTACAAAACTTGGGATCGCGACCCTCCTTAGGGATTAAACAAATAGTAGCGTCTTGAAAAGAACCTTGAGCTTGGCCAGAAGAACAGAAAGATTGGAAGAGAGAAAGAAGTTTGGGTAAAAGAAGGTCAGAGAAATGTAAATAAAATTCAACTGAAAATCCATCTGGACCTGGACTTTTGCCCTTAGTAAGAGAAGACAATGCCGTAGAAAGTTCGTGTAAGAAAAATCAGTTTCAATATCTGAGAAGTGTAGTTGAGATGTATCCGGTTTGGGCAAATTATCAAAATAAGACTGAAGGAGATCCGGCGTAGGAGGAGCTTCCGGGGTATATAAAGATTTATAAAAGGATTGAAATTGGTCAAGAATGTCTTTATCAGTGTGTAAGAGAGTATTTGTAGGAGAATATATAGATTCGATAAAGGTGCGTTCTTTTCGTGACTTCAGATAGTTAGCAAGAAGCTTACCCGATTTGTTACGACCACCATAGTAACGCGCACTGCTTCGGAGAAGAAAGGAGGAGGCCGAGTCAGTCGTAAGTTTATTGAAAGCGATCTTGGCTTGCAGAAGTTCAGGGGACATGTGATTAGGGGATGAGGTATAAAACTGATGCTCCAGTGTTTTGATGTGTGCCAAGGCAACCTTTCGCTTCTGGAGAAACTGTTTCTTTTTCTTAGAAACGAAATCAATGATGAAACCTCGGGCAGTTGCTTTGAAGAATCCCAAAGGACATGTGGGGGAATATGAGGATCCGAATTAAGGAGGAAGAATTCATCGGTAAAAGTGCGGAATAAGGCAGAGAAATTAGGATCAGTTAGTAGAGAAGAATTAAATCGCCATCGAGAAGATTTAGGAGAAGGGGGAAGCAAGTCAAAATCTGTAACAATAGGAGCATGGTCAGAGATTACGATAGGTTCAATGGAGGAAGACAAAAGGTTTTGAGATAAAGAGGAAGAAAGAAAAATGTAGTCCAGACGAGAAAAAGAGGCATGGGGAGGAGAGAAGAAGGAGAAATCTAAAGTGTCAGGGTGAGTAAGTCTCCATGAGTCCACTAGGTGTGTTTGCGAGATGGTATCCAGAAACTGTTTATGAGGTTTGTGAGGGATAAAACGGACAGAGGATTTACGATCTAAGAAGGGGTCGACTATCTGATTGCAATCGCCCCCAAAAGGAAAAAATCATCTATATGTTGAATGAATTTGGAAGTAATTGTCGGCCAAAAGGAAGGATCAAAGGTAGTGGGGCCATAAACATTAAATACAGTAATCGGTATTGCGTTAATAAGTAGTTTAGCTAAAACCCAACGGCCTTCAGCATCTTTTTCTTCTAATATGATCTTACATTTAAGTCTCTTATGAATTAAAATAGCAACCCCATTCTTTTTATTAGACGCCGGAGAAAATAAAACCGTACCCACCCACTGTCTTTTTAATTTCAAAAATTCAATGTCAGAGAGGTGGGTCTCTTGGAGAAGGACAATATCGGGATTATAAGAAGAACAATGGGAAAGTCCTCTCTGCCGCTTAATGGGATTATTAAAACCTTTCACATTCCATGTAACTACTCTAAATGTTCAACAATATAAACATGTCAAATTCAGAAGGTGCAATAAATACAATACCATTAATGAACAGAACATTAGAAGGCTGAAAGAGAAAAGAAAAAGGAAGAAGAATAGAAGCGGGGGAAGGGGGGAAAAGGGACAAGGAAAGGACATAGAATTAGAGAGAAAAGGGGAAGAAAAAAGCCAGAGAAGACAGTACAAATCCATAAGGACGACTGCAAAAGACATACCTGAAGGGGGAAAAGAAGAGGAAAACGGGGAAGTGGTGATGCGCAACAAGACGAGTCAACCGAGGAGCAGAGACACACCGCACCAGGACCTCACAGAACCACAAAGGGAATGACGTCAGAGGAGGGGAACAGAGAATATGCATCTGTAAAGGGGAAGAAAAAGTGAACGTAATGGAGGGTCAGAAAAACAACATGGAAATACAGTGTGGAAATTATAAACTAGAGAATATATACCAATAAAAATAAAATAAAAACGTTAAAAAGAGGCAAGCAGAAAGCAAAAACAAAACCAAAAGAGTCATAAGAAAATGAGAAAAATTCACAGAGCCAACACAGAGAACCAGAGGACAAGCAAAGGAAAAGAAACGAGAAAAGATGGATAAAGAGGATCAAAGAACATCCAAAATTTTAATCAGGAGCATGCAAAACTGTGTTCGATAACAGGAACCATTAAAACAGTAGAAGTTAATGGAGATACAAATCAAAGAAATGAAGAACATCCAAAACAGGAGTCAAGAATTGTCATAAGATTGCTCAGCCACTAGAAGAAGGGGAGGTTTCCATTCCTCCATTATTTTGCGGAAGGATGACATTCTGAAGTTCCCCAGGATCTTGAAAAGTCCAAGTCTTGTTTTGGTGAGTGACTCTGAAAGTGCAGGGATGGAACAAGCCATAACAAGCTCCAAGGGAGCTTAAGGAGGTACGAAGAGCCAGAAATTCTTTCCGTCTAGCGGCCGTGGCATTCAGCATGGGCGTAAAATCCGGGCCGCTCGCGGATTTTGCGGATTTTCGGTAAATTCGCAATCCGCGAACTCTCGCGAACTTGCCGAAAATTCGTAAAATCCGTGCGAAGCGGATTTTTTGCTTGGTCGCACTTGCCAACTAGAATACTATACAATTTCGCGGGAGTAAACACTTGCGAACACGTAGATGCGGCGGGCAGCGACAATCTCGCAATTGCGAGATTGCAAAATTTGCAATTTCGCACAAGAAATCCACCAGCAGGCAGCAAAAACCTTGAAAATTATGATTTTTAACAGAATAACTCCTCAGGTTGACATTTGCCTGCACTTTTTCTTTTCAAGGAGTCCATTTTGGGGGGTGGGGGTGGGAGGAAGGTAGTGCCCCACAGTCTCCAACTTCCTGTTCCTGTCCACCAGGCTCCTCCCAGTGCTTTCTTCATGTGCTGTTCATTTTGATTTGGATCTTGACCTGGAAGGATTACTTTTTGTGGATGCTGCTGGATATTTGGATTTTTGCACAAATGAAAGCACTCAGCAGGTGCAAAAGTTCAATCTTATCATTAGTAACCATTCCCTGTAGTGCTTCCTGAGGGGCCCCTTCAGAGGTCATTTGCCTACTTGCAACTATTCTATGACCCTGCTCTGACCCTCACAGCAGGCTCAGAATAGCTACAAGTATGCAACAAAGGTCCTGTTAAAAAAATTACACTGCAACAGAAAGCAATTACAGACCAAACTGAAAGCACTCAGCAGGTGCAAAAGTTCAATCTTATCATTAGTAACCATTCCCTGTAGTGCTTCCTGAGGGGCCCTTTCAGAGTTCAGTTGCCTACTTGCAACTATAGGCCACAAAGGTCCTGTGAAAAAAAAGTGCACTGCAACAGAAAGCAAATTACAGATAAGGAAGCAGGTGCCAGCCAGACTGGAAGTTTAAATTCAGTGACACATTAATCAACCCCAAATTAATTCATGTCAGTTGAAGCAGGGCAGGTGTGCTTGCTTTTTTTCACCCCCATAATCTACAGTGATAAACCAACCAGAGGGTGGCAGTGATGTACCTGAGGGTGGCATGGGTGTACCAGAGGGTGGCAGTGGTGAAACAGAGGGTGCTGTGAACCTGTGATGATGAACCAGATGTAGAAACAACATAGTTGCGGCCGTTGCGAGCCGACAAGTAAGTTCGCAATTGCGAACTGGTACAGAACCCTCGCGAACTGGCAGAAATCCTTGCGAACACAAAAAAAAAAAGCGAGAGTTCGCGGATTTTGCGGATTGCGAATCCGTAAATACGCAAGTTCGCGGATTGCCAATTCGCAAAATCCGCCCATGCTTACGTGGCATTAGAAACATCTTGGGTCAGAAAGGCACGTTGACCCTGCCAGGAAACTTGTCGCTTGGCCCTAGCCGCAGTAAGGACTGAAAGAAGATCAGTGAATTTCAAAAAAAGGATGATAACACCACGAGGTTTTGTGGAGGTAGTCGTGCGCGGACCAAGCCTGTGTGCCCTTTGAATGCGAATGGACGTAGATGGCGGCATGCGGCTGAATAGACCAAGAGAAAACCCTGCCAGGGTAGTTTACAGGGTCCCACAAGGGGATCCTAACACTCAGATATACGGTGACAAGAAGTTGCACGTCAGAGCTGGCAATTCATCACATAGAGTCCATACACATTTATTATAGAAAAATATATATTTTATTTTCCATAGGTCAGGATAGTATTTTTATGAGGGGTTCAACATGGATTATCAAAAACATAAAACATCAGGTAATAGTGAATCTATTATACAGTGTGCCAAAAGGGCTAGTAGATGGCGGCATGTCCAGAAGTTTTGGAAGGAAGGAGGTGAAGAACGTGACTGGGTCATCCCCCTCAAGTGTTTCAGGTAGTCCATAAATACGCAGGTTGTTCCTCCTGTTGCGATTTTCTAAATCCTCCGTATGTTGTTGGAGAGAGAGAGCAGTTTTTTCAAAGTGGCAATACGTTGAGAATTGGATTGTACAGCAGGGAGTTGCTGCTCGAGCGAGGAGATTCGGACGTCCATGGTTGACCACTTGACTTTTAAGATTTGCATGTCTTTACTTGTTTCCTCGATGAACGGGCGCAGTGCACGGATCTCTTCCAAAATCAAGTCTATGGAGGATGAATCAGGAGACTTATCTGGTGAGGGGGAATCCTGCTTCAATCGTTTAGAAGAAGACACAGATGGTGAAGATTCATTTGAAGTGACTTGCACCGTAGAGGAACGATGAGAGGCAGAGGCTGCCATTGTGGAAGGTCTTGAAGATGCGCCCAGTGCTGTAGAAGTTCCCTCAATAACACTCGCGGTAGAGGTGAAAATAAATTTTGGCTTGCGAAGAATGACCATGGAAAAAAGACCAATCTAATGATGAGGCAAAAATAGGAAGTATATAACTGATACTCCTCCAAGGAAGAAGCCAAAGGTAGATGCTGAAAACGCAATTTACAACAAGACCAGTCGGAAAGGCAGCTGTCCGCAGATAGGCTCTCCAAGAATTCCAATGAAGTACACAGCACAACCTATGCCAATAAGGTATAGTGCATTGAGGCAGTGTAAGGTGTAAAAGGGAAACCAAAATGGCGGTATGACAGTCCACTCCGAGAGGGATAAAGCACAGACACTACAGAGTACGGATGCTGAGAGATGTTAGGGACCACTCCAAAAAAAGTGTTGATGGCCAAAAAGAAAGAAGAAGTCACTTAAAGAGTCATGGTATTAGCGAAAATGATGCTCCAAAATAAAGAAATATATTGGAGGTGTAGAAAAACCCTTACAGATCGTCTCAGGAGGTTGGCAAATAGTCTCCAAAGTTGTTGCGAAGGCACATTGAAGGCTGGCAGAGGAGGTAGCTGAGGCACACTGTCATACATATAAATTAATAAAGAAAGGCTTACCATAATGTGGTTTGCGCACTGAGGAGATAAATTGCAGAGTTCAGTAACATCAGTGAAGAAATTGTGAGCCTGGGAAAGACACAAGGAACTCCATGGAGGCAGCGAGTAGCTGTTGGAGAAGCGCTGATAACGTTGAGCGGAATTGTAAAGACGCGCCGATAATGCTGAGGGGAAGCCGCGGCTCTAAATCAGCCGCGGCGCATCCCAAAATCGCGGCATTCCAATGTGCGACATCCGCATCGCAAATATCAGGTCGGAAACGAGGAGTATTATGCTGCCAAAATGAACCCACGGCTCACCGCGAGTTCCGGAGCGCAGGGACAGCAAAACCACACAGAAACCGCTCCCGTAGCATGAAGACAGCTGTGAGGAGGTTCGTTCGTGCGGCGGAGCTCCGCTACTAGCCGGACATCTTGCGCGGCATCCAAGCCACGCCCTCGTATGGGGCCATTGTGACGTTACTGTTCTTTCAGTACCTAGCAGCCTCCCTTTTACACTTTGCCACCCAGAACTGGGACATATGTCACTAGAGGACCATGTTAAATTAGATCCCCATATGATTTGGAGAATAATTTGAGTTAAGCAGGATAGTTTATTTAACCAGAATATAATTATCGATTGTAAGTCTTAAGACAAAGCATGTAAATGTATTTGGTTGAGATATGTAAAGGAACATCTTGCCTTCTGGAAATAGAGGACTGCTACCATAACACACTGTTGATGGTTAATCTCTCTAAACAACGACTAAACATGAGTTTTTCACCATAAAGGTTCAACAAAGATATGAAAAGGAGAAAGACAAAAAAGAGGGAAACTGGATAACTCCTGCTCGTTACTGCCAATACTATGGAACAATATTTCAGGTACGCATTTTCCCATACACAATGCTTTTACCTGATTAAATTCAGTTTTGCACTGCACATTACTTGGTTTCAGTGCTTAATTTGAGCCTGTGGTTTCCGGGACTCCACACCGGCACTTAATTGTCAACACCAGTACATATGACAGTTTGACACATGGTGCCTAATTTAGAGATGAGCACAATAACAGATGTATTTATTATTAATTATACATTAACAATGACTACTACCTGACGCCCAAGATATTCTTACAGCTTTGGGGGCCTGGTATAGTCTGGCTTGTGACACTTTTAGAAGTGTGATGGTTAATAGTTTTGTTTCGGCAGCGCTGGAAGGGGCATTGGGTGGTGTCAGCTCTAGTGGCCTTTTGATGAGGGGCCGGCACTTATTTTATTACAAATTAAGCAATGCTTGGGTTCCTATCCAAGCTCCACTTACCATGACTCCATTTTATAGCATTGCCCGTGTAACCAAACAACAAGCCAGTCTTGGTTACTATTTTTATTTTTTGCAAGTTATATACTATCCCGAGGAAACAGATTTTAATTCCACTTTTAAAGTACATTATACGATGCAGACCAGCTTCATTTTAATTGAGGCTCCTTCAAACATAATATATATGTCTGATGGTCTATAAATATATATATATATATATATATATATATATATATATATATATATATAAATATATATATATATATATATATATATATATATATATATATATTACCTACTGGCGGTCGCCAGTAGGTATATATAGTTAGGATTTTTTCTCTATGGGTTTTTTGAAAATTCTATGTCTAATAACTTTGGCGTTTGTGGACGGAATCGGCTGAAATTTTCAGGAAAATGGCACATTTTGTTTCTGAGCAGCCCTTGAAAATTTGGGGGGGGTTCGTCCAGTGGGGGCCGAGAAAAAAGGGGGGTCCCAAAACGTGTTTTTAACATTGAGTTTTCCATAGGGCGGTTGGCCTCACTTTTAGCCCGAACGGCTGAATGGATTTGCACGAAACTTGGCAAAATTGTAGGGACTGGTAGCCCGATGTGCCTTTTGTAGGTCTCAATATATGTGCTCCAGTGGATTTTGAGAAATTAACGTTTAAAAAAAGATATATATCTGTAACAGCGGACCGGTTAGCGCTCTGGTTCGCGGACTTTTCGCGCAACGGAGCTTTGTGAAGCGAAGCTGATTGGTTCTCCGGCGTCTGTCAACATTCCAAACAGTCCGTAGCGGCCGCCATCTTGTCTCTCGGTAGGATCGAGAGACAAGAGGAGGTCAAAACAAAGGGGGAAATAACTATAAGGGGGCATAGTAGATCCTCGCTGACCCCCTAGGTTTGATGTGGAGGTTTTAAAAGGGCCCCGCGGGGCAAAAAAAAATAATAATAATAATAATCGAACGGCTGAATGGATTTGCACGAAACTTGGCAAAATTGTAGGGACTGGTAGCCCGATGTGCCTTTGCTAGGTCTCAATATATGTGCTTCAGTGGATTTTGAGAAATTAACGTTAAAAAAAAGATATATATCTGTAACAGCGCACCGCTTCGCGTACTTTTCGCGTTACGGAGCTTTGCGAAGCGAAGCTGATTGGCTCTCCGGTGTCTGTAAACATTCCAAACAGTACGTAGCGGCCGCCATCTTGTCTCTCGGTAGGATCGAGAGACAAGAGGAGGCCAAAGCGAAGGGGCAAATGACCATAAGGGGGCATAGTAGATCCTCGCTGACCCCCTAGGTTTGATGTGGAGGTTTTAAAAGGGCCCCGCGGGGCAAAAAAAAAAAATAATAATAATAATCGAACGGCTGATGACCATAAGGGGGCATAGTAGATCCTCGCTGACCCCCTAGGTTTGATGTGGAGGTTTTAAAAGGGCCCCGCGGGGCAAAAAAAAAAAATAATAATAATAATCGAACGGCTGAATGGATTTGCACGAAACTTGGTAAAATATTAGGGACTGGTAGCCCGATGTGCCTTTGCTATGTCTCAATATATGTGCTTCAGTGCATTTTGAGAAATTAACGTTCAAAAACAAGATATATATCTGTAACAGCGCTCCGCTTCGCGGAGATAAAATTATATCTGTATTACCTAGCTGTTGCTAACACCAGTTAGCGACGGCTAGTAGGAGATAGCGACCATCTTGGGTCCCACTTTGCATGTGAGTGATATTTATCACTAATGACATGCAAAGTGGGCATGCCAAGATGTTAGCGACTGGAAACAGTCGCTAACATCGCTATCTCCTATTATCAACTTTTGGAAATATTCGAGATAAGCGCGAATATCTCCAAAAAGTAACAGCTGCCCTGAGCAGTTCTTAGCCATGTTATCCAATGGGAGGTGGATAACATGGCTAAGAGCATTAGCTCGGTAATGCATGAATATCGCGGAGTTTTCAGCGATATTAATGCATTGCGCTCGTTTTTTATCGTATTTGCGATAAACCTTGATAATAGCAAGGTTTATCTGCGATAATTTCTGACGGTAAAAAAATCTTTGCAATGCATCGTTAGGGATAAATATCGCTTAACTTTGGTAATATGCCCCAACGTCTGTTAACGTTCGATTCGAAGGAAATCAGGAATTGTTGAAAAACATTGTGTGCGCCATCTTGTCTTTTTTCAAATGCCACACTTTTGTCGTGCACGGCAGCCATTTTAGATGCCTTGACCAGATCCACTCTGTGCACGCTGTCGATCCTTAGCATGGCTCCCCACCCTCGCAAGCATCTCCCCCAGGCAGTGGTCAACCCCGCTCTCTGTTTTATGCATGGGTAATAAACCTCCCCCCATCTGCGCTGTTCTTCCCTGAGAATCACACCCTGTGCCCGCCCGACACCTCCCTTTCGCCCTATTCACTACCGCACCCTCTGACACTCCTTTTCCTCTGTGTCCGATTGTCCAGGCCGGTCCTAGGCTATCAGCTAGCCCTGCAGATGTAGTTTATGGCCACAGCTGTAAAGAATCACCCGTCTTCAAAGGAGTTATAGTAGATCAAGGCCCACACTCGATGAGATCCGTCACAGCAGAAGCGTTGCTATTATCTGAAAACCATCCTGTATTGTGATTGGGGAGGGGACCGAGCGTGAAGCGGAAGATTCCAGGGATGACTCTTTGTACATCAAAGTTTTTACAATTATGTGTCACATTAAAAATATATAGCACTCCGACAAAGTAGTAAGATTATAAAACTTTAATAATTTATAAATATATACAAGAAAACAAAAATAGTAATAACATATAAACATTTTTAGAGAAAAACAACGAAGTAGCGGTCGGCTGTGCGAATAGTCCCAACGCAGCACAACGTCCAGATTTCCGGCGTGGGGCGTCGCGGGGGGTGGGTCATCAGTAGCAAACTGTTGTGCGAATAGTTCCAAGGCAGCAGAACGCGCCGAAATCTAGATGACACGAAAGTGATGTCTAGTAAGTTGCCACCCAGCAAATAACGGCGTGGGGCGTCGCGGGGGGTGGGTCATCAGTAGCAAACTGTTGTGCGAATAGTTCCAAGGCAGCAGAACGATGGCACCAAGGTGATGTCCAGTAAGTTGCCGCACTGGTTTTGGTATCCTACAATGCTGCTCCGAATAACGGCGTGGAGCGCCCCGGGGGAGGCGGCGTGAACGGGCCTCTCCAGGTGGAGTCTCATCTGTTTTAGTGGGGCGCCCCTTTACCGTTTCAGTTGCCATTCCGTCCGCTTTTGGTCCACTGTGTCAAAATCCGCCATTCAGCTGAGTTGCGCCCACTCTTGCGGTGCAGCGATAGGCGGCTGTCACAGGACTCTCAAAATGGCGGCAGGCTGTTTCCTTTTTGGGCCTGGTCCACTGAAATGGCCCTGGGACACCTTGGAAATCGGACGCTTGTCTGCTAGGTCTTGGACCCCATTCTCGAAAGCGTCCCCTCCGCCTTGAGAATTCATCAAAAGTTTTGGGGGCTCCGACTCCTGCAGGCTTCTGGTGGGGAGCGGCTGCCATGATTGCTCGCGGAATGACCATGACTGAGCTACGAGATGGTGGTGCTTTCATGCTGACGCCAGCTTCAGTCTGAAACATCCAGAAACAAGGTGGGGCTTTCATCGTTTGGGGGAAAAAAAAAGTTTTCATCCAATGAAAAGTGTTGTTTTTAGGTCATATGATCAAGCCTTCCATCATTAGGAAACCAAAAGTAAAATGAACCAATGAAAAGTTTTATAAACAAGTCACATGACCTGTTATGCGGCATAGGGTATAAAATGCGGAGAAAATACGTTGGCACGTGAGGCGGCGTCAGTAGCGGACCGATGTGCGAATAGGCCGAAGGCAATACAACGCGCCAAGATCCGGATGGCACTGAGGTGGTGTCATAGTTGAGAGTTCTGAGCAGCGGTTGTAACACTGTCTGAAGCTTATTTGCAGCTGCTGCAGCTTCACTACGCGCCAAGATCCGGATGGCACCGAGGTGGTGTGTAGGAAGTTGCCGCACTGGTGTGGCCATCCTACAATGCTGAAAGTCGGCGTAGTCGCCGAAGGCGTGCCAAAGGCAAGCCCGTCTGCGCCCGTCCGCGCCGGTCCCGCGCCCAGCGCCACGACCCCTGGTTCAGTCGAGCGGGATGGAAGTAGATACTCCGCCGCCGAATTACACCGGCTTAGACCAATTGAGGGATTTGACTGCGTCCAACATAACCCAGACAACATCCACGATGTAAGTACCCTCTGTCCGGGATGTAAAACCAAAATTCCGTTTCATAACAGAAGAGATACACAAACTAAAGCTCTCAAAAATAAGGCCAGTGAAATCACCATCGCACTTATAAATGCCCGCTCAGTGGGAAAGCATAGGCAGGAAATTTCTGACTTAATTTTGGATAAAAGCATAGATCTGCTTTTTGTTACCGAAACTTGGATGGATGACGCATCCGGTCCGGATCTAGTGATAGCTGTACCTAGTGGCTACTCTGTATACCGACAGGATAGACAGGGAGGAAAAAAAGGAGGGGGACTGGCAATCATTATGAGGAATAATTACTCAGTTCGAGTTTCGCCAATATCATCGAAAACTTGTGAAGCCTTACATTTTGCAATTAAGCTAACTCCTTCATACAACCTTCAAGGAGTACTCATATATAGACCTCCAGGAGCACGAGCAGAATTTCTAGTCTCCCTGCTCTCCTGGATGGAACCTCTAGCAATCAAAGATACCTTCATGATATTGGGGGATTTGAATTTCCATTTGGAAAAAATCGACGACTCTGATACCTCGGCATTAGTGGCTGATCTTGCTACTATGGGCTTAACCCAATTGGTGACGGCACCTACACACGAGGCCGGTCACACACTAGATGG
This sequence comes from Lissotriton helveticus, assembly GCF_964261635.1. Classification (NCBI taxonomy): domain Eukaryota; kingdom Metazoa; phylum Chordata; class Amphibia; order Caudata; family Salamandridae; genus Lissotriton; species Lissotriton helveticus. The sequence continues at coordinate 1,696,560,204 of NC_136061.1, read as the reverse complement.
GATCTTCACAAATATAAATGATATAACTATAAAAGAAATATTGCCCCTAACCTGGACTGATCATTTTGCTATCGTGAGTAGCTTTAGCATAAACCAGGCCACCAAAGTTAATCGAAGCACCCTACTATCAGAACCATTTAGAGTTTGGAAGGACGTGGACACTAAGATGTTGAGAACAGCGCTAGCCGATACTTGGCCAGTCATTTCTGAGGATTCCAATGTAGCCGTGCAGCAATTCTCAGAATGGTTAACTTTGGCAGTAGAAACATCTGTGCCACTAAAAACTATATCCAAAAACCGGAGGACGCCGTCAGCTCCTTGGTATTCGGAAGCTTTGAGAAAACAGAAACAGATTTGTAGGAGTGTTGAGAGGAAATGGCGTGAAAACTATGATAGTGAATCTAGAAAACTATATAAACAAACATTGGCATTATACAAGAAAATGATCCTGGAGGCCAAAAAAACCTTTTATGAGGAACAAATTAATGGCGCGAAAAATTCTAGCAGACAACTGTATGAGGTAGTGAAGTCATTAACTGGAAATCAACCTGACCTGACCCCCCCCCCTCGCAGAATTTTTGTGACGCCTTAGCAAATTTTTTCTATTCCAAAGTAAACGATATTTATGCCGAGTTTTCCACGATTAACTCACCTGGCAATTCGTTACCTTCGATAATTGATAAACAAAGTACATGTTTACTCACCCAATTTAAAGAAGCTACAGAGGATCAAATAATAGATTTTATTAAATCAATTAAATCAGGCTCTGCTCTTGACTCTTGTCCACCCAAGATCTTTCCTCCAGTGATGGACCTGATCGGTGCATTTGTAAAACAAATTTGTAACACCATGTTTACCTCAGGTGTTTTTCCAGATAGACTGAAGACTACACTATTAAAACCACTATTGAAGAAACCAGGCCTGGATAAAGAGTTATTAAAAAACTATAGGCCTATTGCAAGTTTACCCTTTGTAGCAAAAGTGGTGGAAAAGGTCATGAATGCCCAGCTTTCGGAATACATTGATCAAAACGACTTGCTGGATGAGTCGCAGTTTGGTTTTCGGAAGCTGCATGGAACCGAAACTGCGCTCATCAAGGCAGCTGATGATATCAGGGCCATTAAAGATCAGGGTGGCACGGCGGTTCTGATTATGCTGGATCTATCGGCGGCCTTCGACACGGTCAATCACTCTATATTGATTGACCGTGTCGAAGAGCTGGGTATCCAGGCCGTGGCCAGAGCTTTGCTCGCTTCCTTCTTGTCAGGAAGAACCCAAGCAGTAACCTTGGGGCCTTTTCGATCAATGGACCTGGCTCTCCCATGTGGTGTGCCACAGGGCTCATCCCTGAGTCCGACCCTTTTTAATATTTATGTGGCGGACTTAGCTAAGGTCATTAATACCTACCGGATGAGCCTTACCACCTATGCGGATGATACGCAGCTGGTCCTAGCCATATATGACGACGGCGAGGAGGTGGCAGCCAGGTTTCGAGAAGGCATGCTGGCCATCAAGGAGTGGATGGCTTGTAACTGCCTGAGGTTGAACTCAGAGAAAACTGAGGTGATCATTTTTGGAAAACTCTTCCCTATCTGGTCCTCAATATGGTGGCCTCCGTTGTTAGGGGCGCTGCCATCTCCGGTGCAGAAAGTCAGAAATCTAGGTGTGATTTTTGATGAGAGACTCAATTTTGTCCAACATGCTAATCAAGTAGCCTCCACAGCCTTCTTTAAACTCAAACTCCTTAGAAAAATCATCCCTTTTCTTTCAGATAAAGGAGGAAAAACAGTGGTGAGCTCACTAGTACTGTCCGCCTTAGATTATTGTAATGGCCTGTTCTTGAATGCCCAGGCCCGGGTTGTGGCGAAAATGCAAATGGTCCAGAATGCGGCTGCTAGGCTGCTGTCTGGTACCCCTAAATTTCAACCAATTAAACAGGTTATCAGGAGCTATCACTGGCTGACGGTGACGAACAGAATCAAGTTTAAAACTTTGTGTATCACCTTCAAAGCCACCCGTCAGCTAGGCCCAAAGTTTCTGAAGGAGAAACTTATACTCTATCGCCCCACTAGACAATTAAGGTCATTAAATGCTCTCCGCCTCACTGTACCAAGAACAAAGACAGTTACGTGGGGAGACAGATCTTTTACCATCGCTGCAGCCAGACTTTGGAACACACTCCCACTGGAAATTAGATCCTCTCCCACACTGCTACAGTTTAGAAAACGGTTGAAGACGTGGCTGTTTAACCAATAAACCCTTCACTTTCCGGCACCATGAAAATGCATACTGAGCCTTAGCCCATAATGAGTCTTAGCGCCAAGACGCCCATGGGCATACGTCGCGCTTTATAAATTTTAAAAATAAATAAATAAATAAATAAATAAACGCGCCAAGATCCGGATGGCACCGAGGTGGTGTCTAGTAAGTTGTCGCACTTCTGTGGCCATCCTACAATGTTGAAAGTCGGCGTGGGGCGCCCCATTGGCCTGTGAGATGGTGTCAGTAGCGGACTGATGTGTGAATGGGGCCAAAGGCAGCGCAACAATATTTTCTACTATATTTCCGGTGTAGAAGACACCACAAGGCGCTGAGATGCCAAGATCCGGATGGCACCGAGGTGGTGTGTAGCAAGTTGCCGCACTGGTGTGGCCATCCTACAATGCTGAAAGTCGGCGTGGGGCGCCCCGTTGGCCTGTGAGATGGCGTCAGTAGCGGACCGATGTGCGAATAGGCCGAAGGCAGCACAACAATATTTTCTGACTGACACCACAAGGCGCTGAGATGCCAAGATCCGGATGGCACCGAGGTGATGTCTAAGTTGCGGACTGATGTGCGAATGGGGCCAAAGGCAGCGTAACAATATTTTTTGTATGGAAGATACCACTAGGCGTTGAGATGCCAAGATTCGGATGGCACTGAGGTGATGTCTAGCAAGTTGGTGTGGTCATCCTACAATGCTGAAACTCGGCGTGGGTCACCCCATTAGCCTGTGAGATGGCGTCAGTAGCGGACCGATGTGCGAATAGGCCGAAGGCAGCACAACGCGCCAAGATCCGGATGTCACCGTGGTGGTTTCATAGTTGAGAGGCACTTCATCTGCAATGGGGCGCCGAGATCCGGATGGCACCGAGGTGATGTCTAGCAAGTTGCTGTACTGGTGTGGTCATCCTACAATGCTGAAACTCGGCGTGGGTCGCCCCATTAGCCTGTGAGATGGCGTCAGTAGCGGACCGATGTGCGAATAGGCCGAAGGCAGCACAACGCGCCAAGATCCGGATGTCACCGTGGTGGTTTCATAGTTGAGAGGCACTTCATCTGCAGTGGGGCGCCGAGATCCGGATGGCACCGAGGTGATGTCTAGCAAGTTGCTGTACTGGTGTGGTCATCCTACAATGCTGAAACTCGGCGTGGGGCGCCCCGTTGGCCTGTGAGATGGCGTCAGTAGCGGACCGATGTGCGAATAGGCCGAAGGCAGCACAACAATATTTTCTGACTGACACCACAAGGCGCTGAGATGCCAAGATCCGGATGGCACCGAGGTGATGTCTAAGTTGCGGACTGATGTGCGAATGGGGCCAAAGGCAGCGTAACAATATTTTTTGTATGGAAGATACCACTAGGCGTTGAGATGCCAAGATTCGGATGGCACTGAGGTGATGTCTAGCAAGTTGGTGTGGTCATCCTACAATGCTGAAACTCGGCGTGGGTCACCCCATTAGCCTGTGAGATGGCGTCAGTAGCGGACCGATGTGCGAATAGGCCGAAGGCAGCACAACGCGCCAAGATCCGGATGTCACCGTGGTGGTTTCATAGTTGAGAGGCACTTCATCTGCAATGGGGCGCCGAGATCCGGATGGCACCGAGGTGATGTCTAGCAAGTTGCTGTACTGGTGTGGTCATCCTACAATGCTGAAACTCGGCGTGGGTCGCCCCATTAGCCTGTGAGATGGCGTCAGTAGCGGACCGATGTGCGAATAGGCCGAAGGCAGCACAACGCGCCAAGATCCGGATGTCACCGTGGTGGTTTCATAGTTGAGAGGCACTTCATCTGCAGTGGGGCGCCGAGATCCGGATGGCACCGAGGTGATGTCTAGCAAGTTGCTGTACTGGTGTGGTCATCCTACAATGCTGAAACTCGGCGTGGGTCGCCCCATTAGCCTGTGAGATGGCGTCAGTAGCGGACCGATGTGCGAATAGGCCGAAGGCAGCACAACGCGCCAAGATCCGGATGTCACCGTGGTGGTTTCATAGTTGAGAGGCACTTCATCTGCAGTGGGGCGCCGAGATCCGGATGGCACCGAGGTGATGTCTAGCAAGTTGCTGTACTTGTGTGGTCATCCTACAATGCTGAAACTCGGCGTGGGTCGCCCCATTAGCCTGTGAGATAGCTGTTCTTTGGATTTGGGCCTGGTCCACCAAAATGGCCCTGGGACACCTTAGAACTCGGACGCTCGATTTTTTTTTCCTTTCCTGTACATGCAAAAAAAGGTAAATGCCCGGTACGTTACACGCTTCATCTGCCACGATGAACTCTCCAGAGGAACCGAAAAAAAATATAGTTGTGGTAACTATACCATGCATCGTCATATGGAGAGGTGGCACCAATTAATTATAGTGCTGCATAAAAGAGAGATTTGGAGGAGAACCCCTGACCTGCTAGTACATTCATCAAAGAAGTGGCACTGAGAGCTTCAGAGGCAAGGGAAACGGTCCCAAATATTTAGAAGAACTTTGGAAAGATTAAAATGACATGTTTAGATTGTGGCAAATTAATTTCATGTGGACAGATGAGTGTTACTCTAATAAATACAGCATATGAACATCATCATAGTCGATGGTTGGTAGAGACATTTTGACTATATCCTGGACCTGCCCGTCCTCGCCCAAAATGGCGCCAGAATAAATGGGACTCGTAACTCCTTGTTGTGTACTGGTTGCAGAACCTTGAAATCACGAGATACGTATGCAGTTTTGAAGCACATGGCGGGCGGGGACGAGAATTGATTGAATATTTCGACATCCCTATTGATATTAAGTTCTGATGTGTTATTGATTACTGTACTGTTGAAAGTTCGAATTAACGTCACCCATGGTACTTGCCCGCAAATGTATATCTAGATAATTTTATTGTAACTGGCCCTGTCGTATTTTAATTATAAAATGTACGTCCACCGATTCCGTAACTGTTAGACACCTTAGTTCTTGCAACCTAATGGCCCGCCCGTTACGTTCCTCTACAGTGTACTTTACTTTACTTTGTGTAAATGTCTATTCATCATATACGATTACAGTTTGCTCCGTGGCCGGCCCACGTGGTTATAGGCTCGTATTTGTATAATGAAATTTTCACAATAAAGGTTTTTAAAAGAAAACATGGTAGTAGTATATACATTGGTAAAATTTTTAATAATAGTCACTGTTTTAGAATCATTAAAAGGCAAGTGAAATAAAGCAGACCAATTACATGAAGGGTAAAAGGTATAATACGAAGGAACGCAGTAAAGATAAATGGTCAAGGGCTGTTGTGTTTTCTATTCCTGCAACATAAAGTGATCGATAAGAATCTCATATTCAGGCGTATCGGCGACTAAGACAGCAGGTCGACCCTCTTTTGCTCAACGGCTCCGTCATGGGACGAAGAAACGCTCTTTTTCTCGAAAAAAGAATATATTTTACTTGCAGGACAGTTGTAAAATTTCCGGGAAAGTACATTAGCCTGGAACATTATAACATATATTTAAGAAAAAATAATGTTCGGAAGTAATGAAAAGCGTAATTTTTAGGTCATATGACCAAGCCTTTCATCATTACAATAAGAAAAGTAAAATGAACCAATGAAAAGTTTTATTAACAAGTCACATGACTTGTTATGCTTACGTTACGCGCTGCGCGCCCCGGATGACTTCCGGATGCGCTAACGCGGCGCGTCATATGACGCATTACGCGACAACGCAGGTACAGAATATAGTCAAAATGTCTCCACCAACCAGCGGTCGGAACACAACCCCTTTCAGCAGGCTAAATAGTTCTGTTAAATGACAACAGAAGGGACAGGCAACAAGAACCATCAGTCAAAGAGGGGAGGGCTAGTTCTTCTCTACCGGGTTACATTGGGGCGCTACCGGAACTGATCGAATTGGTAGTCTACAGTGTTTCTGGATGTTTCAGACTGAAGCTGGGGTTAGCATGAGAGCAGCACCATTTCGTAGCTCCGTCGTGGTAATTCCGCAACCAATCATGGCAGCCGTTCTTTATCGTTATTTTGGGCGGGGTGGGTGGCGGAGCCGAGCTGTTTTGCAGCCATCATTGTGTGGAGTTCAGTTCATCTCACTAGTTTTGTATTTGTCATGAGGGGTTGTTCCTAATGTTTCTATTTTAGCGAGGTCAAAAAGAGATCCCATTAGTGGCCTACTGATTTTGCTCGATTCCTTTTCTTTTTTTTTACACGATTTTTCGTTATCTGCAAAGACTAAACAGAGTATTGCGACTCTGTGTTTGTTTGTAAATAGAGAATGAACCAAAGAGAACTAATTCTAAAACAGTAAATACTTGGATAACAATGAATCAAATGGAGAGAGAAGCAGGCACGACGGATTACAATGGGGGCAAAGACCTGCGTTAACTACCTTTCACTATCTGCAAAGAGAGAGTACTCCTAATAGAAATGAGGGGGGGGGGGCACCATTCAAAGCAGATCAGTGTGCATAAACACGAAAATGTTTTCACTTACCACGTACTTGACATTCGACAGCTTATGATATTTGCTATTAAAAAACCGTTGAAATTCACTGAAAAAACCATAGGTTATAGACCATATATAGTTAGGAATTAGCATTTACAAAACCTTGAAAATTCACTGAAAAAACCATAGGTTATAGACCATATATAGTTAGGAATTAGCATTTAAAAAACCTTATTTTACTCACACAAAACCATTGAAATTCCATATATAGTTAGTTGCACTAACTATATATCGCGCACCTGCAATCCACTGCTGATGATGTCACATATTACATCATTCATGACATGGTCAGTGACATCACTGATGACATCACTGATGACATCTCAAATGACATCACTGATGACATCACTAATGACATCTCATTTGACATCATTCTTGTGCTAATACGATAAACCTCTTCAGACTCTAATATAATCTTAGATACACTCAGTGTATACAGACACTCACACACTTCCACTCATCCATGGAGTTACTCACACACCCAGTCAGTCATGCAAAGAAACAATCTCATCTCCATTTCTTCAACTATACAGTTAAACACACCTTACTTATTGAAACATATACTAACACATATTTACTCTCTTATACAATCCCTGATACAAGTTCACAATGATCGATACAACCACTCACTCATTCGGTGGCTCTCATGCACAGTTATTTATATATGCCAACTCTCACATGTACTGTGTTTTACATATGTACTTACTATGACATGTAGCATTGAGATATCCATTTACTCATCAATACACTCATGCACACAGTCAACTGCCCATGTAGCTGTTTCCACATGCACTCTTGAACTCATACACCTAGTGAATAAACTGTTCACACATCTATGCATAGAGTCACACACCTTTCAGCCACCCCCACACAAACTCAATCTCCCATAGAAATACTTGGGCAAGCAATTAATAACACATATAGCCTCTCGTATAGCTAATGATCAACACATGCAGCAGTTTACAGAACAACAGACATAATGATGCACAAATTAAGACAGTTTAGTCACTAACCCATGCATTCAGTGAGACACATTTAATCACTCACTCATACAGTCAGTCACGCACCTACTAAATCCTTCATCCAGACACTTATACATCCACTCATTCTTCAATATGTAAGATATATTTTAACTTTACAGAAACATACAGTCACTGGATGTTGTCATCAGTGATGTCATCAGTGATGTCATTTGAGATGTCATCAGTGATGTCATCAGTGATGTCACTGACCATGTCATGAATGATGTAATATGTGACATCATCAGCAGTGGATTGCAGGTGCACAATATATAGTTAGTGCAACTAACTATATATGGAATTTCAATGGTTTTGTGTGAGTAAAATAAGGTTTTTTAAATGCTAATTCCTAACTATATATGGTCTATAACCTATGGTTTTTTCAGTGAATTTTCAAGGTTTTGTAAATGCTAATTCCTAACTATATATGGTCTATAACCTATGGTTTTTTCAGTGAATATATATATATATATATATATATATATATATCTGCTGTTCGCCTAAAGCGGATAGTGAGGTGATGACATTTGTTATATATTCGATGTACCTGCTGAATCATACATTTGGACAGTCAAACTCTATCTTCATTATGTTTATACTATTTAAAGAGCATTTTATATGAGGTGATTTATGGTTGTATGTTATTGTTTAAGCTTCGTTCTAATCTAGTTACTTGGCTTTGTATTTTGATCTTGTAACCCGTCTGCCACTAACTTGTGATAAGATGCTGTACGTTAGGTGCATATTCTTTGATAATTATAAAATTAATTATTGTTTATTGGCCAGACATATATCTCTGTTTGTTTTGCTTTGTATCTGTTTTTACTCTACTGTATCTTTTATGGTTATACTGTGTACACCGAAACTATTTTATATGAACCCTTCTATTTAGGAAGGTCAGTATGTACTGGTCTGTCAAACTAAGCAGTTACATGTAAAGAATGCGTAGATATAAAATAAAAATAAAAATTATGACTCAAAGAAGAAAGCTTTCAGTAATTTCTGTGAGGTTAGACAAGACGTCAGTGCAACGGCAGAGAATCATCGTAGAATTCGCAGAAAGCTTCCATGAAAGATTTTGAGCTTTTCTAAGTAACATAGCGTGCAAATGGGCTGTGGAGTTATTATGAGACGATTTGTGTTTGCAATTAAAGTCTAGAAATCATACAGTGGATATTATCTTTAGAGAGAAGCAATGCACCAAGCTGCGCCCTGGAGAGACGCTCTCTCTATTTTTTTTAAACAGAAGCATGCCAAGCAGGACTTAATCCTAGAATGAGTGTTTTCGTTTAGTTGCAAAATTCTAAGCAGTGATTTACAGTTTGGACCATAATAATTGCCTTCTTCTGTTTAGACCATGTAGACACAGTGGGCATACTTTGATTATCTGGTGGAAGCAAGTTTCACAGCTCATAAATGCCTCGGTTTCCGGTGCTTTTCTATGGAAATTTTGAGAACCAGACAATGTTTTCATGCTGCCCTTAGTGTAAAAAATAAGTAGCTCAACTGGAGGAAAAGTGAGGGAGAAATACAGTGTTGTCTGCCCCGTGTCTCCATAGTGTGAGAATGCCTGTTATTCATCGGTGCCTATGTTGTTCTACCTTACAAATATTCATAAGTGTTGCCCCGTCTAAAGGTGCGTTTCAATTCTATTCATGTCCAAATCCTCAATTTCTCTGAAAAATAACCTTGTCATTTTGGGGGCACAATTTTGTCATATTCTGAATCTACTGGTGATCACTGGGACAGTCTACTACCAGTTAAAGGGCTAGAATATCACATTGAAAAAGCTTGTTTTGTGGTTTAGTTTTGAATTCCCAGACATCCAGCTAGCTCTCAGGCTGTCAGATTCAGGATAGTTGGATAAGGGTGGGCATACAACTTACCATTTATCAATTCAATTTATAAGCTTTATTCGACATTTTGTCATAAAAGCATTCACCTAACCCTATACAATAAATACTACTTATAAAAATACTTCTAAAAATCCACATTAAACATTTGATGTCGAATAAGCGTAATAAAAGATCATAAAATTACAACACATTATTACAATTTGAGAAACACATTTCATAGGTTTAAAAACATACAGTTTGTTGCAATAGAACAGTTTATGGATATACATAATTTCATTGTGATACAGTAGCCAATAATGATCGGGTACGAATTAGCCACGACCATGCCAAATACTTTGCTACACCAACCACATACAATGTTGTACAATCAGATTCAAGTATCCTAAGGGCTTCGGCTTGGTTTCGGGTTCCCAACTTTAGACACACCGGTTTTAGCCACTTACGTCTGGGGGCCAAATACAGTGGGCAACAAAACAAAAAATGGGAGATGTGTTCAATTTCCCCAATGCAATAGTGACAATGTTCATCCCATATCTGGGACCAATGCTTCTTAAACGCATTTAGTGGTAATGTACCAATGCGAAATTGGAAATACAGTTTTCTATCATACGGTTTTTCTATTAGGTCCCAAAAACATTCGTATGATGGGTACATTTTTAAGTTTAAAAAGCGAGATGTTAACATTACACTTGTACTGTCCCTAAATATTGCAAGGTATATCATCTCCCAATAAAGGTCTTTTAGCTTTTCCTTTGAGGGGAAGCAGGTTGGATCATTGTTGTCCCATAGGTGGCCCAATTTCAGTTCTGTAAGTAGGCCCCGCAACTCCCTTAGCCATGGGATAGTATGGAAGCGGTCGAATTTGATGACATCCATCAGTGCTGCTGCATAGTGGCCTAACTCTGGGGTCACCATAATTCGCCTCCAATACAGGAGGGGCCGAAGCCTCGCTATGTCCACAACTGATTTTCTGCCCAAGTCTAATTTTAACGGGATCATTGGGGTACTTTGGGGGACCATTGTAACCCCTCTTAGAAACCTATTTTCCGCTCTGGCCAGATCGCTCAAGTTTGAGAAGCCCCATAATTCAGAGCCATATAAACAAGCCCCCAGGACCTTCATAGAGTAAATTTCCATGACACAATTCAAAGGCTTTGTCAGAGAAGTGCGGTGTTTTAGCGAAATAGCACCTGATAGCTGTCTAAATTTTAGAAGGGTTGTCGTTATGTGGTGTTTCCAGCTCATGTTTTCTTGCAGAGTGATACCTAGGTATGAAAAAGAGTCCACTCTTTCTAGGGGTGTTCCTTTATATTTTATTACACCCTTAAACGAGGACTGTTGATTAAGGCACATAAATTTCGTTTTGGTGGTATTTAGTTCTAGGCCCTTATCATCACAATATACACCAAAGGCGTCAACTACTTTTTGTAACCCACTAGGGGTGCGGGAAAGTAATAATGTATCGTCCGCAAACATGAGAACTGGTACACGGGAGCCGGCAATTACAGGGGCGTCACTAGCAATCTTCTCTAGATGTTCCACAATACCATTTATATAAATGGAGAAGAGGGTTGGGGCTAGGACACATCCTTGCCGCACCCCACGTTCAACCGGGAAGGAATCAGTCACCTCTCCTTGTTTGCCCCATCGTATCCTTGCGAAATTATTTTCATGTAGGCGAACGAGGAGTGTGAGCAATTCCTTTTTTATGCCTGCATCCGCCAAGGTCTGCCAGAGTTTTTCCCTAGGGACTAAATCAAAAGCGGCTTTTAAATCTACAAAAACTGCATACAATGTCCCCTTCTTCAGGGTGACATTTCTCCAATAAATTGTTAAAAAATGGAGAACTTGGTCAACGCTACTGGTTAAAGGCCTAAACCCAGCTTGATAGGGTGACAAGATGTTATTTGCGTCGATCCATTGCTGCAGTTTATTTTGGACTAGTCGACCCATTAGCTTTTGAGCTGTATCAATTAAACTAATGGGTCTATAGTTTTTAGCCAGGGAACGGTCACCTTTTTTATATATGGGAATTATTTCCGCTCCCTTCCATGAGGCGGGCACTTCCCCTCCCATAGCCACTGCATTGGCCAACATTGTAAAGTAGGTGCACCAGGACTTCCGGTCAGATAGAAAGATATCAGCCGGAATACCATCCATGCCTGGTGCTTTCCCCCCTGCTATACAGTCTAATACAACACTCACATCCCCCTCAACAAATAGTGGTGTTTTGTAGTAGACTTGTAGAGGAAGGTTAACATTATTAAACATATAATTACGGGCATACTGTGGTTGAAAGTATTCTATCCAGCTGTTCTTTGCAACATTATTAACAGGCTGGGATGCTATGCCACCCTTTGCCCATTTCACTGAGGCCCAAAAGCGCTTTGAATCCTTGGAGGCACAGATCTCCTTAAGTTCTTGCCAACAATCCTCGTCCCAACGCTTCTTGGCCGCTTTTTGAACCTGCCTATACTGATTCCTCGCCAGCCTTACTGCTTCAGGCCTTCCTAGTCTTAATTCCTTCCCGAGATTATCTCGAGCTGCCCTGCAATTCTTATCAAACCACCCCCTAGTGTCTTGTAGTTTCTTCATTTTGCTTACGGGGGTTTTTTTCCGGAAGAAACTTTGGATTGTGGTAAAAAATGTGTCATGGGCAGTCATCATGTAGTTGATAAAGTTAGTCTGTCCAAAATGGGACTTAATTTTAGCAACTTCACCCACTACTACTTTCTTTAGAGTCTCTATTTTAACGAGATCTTCTAGGAGCATGCTCCACTTCAGGTAACGGGAGTTATTGGAGCATACTAGGTCCTGTGTGACCATGTTATCCTCTCTAGGATGGTCAAATGTTTCATTGTAGGTATGTAGTGTCAGGCACAATGGATTGTGGTCGCTTTCAATCTTAGCCTTCACTTCCATATCCTCTAATTTATCCCAGAGCCTTACATCTAGAAGTATATAATCTATCCTGCTTGCCGATCTACCATTATCAAAGGTGTTTTCCCCCCTACAATCGGACACTGTCCGGCCGTTCACTGCTCTAAGTCCTCGTGAGAGACAAAAACTTTTCAATTGTATTGCTACCGTGCTCCAAGTCTTAATTACAGGGATATCTAGTTGGGGTATACCCCACTTGGAGTCCTCATCTTCAGCCAGGACTTTATCCTCCTCACCCAAAGGCTCGAAGGTGGTATTGAAATCCCCGCCTATTATTATGTGAGAGGAGTCTGGTAGCTGTTCAATATTGTTCTCAAGACACGATAGGGTCTCAGATGATTTACCCCTTGCTACTCCCCTTGAATACAAATTAAACAGGGCTAGTTGATGACCATTTTGCCAGGAGAAATCAAGTGCCAAAATATCGTTAGAGGGAATAGACCTTTGCTTAACCGAACAGTTCAGAGTTTGGCGTACCCAAATTAACAGGCCCCCCGAGGGACGTCCCACTCTGTTACTAATTGCCGGGATAAAGAAGTTTAAATACCCTTGCCTAAAAATTGGGATAATCGACCAAGTTTCTTGGAACATGATGATGTCCTGCTGATTAATAAAATCACCCCAGTCGGGAATATTTAGCTTATTAGCTATTCCGGCTATGTTCCATGAAATGATTAGTAGCTTTGGTTTAGCCTGCTGGGAGTACGTCTGGGCAATGTCGGGAATGATCAGTGTTTCTGCAGGATCTGCTCCTAGTATTACCTTTTTATTCAATCTCGATAGTGACTCAACTTCCTCCGATGATTTTTCCTCATCCACCTGGGCTCGGGTTTGTTCTTCCGAATCGGAAGCACAAGATTCAACTGGGACTGGTATGGATTCATCTGACATGGCAATCTTAGCACAGCCTTTGCCCGTCCACACATTCAGGGTAGTAGAGGAGACATATGTGAGTCAATCACACTCATTCAAATCCGTTAACACAGAGTAATGATTATCCAAGCTTAGCCCCCACTCACATGCTGGATTAGTTCTAGCCCTGCTATTTCCCACTACTGTCCATTTAGTTCTTAGTATACTCGACTTTGCTACTAGACCCCTTCTGCTGTAGAAGAAATCCAGTGTCAGTGGAACTATTTCAGCTGTCCTACGTTGTGGAGGAAGAATATTCCGTAGGACATCGGGCAGAACATCGGGGCCCTTAAAGTTCAAGACCACACAATCCCCTTGAGATTTCTTTGGCTTAGTACCTATCCACCTAACTCTTCTTGCTGTAAGCAGATCGTCTGATAATTTTTCCTTACCCCAGGGGGATATATGCATATTACTACTCAACCACTGGAGAGCCTTATTTCTTAACGAGTCAGGGGATTCGATCTGACCAGTTTTAAGCAAGGGTGTGTTAGCTAGTACTAGGATAAGGGGCGAGGCTTCAACAATTAGTTCAACTGGGGCAGATTCTGGGTTTAGGGTCTCAGGGATACTGCTGGCCATTAATTGGGCTGACTCATAAGGAAGATTCATACCAGAGTTAGTATCATTCCTGGGGCTAGCGTGTTGGACATGGTCTGAAGAAGCTTGTGAACCAACAGTCACCCCTGTTATTCTTCCCGCAGTCTCCATTTGGTCAATTTTTGAAGCAACTAGATTTGCTATTTCACCCACCCCCTCATTGGTTTTCCTTAGCAGGGATTCTAGCTTGTTGACCTTAGTAACTAATTGGTCAACCTTAGATATGAGGGGTTTCATTAAACCTAGTAGTTTAGACTCTAGTGCGCCCATGAGCTTAGTTAAAAGAATATCCTCCCCATCTTCATTTTCATACTCCTCTTCCCGTATCCCATCCTCTTTCTTTCTTTTTGCTCGTCTAGGTGGGGTTGCGGGTTTATTTTTAGAAGAGCGTAAGCCACCCATTTATCTAATAGCGTGGTTCACCTTGAACATATGGATCCAATTTTTTCTCAGCACTGTACTAGCTCTATCATTTTCTCTCTTTAGATTCTACCCAAACAAAGGAATGCAGTAGATGATAGTGATTCTCGTTGCTTTAAAATTGTTGTTCTGTAACTTTTAGGCTATGGTGTTGCAAAGGGTTCAATGCAAAAAACACATTTCAGCACCATGTTTTTCAAAGGTAGCTGGCCAATTATTCAGGGAAAAAGTGGCTTTCCACTCATCAAAGATAAGGCTAAGAAAATACATGATTGCCATATTTCTTTTAGTGTTCAAAGGCACGGAGCATTGAGTCGGCATTGAAACTTCTCAAACGCAGTGACTACAATGTATGAGAAAGTAGTGGACATGACACACCAAAGCATGCCAGTTATACCTATAGTCTGAAGACTCAGGGGAATAGATATCCAGATGTCTGAATTATACTTTCCATCGATTTGCAGTGCAAAGACATAGAAAAAACAGATTGGAATGGCATTCCTTGTGGCCAATCAAATTAAACTATCAACCACTCTATTCCTTAGGCCAAGCAAAATATGAAAATATATGATTTTGCTAGGGTTCCCTCACATTCCAGTATTGCGGGTCCTAGAAAGAGATATCTGTCTCGGCCTTGAGTATGAGTATATCTTATCAGACCTTGCGCAATACCTCTGCTTGTGTAAGAGTCAGAATTCTGGGTTGCATGGTATTTACCATAGATGGTATTCACTCGTAATGTTAAATGCTTCACTTTTCACACAATTTTGGCTAGTCAAACCAGCTTGAATTTAACTAGGAAAAGCAGTATGGAATTTACTGTAATATCTAGATGTTGGTTCACGAAGTCCCAAAATCTGCAGGGTAATGTTGTGTGTGCTTACCTGTGTGTGTGTGTGTGTGTGAGTGCATATGAGTTTGAGAATGAGTGAATGCACACAAATGTGAATGGTTGAACATGTGTGTGCATGAGCATGCATGCACAAGTGTGTTTGTGCATGTGAGTGTGCAAGTGTGCCTGTGCCCACGAGATTGTGTATGCACATGCATTTGTGTGTGCATATTTGAGTGTGCAAGCATGAAAGCTTGTGTGCGCAGGTGAGTGTGAACTTGAGTATGTAAGTGTGGGTGCTTATGAGTATGAATATTAGAGCGCACATGAGTGTGTGTGTGTGTAGTTGGGTATGGGTGTGTTTACATGTAGAGATGAACGTGTATGTGCAGGGGGACACTTCTGAGGTCGATAAAATCAGCAGTGGGAATACCTCATATAATTTGCTGTTACAAAATTGTGCAAAGTTATATGAGATCAAACAAGGAGTGTAGAGCAGCATTTCACGATATTTCTTTTATGGCAAAATGCACCTTCACATCCAAAAAGGAGCTGAGGATGCATTTTGTGCAAATAGCAGCAGCCACCAGCCGCTCACACTCTGAAAAATGTGTTATGCCTTTGCTCATGCTGTAGGATTTTTGTGCCAACTGACTCATAATTATGCAAACAGGCATAATCACATATTATTTGGTCATTTCATTGCCAAAAGAGTAACTCAAAAGTTGCAAAAGGGCTCCCATTACTATTTTATGATTACAATTTTGCCCAGGCCTAGTTAAAATCAGAACCATTGATTTGGTTAACAATAAACATCTGATATTTAGTGCCAAGGTATCACAAGGGGTGAATGTGAACTTTTGCAGATACACATTTTGCATGTGTGAATGTGCGTGTAGGTGCACACGAATTAGTGTGTGTAGTCTTTATTAACGCCTGTGTCTGTCACAATGGCTAGTACAGGACCCAGCACTTCAGAATTTAGAGCATTACCAAAATGGTTAGTTTGAAATTCATGAATGGCTTAGTGAATGCTGAATGGCTTCTGCAAATAGGCAGCTAGGTGCGTTGGCTTTTGTGTGTCTGCATGTGTAAATCAGGATTTGAATAGTATGGGACACTGTACATCAAAATACTTTAGGCAAAGGTCCTTGTGAGTCACGGAGGCATGGAATGCAGTGCTGCCAAAGAACACTGCCTATCTGACTAGCCTGCAAAGATGCATTTACTGAAGATGATAAGCTAGTGATTCAGAACAAAACGCTTTGATTTTTCATTCAAATAAGCTATTGTTGGGGCGAATATAGGTTATTTTCCATAATTAAAAGATTCTATTTGATAACATAATATGTGACTTTTTAAAAAACGAAAATCTTTATTTATGACATATTATAGCAACCATAACAATACAGAATGAGACAGAAAAAAAAACAATCAAAGGGTACAGAGCCTGTACACATATGCAGTATAAGACATGCCCCATATATCATACATATAAATCGTACAGTAAGAAAACTTTCCAGAAATAAAAAAAGAAAGGGAAAAATAAAAACACAAGAAGGATAGAAAATTGTACATGTTGGGAAATGAGAGGAGTACATGAGAATGGACCCTGATTCGATACATATCAGAGGCACTCCACAGAAGCACATATATAGAAGCCTTCCAGCCATGATCCTCAGGGTACAAATCAATCTTCCTCAGATTCATCAGCATCTGAGGCTGAAAGCAGAAGATAGTCTCTTAATGGCTGCCATATGTCTCCTGGTCTCTAGACAGGGGATTGTAGAGATACATATGTTTCATTTGTGGTGTCACAGTATATCAAGACACTTATCCATGCCTCTACAGTGGGATTGGAGATGCTATACCAGTGTAAGGTCACCTGACGCCTGACAAATAGCAATGCAAGTGCAGTACAGCGACCGACATTTGCAGGTACCGGCTTATCATAACCAAGCAGGATCAGCAATGGGTTTGGGGTGAGTGAATGTCCTATCATACCTTATAAAGTGGAAATAACTACTTCCCAGCAAGTGAGTATAGGCAGGCAAAGCCGTGCCAAGTGAGCAACCTTCTGCCTGTTCCACTGCGCATTTGGGGCAGTAATGTTGACTGGTAGGGTCAGGTCTGGCAAGTAACCGGGGAGTAGCATATGCCCGGTGTAGGTATTTAAAATGTAACAGTTTGTGGCGATTGTTATTGGAAATCAATCATGTCTGCTCACTACAGTAATACCACATATTGTCAGATAAAGGGCACCCCAAATCCTTCTCTCAGGCAGCCCTTGCCCTTTCAACCCGAATGTGCCTCAAACGCCTATACATATGATATAACCGGCAGACAAGATGGGCATTGTCAGGGGTGTAATGATCATGGTGAGATGGGGAAAGTCAACAGGCTCTTTAGTGTAAGAAGGAAATGCAATATGAACAGTTCTGTTAGCCAGTGTAAAATAATTATATCCATGTAGGAAGTGGCTTGTCCCTCAACCAGTGAAGAAACAGACCACAATTCAGTATCTGTGAATAGGCCCCCCAAGGTATGGAGCTGGCATGTGACTAGAGTGTGCTGGGTCAATGTGTCTCCAGTCAATGGAAGCCAGGCATTAGTGGAAGGGGAAAATTAAGGGATAATAGCATATTGAAGCCCAAATGGTGAATACATTTTGTCCAGGCCCAATATGTAGTGGGAAGTGTCTGTATCTCAGCTGGGGTCCTGGGCCAGCCCTATGGAACAATAGTTGTAAGGGACAATGGGAGGGCATGCGTCCATTCCGGATATTGTAGTCTACCAGAAAATACACAAAATGTGCCCGAGCAACAAGGTAATAAAAATGAAAATCTGGGGCCCAAAATCCACCACGATCTTAGGGCAAAGTCAATATATGCCAATTAATTCTAGTGTACTTGCCTTCCCCAACTAGCCTTGTTAGCATACTACACAAGGTATCAAAAAAACTTTTAGTCAGGTCTATCGGAATATTATGAAACAGATATAAAGGTTGGGCAATACCAGCATTTTAATAATAGCTATTCTCCCCACTGTAGACAAAGGGAGCCTGATCTGCCGCACAATCTAGGTAGAGAACCTATCGATGGTGGGGCCATAGTTAAGGCGGATGACCGATGCTCCACTCTAGTGCAAATAAATGCTAAGGTATTTTGGAAAGCCCACGCACCACTGCAGGGTGAATTCTGTATTACAAGGGACAGCACCATTTAATCTAAGGCATGCTAATGGAGCAATTTAAAGCAGCTTGTCCAAATCCTGAAAGCCTTTGGGAATACCCAATTTCCATAGTGTCATGGTGGAAAGACCACTAGAGAGAATGAAAGCCTTCTCAGTGTCCAGCAGTACAGGAGCTACTGGGATGTTTGGAGAAATCTGATTAAGGATGGCAAACATTGCACAAAGATTTACTGATGTGGTACAGTTAGGGATGAATCCTCACTGCAAGGGAGATATTATACTGTCCATTAATAAGGAGAGGCATGTAACGAGAAATTTTGCTAGAATTTTATTGTCATGATTTAATAGTGACTAGGGCCTGTATGAAGTGAATAGCTGTGGGAATTTACCTGGCTTAAGCACAAGTGTTATAACTGCCTTCTGCAATGTGGGGGAGGGGGAGACTTATATGCTTGAGAGATTCTTCATAGACTTCAAGCAAATGCTGACCCAATAATACTTTGTAAGCTTTATAAAAGTCACCTGTTATGCTGCCCAACCCACGGGCCCGGGTGCCACGAAGGGCATCTATGGCCTGTGTAATCTCCTCATAGGAGTTATAGGAGGCCAGAAATTGCTGATGACCACCTTCAAGCCATTTGGTATCAAAGAGAGGAGTGATGGGCTATTACTGCTCTAACAGAGTAGAAGGTCCAGTCACGACGTGCCCAAATAATATGTTTATTCAAAAATTGTCGTGTTGTTCCTAAGGGAGGAAAGAAAATGGTACAGTCTATGATACAGATGATTTAAGGCAGGGTAACCAGACGGTAGCCCTGGGAATCCATTTTGTTGGATTTAATGCCCTCACACACCCTTTCAGGTGTCATGCTTCATCATTTGGGCCTGCTCCTCGTTGGGTCGGCTGTGCAATACTCAACGGGCAACACCTCATAGAGGGGCTCTTTGGCGGAGATCTTTTTCCAACAGCCGTATGGATGAAGTGCGGGTGTGGGGCCAGAACTAAAGGGTAGACGTGATGTAGAGAATGAAAAAAATTTGAATAGACACCTTCAAGCCATACCATTGCCACCTCTGACAAATAATCAGCAAGAGCCTCCTCTGCTGCATCGCCACGAGATGAATATAAATGTGTATAGTATGAGGTAAACTCAGTGAAAATGGTCAGATTATCATAGGATGCCAGGTATGAAGAGTGGAGCAGCCTGGCCAGTGTGCATACAAGCCTCTCCTCTTCCCCATGGACCACTGCTCTAGTATATGTACTCAAATACTTAGCGTTCGGAGCTGCCAGATCCCAACAATTCTGTAGTAAAGTGGAGCATGCATGTGATGCTGGGCTGGAGCTACATGCCATATTCTGCAGATCAAGATCCTGTAACTTCTCCTCTGAAGCAGCCAACTTCACCCCGATCAAGTGAAGGACACCCGCCGGTTTAGCAATGCAGATGCCCCTGATGTATGCCTTAAATTCCTCCCATAACAGAGTGCTTCAAAACTGTCCCAGCGTTTATTGCAAAATATTCGATAATGGCATCACAAACTTCTTCGTCAAACAATTCATCATGTAATGCATTCGTTGGAAAACGTCAACACATCGTATATGGCGTAGGGTAGGAGATTTTTAGGCACAGTATGACCAGAGAATGATCTGATAATGTGCGAGTATGATGGGTAATTCTAGGGAGCATAAGTAGTAACTCAGGGGAGAGATACCAGTAGTCTATTTGTGTCCAAACATTGTAAGGGTTAGATTAAAAGCTGCAATCTTTGCTTTGTGGGTACTGGGATCTCCAGGCAACTGCAAAGTGGAAAGACTGCAATATATTGGAGAGTGCCTGTAGTGTATGGGACTTGGCCACATGGCCAGAGCTTGTAGAGTCAAGCGAATGATGGGGGATTAAATTAAAGTCACCGCCAATAAGAATGTATTCAGTGTGTGAGTGAGTAATGTGAGTGGAAAGCTTGTGATAAAAATTGGGGGCATACACATTCAGAGCATAAACATTGACTAGTAACAATCCTAGCTTCCAGAGTGCTGGAAACTAACAGGTAGCAACCATTGGGATCCACTATCACCGACTGTGTGAATTAAAATGAAACTCCTCTGGAGTAGGAGCTATAGCTAGCAAAAAAAAAAGATTATTTCCCCAGGTTGATGTGTAGGGATTTAAGGAACTAGGTGCACAATGGGTCTCCTGCAAACAGGCCAGCTGAACGCCATGCCTGGACAAATAAGAAAGAACTTGCCTTCTCTTGTGAAGGTTATTTAGTCCTCTGCCATTCATTGAAAGTCATATATTCAAAGGTCTATATCCATCTTTCCCAGCCAGTGGCCCCATATGATCTTCAATAAGTGAATGACTGTGTACAAGTACATAAAATGAAACATCATGGCATGCATATTGCTGCAACCCCTACAATAGAAGAAAAGGATCAATAGATCAGCAGAACAACAAAACATCCCTTGCCCCCTCCCACACCGAAGAGTAAGATAGAAATCCAGGGAAACCCATAAAGATCCCAAAGAGAAATATAACCAATCAAGCAGAGTACTCCTTGGGGTGTGACAATGCTCTGAAGGAGAAACGCCTAATGAACAACATAAATTACATCAGCCTGTCTATCTCTTTGAACAATGCAGAGGATAATTGGCACCCTAATACTGGGTGCCCAGAGATTAGAGATGAGGAGGGCAAGCATTTAATTCACACCATCATAGATAAAGTGTTTTTCTTCACTATGAGAGAGTAGATTATAAGTCCACTGAAGCATGGCTGTGCGAAGAAGCAGCAGACCGGTCACAAGACGTCTTAGTCCCAATCCCATTCTGTTTACAAAATGTGGTCGCATCTGCTGGAGTGTCGAAAATATGTTGTCTGACATCTACCTGTAAAACACAGAAGGAAGTAGGAATGTGTCTTCCGGTAGTGGCACGTGTTCAGTGAGTAAAAACTGCCCTCACCCACAAGATTGTGATATGCTTCATCATCGGGCTTGCTAACTGACACCCCTGAGCAGACCAACAACCGGGGAAGAGCAAAGGGAGGGGGAGACAATACAAACATAGAGTTGTGGAATCTTCAAAGAGGAGTGCAGTCAGTGAAGGTTAAAAGTAGCTTGGATGTGTCCCTGATTCCAATTTTATTCCTGGACTAACCGGCCAAGGTTAAAATATGTGACGGATGGTGGTAATAAGAAGATTAGGATCACTTCACCCCTCCTTACTGCAAAGGTGTCAACATCTTTTTTCTGATTCAAACCGCCCACAATGTTGGGTCACTCCGGCATTCATCAGGACCTTCAGGATACCAAAACACAGCACCCTCAGATTCTAATTTAGGGGTTTCTTTTTCCCTTTAAAGTTAGAGTTTTTGAAGTTCACACTCTAAGTAACTGAGTTCCATTGAGCGATTTGCTTGAATGAGCGAGGGAGAGGAAGCGGCCCCCTGTAGTCACACATTTATCAAGGTGGATCGGCTACCTGGCTATTCCCCACCTCTAGCCATGAAGGTCCATCTACCTGGACAAGCAGGTGGGTTGGATATAGCATGGCACAGCGCACATTGGATATCTGAAGTGTGCGCTTGATGTCAGTAAATTTATGGCACGCCTCTTGTACAAATTTTGTAAAATTGGGATAGAGGGACCCAGACATACCCTGATAGTGCAGCGGCCCCTTTTTGTGGTCAAGATGAAAGATAGTGTCCTGGTAGTGGAGGAGCCTGCTAAACATTTATATCAAGAGGCTCTCAACAATATTGTCCATGTGTTCAGTGATGATGGACTCAGCCACCACAGTGATACATATATTGTTTTGACGAGAGCACGCCTCCAAATCTATGGTCTTGGCAGCCATCACCGTGAGGTACCGTTCCATCTTCTTGAGATGTTTATTCACCATGGTGTTGTTGTCTTCAATGTTACATATGCTTTGTTCAGTCACATACAGTCTTGCTTCACGTTTATCCATATTTTTGTGCAAGCAAAGAGAGTGCCAAAGCAGAAATCTATGGATTTGAACTCAGCCCTCAATTCAGCCATTATGACACTCGTGCCCTCAAATGTAGAGGCATAAGTCGTGGTTGTGCTCATGTCACCCTCAGTAGATTCCTCCACCTCATTCCGCAGGCTCACCATGAACAGGGAGCCACTTCCTCCCAGCCGCCATAGCGGTGGAGCAGCAATCAGCAGCAGGCTGAAAACACACAGAGGGTTCCCCGGAGCTTCGGAGCTGAGCAGCCATCTTTGTCCTCTGCTCGGTCATGTCCCCTAATATGTGACTTTAAATTAACTGAAAAGCTGATGTGTTGGGACAAAATGATTGCACTAAAGCTGTCTGAAAGCCTAATGGGTAATATTAATTTAATCTGTCTGCTGTTTGAACCTGTAAATTCTCTTTAACCTGAGCAACAGCACTGCTGATCCTCCAGAACTAGAAATGAATGGCAGATATCTAGGTAGATGCTGAGATGAATAATAGATCACATGTATTTTATAAAGTCAATTTTTCACCTATAGCTTTTTAGAAAATGCACTAGAAAACTAACCATTTTAACAAAATTGTCTTAAAATTATCTTGGGAAAAGTCAATCTGCAACACTTTTGTGAAGGTTCAGACATAGTGCTAAAGTTATGAGGCCCTTTAAGTGCCTATAGCTTTTTTTTACAAAATTGTCTTAGCATTAACCTTTCCTATATTATACAGGAGTTAAAGGTTCCTTATCTTGGTACAGGCTGCTAGATATTTTGCAAATGGAATTTGCAAATATTGGCCATCATTTAAACTTCTCGAATCTTCTTTCACTACTCAGCATTCTCAGCTACTGTTGCTGTGGCTGGTTTCCATTCCTCAACTCACCTAGGCCTAATCTACTGTTGTGATTGGGCTGCGTAAAAGGCTACTCCTGTTCCCCTTCCACAGCCTATTCTTCTGTTGCCTAGCCTAGTCTTGTGGTGCATCTGCTTTCCTTGTCCTCCCTACCCTGTATTGCTGTGATTAGAAGCTGAAATGGGGTGAACAACATCATCCACTATGTTATGTTATGTTATGGTAATTGATTTGTAAAGCGCATCTGTTACCCGAGGGTGTCCTGGCGCTATCTGCTGTCCCTAGGGAGAAGTAGGGTGCAAAATCATAGACATAGATCTAGAATAACCAGGTTTTAAGCATTTTTCTGAACGGGAGTAGTTCGGTACAGCATCTCAGATAAACGGGGAGCTGGTTCCAAAGTTTTGCTGCCCCAACCATTAAATCTCTTACCCCCCCACCGAGCCTTCTTCACCAGGGGTACTCTTACCAATCTTTGCCCTGATGAACGCAAAGATCTAGATGGTGAGTACCATTGCAAGTGATCTTGGAGATAGAGTGGTCCCTGCTTCTGAAGAGATCTAAAGACAAGGCATAAAGCTTTAAAATGTATCCGTTGTCTTACCGGCAACCAGTGCAGTCTACGAATTTAGCTAGAGATGGGAGAGAATTTGGGTATGCCAGAAATCAGCCTGGAAGCTGTGTTCTGCAGCAACTGTAACCTCTGCAACAGCCTCTCTTGGATGTTTAAATAGAGGCTGTTGCAGTAATCAAGTCTTGACATGACAAGTGCAGTAACCACCGTCTGCCGACTCTCCTTGGGTACAAGGGAGAGAATTTTCTTAGTGGTTCTAATAGTAAACATCGTGGAAGATACCACCGCATTTATTTGTTTTCTCATATCCAATCTGTCATCTAGATAGATTCCCAGGTTCTTCACCTGTGGGGAGGGAACCGGTAGAGGACCCAGGGAGTTTGGCCAGCATTTTGGTGTCCAGATACTGATGTCATTACCAAGGAGGATGACCTCAGTTTTGTCTGAATTTAATTTTAGACAATTGCTGGTCATCCATAGTCCAACTGCTTCCATACAATCATGTAACTTGTGGCTAACTGCTCCTTCTAATCCAGGGAGGAGGGATACCACTATCTGCGTATCGTCCGCATAAGATGTAAGCTGGAACCCGTAAGATCTTATCAATGGGGCCAGGGACGATACGTACACATTAAATAAGGTTGGACTTAGTGATGATCCCTGAGGGACCCCACAAGGCAGTTGGAATGGAGTTGAACAGAACTCTCCAAGGGCTACTAACTGCTTCTGCTCAGACAGGAAAGATTTTAGAACCTTCCAGGCAGCGTTCTTTACTCCGCAGGCTGACAAACGGTCCATCAACAATGAGTGATGGACCGTGTCAAACGCTGCGGAGAGATCAAGCATGATCATTGCTGCTTTACTCCCCTGATCTAAAATTTTCCTTATCTCATCAGTTGATTTAAGGAGAGCCGTTTCTGTACTATGACCCTCCCAGAAGCCATATTGCGTACAGTCAAGCACCTCCGCCTCATATAGGTAGCTACTCAGATATTTGTTTATCCATTTTTCCAGCATTTTGGCTGGAAAGGGTAGCCGAGAGATAGGCCTGAAGTTACGAACATCTGTGGGGTCCAAGTTAGGTTTTTTTAGCAGCTGGATCAAGGAAGCCGTCTTCCAGTGTGCTGGGAAGCTGCCCTCCTCCAATACCCTGTTAAAAAGGGGCATCAGCATTGACGTAACCACCTGAGAAGTCATTTTAGCAATTTTGACAGGCCAGGGGTCATAAGGAGACCCAGATTTCACCTTATGCAGAAGCGCAACTGTGCCCGTGTCGCTCAGCAGGGGAAATTGCACTAAAGCGTATTGTGTTTGCGGGGTTAGGATTAGGTCCGTACCTGAATCACAAGACAGATTATTGTTAGCATTATTAAAAATTGAAAAAATGTCTTCCACTTTATCTAAGAAGTATTTAGCAATTTTATCACAGAGTTCCTGACTCTCTAATACTTTAGGTGGATGAGGATTGGCCAATTGACAGACAATTTTAAAAAGTTCCTTTGCTGAGTTTTCTGCTAACTTAGTTTGGGCCGCAAAGTATTCTTGCTTAGATGTCACCAGCAGTTGCTTATATGCCCGTAGGCAGTCTTTATATTTAGTTTTCTCCTCTGTCTTATAACTCTTCCTCCATTCTCTCTCAGAGTGTTTACATAGACATTTCTGCGCTTTTAAATTGGGAGTATACCAAGGGGCAGAAGGATGAGTCCTTTTACCGTCAAAACGTTTTTTAGGGGCGAGCTTGTTGCAGGCTTTATTGATCCACTCATTAAAACTAGCAATAGCTACATCCACCTTACCAGACAAGGATGGTAGGGAAGATTCCAGTATATCTGATAGTTCTTTCGCTTCAATCTTATTCCATGCGCGTGAGTAGGTAATTTTTGTTGCTGTTTTTGCGTTATTTTGGTTCACCACAGGGGCTATCTCAAATAGAATGGCTGAGTGATCCGACCATACTACCGCATATATATTCGTCACCAATAGCTGTGGGTAGTTTGAAAAAATCCCATCCAGCGTATGACCAGCTGTGTGGGTGGCTCCTTTAACTATTTGTGGGAGATCGAGTCCGTTCATGAGATCCAGTAACTCCTTTGTGTCTGGGTCTCCAAGATCTTCCAGGTGGAAATTGAAGTCACCCAGAATGGAGAATGATCTGTCACTTATACGTTCCTCCATCAAATTGCATACTAGGTCAAAGAAGGATTTCCTCGGTCCTGGTGGCCGGTATAATAAAACTCCCCTGAAACTCTCCTTATATGAGAGGGAGAGAGAGAAGCTCAAGGCTTCACAACCCCCCTTGGTGATTGTTTTAAACGTCATTTTGATAGAGTCATGATAAATTACTGCCAACCCCCCTCCTTTCTTGCCCTGCCTGTTGAATGTATGGCATAAGAAGCCAGGAGGTGAAGCCTTAACTATATCCGGGCCGGATGCATCATCCGTCCAGGCTTCAGTAATAAATGCCACTTTAGCCCCTAGGTCTTCAATCAGGGTGGCGCATTCCGTACTATGTTTGGCCATAGATCGCGCATTTATGAGCATCCTTCTCATATTCTGTGTGGAGATCATTTTCCGACCACCTGTTTCCTTCCTTGTTACTTTCCCAACCTTACTAAACATGGGTCTTGGTAGGCTAGTATTACAATGTTTGCAATACGTGGGGTTGTCTATCCAGTTTTCATATAACGAGAGGCAAGGACACTCTGAACTTCTTCCCACTCTATTCAGCCCTAGAAGCTCACCTTTTGTATAGACAATAGTAGATAGGGAATCTGGGTTACAAATGGCAGGGGTAGTGGCCCTAGGCGCGGTCGAGGTGCGGACGAGTGCAGACGGGCTTGCCTTTGGCGCGCCCAATGCGCTCGTCCGCTGCGCGTACGTGCCATCCCTGTTTATAAGTGTCTCCTGGGGAAAAGGCTAGAGCGTTGACCCTGGACCACCTAAAATGGCGTCCGTCCGGGCAGCTGCTGTAGTCTATTCACTCCCCTTAGCGTCTTAATCACACCAAAGAAGCCCCCTCGTGACCCCCAACACCAGGTGAGTAGCTGTTCTGCTCGATTTTCCCGGCCCTCTTTTGAGGAAAGGTGATTGAAGGTGACTTCAGTCTCTTATCATTCCAGTGCAAGGGTTAGAGTAGTGAATAGAGCCTATTCACAAGGCACTTTGATATAATTCTGTATTCCCCTCCTTAGATTAGGGCTTATACACATAGGCTAGGGGATAGATTCGTTAGTATTAGGGATAATCCGTCCTTCAGTTAGGGTATTATTATACTTTCCATGGAGTTATGCTGAATTCGGGCCTGGTAGGCCTCAAACGGGAGAGACTCCATCTTTCTTTCTGCTCCGGCAGCTTGGGATGCTTCTAGGTCAAGTGTAATGTTTTAGTTATGAGGTGTTGTTCGCTTGGAGAGAACCGGTTCAGGCCGGCCCTTGTCGAAGGATTGTATTTTTCTTCATGCCGAAGACACAACATCAGGCCGGCCGGCTGGGAACGTGTCCTTGGTACGGGGAGGTACAAGAAATTGGTGGGCGGCAGGTTACTGGCCGGAATTTTCCATGAAGAAACACGCTTCTATATTAGTGAAAGCCCGAGACAGTTGTGGAGTTAGTCCGTAGGCGGCATCTAGCCGTTAGCAGCAAAGCTATTACTTATTCCAGGGAAGACAGGCGCCATTCCAAAGGCGGAGAAGAATCGAGAAACAGATACTCTCTTAGCAGAACAGCCAGGGAAAAGAGAGTAGCCGATGAAAGGAAGGTTCCAGTGACTTGGAGAAGGGTGAAGGGAACAGCGCATAGCGGTGCAGCCGTGTACCCGTGATTGCGGAGGTGTGACTTCAAGACGAGCCAAGGCACAGACGGGAAGGGAACCTAGATGACTGCTGAGTGCAGACTTCATATTAATAAGGTGATGTCGACCCTTTCTTATTAGAGTGTACAACCTAATATTTCACTTCTTTTTGCAGGCTATGTGTTGTAGTGTGGTGTTACATGATTGCTTATTGTAATGAGAAATAAAGTACCCCAGTTCTTAGTGAACCGACATGTGCTGCGTGTTCTTGTATGAGAGGGTAACCTGTTCTTCTAGTCAGATGCTGCTATGTGAACAGATGCTAACCCTGATCAGGTAAGTGGTAACTGAATAAGGGAGAGAGGAGCCCCTTGAATTAGAGAATAAGTTGTACATTATCCAAATTGGCAACCGTTGTGTGATCGGTAATACTGTAGTTCTATACCCCTGATGAATAGTGAGACTGATCCCTGTATGTAATGGTAATCATAGGATAAACTGCCGCTGGGTAGAGAGGTCTGGGTTCATATGGGACCGCAAGGCCGCCGATTCTGATACTGCCGTCTGGGTAGAGAGGTCTGGGTTCGTATGGGACTGCGAGGCCGCCGATTCTGATACTGCCGTCTGGGTAGAGAGGTCTGGGTTCGTATGGGACCGCGAGGCCGCCGATTCTGATACTGCCGTTTGGGTAGAGAGGTCTGGGTTCGTATGGGACCGCGAGGCCACCGATTCTGATACTGCCGTCTGGGTAGAGAGGTCTGGGTTCGTATGGGACCGCGAGGCCGCTGATTCTGATACTGCCGTCTGGGTAGAGAGGTCTGGGTTCGTATGGGACCGCGAGGCCGCCGATTCTGATACTGCCGTCTGGGTAGAGAGGTCTGGGTTCGTATGGGACCGCGAGGCCGCCGATTCTGATACTGCCGTCTGGGTAGAGAGGTCTGGGTTCGTATGGGACCGCGAGGCCGCCGATTCTGATACTGCCGTTTGGGTAGAGAGGTCTGGGTTCGTATGGGACCGCGTGGCCGCCGATTCTGATACTGCCGTCTGGGTAGAGAGGTCTGGGTTCGTATGGGACCGCGAGGCCGCCGATTCTGATACTGCCGTCTGGGTAGAGAGGTCTGGGTTCGTATGGGACCGCGAGGCCGCCGATTTTGATACTGCCGTCTGGGTAGAGAGGTCTGGGTTCGTATGGGACCGCGAGGCCGCCGATTCTGATACTGCCGTCTGGGTAGAGAGGTCTGGGTTCGTATGGGACCGCGAGGCCGCCGATTCTGATACTGCCGTCTGGGTAGAGAGGTCTGGGTTCGTATGGGACCGCGAGGCCGCCGATTCTGATACTGCCGTCTGGGTAGAGAGGTCTGGGTTCGTATGGGACTGCGAGGCCGCCGATTGCTGATATTATAGGAGGTACATGGTATGCATCTGAGGAATTCCCTGTCCTTAGGTGGTAGATGTATGTTGTTACCTGTTGTAAATAGGTCCTAGGGAGGGGGAGATGGTAACGTTCTGGCTGAGTTAGTAATGCTCTGATGAGCTGGTCCTATCTAATCTGAGAAACCAGGCAGAACATTTGGCGTCACGAACCGTTTACGAAACCTGTGTGCGTTGTGGTTGTTTTTAAGTTTGTACTCGGCACGTACGTGGTTTCATTTGTATATTATTTGTATATAATTGTGTGTATAGTTTTTGTTTTGTCAGGATGTTTTTGAGAAAGTCGAAATCTGTTTTTAAGTTGCCTGTTGATATTCCCGGCTGGGATTCAACGCCTTATGAGGCCTTGGCCCGCGAGTGGGCTGATTCTACTGGTTTGAGTGAAAATTGGAATTCTTGTCTGGAGCTGCCGGAGCCGGCTGATGTGATTTCCTGTTTGCAGAAGGCGCCAGTAGCGAAGGGTGAGGAGCTTCCTATTTTAGGGCGCAGAGGTTGGATTGTTTTGTCTGCGTACAGGCTTGTACATGAGAGGTTGTTGAAATTGCAGAAGGAGCATGTGGAAATGGAACGGAAGTTTGTTGAAATTCAAAATGCTCATACTTTGTTGCGGTGTCAAAATAAACTGCTTGCCGACAAACTTGAAACGTATCAGACTATCGCTGAAATGGCGGCTGTTCGGATTGCACGATATAAATACAAGAATCGTCGTGGCCGCGTTTCTAAACGGAAAGTGCGACTGGTCGTGGCGAAAGCCGGACTGGATTGGAATCCTGATGAATGGGATGGTAATATCTGGAATTCGAGTGATTCTCGTTCCTCAGATGAGGAGCCTAACAATCGCGAGTCTTCTCGCTCCGGACAGGCTTTTAAATCTGCTTCTTGTGCTACAGATGTTGAGTCCCGCGACTACGATGGCTCTTTGCATTGTGTTGATACTTCTCATACAGATTGTTCCCCTAAGTTTACTGATCGGGCTCCTTGTGATGCTCTTCCTGCGGTCTCTGTACATCCTGTTTTTCGTAGGAAGTTGCAGCAGGCTCCCGGTAATCCGAACGGTATTCCTTTGGACTCTTTGGAGGATTTCACTCAACAGGAAATTAGTGATATTTTGCAGCGATTTCGACAGCGAGCACGTGAGACCTTGCTTACGTGGATGGTGCGCCTTTATGAACTGGGCGCTGCTGGCATTATGTTGGATGCTGGCGATTCTTTGAAATTTTGTTCCTTGAGTTCGGATTCTACTGTTCAAGATCATTTTCGTAATTATAATGGTGCTGGTCAAATCAGTTTGCTTCAGTTGGCGACTGAGGGTTGTAATCAAAAGTACCCTACTGAATCTGATTGGCCTGTGAATGACAAGCCGTGGTATACATTGCGCGATGCTGCACAACGTCTCAAAGAGGAGGTGATGAAAACTGCGATTTTTCTGAGTACTGCTGACAGATTGCTTGATGGTTTGTTGACGTCTTCTGTGCGGAATCGTATTATTCGTTCTTCCCTGGTTGCTTATAAGCAAGTCATGATGACTTTATTGATCAATCAGACTGGTAACGCGTTGTCTATGGTACTGGAATCTGTACGCCAGCTCGGTGAGTTGGGTGATTGGTTTAAACCTGAACGACAGTCCCGGTCGGACACTCGTACTCCTGGAGACAATAAGCTTACTAGACGTGATATGTTTCTTGCACTTTTGGCTGATGGTGTGAGGAAGGAGGATATTGATGGTGAAACTACTTCTCGTTTGTGGGACTTGTTTCGCAAACGCGGTTTAGACCGAAAGGAGGGTGCCCGGCGTGTGCGGACAAATGAGTACGATCGTGATTATTCTGATGACAGCGGTGATGACAACCGTCGTGTGCGTTCTGATCGTCGTGATGATCGACGATATGTACGTGATGCGTCCCCTCGACGTGGAAGAGAGAGAGAGCGAGAGGGGGAAAGAGAAAGGGGGAGAGATGATTATGTTAACAGCAGACGTAGAGATGAAAGGGATCAGTCCCCTGAGTTGAGGAGGAGGGAGGATCGACACAGATTTTCCGATCGAAATTCGCAGTACAATACAGAGGACAGGAATCCATTTCGTAATGGAGATGGATATGAACATGATATATTGATACCTGAGAAACGTGAGAACATTTATCCTGATTTGTCCTGGCTGACAGAACGTAGTAAAAATGACTAGGAAGTAGGTCAAGCTCCCGTACACAGATGGGCTCACCGAGATAATAGACCCTATGTAGATATTGACATTTTTTGGAGACATCGTAATATCCAAAGGGCCCGAGCATTGGTAGATACAGGAGCAGAGGCCACTCTTATTCATGGAAAATCAAAGAAATTTAAAGGCCAATTTTTTACAATTACTGGTTTAGGTGGAAAGGAAACTCCCGCAGTACAAACTACACTTGAAATGAGAATAGGCAGAATTCCTAGAAAAGAATATTCTGTATTAGTCGTGCCACTCTTAGAGTACATAATTGGAATTGACATTCTGAAAGGAATGACTTTGCATTTGGATGATGGATGTTATCAGTTTGGAACTAAACATTATATATCATCCAGACCTGTACGGGTTGGTCGTTTAAGAATGGCCCCCATAAAGATTCCCCAGTCGACAAAAGTGGTTTGTCAGAAGCAGTATCGTATCCCAGGTGGTCATGAAGAAATTAGTACCACTATTCAGGATTTTGTGGATGCAGGAGTTATAACTCCGGTTACTTCTGCTTGGAATAATCCCGTTTGGCCCGTGCGTAAGAGTGATAATTCTTGGCGCATGACTGTTGATTATCGAGAACTGAATAGGTATACACCCCCTTTGACTGTTGCAGTACCGGATATCATTACTTTAATTGAAAGAATCCAAAAGCATCCAGGTACATGGTATGCGTCCATTGATATTGCTAATGCTTTCTTTTCGATCCCGATTGCCCCTGAGTGTCAGGAACAATTCAGTTTTACATGGAACGGACGTCAAATGACGTTTAGAAGTCTTCCCCAGGGCTATGTGCATAGTCCTACGATATGTCACCGGCTGGTGGCAGAGCATTTGGCTGAGGTACCTGTACATTCGAGAATTCAGATATGTCATTATATTGATGATGTTCTGATTCAAGGTGAAACACAAGATGAAGTTCAGACCCAATTAGATAAAATCCTTGAGTTTCTGCGTGAGAAAGGTTGGGAAATCAACCCGGATAAGTTACAAGGTCCATCCCAGACTGTAAAATTTTTGGGCATTAATTGGCATGAAGGTCACCGAGAAGTGATCCCACAGGTAAAACAGAAGATTCTTGAGTTTGCAGTTCCGAGGAGTAGGAAAGAAGCCCAAAGCTTCATTGGCTTGTTTGGTTTTTGGCGCCAGCATATTCCACATTTGAGTCAAATATTGGCCCCTTTGTATCGTGTCACTCCTAAAAAGAATGCGTTTGAATGGGGTAAACCACAGCAAGATGCGTTTAGTTTGGCAAAAGAAGCGATTCAGTATGCCTTGGATTTATGGCCTGTGTGCGATGGTGATGTGGATTTGAATGTGTCTGTACAAGGCCTTTATGCAAATTGGAGTTTGTGGCAGAAACAAGGAAAAAGTAAAGTACCGTTAGGTTTTTGGACCAAAAAGTTACCTGATGCTGGTGAGTGTTATACACCTTTTGAGAAACAGTTGCTTGCATGTTACTGGGCTCTGGTGGATACCGAGCAATTAACTTTGGGACATGATATGATCCTGCGACCTGAAATTCCTATCATGCAGTGGGTTTTGAGTTCGCCGAAAACTCACCGAATTGGACACGCTCAGGAGGCGAGTGTGATTAAGTGGAAATGGTACATACAAGACAGGGCACGTGTGGGACCAAAAGGAGTTGCATCCTTGCATGAGCAGGTGGCGCGGGCGCCATCGGTTGAGACGGAGAGTGAATGTTCCGTACCTTTAGTACAGGAATCCCCTGTTAAGCGGGGTAAACCATTTGATGATCTGTCCGCAGAGGACAGAAACCATGTTTGGTTTACGGATGGTTCGGCAAAGTTCATAGGTACAAAACGACATTGGAAGGCAGTGTCCTATAATCCGATCACACAAAAATTGCTGAGTACAACTGGCGAGGGAAAGAGCAGCCAATTCGCTGAGCTTTATGCTGTCTATCAAGTTCTGAAACAAGAGTTACCTGGCACATGTCATATTTTTACTGATTCCTGGTCTACTGCCAATGGATTGGCAGTTTGGTTACCGACTTGGCATTCCCATAATTGGGAATTGCATTCAAAAGAACTGTGGGGAAAAGAATTATGGCAAGAGATTTGGGAAATGCTCCCGCAAAGTACTGTTACAATCTTTCATGTGGATGCTCATACCCCAATAGATTCCCTTGACAAATTCTTTCATAATATTGCAGATGAAAAATCTAAAATTGCTGAGGCACTGGTGGACATGCAGGATTCTGATATGGAAGGATTGGCGAAATGGGCCCACCAGAAAGCAGGACATTATGGAGAGAAAGCCACTAGCAGGTGGGCCGCTGATCGAGGAATTTATATTCCTTTAGATTTAATCAAAGACATTATTTTGCATTGTCCCATTTGTCAGCATGCTAGACAGCGGAAAGTGCCTCAAATTGTTAAAGGTCATTTACATCGCGGAAAATTGCCCGCTCAAATTTGGCAAATTGATTATATTGGTCCACTTCCTATGAGTAAAAATTGTCAATACATTTGCACCATTGTTGATACATACAGTGGCCTGGTAGTGGCCTTCCCCTGTAAACAAGCTACCCAAGTGAATACCATTAAAACATTGGAGTTGATTATGCTTTATTATGGTGTCCCATTCCAAATTCAATGTGATAATGCATCCCATTTTCGTGGAAGATTGGTGCAGGAATTTTGTGTGGAAAATAATATTGAATGGGTGTTTCATATACCATATTATCCGCAGGCCTCGGGCCTGATTGAAAGATTGAACGGTTTGCTGAAAAATCAACTGCGTAAATTGACCGATGACAGATATAAGAATTGGAGGGATTATTTGTTCCAGGCGCTGTTAATTTTGAATAATCGTCCCTTTCTAAATGCTGAATCTCCATTGATGCGTTTGTTTCCTCCGAATGTTGATGCAAAGCCCAATTCTATTGGTGACACTGTGATGTACTGGGAAATTACCCCCGGAGCACTGGCTCCATGCAGAGCGACCCCGGGGTCGGCAGGTCTAGACCTGCATGCCATGAATGATACTATTATAAAAAGTAAAGATCGAGTCATCATTGAAACCGGTGTTGGTGTCTGTATACACACTGGAAATTTTTGATTAATCGCCCCTAGATCGGGGCTGGCTGTAAAAGGTGTTCAAGTACTCGGAGGAGTCATTGACAGTGACTATCAGGGAGAGATTAAGGTGCTCCTGCTGAATAGCAGTGAGGTTGATTTACCGATACATAAAACTGACCGAATTGCTCAATTGTTGATAATGCCTGTTTTCAGTGGTGAGATCACAAAAGGCACTGCCCCAACGTTGCTAACTGTACGAGGACAAAAAGGATTTGGTTCCACGGATAATCCTGGAGCTGGAGTTTGGGTGCAATCGCCTAAGAATCCCCCTGAACAAGCTGAGATTATTGCAACCGGTCATGATAATACTGTTCTAGTCATGAGACCAGGGAAAGATAGCTGGGAAGCTGTCCCGGCTGACAAATGTTACCTACGAGAATGAATAATGCCTGTATCTGATTTTCTTTCAGATCATTCTCTGGACTGTTGCTGCAGGATGTGTCGGCGTTGGACTCCTTTTGGACTGCTACGACGAGAGAGGAGGGAACCCATCGACCCGGGCTGATCTGAGAACCCGAGTACCGCGTTCCTTTGCTGCGTGGGATTCGTCATCGAACTTTTGGACTACTTTGGCCAAGCGAGTGACTAATGCCCCTCATTTTTGTTTAACACCGATGCGGTCGGTGACTGACATTCTAGCGACTTGTTTAGTTGCTGTCCCTGCTTCATTAGAGACTTTGGCCCATATTTCTAATATATCGAATGCCCGTCCTAATGTCCTTTTGGGAGATTTTGCTACACATGAATACTGCCCTTTATGTACTGAGTTGTCCGATCCGACACCCCTGATCCAGTCCCCGATAATCACTTATAATATCACGCAGGGTGATTTATGTTTTTTTCTTACTTGCGATCCCAATGCTATTTCTGAGTGTGTGCGTTTAAAATTGAAAGGTACTACTTCATTCACAGCTCATGAAAGGACTTTGTGCTTCCGAAGATCATCGAAATTATGTACTTCTGTTCAAAATAATATGACTTGTAAGAGTTTAGTGGTTACCCCCAGTCATTATAGTACAATGCTGCTACCCTCTGGTTGGCTCTTCTCTTGTGGTAATACATCCTGGCCATATATTCCCGCAAACATTTCCGGAGGCCCTTGTGCCATTACCAGACTGAGTTTGTTGATGTTCTCATCGCATCCTAATGCCAATTCCCGTGTGATCCGAGATACTGTAATGCTACAGGAGGACTGTGATTCGTCTATGCATTTATATTCCAAATCTGAATACCTTAGTTTAGCTATCTCAATTGTTGGTGTTCCTGCCTTGGCGGTCTATAATGCCAAGTCTATTGGAAAATGGCCTGCTGGATGGTAAAATCCATTAATCATACTTCTACAATCCTGTCTGACATACTATTAGATGCCCAGGGTGAACGTAGAGCTATCTTGCAGAACCGGGCGGCTATTGATTATCTTTTGCTTAAACATGGACATGATTGTTCTGACTTTGAGGGTCTTTGTTGTTTTAACCTGTCTGACCATACGAAATCCATTCAGGCTCATATTGACAAACTTCATGACTTGACGGAAGAGGTTAGAAAACACATTGACCAGGGCTGGTTTGACTGGCTCTTTAATTGGTTACCTGATTTACATATGTTGCGTCAAATATTAGGGGGTATTTTGATTACTATTAGCATTCTGATTGCTATCTGTTGCTTCATTCAGTGTATTCCTTCTCTACTTCAATACCGCAAACCTGGTACTAGACATAGATCAGTTAGTTTTGTTTCATATTACTCGTCCACAGATGTTAGTTCTGTTTGATGAATGTATAATAGACTGAAGTCAAAGGTGAAATGTTCTGCTCGATTTTCCCGGCCCTCTTTTGAGGAAAGGTGATTGAAGGTGACTTCAGTCTCTTATCATTCCAGTGCAAGGGTTAGAGTAGTGAATAGAGCCTATTCACAAGGCACTTTGATATAATTCTGTATTCCCCTCCTTAGATTAGGGCTTATACACATAGGCTAGGGGATAGATTCGTTAGTATTAGGGATAATCCGTCCTTCAGTTAGGGTATTATTATACTTTCCATGGAGTTATGCTGAATTCGGGCCTGGTAGGCCTCAAACGGGAGAGACTCCATCTTTCTTTCTGCTCCGGCAGCTTGGGATGCTTCTAGGTCAAGTGTAATGTTTTAGTTATGAGGTGTTGTTCGCTTGGAGAGAACCGGTTCAGGCCGGCCCTTGTCGAAGGATTGTATTTTTCTTCATGCCGAAGACACAACATCAGGCCGGCCGGCTGGGAACGTGTCCTTGGTACGGGGAGGTACAAGAATTTGGTGGGCGGCAGGTTACTGGCCGGAATTTTCCATGAAGAAACACGCTTCTATATTAGTGAAAGCCCGAGACAGTTGTGGAGTTAGTCCGTAGGCGGCATCTAGCCGTTAGCAGCAAAGCTATTACTTATTCCAGGGAAGACAGGCGCCATTCCAAAGGCGGAGAAGAATCGAGAAACAGATACTCTCTTAGCAGAACAGCCAGGGAAAAGAGAGTAGCCGATGAAAGGAAGGTTCCAGTGACTTGGAGAAGGGTGAAGGGAACAGCGCATAGCGGTGCAGCCGTGTACCCGTGATTGCGGAGGTGTGACTTCAAGACGAGCCAAGGCACAGACGGGAAGGGAACCTAGATGACTGCTGAGTGCAGACTTCATATTAATAAGGTGATGTCGACCCTTTCTTATTAGAGTGTACAACCTAATCTTTCACTTCTTTTTGCAGGCTATGTGTTGTAGTGTGGTGTTACATGATTGCTTATTGTAATGAGAAATAAAGTACCCCAGTTCTTAGTGAACCGACATGTGCTGTGTGTTCTTGTATGAGAGGGTAACCTGTTCTTCTAGTCAGATGCTGCTATGTGAACAGATGCTAACCCTGATCAGGTAAGTGGTAACTGAATAAGGGAGAGAGGAGCCCCTTGAATTAGAGAATAAGTTGTACATTATCCAAACTGGCAACCGTTGTGTGATCGGTAATACTGTAGTTCTATACCCCTGATGAATAGTGAGACTGATCCCTGTATGTAATGGTAATCATAGGATAAACTGCCGCTGGGTAGAGAGGTCTGGGTTCGTATGGGACAGCGAGGCCGCCGATTCTGATACTGCCATCTGGGTAGAGAGGTCTGGGTTCGTATGGGACCGCGAGGCCGCCGATTCTGATACTGCCGTCTGGGTAGAGAGGTCTGGGTTCGTATGGGACCGCGAGGCCGCCGATTCTGATACTGCCGTTTGGGTAGAGAGGTCTGGGTTCGTATGGGACCGCGAGGCCGCCGATTCTGATACTGCCGTCTGGGTAGAGAGGTCTGGGTTCGTATGGGACCGCGAGGCCGCCGATTCTGATACTGCCGTCTGGGTAGAGAGGTCTGGGTTCGTATGGGACCGCGAGGCCGCCGATTCTGATACTGCCGTCTGGGTAGAGAGGTCTGGGTTCGTATGGGACCGCGAGGCCGCCGATTCTGATACTGCCGTCTGGGTAGAGAGGTCTGGGTTCGTATGGGACCGCGAGGCCGCCGATTCTGATACTGCCGTCTGGGTAGAGAGGTCTGGGTTCGTATGGGACCGCGAGGCCGCCGATTCTGATACTGCCGTTTAGGTAGAGAGGTCAGGGTTCGTATGGGACCGCGAGGCCGCCGATTCTGATACTGCCGTCTGGGTAGAGAGGTCTGGGTTCGTATGGGACCGCGAGGCCGCCGATTCTGATACTGCCGTCTGGGTAGAGAGGTCTGGGTTCGTATGGGACCGCGAGGCTGCCGATTCTGATACTGCCGTCTGGGTAGAGAGGTCTGGGTTCGTATGGGACCGCGAGGCCGCCGATTCTGATACTGCCGTCTGGGTAGAGAGGTCTGGGTTTGTATGGGACCGCGAGGTCGCCGATTCTGATACTGCCGTCTGGGTAGAGAGGTCTGGGTTCGTATGGGACCGCGAGGCCGCCGATTCTGATACTGCCATCTGGGTAGAGAGGTCTGGGTTCGTATGGGACCGCGAGGCCGCCGATTCTGATTCTGCCGTCTGGGTAGAGAGGTCTGGGTTCGTATGGGACCGCGAGGCCGCCGATTCTGATACTGCCGTCTCGGTAGAGAGGTCTGGGTTCGTATGTGACCGCGAGGCCGCCGATTCTGATACTGCCGTCTGGGTAGAGAGGTCTGGGTTCGTATGGGACCGCGAGGCCGCCGATTCTGATACTGCCGTCTGGGTAGAGAGGTCTGGGTTCGTATGGGACCGCGAGGCCGCCGATTCTGATACTGCCGTCTGGGTAGAGAGGTCTGGGTTCGTATGGGACCGCGAGGCCGCCGATTCTGATACTGCTGTCTGGGTAGAGAGGTCTGGGTTCGTATGGGACCGCGAGGCCGCCGATTCTGATACTGCCGTCTGGGTAGAGAGGTCTGGGTTCGTATGGGACCGCGAGGCCGCCGATTCTGATACTGCCGTCTGGGTAGAGAGGTCTGGGTTCGTATGGGACCGCGAGGCCGCCGATTGCTGATATTATAGGAGGTACAGCTGATATTATCGGAATGTACTGCTGATGTGGTGATTGAAACGCTAAGCCAGAATCTACATTTTTAAACATTATTGAATTTTGATGATTTTAAACTGACTGAAAGTTTAATTCTATTTTACTTGTGTTATAGTTGATGTACTAATTATAATACATTTTACCTGGGCTCAGACGCTCTCCCTAGGCGTTAGGCGTTGTCAGGGGCTCAAAAATCTTAAACAAACACACATTGCTCTGTGATATCGCCTGCCCGCCCCGGTCCGACTCGGTATCCAATACCGTAGAGCGGAGGGCGGGACAGGTACGAGCCTGTGTAGTACACTTCCTGTTCCCGCTGTAGTAGCGAGCGGTTAGCGCTCTAGCCTTGCAGCACCTGGGGCTATTAAGCCACTCGTCGGGTCTAAGCGCGCAGCGATTGCGCGCAGGGGGCGCCTCAGACACGCCGAAGACCAGCCAAAGACCTTCCCGTCTGCGCCCGTCCGCGCCAGAACGGGCCAGGGGCCATGGCTGATCCTGGTTTATTATTACATAATCTTCCAAGACATATAACATATTCCCCCAAGACGCTGCGCTGCCTAAAGAACTTACGACCATTAGGCGCTGCCTGCATGTGTCAGATACAGGTAGAAGGTCCATTTTCATGTCGGATTTGTCAATCCCAATTTACTACTGAAGGGACTAGGCCTATCAATATGTATAACCCTTGTATCAGGGCAACTATGCCTATGCCAGTCATTAATACCCCTTCGCCGGGGAGGAAAAATATCCTGTGTAATGTCAGATCCCTTTCTAAGCATACCACTGAAGTTTGGGATATGATATCTTCTTACCAACCGGAAGTGTGTTATCTGACAGAAACGTGGCTTAAACCACATTGCACCCCGGATATAACTCTCGCTATCCCTTGCAGCTATAAAATACTGAGACTGGACCGCCCGATCAAAATTGGTGGTGGAATCGCAGTGGTTTACAAAGAAGATCTGAGAGTCACTATCTTAGAGGAACTTAGTTCCGCGGAAATCGAAATAATGATTTTTAAAATTCAGGTATCTCCTAAAGGACACTATAGAGGCGCCTTAGTTTATAGGCCCCCAGGTCCTTACAGGAATTTTACTAATATTTTACTCGAACTATTGGCTCCTTACATCATTAATGACAGGGAGTTCATTTTAGTTGGTGATTTTAACGTTCACGCTGAAATTCCAGATTGTAATGAGGCGCAAACACTATTAGCAGATCTATCCTCTCTGGGTCTAATATTGAGAAATAGTGGACCTACTCATCGAGCAGGCCACACTTTGGATTTAGTGTTCGCTAATGTCCAGCTTGCATCATGCCCACCCGTTACTCAGGTGACTTGGACTGACCACTTCATTGTGGAATTTACCACCCCTCTTCAGGCACCCAATCTGTCCCACTCTAACACCCTGCCCGGTACCCGGAGACAGTGGCATAAAGTCACCCCTTCTACTTTTAGAGAGAAATTCATCCCTCCTAGTTTTCTACCTTCGGACAATATTGATACTGCCCTTGCTAAATTCGAAGGAGAAACTAGGAAAGTCATCAACAAAATCGCTCCTGTAAAGACTTTTAAATCTAGGCCTGGGAAAAAACATGAAGTTTGGTTTTCCGATCACTTGAGAACCTTGAAACAAGGGGCTAGAAAATTGGAAAAGAGATGGAGAACCTCGCATCTTGTGGAGGATAAGGAAAAATATTGGTGTGCTCTATCTTCATATCACAAAGAAATCCGTGGTGCTAGGAAATCTTACATTGCATCCCAAATACAAGAGGCCGGAAATTCTCCAAGAGTTCTCTTTCAGATCTTACAGACTTTTGTCAAACCTCAAGCTTGTGAAGCCCCTGATATGACTTCTCAACAACTGTGTGAAGACACTTCATGTTTCTTCACTAATAAGATCAACACAATTTATGAAAAAATTATCTTGACCAACCAAGCCTCATTGACCACTACAGAATCTTCCCTTGATCCTGTAGAATGCACACCTGCTACACATTCCCTGGATGTCTTTCCCCCGATATCCTTGAAAGGAACATCGGATCTTTTAAAACAAATTAAAAGCGGCAGTCCTGAGGATACTATACCGGCCAAACTAATGCCTACACTTAATGAACTTCTATGTCCAACGATCTGTGAACTGGTAAATATTTCACTCATCTCAGGTGCTGTCCCCAAAAATTGGAAAAGGGCGCTTGTCAGACCCATAAGGAAGAATACTGCCCTATTGTGGTCTGACCTGACTAATCTTAGGCCCATTTCCATGCTACCTTTTGTGGGAAAAATTATAGAGAAACATGTTAACCACCACCTATCAGCACATGTGGAACTGGTAAAAGCCCTGGATGAATCCCAATCGGGTTTCCGCCCCAAGTACAGTACAGAATCCACTCTCTTGTCTGTTACTGATGATCTCCATGCCTACCAGGACAAGGGCCTTTCAGTCATCCTGGTGCTATTAGACCTATCAGCAGCGTTCGACACCGTGTCTCATACCATCCTGACGCAACGGTTGTCGAACGCTGGCATCCAGAACAAGGCTCTTGACTGGCTAAAGAGTTTTCTGACTGGCCGCACCCAGAGAGTCACCATGGGTGCATACCGCTCAGTGGAAACAGAGATATCTAAAGGGGTGCCACAGGGCTCATGCTTGAGCCCTACTCTCTTTAATATCTATGTGGCACCCCTGGCAGGAGTTTTGCGTAGATATGGCTTTATTCCCATATCTTACGCTGATGACACACAGCTCCTGTTCCCCTTTAAAACTCTTACCACTGAGGTCAGAAACTCCTTTTTGACAGGCATGAAAGAGGTGGCAAAATGGATGGCTACCAACTACCTCCAATGCAATGTCACCAAGACTGAGATCATGTTATTTGGAGACGCGAAAATACTCTGGACTCCCGAATGGTGGCCGTCGGAGCTTGGAGCAGTCCCTGAACCTAAACAGGTTGTGAAGAATCTGGGAGTCAGACTCGATCATGACCTGTCATTTAAACAGCACACCAATTACATATCAGGGATCTGCTTCCACACCATTGGACTTCTCCGTAAGGTCTTCCCGCTTTTACCCGACGCAGTAAGGAAAACGCTTGTTCAAGCGTTGATCCTCAGCCGGATTGACTACTGTAACGGTTTACTATTATCAGCCAATGAGGGTGTGTTGGATAAGCTGCAGGTGATCCAGAACACGGCGGCTCGCCTAGTTCTGAATGCCCCTCCGAGAACTGCTTCTAAACCTCTCCTGAACCGCCTACACTGGCTTCCAATACGACAGAGGGTCAAATTTAAAATATGTTGTTTGATCCACAAATGTCTAAACTCAGAGGGACCTATCTATCTGGAACGGAAATTTATTCCTTATGCTCCAGTACGGTCTCTTAGATCTAGTAGTAATCTCCTTCTGGTGGTCCCCCACATAAAAAAAGTAAGACATGGAGGCAGAGCCTTGTCTGTTACTGGCCCTAAGTTGTGGAACAAGTTACCTTTGGCCTTAAGACAATGTAAAGAACATCTGACTTTCCGCAAACTTTTAAAAACAGTTCTTTTTAAAAATGAAGTCTAACTCATCCCCTCACTGTTAATATGCTGCTGATCCCTGGTCAAAAGCGCAGAGATACTCCTGTAGGAGTGATTCTAGCGCTATACAAACCTATAAATAAATAAATAAATACATGGTATGCATCTTAGGAATTCCCTGTCCTTAGGTGGTAGATGTATGTTGTTACCTGTTGTAAATAGGCCCTAGGGAGGGGGAGATGGTAACGTTCTGGCTGAGTTAGTAATGCTCTGATGAGCTGGTCCTATCTAATCTGAGAAACCAGGCAGAACAGTAGCAAAGTGAAGTAAATTTGGTCAGAGTCCCCCTCCACAACACAAATTAAAATACGGCGATTTTTAAAAATTTCCGATTTCGGAGTCTGTAAATAGCTGTCTCATTAGATGAAAGATCCACAAATTATTAGCTGTGCAATTCTTCTCCTGGCTCACGCCTCAGGAGCTAACCAGGGGTTGCGCAATCGCACCTTCCCTGTTTTTAAGTGTCTCCGGGGGAAAAGGCTAGAGCACTGACCCTGGACAACCTAAAATGGCGTCCGTCCGGGCAGCTGCTGGAGTCTATTCACTCCCCTTAGCGTCTTAATCACACCAAAGATGCCCCCTCGTGA
This sequence comes from Lissotriton helveticus, assembly GCF_964261635.1. Lineage (NCBI taxonomy): Eukaryota > Metazoa > Chordata > Amphibia > Caudata > Salamandridae > Lissotriton > Lissotriton helveticus. Next base: position 1,696,517,063 of record NC_136061.1, on the reverse strand, counting down.
CCCCCAACACCAGGTGAGTAGCAAAGTGAAGTAAATTTGGTCAGAGTCTCCCTCCACTACACAAATTAAAATACGGCGATTTTTTAAAATTTCCGATTTCGGAGTCTGTAAATAGCTGACACATTAGATGAAAGATCCACTATCCAGACTATTTCACTATTTCACTGGGTTGCCTTGTCCCATCTGACTTGGACTTTGGAGATAGACTGCTATTGAGGCTAGGCAAGAAAAGAGGTCGCTCTCCAACCAGCAAATACTTCTAAAATTAATATCAGGTAAGACCAAGGGGCGGATATACAAAGGGTTTTTTTGGGTGCACAAATGGGTTTTAGAACCTTTGTGCCCGCAAAAAACCTGTTGCCCATGTTCTAATCGAATTTTGTGAGTAGCAAATCAATTTGCGACCCGCAAAATAGGATTAGTGACTCACTATTAGGAAGGGTCATTCCAAGAGCGTCCCTTCCTAATAGAGACTACTTAAGCTATGTAAGAATGCTTTGCAACCGCAATTGCGGTCGCAAAACACTCGCAGATTACCACCCTTCTCAGAATGGTGGTATAGCACTCACAAACGTTAAAGGGGTCCCAGGGGACCCCTTCCAGTTCATGAATGCATGTGCAAATGTTTTTTAAGGGCAGTCAGTGGTCCCAGGGACCACTGCCTGCTCTTAAAAAATAAAACTGAAAAGTTTTATTTTCTATTCTTTAAATGTATCCCATTTTCCTTTAAGGCCTCGTTAATATGCATGAGGCAGGCAATTTGGGACCTCGTTGGGAATTGCAAAAAGTGTCTCACACTGTCGTGCATCCCAATTATCGAGTCGCAAATTGCGAGTCGCAAATACGACGCAATTTGAGACTCGCTAATTGGCAGGTCGGACATCTGGCCCCAAATGCCTAGCTCCATACCTAGCTTTTGTACAGACAATGGTGGTGGCAGGGTATGTGCATCAGAGATAAGATGGCATTCTACTTGCTGCATTTCTTTAGATTTGACTCAGTACTCATTTGGACCCCATGAATGCCCTGTAGTGTTTTTTGTCCCATGACCTTTCATTGGCTATTTTGAAATCTAGGGTCTTATTTAAAAAGCACCATTAAAACACTAAATGCAATGGGGATCACATGAAACGCGTTGCATTGTGGGTGCTCCTTCCTTTCTCTCTACCCGGCCATATTGGTGGTGCAGTACTGCGCTAAAGCATCTCCCGTCGTCAGGATGGTGGCCGCCAAGAAGACGAAAAAGTCCCTTGAGTCTATCAATTCGAGACTCCAACTAGTAATGAAAAGTGGCAAGTATGTGCTGGGATTCAAACAAACATTGAAAATGATTTGCCTGGGGAAAGCCAAACTGGTTATCCTTGCCAACAACTGCCCTGCTCTGAGGAAGTCTGAGTTCGAGTATTATGCCATGTTGGCAAAGACTGGTGTGCATCACTACAGTGGGAACAACATTGAACTGGGCACAGCTTGTGGAAAATACTACAGAGTATGCACATTGGCAATCATTGATCCAGGTGATTCCGATATCATTAGAAGCATGCCAGAGCAGACTGGCGAGAAGTAAAATCTGTGCGACTTTTGTTCTAAATAAAACTGGTTTCACTAAATGCAATCATCCAAGCCAAGCACATAACATAGCTCTAGTGGAGCACAACACACTCTGCTGTGTGTACACAGGGTAGTGAATACGATGTGAATCTAGCACTGCATTGTGCTACTGTGTAAAGAAATGGCACTGTGTCATCTGCTTGGTTTATTTATTTTATTTTTTTAAAAGACCTTTATTGTCCAACATACAGTGTACACAGCATTGTAGCTTACAACCCAGCCGGGCCAGTTGCAGGTAATGAACATTGTGCTAGGTAGGGCAAGTGAACACAGCTTCAAGGCCGACAACCCTGGGGTCCGGCAGCGCATACCAACATGTCTCATGACACCGTAATCATATTTTTATTTCGTGTTAAGTAAGTGTGTGGTCCATGGTTTTTCTTTATATAGTCAGAGGATCAAAGTAGCTGTGCCGATCCTATCCTCGTCGCCAGCAGTGGTGGCAGCCGAACCCACCATATCATACATGTGTCATCGGGAAGTGTCTCAATGTGGGTCAACTTTCAGACGGGTTTGTTGTCGCATGAATGAGTGACGAGGGTGTTCGGCATCTAAGCGCGTTTGGGGCGCACGACCGTCTCGGTCACCCATTCCTTCGGACAGAGCTGTTCTGTATCGTAGCGCCCAGGTGTGTTGCTGAAGCCTCAGCCGTCACGTCCGAGGGCGCCTCGTGGTGCTGAATGGTTTGTAACATGGAGTTGTATGTGGACGGACATGGTCTAAGGGGAGATGAAACCAAACCAGTAACGAACTACAAAACAGGAACATGAGGTGAGTGGGAGGTAGGTGGGGGTGGTTGTGCGCAGAGTTTGCCATATCATTGGGAAGGGGGAGTCGGAATCGATGTGCCAGCCGTGTCTCGCGGGGCGGGCGGGAGGCTGGGGGGGGGGTGTGGGAGAGTGCAGGTTGTCTGTGTAGCGGAGCTGTTAGGGGGTCATCTGCTTGGTTCATACAATTGTTTGGCATTCATTTATTATTCAACTGGTCTATGAAGCATGTTCTGGTATGTGAGTTTATTTCAGCAACTTATCGTTCTATGCATTTATTAGCATTGTCAATAATTTTCCTTATTTTTTCAAATGCTAAACAAATGTCCCTAACTCACTCCCACTCAAACAATGCCCCAGGACATTTTAGTTGGGTATTCTATATCGCTTCTTGGGAAACCTCAATTTCGCACCCTCCTAATATTACTGACTAAACTACTCTCTTATGACAGCACAGTGGAATTGTCAAGAGGCAATTAGTATTTCTACTGAAAAAAAGACACAGCAGGATAATGTGTGATGAAAAGCGTAAGCAAAAACAAAAAAAGGTCAAGGGGGACACTGAACAGAGCCCACCGTACAAGGGAGAGTACTTTAAAAATGTTGTATCCAAGGTAAGATTGTAACAAAGGAATTGTATATCAGAAATCAGGAGGAACAGTCCATGATTTTAGCCAGACATTCCTGTTTCACTTGAGGGCTCTCATGTAGGAATGTTGTGGTGCCAATTTGCAGTTATGGGCCAGTTTAAAGCCTAGAATAGCAGTAACTATCTTATGTCTTTCGGTTGTAAAATAAGGCATACTTTTTCAGCCATTTCAAATCAAAGATGCAAGCAGAAGTAATCATAGTAATCTGGGATGATGGCTGGCAGGATATTTGAAAGTTCTATGTGAAGACACATAAATCACCTTTTGGTGTAGCTTTATCGAAGCACTTTCATTTATGAAGTAGCTTAGGATGAACTGAAATGTGTGTGGAGTTTATCGGTAGATCTCCCAGCAAAAATTATGTATGTCAAAGATCTGTATGCAGGCACACATATTGGTCCCTTTCTGTCTCACTCGGAATACCTTTTTTAAATGCCAAATCCTCAAAGAGGTGCCATATAGAATGAGGTTCCTTGTAAATGCATGATCCTCCCAGCCAATCAGGAAAGTACAGTACACCTCAATTTGATATAAATTCTAGAGGGGCAACAACCAGAATGCGCGTTAATGATTTTACTAGGATTCCTCATTCCGATAAACATGTTTTGAAAAGACACAGTAAACTGGGTCCCACAATAAAGTTATTTAATGCTAGATTAGGAAAAGGCATTATGCAGTTGCTCATAGTTCCATACAAAACCACGAGTGTCTGTCATCCCTACTCAAGGAGACCCAGTATTGAGCCAAGCAGCCACATGCAAATATAGAAATGCATGCTGTTTAGTTTTCTTTGTCCCTAACTGGGAACCAATTCAATTCATAAGCAGTGCCAGCATTTGTGTTTATTTATCAAGACATTCATACATAACATATGTCTCTGGTGATTTGAGATGCATTTGTGGGCAACCAGCAGATTACCTTTAGGTTAGGTTCCTTTCAGTGAAGATCCAGATGATCCAAATTTGCTTAGGTATTGCGCAATGTGTAGACTTAGTATACATTCAAGATAGCATTCATCGATGTCAGGTCTCTTCTACAGACAGCTAATATTACATTCCAAGCTAAGTTACTCTGAAATATTCTCCCATTATCTCCCTTTCAAACTGAAAAAACAGCATCCAAGCAGTCATAGGTTCATTCCCTCCTTTTTTACATTCTACTCAAAACTATCTCTTGTTTCCATGAGGTATAGAATGCTGCTTTCTGCCTTCTCCTGAACCTTCCATGCCTTGTTCTGATTTCGTATCTGCTCCATAGTCTTCTCTGGCTCCTAGTTTTTAAATGTATCAGTTTCAGAACTCCACGCATTTGCCATTCCGGCAATAAATGAGTTTGGCCCTAAATACTTTTTAAAAAAGTACCTCCTGTAATCAACCCTGTCACACTTTGCACTCCACTTCCATGTATCGTCTGGCAATACCAAAAGCTTCTAGTCAAGCATTCTAATTTCTTGGTCCAAAACTATGCAGCACCCTTTTTCTTACACTGTGTGCAAACTCCTCTGCTTGCAAGATCCATCAAAACATTACCATTTATGAGATACATTTCGGTGTTCCCTTGTTCTCAGCTTGTTTCTTACATCCCCTATGGTACATCAGCACCCGAATGTTGTCAAGGTAATTTTCGTGAGTATATAATTCATTCAATCATTCATCCATTCCTTCCAGTTAAACAATCCTACCTACTTATTAGCACCCCCATTCCGCAGATGGCAGCAAGTTCTGGGTTTGCAATTGATTTTGTGTTGGCTATTCAAATGAGCACTTCTTAAAACAGGCTAGAATACTTTCTTCGGGACGGGCTCCTCTATTTGTTACCAATATCACTGGGAGAATTGGACCAAAGGGTTATAAGAGAGGGAGATGGGAGAATTATAAATTGTTCTACACTCTTAACCTTACCGCCCTATACTTTGATTTCTCACTGGTTCAGATGACCAGTGGAAAGCTCAAGAAGGGATCTTGACTAGCCACCTCTCTTCAAGCAGCTGAAATCAATATGAGGAAGTGGAGATAGAGTTAGGAACTAAGCAGTCCCAGTTATTTTACTTAATCTACATTAAGGAGAGGATGGTGGGGCTATTGGTCGTGGGCATGCACCTACTCCCACTTTCTCCTTGCCAATGACCAATTAGCAAACAAGTGTTAGTTCCCAACATGCATGCGATTTCTAGTTTGAAGTTCCAAACAATTGGTATCTCTCATCCCGTACAAACTTCCCAGGTCCAGTGCTTTAACATGTTTGGCAGATATCAGTGTGTAAACAAATGTTAATTTCAAGTTTGTTTTCATTGGCAATTCCTGGTGTGAACAGTATTAAGGGCCAGATGTACGACCATAGGATTTAGCACCTCGCAATTTGTGACACATTGCGAGGCTCAAATTGCAAGCCGCTAAATCCAATGTACAACAGTGCCTCAGACCCTGTTTGCGATTCCCAATGGAGTCGCAAATTGCGAGGCTCATTAATATTATTGAGCCACTCACAATTTACGACCCCATACGGGATTGCTGGCCCTCCCAGGGATGGTGGCCTGCTGGGCTCAGCAGACCTTCATGTCTGGGACTGCTATTCAATAAAGCAGTTTTTAAAAAACAAATGCATCCCGTTTTGCTTAAAGGAAAATGGGATGCATTTTTTAAAAAAATGAAAAGTTTTTGTTTAATTTTTTAAGAGCAGGTAGTGGTCCCTGGGACCACCGCCTGCCCTTAAAAAATATTTTTAGATCTAGGCACAAAGGGGAAGGGGTCCCCTGGGAAGCCCTTCCAATTTACGAGTGCATTACCAGCCTCTTAAAGAGGGTGGTAATTTGCAAGTGTTTTGCAACTGCAAATGCAGTTGCAAAACATTCATACAAAGCTTATGAGTCACTATTAGGAAGGGAATGCCCCTTCCTAATAGCGTGTCGCAATACACTATTTTGCGACTCGCAAATTAATTGTGACTCGCTAAATAATGTAACTGCATGGCCCAGACTAAAATTATATGCACAAACGGGTCGCAAACCCATTTGCGCATGCAATTTTAAGTCGTACAAATGGCCCTAAGTCTGTTGTTAGGGAGTTATTTGCATTAAAGCAACTGATTAAAAACTATTAAAAATATTAGATTCAGGGATTTATAAGAGAAAACGTTTTAGTGAACTATGTTGAAATCATTGAATTATTAGGACATAATATATTGCACTACTGTGCATTATGGGATGCCCATAATCTACATCAGCTTGACCAACATATTCTAGGACTCAAAACTGAATAGCTAATTTCCCAGTCACTCTACAGAACATCCACCACTGTGTCAATAAACATGACACAATACTGGATTGTACATTTTGGTACAATGAAGAGTACTGTGCACAGATCTGTGACAAGTCCCATGCAGTAAGCATTCTAGGAGAGGGGTTAAGATGGCAATTTCAACCAATTATTGTGTAATATAAAGGTGACATTTCATTGAGAAAATTACAATCAAAGTGACTATTTCAAAAGGCAAACAAGCCAAATCCTTTCTCTAAAAACACTTTGATCCACTGAACACTCATTAATCAGTTCTCACTGAGGGCATGGTGTACTAATGCATGTTGCATTCAAAAAACCCACATTTCGCAAAAACCACAAGGTTTATGACCGCAAAATAACTTTTCAATATTTACTAACACCCTTTACAATTTGGAAAAGGCTCAGTCTGAACGACTGTTAGGAATCGGCATGAAAGTGATATTCACTACTAATTGCCAATTCGGTATGAGATGGATCAATGGTTTAGAACCTCTGCTGCTATGTTCCCAGCACCAGTTCCCATGTGCTGCTTTATATAAAACGATTTCTTGTTTAGGACTGTAAGCACAGTATGGTGCTCTGCTCCTCCTTGCAGTCCAGTTTCCCTGTGTTTGTAGCCAATCACAGTGTGGTGAAAATAGCAACCTGTCTAATAATTACTTATTAGCCAGATCATTCTGCGACCCCCTGCGACTGGAGATTTTGTGACCTAATAATTCTTCAGTCACATCGCAAAATTAAAATATGGTGCACATTTTGTGACCACTCATTTTGGTCTTCTCCACAATTGCTAAATTGCACAACTTTTTGATTTGCAGTAAATACAATTTCGCTCTTTCTGAGTGTGCCAAAGCAGACTGTGTCTCTTCACAGTGTCCCACATTTCTACTGATCCTGTTTGAATTTAAATGCCAGATTTTCTTATGCCCATACTTGTCATTTCACATTTACGACATATATGTCATACTAATTGTTCTTGTTTACTTTGGTGTAAGAAACATAATGTCTGGCATCAGCATTCAAAAAGCTGATTCTAATCTTATGCTCACTGTCTCCAGTGATGATGGGAAGGATTGGCTTAGGATAGATAGCTGAGTGCATGGGAGAGGCTATGTTTCCCTCAGTGTGTCTCACAATTATTAGGTTTGGAGATGTGGAGAGCGTGAACTGTCAAACACCCTTGCTTCTCCTCCATCTGATTTCTTGCAGAGTTTCAATGACATCTGGAATCTGAGTAGCCCAATGCCTTTCATCCAAACTCAGTAAGAATTTTAAGGATGAGGAGAATTAGTGCCTGATTACGATTTTGGCAGATGGGGTCAGTCTGTCACAAACGCGATGGATATCCCATCCAAATTACAATTCCAAAATATTCTATGGCTCTTGTAATACGGAAGTTATCCAGAGTTTCCATTCACCAAGGTCGGAATCAGGCCCTTAAATGAAAAGAGTAGGCACTAGTCCTAGTCCTTTTCTCCTACCTGGTGAACCCACAATGCTCTCCCTTTAAACCCTCCTAGCAGCAACAAACTGGAGTAAGAATAGGGCTGCTAATTGTCACTTCTCTCAACTCTGCCTTTTCCATGTGCACATGCTTCAGCCCTCAATGTAGCTATTGTACATAGATTGGGTATAACTCACTGGTGGCCACAATGACATCAGTTTCATACGAATCTGGCCTCAAGAAGTACAATAACCAATGCATATTTTCTCCAACTAACTGGTATGCTAATTCTCACCTACTACTAAGTATCAATGCTTTTCTTGCCTTTCTCAAGATGGTCACCTTTTCAAAAAATGCATTACAGTGTGCCAAACAAAACATGTTTCAGTGCTTTGGGTTGTTTTTAAGTGTCACATGTTAAATTCCATGTTGTTTTTCAAAAAGCCCACATATTAAGGAATCAGACTGTACTGTATACGTTATCAGACCCTGGACTGATAGGTACATTGCCTTTTTAGATTTGTAGTGTAGGAATGTGTCAGTTGTTGTCAATGGAACAAAACACATTAGATTGAGGCTTCCTTTGCAGGGAGCCAGATTAATTACATTTCCAGAATTACTAAAGCTAGTAAACCTGGGAATGCATCAAAACAAGATGCCTTCCCCAGTGACACATAACAAGGAGAAATATTTTTACATCTTCTCACAATTTCGCTTTCTACGAATGATACATTCTCACAACACACATATTAAGAGGAAAATGCTGCTAAGCATTGCTTTTGTGCAGGAAGATGTCTCCCTTCCTGCACAAGCACCCTTGTACTTTGGTGAGGGTGCCTGTGTTGGATGAAGCAGCATACAGTATGCCAGGGCATTAGGGCAAGGAGCGAGCAGAAATGCTCCATATCTTTGTACATATGGAACATGTCGGCTCGCTCTCTTTAAAGCAATGCAAGCAGCCATGTGTTTCATGAAAGATTAGAAAATATGCCTATATCTTGCATACATCACTCCGCATCACTGCCTCGGCCGAGTACCACCACGAAGCCTTAGTAAACCATATCCAAATTTGAAAATAAATCCAGGGTTAAAGCATTCATGCATTTGAACTAGATAATCAGTGTTTCCTTTTTTTCAATTAAAGGAAGAAAACATGCACGCGGGTTTGATTTTTCATAAACAAGGAAACATTTTAAACTGCAAAAGAAGTACTGTGGTCAAAAACAGTTGAACAAAATAACAACTGCACAGAACTGTGTGGGTTGAATTTTTAAAGAAACGAATTTAAAAGCCAGGTTCTATTTTTATTCAGATTAATAGGTTCGGTAGGTCTTGCGAATTTGTGACATAGATGATGAAATTGCTTTTTGGTTATTTCATTAGGTGATCCTTTTTGGATGATACGTTTACGTTGCTTGCAGTTTTTAGTTTATTCATTTTAATTGGATTAGCTAAACGTTTACAATCAGGAAAAGCACTCACTAAAGTGCTGAGGAGCAAAGACGGTGGAGCCACCTGCTGCATCTTGGTAATCAAGCGAATGCACGGATCAACTGGGAGGCTGATTCAATGCTGAGAAAAGGGAATAGGAGGGGGAAGGGTTATTCTTTCAAACTGTTTTTTATTGTGATGTTGGTCCTTAAGGAACAAATCTATGTACCTATTTTGTGTGAACTCTATATTAGGCCGTCGTGCCTTGCTCTAAAGGGAATCTGACTTTTGTATTCTCAATAAATGTAGCCCCCTTCAGCAATCTCCAACTAACACGGAGAAAGAAATGTGGCAAGATATCTTACAGCGTGCCAAACTTGATGCACATTGATGAAACGCTTTTAAAATTATACGGTCTTGAAATGTTTTAGCAGACCACCTTTACAATTAAATTTCACCACAGGATGTTTTTTTTATCCAAAACGACTTACATTTACGTTGCTGTATTTTCCGGCACAACATGGTTTCATCTGATTAGAAGTGGCACAGCATATTTTAATGCCAAATTCTTTCATATGCAACGTATGTATACCCAGTATGTGTTAAACTATATCAATGTTCGTCCATCCTATTAATCATTTTCAGTAAGTGGCAGTATATTCTTTTTAATGAGAGCCAATCGTATATTTACCTGAATAATAATAAATGTAACCAACATGAAAGAAATGTAAGCTTTCTTTAAAATTGCATTTCATATAACTATATATGCTTACTGTATTGATTTAGAACCTGTTTAAATCTAGTGTTGGACTAACTTGCAACCAGGTGTTTATTGTATTAGTTTAATGGACTACTCATCCTTTTAATTATCTTTTGGCCGCTGTTATGGAGACTGAGATGGTGGGAGACACCATGCTGTACTAGGCAGACCGGACTGATATTACATCCAAGATCTTCCAGATAAGTGCTTCTTTAATGGAAGCTGGGAAACATAGGAAACATACTCCCAGAAAACATTGGGGCATATTTACAAGAAAATTTCGGCACAAGGAGCTGCACCAATTTTGGCAGCACTGCACTCTGACATTTTTAAAATGCAAGGATGCTCCGTATTCACATGAATACAGTGTACCCCTGAGTTTTCCCTACCACTGGCACTAAATTGTATCTGCCTATCGCCAATGCACCCTTGCACCACAGTGTGAGGGTGCCTGTGTTGCAGGGAATGATTGTTTATGTGCAGGAAGGTAATGACGATTTGCTACTTCAATGTGTGCCGCAAAATGCAGCACACATAGAAGTAGCAAATCGTCATTATTTAAAGATTGTTTATGTGCAGGATGCGACAGCTTCTTACATGTAAAAAATCATTAACCCCTTCCGTGCACGTGACATTTCCGCGCTGTGCGGAGTCTCCATTAGTGGGCGGGACTCGGACAGCCAGGTGACGTCCTCTGCACATGCCCACTGTGACGTGTGACAGTGGGCATGTGCAGAGGGGGTTAATGGCATTTTGCTATTGCTATGTGTGCTGCAGAATGCATATAACATTCTGCTGCCAACCAGAGATGACAGTGCCACTGTTGACCAAAATGTATCTCTGACAGAAAATCCTTGATAAATAAGAAACATATTATGTTTTAACCTGTCTAGTAAGTTTTGTGGTGGCTGTCATGGGGTACCATTGATCACATAATAAAGAAAGGGACCTGTAGCTTATTGTTGTGAGTGTACTAATAGCGACTGGTGTTAGTCGATCATGTTGCACAGAGGAGAAACCATATTATTCAGGATGATTTCCCATTGCCTGAAATTTCACTTGTATATTGTAAGGTTAGAAAGTGTTATTCCCTATGTAATCTTTTGTGAGCGATACATTTGAATTTCTTTAGTAAGCAGACAGGAATTATTTTCTTAAATATGCTTTCTGTGCCTTTTGAGAGAGTATGTTTGTACAGAAAAATTGTGAAGGAGGGTGAGCAGCTGTGAGGAGCCCCAGGTGACATCAGAAGGCACTGCATTGGTATTGGTCAGTTGGTGTAAGTGCTGCTTTGGTTTTGGGTGCTTATTCAACAACCCTGGGCGTTAAAATTCGGTACTAGTCTAGATACATGTTAAATTGTGATATGGTGAATATTACCGCTTGTTTAAAACCAATTATTTACCTATGATTGTAGAAATCACCAAAAATATTTAATGTCTTAAAGCTTTAAGAGGTTTGATGAAGGGTGTTGTGGGAGTTCCTTTCCGGGAGGGCCAGGAAGTTCAATCAGAAAGTTTGCCAACTCTTACATGGCCATAAATGTCAGAGTCCACACATGTATTGGGCTGTAACAAACGAACATGATTACTGAGATGGAAGGGTCCATGCAGTTCCCCTGATATGGTACCTTTGATATAAATATAACAGAATATTAGCAACAGGTGATATTTGAATTTAAACCTCAACCTGGAACCAAACAATATGAAGCTTTGAATACCTGAGATCATACAACAAATTCTAAGGGTGACGAAAACTATCAGGAAGGGGTGAAAAATACAGTTCATGGTTGGGCAGATGCTAACAGGGTTGCGGAGCAGCAAATGTGGAGAAGGGACATGCATGTGGGTGCTAAGCCATACATGGCACATTCATTCAATGTCGGGAAGTAGTTGAGGATCCCGCAGCATGCTAATAAACTACCTCTAAAAGTCCTCGTAGATCAGTGCCAACACATTGGAACTCAGCCTACTGCATGCTGGAATGCCTGTTTGAGCAATACAAATCTATTAATGATTATGTTATTCAACAGAGAGGGAATGCAACTGCCCAATCTATGACAATGGACGTGAACAAATGGGGGATATTCGAGTACCTGATACTAATGCTACTTCCTTAGGAGATTATGACACAAGAAGTCAGCAAATGAGGCAAGCAATCCTATTTTTGCATTTGCTACAGGAGCAATTGAAAAATTATCAGTGTCAATGAAGAAGCAGCTTCTATGGAGGATAGCTTAATCATTCACTTGAACTCTAATTCACGGCTGCGAGAAGAGCTTGTGCTTCCCAAAGACTACATCTGTACCACTATACTGAATCCACGATACAAAAATGTGCTGGCCACTTTATTCCATTTACTGAAATGGATGTGATAGACTTGGCATCTTTGGCATGGTTTCTGCTGACTTCTTGTCTCTGCCGCCTGTATTTTTTATGCTAGCTGGATTTCGTTTTTTCTTGGCTTAGATGTGTCGAGAGCCAGTATGTAAACAGTTTGAACGTGCCTGGAGATACCTCTATGATCCAGATGTAAAAAGTCAGTACCATGCATCCATTAAAGCTTATCATAAGCGAATACGGAAGTACAGGGCTGATTATTTTGCTTCCAAAATCATAGCTAGCAGTAACCGATCAAAGACCGTCTTCTCCCTTCTTAATGACTTGAAGAAGCCCAACTTGAAGTTGAATCTTCCATCACTTCAAACACCCAGTGTGATGAATTAGATATCTATTTCATTACCAAGGTAGAAAATATTTATGAAAACTTAAGTTGTAATGCGAATGGTAAGGAAAGGACGAGGGGCAATGTGAACGGTAAGGAGGGGATGAGCCCCTCGGCTCCCTCATTGAGCATTTTCTCTTTACTATCCCAGACAGAAGTAAAGACCCACTGTAATAAAATTATATCCGGTTTCCCAGTATGAAACCTGACCAACTTTGTACATTTCAAAAACATGTTTTACCGGTCTGTGGTGAACTGATTAACCTATCACTGGCTACAGCGTCAGTACCTGCCGCATGGACGCATGCCAATGTCACTCCACTGCTGAAGAAACCTTCTCTGGATGTATCCAAACCAGAAAATGATCATCCCATCTATTGGAATCCGTTCCTGGCTAAAACCACTGATTCGCATGTTAATTCCACCCCAATGAAATTTTTAGAGTCTAACAAGTTATTGGACTCCTCTCAAAATGGTTTTAGATCACACAATAGCACCTAATCCACCTTGTTGGTGGTCACAGAAGATCTACGGAGCTCTTTAGATTAAGAAAATTCTGCAGCCTTAATCGTTTTCAACCTCAGCGCTGCATTTGACGCGGTATCTCATGAGATCCTATTGCGATGCCTGCAGGAGATAGGTGTTGGCGACATTGTACTTGCCTGGTTCACATCTTTTTTGGGATGGCAGATCATTTCAGGTTATTACACCCCCCTACTGCTTACAGGAATACGCGGTCCATCATGGAATTTCACAGGGATCGACGCTGAGTCCCACACGTTTTAATATCTTTTTAATATACACATACATTTAATTACATTTAATATCTACATGCAACCCCTGGCAGTGGTGGCGTAAAGCAGAGGATTGTCATTAGTATCTTATGCTGATGACAATCAGCTGGTTATCTCCTTCTCCAACAAATCTAACAATAACTTAATTAAATTCCAGGGGCCTTATTTATGAAGGTCTTTCGCCGCCAGTGCGTCACTTTTAAAATGGGAAAAAGTGACGTACCAATGGCGCAAGGCCTTCATAAATGAGGCCCTAGGATGATATGCTGGCTGTAGCAGAATTGATGTCAGCCAATTGTCTACAGCTTAATGCCAGCAAGTCTGAAATGTTGTTGTTAGGAAAAGACACACAATTATGGACAGACCAGTGGTGGCCGGATGTGCTGGGATCTGCGCCCTTGCCTAAGGAGGCTGGAGAAAACCTGGGTATATGGGTTGACAGCGCCTTGTCCTTCAAAGCCCAAACAGAAGCGTTGCAGGGGCTTATTTAGGGCTGATACGTGGGCTCAAGCCGCTGTTAGGGTTTTTCGACCCACAAGCAAGCCAGATCATAATGCAAGCTATGATGCTGTCCAGATTAGACTATTGCAATTCCTATTCAATTCTAGGTGCAAACAAATCTGGAATACAGTGTTTGCAGAGGATATAAAATGCGGCAGTGTGCTCTCTTTTTGCACTCCCTAAAACCTGCTCAGTATCAAAACTCATTCCCAAATTACACAGGCTGCCGGTGGACAAGAGAATTCATTTCAAGACCCTATGCATTGCCCACAAAATCTTCATCCACCAAGCGCCCCATATTATATCGGATCTTCTCTTGCCTTATCCTACATGCTGCACGCTGCATTCCATGGATTTGCATTTAGCATGTGTCCCTCGAGTCCATAGAGCAAGAGTCCGGGTTGTTCTTTTAGGGCACTGGCATCAGCCTTCAGGAACTCTCTACCTGTGACCATCAGGAGTATCCAGAAACATGCAGCTTTCGAAAGGGCCCTAAAGACCTGGCTCTTCCCAGTCTAGTAGCTGCCTTTCATTTTCTCCACCCTGCAATGTTATTTCTGGGTTTAGCGCTGGGATGCCCTGTTGCCTGGGCAGCTACAAACTTTATAAATCTAGTAACATGACATAACATAATTTTACCACTGTTGAGAAGTGTCAAGGTGCAAGTGCTCCCTATGTAAAATGTCATTACAATTGATTCTCCCTAATTGGCATATATGATTTACTGGTAAGTTTCCTAGTAGTGTGCCAGGGCCAGTAAATCAAATGGGTGTGCAGCACTGATTGTGCCACCCACATGAGTAGTCCTGAAAGGGTATGTTAGACCTGCCACTGCAGTGTCTGTGCACAGTTTTAAACTGCCATGTCGATCTGGCAAATGCACTGACTTGCCAGGACCTAAGCTTCCCTTTTATTACATGTAAGATACCCCTCAGGTAGGCCCAAGGTACTCCCATGGGCAGGGTACAGTAAATGTGAGAGGTAGGACATTTACTGATGTGTGTGACATGTCCTTATAGTGAAATACTGCCACTATCATTTTTCACTATTGAAAGGCTATCTGTCCAATACGTTGTACCATATTTAAAGTATAAATTCCCATTGGGACAAGATAGAGAAATGAAGTTTAGGCTGTGTGTACTCAGAGCTTATAGTACATCTTTTAGTAAAGATGTTTTTTAAATTGTGTGTTGGAAAATGCCACTTTTAGAAAAGATGCATTTTCTAGTATAACTATTCTGTGTGCCTCTGCCTGTTTTTGGACTTACTGTCTGGCTTTAGAGTGACAAGGGCTGGGGAGGTGCATCCACTGTATACATCCACACCGGGTGGTGGTTGAGGGGTGCCTGGCCCTTCCTGGATGACTCAGTGCTGAGCTGAATAGACCTTGGCTACATTTAGAGTAGTGGGAGCAGTTGTTCTTGCACCTGAAAAGGGCCTGCCTCCCTTTCACAATGCTGACTCCACCCCCTGTGGTCATACTGCACCAGAGAGGACGGAACTGGTTTAGACTGGGCTCAGAGACCCTTACGTAAAGAAGAAACAAAAACAAAATGGGGCATAAATAGTGGACTCTAAACCCCAGAACTTTATATCACTTCTGGACTCAAGTGGAACCTTTGCAAAGGAGAAGAGCTGGAGAGCTGTGAGGAGGCATACTGCCCCATTTTGCTTTGTGCTGTGTGGGGGACAAAAACTGGACCTTTGCTGAGAAACCTGCTTGAAGAAGAATCTCAAAGGGTCTTTTTGTGCTGACCTCCTGTTCTGAAGACACAGGGACATAAAGACTTCATCCCCTGCTCCCCTGAACTCTATTTCTGAGTGTTCAGACCTGCCAGGAGGTGCCTGTTCCAATTTTGGGCCTCAGGAGGTTGTTACAGAGGTTGTGAGCTAGAAGAAGCCTAAGAGAAGCAAAACAAGCAATCTCCGACACAGTCAGCAATGCCGCTGTGGTGCCGCAACCTGTTCTGAGGCCAGGGGCAATGCTTGTGAAGTGCACGATGCACCACCTGGCCTGCACCGCAGCTCCTATTCCCTTTGATGCGTCCCGGCCCCTGCAGTGATTGGAATTCCTGACGCTAGCACTTGCAGCGACTCTATCACCACCAGCACCTGCATCCTGTTATTCTGGTGCTAAAAACCGCTGAGGGTGACTCCACGGACTGACCAACTTTGAATCGCTTCACTGGAACCAACACCTCACTGCTGACACAACCAACATCCCCTGTCCTGGATTTGACACATCGCATCCTTGCGGACAGGACTCTCCGCCTCCCCTGTGCCAGCCAGGGAGCAGGCCTCGACCTCAGCACCAACGCCTCACCTCCACGGCACAGTGCATCATCATAGACTTCATTTCCATTGGTAAAGTTTGTTAGGGAGGTATGCGACTACGTGCTCAACGCTGCACACCTTTTGGTCTGTGTGGTACTTTGAATTCATTGCGGTCACAATGTTCTTAAAGCCCCAGGTGGAGCTATTTGTTTTCTGCAAGCTTAATTTAGGAAATAACTGTTTTTAAGTGCTATTTAATTAGATGTATGTTGAATTTTAGTCGTTTTGGTCTTGTTGAGGATAGATAAAGATACTTTATTTTTCTTAACTGGTGTGGTGTTATCACTGTATTACTGTGTGCTTTGAGTAAAAGTACTTTACACATTGCCTTTGGGATAAGCCTGGCTGCTTGTGCTAAGTTACCAAGGGGGTGAGCAGGGGTTATCTAAAATGTGTATCACCCTTACCCTGACTAGAAGCAAGGGTCCCTACTTGGACAAGGTAGATACCTCTGCCAACTAGAGACCCCCAGGATGTCTTAGTTTACGAGCCTTGGATCATCAGTAATCACTGATCTAGAAGTGGAATAACAGCAAATTCGAGACCAGGGCAGAAGTTCTGAAGTGGAGCGTTCAACCTCCACACACAATGATGCTGTTGCCTTGCAGTCTCTGGTGCAGCAGCCATCACCATCACCAGTTAATCATAAAGCCCACAGCAACAAGGTCACAGGAAACATCTGCAATGGGTTGCATTCATTCAGCAGGATTTAAGTTAAGTGCATAGACACAGGCAAAGCAAGTGATTGCAAGCGACAGCACCAATAACAATTTAGAAGATGGTCCAAGACTATCTGGATAACCCAACAGATGTACCTGTACCAAAACCTATGGATCTATTGGCATGTCAATAGGGCACAGTGGTCAGTAGGCTTGCAATAGAGTATCTTGCATCTCTAATTGCCAGTGTTTCTTCTGAGCATGGTTTTGTGCAGCTGGCTCAGTCAGAAGGAATCCATTTGTCACCTAAAAATATGAAGAGACTAATGATGATGAAAATGAACAAACACTTCGTTCAAAAGAATTATAGGTCTCCTGAAACAACGTGGGCTGACGAGGGCACTAGCTCTGACATCTCAAGCTTGGTCAGTGATTATGCACCAAATGATCCCCCTATGTTTGAGGACAAACTTCACTATCCTGTCTAATACATCAGAATATGAAGAGGGGGAATTCTTAAAAATGCATATGTGTATGTAAATGGTGTGAAGCTTACTTACAAACACAGTATATTGTAAATAATAAACGGAAATGACTGGTCCAGTGTGCATGGCACAGATAGTAAATCAAAAGGACATAGAAAATATTTGCCCCAGACTGGCTGAGCAATGAGAGCTGAGAATGACTCATTTAACCTTTGGACTTAACTCTTAACTTTGAAATGAGCAAACCCTCTGTTTTCTAAAGATGAAATTAACAAACAAGATGTCTGCCAAGCCTATCCTTTCTTTTATTCCCTTGCTGGACTACCAGTAAAGAGTTTAGATGTGGACACTGTCCTTTTTCTACATCCCTTCCATTGAGAAGGCAGAAACATAAGGACACAGCATGCTTAGAAAAGATATCTTACCTGCCCTTTTGAGTATCACTGAAGAAAAGATTAATCATGTTGTGAATGGGTGGATCTGGTAAGCAACACTTGATAGTGCATTGTTTGGGGGAATCATGTTGCATGATTGCTTGCCTTTCACAAGATGGGATATACGCTTTCATTATTCTTTTGTTAACTTAAGTCCATCAGCTCTGGATTCTTCTGAGACAATTCTGTTTATTTACCAAGAAGACTAAACTAAAACTACTCAGCCCTAATGTATTTTCATTTTCTTATCAACACTACAGGCCTATCTCCTTCAGTTGAAATAAATTCAAAACACTGTTGAAAAGGGCCAGACAACGATTGCCCAAAATTGCTTTCAATGGGAAACAAGAAGACTCAAAGAGGCATAGTCTTGTGGACTTGAAAGATGTTTTGGTTCGGAAAATGCAAATAAAATCTCTATGTTATCAACATGTGCTCTGCTTTACGGCACACAGCAAAATATTCTTAGAGTGATCAGCCAGGAACATGAAACTAGTTGTCTGTGATTGGTGGTACGAGATTGGTTCTTCTCTCTTGTTAGTCAATGGCACACACCAATTTACCAGCCTATGCTGTCTTGCTCCTAAGGCACCACCGTGCTTACCTTGACTCTCCAATTTCTACATTTTATTTTTGCATTTAACAGACCCTCATGCCTGTAGGATTTCTCAATTGTGCTCCAGTTTAGAGTTCAGTCTTACACACAAGATGGACAATGACAGAAGAATGGAGATGCACCATTCATTTGAATACAGAATTATTCTTCTTTTCATAACTAATTACACCCATTATTTGAACAGCGTACCTCCTCCCTGTTTTGCATTTTTCAAGCAATAGTTATCAAATTGATTAGATACCTTGGCGGTCTGGGGGATAAAGGGCTGTTTTGCTTTTTGTAACTGAGCTGTCATCTTACTTTCACAACAAATGTGATGGGCTCATCTACTTGATGAATTTTGTGATTGTCTGTCTCACCTTTCCCTTTGCCTAATTCCCCTTATCCATCCATTCTTAAAACGCCCTAACCCTCTACTCCCAGGTTGTGTGATCAGTTGAGTTGTGCGTTAATCTACACTATCAACAGATCTAACACTTGGTAGTGCAGATGTGATTAAAACAACACCAACTGTTACAGGAAATGGTAGTACGAAAATTGACATTTAATTACACCCCCCTCTCCTTCCTGGACATAAAAGGGACATCATAGTGCAGAGACTTTAATACAGCAATCTATGTCCAACAATGGGCCTGAAACTCGACAAGCCAATGTGGAATGGTATATTCCACAACATGATCTAAGGTCAGGTAACCTGCCACTCAGTAAGATGAAGAGTATAAAAAAAAAATCAGATCCAGCGACTGCTCATTTTCACATCTGGCAGTGTCCGACTGGAACACATTACCCCTAAATCTTCATCTTACTGACAACCATCTGTGGTTCAGAAAGTACTAAAAACATGTCTTTTTAGAGGTTACTGTATTGCTATCATCATACATTTTAGTTTAGTTCTCATTATTGAAAGAAAATGATGGAGAGCCTTCTAGAGCTGTGATATTCCCTTGGGGATGAATGTCTCGCTCTTTAAATACAGTAAATAAGTAAATAGATAAATGTAAATGTAAATGTAGTATACTTGTAAAGCGCACAGCTGCCCCAGCAACGGGGCGTCCCGGCACTGTATAACTCTGGGGAACCCGTCCTGGCTTTCCCTGTGGGATGGTCCCTTGCTGGGAGTCCCCAAGGTGGAGCCAGGCATCCCCGGAATTGGTGGGGCCGTTGTGGAGATTAGGCAAGCTAATGCCCAGAGTTGCCGAGTGGAACCCCTGATTAGAGTAAGCACCGAAGCGAGAATTATCGAGTCCGCTGACCAAGGTCCATGACCCTGCCGCGTCGGGAATTGAACCCTGGTCCCAGGCTGACTTCTGCTCTCAGGCCTGCCGCCTCTAACCAGTGAGCCACACTACTCCACTAGAGTAGATAGAGTGAACTTTTCCACAACGTACGTCCCAGGCATTTGTATTTTACTGAAGTAACATTATACTTAGTCCTCCTGACTCCCCATGACACTTGAGGAGTTCATAAATGATGTTTACTTTGATAAATAGCTGAACGCTGTTTTGCTAATTTTTGTTTTATTATTGTAGTTTCATCTTGGATTTTCCACTAATTTTGTTTTCCTTTAGTCTAGTTTGTGGCTGTGATGCACTAGTTCACTTCACCAGCATCATTTTAATGTTCTGTTGCAATCCCTGTGATGTTGTCATTGTCAGCTCCATTGGCCCACCGCCGTTAGCTTTAGGACGGGCCTGCATTGAGATATGAAGCAATTATAGGAGAGGTAGCAGACATAGCTTTATCTACGCAGGTAAGAAAAGAAGCCCTCTGAAAGAAGAGATTGTTGGTTTTGTTGACTGACCCCCTTAGCAGCCACTGATAGTTACAGAGGGTAGGTGGCCATGCATTGGGGGGTGGGGCCCCTAGGCCGAAATTTGCCTCGGGAGGGGATCCGTGCGGCCCCCATCAGTTTTTTTAATCTTAAATGTGGCAGGCCCTGGGGAATGGAATCCCCAGGGCCCCAAAAAGACTGAACGAAGGGGGGCCACACAGCCCCCCTTCTAAAAAGATATAATAATAAAAAGCTGGTATCGCGCTGGAGGCCCCCCTCCCTGCACCACTCTGCAAACACACCCCCAGTGCGTTCAAAGTTGGGGAATTAAGTCCCCTTGAATAATGAGGGTCACTGGGGGCCAAGTAGCCCACCAGGTACCACCAGTAAGTGCCACACAGTTGGATTGCAAAGAGGTGGTGCAAGGCCACGACCCTTTTTACACTACTCTGCAAACACACCTCTTGGCGCACTGCTTTAGGGGCGATGATATCTTCTTGTGACTTTATCCCTTGAGCGTTTGTGGTGCAAACAGAGACAGTGTGCCCTATCTATAATATGGGCCCAGGTGTATAACCCCCCTCAAAACTCTCATGATTGTGATAAGAGTAGTTTTCAAATATATTAGAAATTATCAGCATACTCATAGTTATGGTCTAAGGTTTCTTGTAGATAAAGTAATTATTAGTATTTGAATAAAAGGTCTGAAATTATATTTGGTAACCAAATTTTAATAAGCTAAATATTTAGTCTTTTATACTCAGGGACTAATGTGCATGAGGCAAGATAACAGCATTAATAATTTGGAGACCCTCTTTAAAAATGTGCAACAAATGTACACTGTAGAGTTATTGAGGATATGCTTTCATATAGGAGGATGCTCATTGAGGGCTAGTCTGGTTAAGCACAGCTGCTATATTTGAATTATGAACAAGGACATCCTATTAAAATTTACTTTTTCTGCTTAAGGGTAAAATGAAAGAGTGAATGATGCAGCCAAAAATATTTTACAATTTAACTTTAATGGACCTTCTGGAGTCTCAGCCTTCACTGACACTTTCGTTTTATGTGTGCGTGATTATTTCAACTTACTCCTGGTTGCAATGATGTAGACATTCCGTATGATGGCTATCACAAATTAGGAGAACGGTAACCAGGACAGTGTTCTTTCCTAACTGGCACAGGAGCCGTTTTACTTCTAACTGTCACTGGATCCAGGAGGGAACAGTTGCCATATGGGACTAATACAGTTCCTAACTTTCTTCTATTGTTTAAAGACCGACTACTATAGAAGATTAGACTCAATTTTTAAGCCCTGATCAATTCTACACCAGTTGGACGAAACACGTTGGCTGTTGTTTTATTGAACAAGAAGAATAAAGAAACAACTTGTCTAATATCAACAGTGGATGGTCATAATCTTTGTTTGGTGTTGATGGTGCATTCCAGTCTTGGAGACTGCTCCTTGGAAACAGCGGGAGTGGCGGAGATGCACACCGTTTGAGCGTAAAGACTTACAAGTTTGGACTCTTTTAGGAGATTGCTTTGTCGGGAATTGTGTCTCAAGCACACAGTGGTGTACTTGTTTTGGCTTGCTGTTTCATGTTTGGTAGTAAATATAATATTGTAGGTATTTGTCGTATGAATTTAACATTGCAATATGCTTTTTTCTTTTCTTTATATTAAATATATTTGTATTTTAATGTTAACATATTTATATATTTGTTCATTTATTTTGTTTTTTAAATATTGTTGTTGTTGATATTTTGTTTATTTTGAATTTTGGACTGACTGGAGTATGAATACTCGTTTTACCCCTCCGCCATCCAACACCTTCCCTACTGTTGTACTGACTGGAGTGGGAATTGTAAATGTTATCCCTCCACTATCCAACACTTTCCCTACTGTTGAATTCACTGGAGTGGGAAAAGTAATTTTTAGTCCGCCCCTATCCAACACTTTCCCTACTGTTGCACTCATTAGAATGGGTGTAGTAATTTTTACCCCTCCGCTTTTCAACATTTTCCCTATTGTTGCACTCACTGGAGTGGTAATATTAATTTTTACATGTCTGCTATCCAACACTTTCCCTATTGTTGCACTGACTGGAGTGGATACACGTTTGTTTCAGGGTAATTTTTCCCATATTTCCTGATTTAGGTTCATTTGATCTGTCTCTCACATCCTTGATGCCTTTCTGGAACATGATCTCCACTTTCTGTATGTGCTTTGCAGCCCTTTCCTACATTTTTACTTTATGCTCAAATAAACCACTTGATTGATAATTCAAACAGTAGAGCGGTTTCCGCTCGTTATACTGTTGTAAAAGTCTTCATTGAGTGTACTTAATTATGGCAAGTCATCTACAATGTATTTATCATTCCTATGTTTGGCAGTGGATTCCGTATGTGTTGTACACACATTGTGTCCACTAGTTGCGTCAACCACAAACACCCTCCTGTTCAATAAAACATTCTAGCCCAATGCTGTGGGACTGCCATGGGAGATTCCTTCTCTCCAAGTTATGCCAACCTTATGAAGGGATGGTGGGAAAAACCATAGTTTGGAGAGAGGAGAATGAACATCACACCGCTAAACTCGCATTATGGTAGCGGTTTATAGATGACTTGTTCCTACCATGGAATGGGACCGACACTGAGTTCATTGAATACTTTATGATTCTTAACAACGAGGTTGGTTTAAAATTTACTAACAATACGAGCATAACAGAAATAGATTTCCTGGACGCAAGAGTATATATCAAATCCAACAAGATATAAACTACAATCTTCTCGGGAAGCTAGAGCCACCAACAGTGTCCTTTATGGTTCAAACCTCCTTCCTAATTCTCTGAAAAGAGATTCCTACAGAGGGGGTACAAATACTTTGATATTAAACTGGAAGAAGCGAAAGCAAGTTCCTTAATGAGAGCTCAAAATCTTGAAAGTAAAGAGAAGAGGAACATTGAGAAAAAGGATGAAACAATCAGGATGATCCTAAAGTACAGCAAAGAATGTTTCAAAATCCCAAACATTTTGAACAAATACTAGAATGTTTTGGGAAAAGATCCTAATATAGAAGAGAAACTGGGTGCCCGGCCTTAGATAACATTCAGAAAAGCACCATCATTGTCTGATAACTTAGTAAATAGCCACTTCAGGACGAAGAAACCAGATACTTGGCTAGTAAGTCTGCATAAAGGCTTCAGCAAGTGAGGCACTTGTAAAGCATGCAAAATTGGTAAGAACATGAAAACCGTGAGTGACCCATGAGGAAAAATTTCCAGCATCAATGAAAATATCACCTCTGAATCTAAGTATGTAGTCTATTTGATTGAATGCTTCTGTGGGAAACGATACATAGGAAGTACAATATGCCCACAAAATAAACAAATCTTAGAGCATATTCAAGCAATCCAGAACAAGGACACGACATTTGCTGTTGCCAAACATATGATGACACACAAAGGAAAGAACAGGCTCAATATGACATACTCAGGAATAACGACAGTTCAAAAAAATTAAAGAGGTGGTAACAGAACCCCTAATTAGAGACGCTTGGAATCTGGACTCATTTTCAGGTTCAAAACCATGACACTTTCAGGCCTCAATGGGGAGGAGGAGATGTACATTTACTTATAACAGAATTGAAATATTTTTCTTGCTTAACGAACATGACTCAGAATAACGATATGTTGACACAATCGCTCGAAGGTGGAACATGTATGGCAGGTCATGAGTGGACCAATATAGGATATTACCAGACAGTGAATAGCAAACTCAATAACAATAAAGTATACCCTTGATGTTCTGAGTAAAACAGGGATTGTAATTGTAGCACTCATCCAAGACAGAAGGTAGGGATGGACACTCAGTACAAATGTCTATTCCCTCGAAGGACACATGGGAATTACAATGAAAATTAAATGGAAGAGATTCTGAGGTGTACTATACCGTTTATTAAAAAATAATATTATATGATGGGTCTAACAAGACTTAGAAACATCAGGAACAGTACACATAAGCAAAATGTGCATGGTTGACAAAAACAGGAATATGCTCTTATTTGATATATTCTACTCTGCAAAATGTACACATGTATGGAATACCACTGACTTACCAATGAATAATGTTTGAATTTAGGGTAAAGAGAAAGTGACTTCCATTCCCACAATGCCTCATAATGGGAGTAGTGGGAGAGGGGTATTTAAAGACGAAAGTAATGATGGATTACAATTACGTACCAAGTTCAATGATCCCTAGAACATGCATTCAAGCTCTAATATTTGCCAACCTCAGATGGTTGTGAGGTACTGATCAAACACCTGATCTGTGACTTCTCCCCACCCTTTTCCCCCTCTCCATGACAGTTTATTCTAAAGGTATGCCTTATAAGACTTTGAGCAGCAAAACAGTTACGTGTCTGATTTTGATTCAAGAACATTTTCGGCTGTCTACAAATTCTTACAGGAAGAGAAACATAATATATTTTGATTGAAGTCACCATTATAGACACATTGAAAAAATAATGCTACATAGCAGATTTGTTTAGAATTTAGTGGACGGGAAACTCCTTCATGGATGTCTGCAGTATAACAAGTGCATCACGACCTATACCAAACTATATATAAGGCCCTATGACTAATGTTTAATGAAGAATTACAATTTGATACTACTGTAAATAAGACCCACTCAAGGCAGGTTCATCTGCCTACTCCTTCCCCATAAATACTGAACAGGATTTTATGCTGCGGAGAAAAACGTAGCAGAAGCTACTGCAAAGTCAAGATGAATGGCGATGCACTTTGAGCAGGCTGGCCCTGGTCTTCTCTTGGTTCTCATAGCAGTTTGTAGACAAAAATGTTCTAAGTAACAAGTTTGGGACTTTATTTTGTTGGTTACCTTTTACATTGCTTCCAATGGTCCCGGACTGGAGAGGCACTACTTGGAGGATCAGCACTCACTCCGGCAGTGTACAAGGGTGGCATTATGATGGTTGGGGCATTATTTGTCCCTGAGGCTCTGATCAGGAAGCCAGTCAACTAACCTTTGGAGTCACTCAGTTACTACTTGGTTCAATTGATAAAATAGGCCCAAGCATTAGGGCAGGCTTCTGAGGGTTCAATGCAATCTCCAGGCAGCAAAGCAGTCCTTGGAGGTGCATCAAAAAACACGACTGGATAACACGCAAAGCAGGAGAATTTTTGAATAACTCAAACCCTGTCACCCTCTACTTCTACACAATTCACAAAATCCATAAATCATTGATTGACCCACCTGGACATCCCATAGTATCTGGAATATGTTCTATTTTAGAACCTCTGTCGAAATATGCGGATGCCTTCCTCAGACCACTGATCAAGAAGACTTATACATATCTAAAGGAAACTACAGCAGTGCTGTGCTTCCTGAAAGATGTATCTTTCAATCCTGAAATACACTTTCTGATTGGCCTTGATGTGGAGAGACTCTATATGAGTCTACCACACCAAGAAACTCTGGATATCATTGAAGAAGTGCTCTTTGATGGTTTTATCATCCACCGAGGAATCTGGCTCTAGAAGGATATAAGTGGGCTCTTACGCAGAATTTCTTCAGGTTTAAAGACATGCTGTTCCTTCAACAACACGGGACCAGCATGGGAAGTACTTTCACCCTGAGTATAGCGGGCTTGTATGTACAGCATTTGGAGACACACAAAATTCCTAACCAGACTAATCTCTTTCTACAATGGTGAACAGTCAGGATATCGAGTTTTTTTATATAGAATGGACAGAATATTGAATTGCCAAAATATAGTGGTGCAGAATATCAAAATTCAGGTAAGAAATATCGATTTCCATAATATCAAAGTTAATAATATCGACAGTCATAATAAAGTATAGTATTTGAGGCAGCTCAAATAGAGCTTGCTGCCTACGTGACAGGGACTCCGCTGCTGCAGGAAGAACCTAGAAGCGGTGCTGCCGCTTTAAGAAGGTTCCCGGAAGAAGAAGCAGGTGGGACTCATCCATCGAGTCAGAAAGATGCGAGGAAAGCAGAAGACGGGAGACGAGAAGAGAAGGCGGTGTTGCTCTGCGGGACGCACAAGCCAAAGACAGAGAGAGACCAGCACTGGAGAGAAGGAGACATGGTGCCCCCCACGTTCCCGGAGGTGCGTGGCTCTCACAGGTGTGTGGCCGGGTCCATAATTGGCTGAGGATTGTTGGAGGGAACGAGCAGACTTAGAGTGGGGGTTGGGGAGAAGGCTTGAGGTTAAGGGGGAGGAAGTCACAAAAGCGACCCTTAATAAAAGGTTGCACAGGTGACGGTTCGGTGATACATAGAGTAAAATAATCCTCACACCCCCCTACTGCACTACCTAAAAACTAGTTAAAAATATCGAATTTGTCATAGTGTTTTAAGTGTTAGTATATGTGTTAAAAATATGTATAATTTTTGTAACATACGTTTGAATTTTTTTTTAAGTAATGAATGTTATGTTATTTAATTTTTGCATAATTTAATTCCGTAGAGGGTTGTGGGTTTATAGGGGAATAGGGTGGGAAGTAATTTAATTATAGTAAATTAAATATTCATTTTTAGGAATTATTAATTATTTTTTATTTAATTTTGCGTTTTAGTTCTGTAGTGGTGTTCTGCTTGACTTTTGGGCTCTATATATGAGTGATGGTGACTTTAAGCTTGCTACCATCCTGAATCCTTATTCTTGCCTTGTGTTGGTCCTTTTAAGGCCTTTTTGCCATACCTAGAAGCATAAACTAGAGGATAGCTGCTTAATATGATGATAGATCCCTGATTATTGACTCTAATCCATCTATTGCCTATCGGCTTTGACATAATTATGTGTCCTTTCATGATTCTACCTATAGTAGAGGGTGGATCCTGTTGTCTTGACTTCATATTACATATTGGTATGGTTTGTGTAGGTACTCTGATAGAGCTAAGTGTTATTTCATCCTTCTCAGGCCTGCAAGGCCCAGAGCTAGAGAGACTCCATTTTGGTTTCTGTCCCTGCAGACTGAGATGCTTGCAGGGTAAAGGTAATGTTTTAGTTATGAGGTGTTGTTCGCTTGGAGAGAACCGGTTCAGGCCGGCCCTTGTCGAAGGATTGTATTTCTCTTCGTGCTGAAGACACAACATCGGGCCGGCCGGCTGGGGATGTGTCCTTGGTACGGGGAGGTGCAAGAATTTGGAGGGCGGCAGGCTGATGCCTGGAACTTTCCATGAGGAGACAGCATTCCATATTAGTGAAGTGCAGAGGCGGAGTCAGGGAGAAGGACTTTGGGCTGGAAGGAGTGCAGTCGTGGATTGGAATGGAGAGCGTTAGAGTGCAGAAGGAGAGGAGATGGAGCAGGGGAGAAGAGACAGTGGATGCTTGGAACAGAGGGAAGACAGGCAGCCAGTGAGCTGGAACCAGAGGGAGAGAAACTAGAAGCAGTTGTGAGTAGATGGTGTTCTGAACAGAGAGAGATGAAGCAATGTTTGGAGCTGAAGACAGCAGTTAGAAGTAGTTACCTATCCGGAGGAGTTGTGATCAGCTGGAGTCTGAGGTGGTGCCTTTTGGAAGAGACTGAAGTTATACTAATCTGTGAGAGCAGCTGGAAGGCGGAGACAGTTCGTGGGGGAGAGGTGTCCAGTGCAGAGTGATCAGCGCAGATACACGTCCAAGAGTGCAGAGGAGAATCACAGACGAGGGAGAAATCCAGATGACAGCTAGAACAAGACTCCATTCTAATCAGGTGATACCTGTCCTGTTATGTTAGTGTCCATGAAACATTATTACTAATCCTTTTCCTTTCAGCAGTGTGCAGTCTATTTACAGTTTCTGTTAGGTAGATGTGGATGTGGTCTTTACAGAGACCCTGCAGATCTGTGTATGTGTCTATCATGTGTTATCAATGTTGTTTGTTAAATAAAGCCCCAGTTCTTAGTGAACCATTGTGCAAACGTTGTCGTCCCTAGTGGGGCTAACCTTTCTTCTAGTCAGGTGCAGGTGAACGGATGCATCTCCCGTCCATGTGGGTCTGAACAAGGGGGAGAGGAGAGCTTACATTTGATAATAACCTTTGCATAGTGTGCTTCTTATTCTTGCATGAAAAGGTAACCTGTTCTTCTAGTCAGATGCTGCTATGTGAACAGATGCTAATCCTGATCAGGTAAGTGGTAACTGAATAAGGGAGAGAGGAGCCCTTGGATTGAAGGATAGGTGGTACATCACCTAATTTGGCAACTATTGTGTGATCCAAAATAATGTAGTACTATACCCCTGATGAATAGTGAGACTGATCCCTTTATGTAATGGTAATCATAGGATAAGCTGCCGGTTGGGCAGGTTGCCTGGGTTCGTATGGGACCGCGAGGTCGTCGATTCTAATGCTGCCGGTTGGGCAGGTTGCCTGGGTTCGTATGGGACCGCGAGGTCGTCAATTCTAATGCTGCCGGTTGGGTAGGTTGACTGGGTTCGACTGGGACCGCGAGATCATTGATTGCTGATATTATAGGAGGTACATGGTATGTATCTTAGGAATTCCCTGTCCTTAGGGGGTAGATACCTGTTGTGAATAGGTCCTAGGGAGGGGAGAGAGTAACGTTCTGGCTGGGTTAGTGAGGCTCTGATGAGCTGGTTCTATCTAATCTGAGAACCCAAGCAGAACATTTGGCGTAGTCTGGCAGTTTTCGCACGAGACGCGGGAAGTGACCCCTGTTATGTAGTTGGACTTAAAACCCTTTCAAATTTGTCATCTGTGAACGGTCTGTGGATTGCATGGTGAGGTGTGGTCCCTGACCTATTGGCTTGAACAGTTGGAGTGTGGGGAGATTGCAGTATATCATGGCATCTGACTTATGCAGTGTAGGAGAAATGCTTTTCATCTTGGTGTTTGGCCTGTCGGGCTGGAAGGGTGTCTGTGTGTGAGGGGGCCAATTACATGGTCCCTGACCTATTGGCTTGCACTGTTGGAGTGTAGAGAGATTGCAGTACATCATGGCATCTGACTTATGCAGTGTAGGAGAAATGCTTTTCATCTTGGTGTTTAGCCTGTCAGGCTGGAAGGGTGCCTGTGTGTGAGGGGGCCGATTACGTGGTCCCTGACCTATTGGCTTGAACTGTTGGAGTGTAGGGAGATTGCAGTATATCATGGCATCTGACTTATGCCATTACAGACTTTCACCGCGCTACCAGAAGGAGGGAACGGCTGCTGCTGCTTAAGGCAAGGACTGTCAACCAGCACCTCGCGGAACCCGCTTCGCGGGTCCCGCTTCGCTGTCCTCTGCCCATTCAAAGCTTGGCCCCTGCAGGGTGAGTGCGCGAGCGACAGGGCTGCGAGCGTGGGACCGGGACTCACTCTCCCAGGAGTCCCGGCAACCCAGAGGCCAAGTCACCTGGCCCGCTCTCCCTGACCGCCCCGCCCTGCATTTCTCCAGAAAAGGACTCCGCCCCTGCTGCTGTTTGGGACGCCATTACAGACTTTCACCGCGCTACCAGAAGGAGGGAACGGCTGCTGCTGCTTAAGGCAAGGACTGTCAACCAGCACCTCGCGGAACCCGCTTCGCGGGTCCCGCTTCGCTGTCCTCTGCCCATTCAAAGCTTGGCCCCTGCAGGGTGAGTGCGCGAGCGACAGGGCTGCGAGCGTGGGACCGGGACTCACTCTCCCAGGAGTCCCGGCAACCCAGAGGCCAAGTCACCTGGCCCGCTCTCCCTGACCGCCCCGCCCTGCATTTCTCCAGAAAAGGACTCCGCCCCTGCTGCTGTTTGGGACGCCATTACAGACTTTCACCGCGCTACCAGAAGGAGGGAACGGCTGCTGCTGCTTAAGGCAAGGACTGTCAACCAGCACCTCGCGGAACCCGCTTCGCGGGTCCCGCTTCGCTGTCCTCTGCCCATTCAAAGCTTGGCCCCTGCAGGGTGAGTGCGCGAGCGACAGGGCTGCGAGCGTGGGACCGGGACTCACTCTCCCAGGAGTCCCGGCAACCCAGAGGCCAAGTCACCTGGCCCGCTCTCCCTGACCGCCCGCCCTGCATTTCTCCAGAAAAGGACTCCGCCCCTGCTGCTGTTTGGGACGCCATTACAGACTTTCACCGCGCTACCAGAAGGAGGGAACGGCTGCTGCTGCTTAAGGCAAGGACTGTCAACCAGCACCTCGCGGAACCCGCTTCGCGGGTCCCGCTTCGCTGTCCTCTGCCCATTCAAAGCTTGGCCCCTGCAGGGTGAGTGCGCGAGCGACAGGGCTGAGAGCGTGGGACCGGGACTCACTCTCCCAGGAGTCCCGGCAACCCAGAGGCCAAGTCACCTGGCCCGCTCTCCCTGACCGCCCCGCCCTGCAATACCATCATCTCCATTGACGCCTATAAAAAGCGACGAACACCGCTGCGCGGGAGCGCGCGGGAGTGCCCGGGGCTAAGCCCGGGCAAAGGGCGGGCCCTCTGTGGCCCTCAGAGGCCAGAAGAGGCCAGGCTGGGCCACAGACTCTGGTCGAGTACTACTTTTCCATCTCTGCCTAGATTCCCTGGGTATACGGGTCATGTCCACTCGTAAAACTAGAAGCATGGCTGTGGCTGTTGCCGGCGCCAAAAAACTGACCGGGACCTTGGACGACTTTATTACCCGTACGCATGTATTAATTGACGAGGGAATCAAACTCATGGACAGGAGAGTTTCACAAGACCTGGCCATGGCCAAGCGCTCATCATTGGGCCTGATAGCACAGGCTCAGACACCCAGCACTGACTCTCGGCCACAAATTCAGGCCCTAGTACATAGTCATGGGGAAAACGGGGACATGGATGCCACAAATACTGTCCTGGACCTGGAGGCTTCACCCAATTTAAACCTCCTAATAGAGAGCGGAACACAACCTCTGGTGTCAAATACTAGTGATACTACCGCCGCTATTAATGAGAGGGGCAGGATCGAAGGGGCTGTCCCTAAGCAAAATCATAAGGGCTATAAACAAATTACTTCCAAACGAAAGAAGGGCCAGACTCCCCCCAACCTCCCTATCGGAGATAAGCTCCCAGATGCTCTATCCCGCCTTTCAGGAGGGTCACTTCCAAACAAGATCAGTCTACCCTTGAATCTTCTTGATGACACCTTCATGGACCAAAGTCTGGAGGAAATTTTACAGCTTAGTGTTGATGTTGGAAATCCACCCACAGTGCCTCCACAGGAGGAGGTTGGCGCAATCATTAGTAACTACGCGATCTTTAACATGCTTAAAATAATGTTAGAACCTATAGAGGCTAGATTACGTTGCCTGGAAACTGTCCTAAAAAATATACACAAGGACATAAGTGCACCCAGTTTTACTTTAAATCACAAAACTGCCCAGGCCACTAATCAGACTAAATCATCTAAACCCCAGGCGACCGTCAATAAAACTTTGGAAACCAACAAAGTGACGAAGAACCGCTGTAATTCTTCAAATCAGACTGTCCCTAATATTAAGCCTCCTGTAACAGAGAGAACCAAGCAAACTAAGAAAACTGTTCCCGTCCAAATACCCTCCAATAATAACCTAACTCTCCAGGTTGCACCTAGGGATGGCCTATCCCAGCCAGTTAACCATGATGCACCTGATAAAGTGAAATGTAGGGCTCGGAAAAATATTCACCTTCCTCCTGATGCTTCTGCCTATGTGGTGATTCTCACTGGGGTCACTGAAATCCCTGCAACAGAACACGAGTCGTATCAGTCTTTAAAAAATAAAGTATGCCATTGGTTAGCCAATAACTATCCCCTTCCGCCAAACATTCCTTGTAACATCCTGATGATAGAGAGAGCTCCATGGGTAGGAGATAATAGGAAAAATCTCCCAGGGGATTGTGTAGTGGTTACCTTCGAGAACACCGAGGTCGTAGACTTTATTTGTAGTAGTAGGGCTCCGAGATATCAGGCGAGCACGGTGACTGCTAGACCACTTTCTTATTTCTATCTCCCACAAACTCAAGTTGACAATCGATGGAGCTGGTTTAAGGGACCTAATGGCCGTAAACCTAGACAGAAATCCAACTTCCCCTGGGAGTTACAAACTCCTGGTCGTGAGGAGGGTTGGGACGGGGGATGGAATTTGGTCAGGAACAGAGGAAGCAGACCACCGCAAGGTGGACCTTTCTTTGGCCCACATTTCATTCAACCCTATCATTACCCCCAACAGCTAAATGGTCCTGTTAATCCCTTGTTTCTCCCCATGGCGAATCGCTTTGAATGTCTCTCAAACACAGACTGGGTTGACTGACATATACAGGGCTCCCCAAAGGGAAGGGGACCTCAGACCATCTTAACTTCCCCCTGTAAGGTAGTGACAACAATAGATCCGCCCATAGGTAATCTTCCTTTTACCCTTGATAAGAGTCCGGCGGAGCTTGAGAGCCAGAGTATACCTATTCCCCCCACTGATCCTATGGCGCCTTGTAAAATTCTCACCTGGAATGTGGCAGGTTTAAATTCAAAGGCTCTAGACCCTATATGGCAAGGGTTTGTAAAACAATACGACATCATGGGATTTCAAGAAACATGGGATACCACAACAAACTTTGCACTGGATGGCTTTTGCAGTTTTTTCATTCCCGCAGTTTCTGGTGCAAGAGGAAGAGCAAAAGGCGGTCTATTAACACTGTGTTCCTTGGATCTGGTAGGAGCATTCAGACAAATTGATACCGCATCCGCAAACATACTAGTCGTGGAGTGGACCCTACCTGATTCCCAAACTTTTTTATTGGTTAATTTTTATAACTCAAAGGAGACCTCCTGTGTGAATGAACATCTGACTTTGTTATTAAATTTTCTGTCAGCCTATAGATATGATTGCACCCCTGCCCCAGAGATGATAATCCTGGGTGATTTTAACATACACCCCTGCGAGGGAGATTGTCTTAATGATAGATATGGGGGCCTACCAACAGAAGCCATTCCCCATTTCGCGCACACAACAGAGGGTGAGTGTCTCGAGTCTCTCTTAGCGAATTTAAACTTATTTGAACTTGATAAAAGTAAGAATGATCCCAGAGCCGCAACTTTTGTGGGCAAAGATGCCAACACCATCATAGATTTTATTTTTGTATCTTCTGGGGTTTTGGCAAAGGCACGCGAGTACATGGTGGTCACCGCTAGTTTCAGTGATCACAATCCTGTTCTCTTGTTGCTGGATCTTGATTGCTTTCGGTCCCGTACATCGATAGACGTGGTAGCCCCAAAGGACTTGAAGACTAAAGACCAGGGAAGGTGACTAAAATGGGAGCAAGTAGTTCCCGAACAATTCTTCCAGTTACTCGCCCAAGAGTCCGAAGCCAATATGGCAGTGTGTCTGGATCCAACTGCCCGGGGATCTGAGGTCGTGGCTGCCTATGAGGAGATTTGTGCAAGGATCTCCAAGAACTTGGAGTTAAGGTCTGCTGGGCAAAGGAACAAGAAAACTTATAAATGGTTTAATAAAGAATGCTCGCAGAAACACACCGCCCTGCTGAAAGCCCTTAAACAAAAACCTAGGGATAGGCTTTTAGTGGCTAATCTAAGGAAGGATTATAAAAAAGCAGTCCTCAATCGTAAATCTCATATTAAGGAGGAAGCGTGGGAAAACCTACTATCTTTGGATGTTTTGCGAGATAGCAAAAAGTTCTGGGCCACTGTTAACCAGCCTTTTTTTTCCGAAGATGGAAAAACTGATCTGGATTGTGTGATAGAAGATGGCAGATGGTTAGGCCACTTCGAAAACATTTATAAATCCACAGCATCCGGTTCACCTGATAGCGCCCATGACTCTCCCAACTTGGTAATGGAATTCAGTACCTTGGAGGTCGAAAGGGCGATTAAAGACACAAGTAAACACAAAGCCCCGGGCCCTGACGGGGTCCCTGCAGATCTCTACATCCAATACCCCCAATTTTGGTCTAAAATATTAACGAACGTTTTTAACGCTATACCCACAGGTGGCTTCCCTTCCTCTTGGTTCACCTCCATCATCGTGCCTATATTCAAGAAGGGGAACAGGGGGGATCCGGCCTGCTACAGGCCAATCTCCTTGCTGGACTCTGCCGTTAAGATCTTGGGCAGAGTCATCTTACAAAGGCTTGGGGATTGGCTTGAGGAGAGCGGGATCCTGTCGGACCTACAATATGGCTTCAGGGCACATAGAGGGACTATGGACCAGTGTCTTAACCTTCACCTTATTATTAGTAAATACACTGTGGTGAAGGGGGGGCACTTTATTTAGGTTTCATGGATCTATCATCCGCCTTTGATTTGGTCAACCGTTCGAAATTGTGGATTATTTTGCGTAATATGGGCTTGGACACAACTCTGGTCAATTTTTTACACGATCTTCATTTAAATTTGTTTGCTTCTGTTAGGGTGAACAGGGATGGGAGGTGCACAGCGAAGTTTAAGTCCGGGAGAGGTGTTAGACAAGGTTGTATCCTGGCACCTCTCCTTTTTACACTGTACATCAACTCCCTGGGGAAATCATTGAATTCAGTCACCCCGGATATTCCACGTATGGGGGGGGTACCTATCCCGGTCCTCCTCTACGCGGACGACGCTGTCCTCTTAGCCCGGACTGGCATAGGTCTCCAAAAACTACTAGATCATTTTGGCCTCTTTATGGAAGCACTGGATCTTAAGATCAACACTGCCAAATCTCACGTCATGGTTACTGGTTTGCGAAAGAAACACACGAAGATCAGGTCCTTTAGCTGTAACAGCTCATCAATCTCCAGGGTACCTTTCTTTTGCTACTTGGGCGTCACTTTTGACGAGAAAGGAACGTGGGGCGCACAAATGAGGCTAAAACAGAACGGAGTTACCAGATCCACCACAGCCCTTCTGCATTTCGCCAAAAGATTGGGCTCAAGACCCATGGAAGCCATGACGCGTATCTACAAAGCTAAATGTCTGGCAATTGCTTCCTATGGAGCCGCCATATGGGGCTATGTTCCAAGCCCAGGCATTCAAATCGCAGAAAACAACTTCATACGAGCCTTGCTATCTCTCCCAAAATCATCCCCTATACATACAATCCACAATGAAATAGGTCTGGGACATGTCACTGACCTCCTAAAAATGTCCCCAGTGTTATGCTGGGTTAAAACCTGGACAAATGAGGAAATCAGCCTAAACCATCGTATTCTGAAAGACTGTATGTCTCTGGACAAAGCAGATAATATCCCGTGGCTGGCGTATGTTAGAGCGGCATGCGTGAGGCTAGGACGTCCAGAAATGTACTCTCTGCCACATAATTTAAAAAAAGAGGACATAAAATGGGTCAAACTGCATTTCCAAAATTTGTTGGAGGGTGAAAGGGAAATGGTTGAACTTGGGAAACCGATGGTACGTTCACTCTTCCAACTTTCTTCAACTACAGCCATGGAACCTTATCTGAAATATGTCACCAAGCCCTATCATCGCTTTTTACTTATAAGGTTCAGGTTAAACCTAATACACCTTGTGCTTGGCTCACAGTCAAAGTGGGGTTCACCAGAAAACTTACCCCCCTGTTCCTGTGATTGTTTTTCTATACAGGACACCCTCCACTTAGTTATGTTCTGCGAACACTACCGGGTGGCTCGAAAAAAATTCCTGGTCCCTATCCTGAAAGATCTGAACTTTGTCCAGGTTCGGCCAGCTCTACTATATTTACAGATGCTGAGCTCGGTACAGGTCACATATGGGGTTGCCTGTTTTCGGGCAGCAGCTGCCAGACAAAATAAATTAAGATCTGCAGCCACTATGAATCACCTAAACTGATATTTGCTGAATGGACACTTACTACACCTATTTTCCCTTTTTAAACTTGGTAAATTTTTAACAACATACTTTTACTGTGTTCTTATGAAGGTGTTGCAATCTTTTTTTTACATGTTTAACTGTATTTTAACTTGGTATCATGTACGATGTTTTGCTTTTATGGTTTTAATTAACCGAATAAAGTTTCTTTGACTGACTGACTGACTTATGCAGTGTAGGAGAAATGCTTTTCATCTTGGTGTTTGAATTGTCAAGCTTGAAGGGTGCCTGTGTATGAAAATGTCTTGTAAATTGCTTATCAAATGGCTTGCTGCATTTGCTTATGCTGTGAAGTGTGAAATGTATTCTGTGATATAACTTGCTGAAAATCTTGTAAATAGCGCCTTCTGACTAAGGCTTGCGTGCCTTGTGCATAGCGCTTTGCGCTTCTCACTTGTGACTTTTTCGGGATCTTGTAAATAGCGCCTTCTGACTAAGGCTTGCGTGCCTTGTGCATAGCGCGTTGCGCTTCTCACTTGTGAATTGTTTGTTGAATCCATGTGCATAGCGCCTCGGGTGTGACTAGTGGAGTCATTTGTGAATTGCGACTCCATGTGCATAGTGCTTTGTGAGTGAGTAGCTTTTTAAGGATCTTGGTCATAGCGCCTTCTAACTAAGGCTTGTGTGCCTTGTGTGTAGTGCCTTGTATATTTGGCCTGTGAATAGCGTGTTATCATTGTGTTTCTTGTGAATAGCGCCGTGTGCTTAAGACTTTTGAGACTTTGTGGATAGTGCCTTGTAAATATGGTCTGTAGTGCCTTGTATATTTGGTCTGTGATTAGCGTGTTATCATTGTGTTTCTTGTGAATAGCGCCGTGTGCTAAACATGTATGAGTGGCTTCTTCGGACCATGTGCATAGCGCTTTGTGCCTGAGATTAGTGAATACTTTGCTCCATTGAGCAGGGAAGGGTTGGATCCTTTCTGTCTGTTGGGGGAGAAAATGTGTTTTTGAAAGGAGCTCGACTGTTATGTGAGAACGTGTGAGATTAGTCCTGGGACTTTCCCTTGTGTCTGCTGCGCTCGGGGAAGGCTTACATTTCAGTGGCTAAAGGGTTGATATCTTGAATTGAGACAGCAGTGTTCATTTTTTACGTAATGTTTGGAATGCATCCACGGGTTTCTGTGTGTCTTCCCTTTGTACACGTGATTTAATGAGTTTGACTCGGAGGTGTACATCAACCTGTCGGAATGTGAGGGGGTGTTTTGATCGTTTTCAGCTGTGCACGGATGGTGCAATCTTCGGTTGTGGAAATGAAATTATTTCAATGTAGAGTGTGCTTTAATTGGTGAAATGCAACCGTGTGTTTTTCAATGAAATAATGTAGCTGGCCCCTTTTTATATGTAGAATGGAAAAGTTTGCACATTTATTTATGAATTCTTGCTTATGCAATGCAAAATGTTATGTTGTCCCTTGTTTAATTTGATGGTGTTTCACATGTTATAAAAAAAATGAAATGTGTCTGCATGCGTTTTTGGTCTGATATTTTTTCCCTTTCAGCAAATAGTGAACCGTTATGACAAAATTGTTTGATGTTCGTGTATACAGTCAAGGGTGGATATGAGGTTCTATTTTGATTTTGACTTTATACACTCACATCCCTTATATCAGTTTAAAATTGTTTTAGTGCAGAATGCCGTCTTTTGAATGTTGGTTAATTTTTCATATGGCTATAGAAAAATAATAGCTTAAGAACTTGATTACATTAGTTAGAGAAATACGGTACTTGTCTGAGGGGAGAAGGGTAGAATACCGGCTGCATGGAGTTTCATTAAAAAATGTGTGAGCACAAAGCAGAAAAATGTTGTTGTAACCTTGAATGAGATAACTCAGGCCCGTCCTCAGACCAGATGGTGGGGGCCTTGTATGAGTGTAGGCTCCCTTTGGCCATTACCCAATTTCAGAGGAGAGAGAGCTGTCTCCTATTTTTTGTTATGATTGGAATTGAGCCAGCCCCTGAGCGCGGATGGCTCTGAAGGGAGGGGCTGTTTCTCAAAGGGGTAAGAGAGAGTGACTAGGCCCCAGCCCTTCTGACTTGTGTAAAAATTTTGCGGGGGGGATTCTGCCCAAACAAATTATGGTTTAGATAGAGTGTTCAAATTATCCCTTGGATTTGGAGAGTTCTTTTCAGGAATTAGGAGGTTTTCTTTTTCTTTACAGAAATGAAAAGCACTTGGGGTGCTTTTTGAATGGAAAATTTTCTTTCATAAGATGATTGATGCTTATCTCTCGTTTCAGGTTGATGGCTTGTGCGGGAGTGCATGGATGGTCTGCCCCGCCCCGTTTGTTATTTTGGTTTGTTATGTTCTTGTTGTTATGTTAGTTTGTTATTTTCTGAAATGCGGAACCAGCTTGGGCCCAAACTACACCGGAGCTGATGGCGAGAAGCGATGTCTTACGGCGGATAGCTGGAGTTCCATGGATGACAAGATCAGATGGGATTCCTTCCTGGCAAAGAACTTTGGAGCGGTGTGTCTTGCACACTGGAGAACTGTCATACCTGCTTTCTGTTTTAGAAAGAACAGACTCATTTTTTGATAGAGACACTTTTAATTCCTAAGAGAAATTTTTTGGTGACAAAGCCAATAGTCCTTTATGAAAGGAGTCTACAATGTAATTCCTTGGCCTGCATTCTTGAGTCTTGCATTTTTCCCATGTTTCTATTCCAGATGGACATAATGCCACTTTTTGCAGTTACCACAAACAGGCCCCAATGATAATGTTAAATTTGCAGTCCTGATTATGCTTTTGATTTTCCAGTTTGAAAGATGCAGTGCCACATTTATAATTTGGCCTTTGGTTTATTGATTCCTTTTGAAAGTCATAGGGTGCAGTATATAATTAGTGAGCTGCCTAGTAATCTGATGCCCTGTGATACATGATATTTTGATGTTAGTATGCTATGCTATTATAGATTGACTTTACACTTGTTTATCTTTCACCTATTGGATAGTTTTCCTGTTTTCTGTAAAACAGTTTTGCCAATGAAAGGAAAGTAGTGTTCTGCATGATAGTGCACACATGTGTTCCACAGATTGATACAGAGGGATTAGTGCACACTGTTTCCTGAGTTAGATGACTTATGACCTTTGCCTATTGACTTTGGCATGGTCTCCTATCACTTAGTTTTTCAAGTTTAAGTTTCAGCTATTTTAGCTATAGGGATTTCTGGATAGACTATGTCTGAATTATCTTTTAGAAGAGTATATGCACCACACTTAGATCACTGTTTCTGATTTCTTTCTTGATATGCATAGTGCTACACCAGCTATTTTGTAGGAATGGGGTTGTCCTTGTTTTCTTGTTATTACGCTTTTACTTTGATCCATCAACTTTTAATTGGAGCAGTGGGATTAGTTCCAAGGGTGGTCACCCTAGACTTTAAGTTGTCCCGGGAGGTGTGTCATTTAGTTAGGTCATGTCCTCGATTTACTAGTAATAGTTGTCCAGACATTGAGGACCTTTTTGTTATGTCTATTTGTCAGATTTTACCAAATCCTTTCTTAAGTTGACTGAAGTAGGTAGGCCTCATTTAGGCCCTTTGTTATTTTTACCTCACAGCTACATTAATAGATTTCGTGAGTTAGTATTAGAAGTTGAGGCACGTTTAGTTCAAGGGTGCTTAGGTTAGTTTCTTAAGTTGGCCGAAGTAGGTAGGCCTCATTTAGGCCCTTTGTTATTTTTACTTCACAGACATGTCCCTACATTGATAGATTTCATGGGTTAGTACTAGAAGTTGAGGCACATTTAGTTCAAGGGTGCTTAGGTTAGTTTCTTAAGTTGGCCGAAGTAGGTAGGCCTCATTTAGGCCCTTTGTTATTTTTACTGCACAGACATGTCCCTACATTAATAGATTTTATGGGTTAGTACTAGGAGTTGAGGCACATTTAGTTTAAGGGTGCTTAAGTTAGTTTTTGTGGTTATTAGATATTTTGATTTGTTCCTTCGGTGGTATTTCCTTGGTTGTCATTCATTTTAGGGAGTCTTTTTGTTTTTGATTTTGTTGATAGATCATGTCGATGTTTGTTTATTTGGTTGTTGTTGTTTATAGATGTTAGCAAGTTAAAGTCAAGGGTGCAATGTTCTGCTTGACTTTTGGGCTCTATATATGAGTGATGGTGACTTTAAGCTTGCTACCATCCTGAATCCTTATTCTTGCCTTGTGTTGGTCCTTTTAAGGCCTTTTTGCCATACCTAGAAGCATAAACTAGAGGATAGCTGCTTAATATGATGATAGATCCCTGATTATTGACTCTAATCCATCTATTGCCTATCGGCTTTGACATAATTATGTGTCCTTTCATGATTCTACCTATAGTAGAGGGTGGATCCTGTTGTCTTGACTTCATATTACATATTGGTATGGTTTGTGTAGGTACTCTGATAGAGCTAAGTGTTATTTCATCCTTCTCAGGCCTGCAAGGCCCAGAGCTAGAGAGACTCCATTTTGCTTTCTGTCCCTGCAGACTGAGATGCTTGCAGGGTAAAGGTAATGTTTTAGTTATGAGGTGTTGTTCGCTTGGAGAGAACCGGTTCAGGCCGGCCCTTGTCGAAGGATTGTATTTCTCTTCGTGCTGAAGACACAACATCGGGCCGGCCGGCTGGGGATGTGTCCTTGGTACGGGGAGGTGCAAGAATTTGGAGGGCGGCAGGCTGATGCCTGGAACTTTCCATGAGGAGACAGCATTCCATATTAGTGAAGTGCAGAGGCGGAGTCAGGGAGAAGGACTTTGGGCTGGAAGGAGTGCAGTCGTGGATTGGAATGGAGAGCGTTAGAGTGCAGAAGGAGAGGAGATGGAGCAGGGGAGAAGAGACAGTGGATGCTTGGAACAGAGGGAAGACAGGCAGCCAGTGAGCTGGAACCAGAGGGAGAGAAACTAGAAGCAGTTGTGAGTAGATGGTGTTCTGAACAGAGAGAGATGAAGCAATGTTTGGAGCTGAAGACAGCAGTTAGAAGTAGTTACCTATCCGGAGGAGTTGTGATCAGCTGGAGTCTGAGGTGGTGCCTTTTGGAAGAGACTGAAGTTATACTAATCTGTGAGAGCAGCTGGAAGGCGGAGACAGTTCGTGGGGGAGAGGTGTCCAGTGCAGAGTGATCAGCGCAGATACACGTCCAAGAGTGCAGAGGAGAATCACAGACGAGGGAGAAATCCAGATGACAGCTAGAACAAGACTCCATTCTAATCAGGTGATACCTGTCCTGTTATGTTAGTGTCCATGAAACATTATTACTAATCCTTTTCCTTTCAGCAGTGTGCAGTCTATTTACAGTTTCTGTTAGGTAGATGTGGATGTGGTCTTTACAGAGACCCTGCAGATCTGTGTATGTGTCTATCATGTGTTATCAATGTTGTTTGTTAAATAAAGCCCCAGTTCCTAGTGAACCATTGTGCAAACGTTGTCGTCCCTAGTGGGGCTAACCTTTCTTCTAGTCAGGTGCAGGTGAACGGATGCATCTCCCGTCCATGTGGGTCTGAACAAGGGGGAGAGGAGAGCTTACATTTGATAATAACCTTTGCATAGCGTGCTTCTTATTCTTGCATGAAAAGGTAACCTGTTCTTCTAGTCAGATGCTGCTATGTGAACAGATGCTAATCCTGATCAGGTAAGTGGTAACTGAATAAGGGAGAGAGGAGCCCTTGGATTGAAGGATAGGTGGTACATCACCTAATTTGGCAACTATTGTGTGATCCAAAATAATGTAGTACTATACCCCTGATGAATAGTGAGACTGATCCCTTTATGTAATGGTAATCATAGGATAAGCTGCCGGTTGGGCAGGTTGCCTGGGTTCGTATGGGACCGCGAGGTCCTCGATTCTAATGCTGCCGGTTGGGCAGGTTGCCTGGGTTCGTATGGGACCGCGAGGTCG
The DNA here is from genome assembly GCF_964261635.1 of Lissotriton helveticus. NCBI lineage: Eukaryota > Metazoa > Chordata > Amphibia > Caudata > Salamandridae > Lissotriton > Lissotriton helveticus. Next base: position 1,696,475,155 of record NC_136061.1, on the reverse strand, counting down.
TCAATTCTAATGCTGCCGGTTGGGTAGGTTGACTGGGTTCGACTGGGACCGCGAGATCATTGATTGCTGATATTATAGGAGGTACATGGTATGTATCTTAGGAATTCCCTGTCCTTAGGGGGTAGATACCTGTTGTGAATAGGTCCTAGGGAGGGGAGAGAGTAACGTTCTGGCTGGGTTAGTGAGGCTCTGATGAGCTGGTTCTATCTAATCTGAGAACCCAAGCATAACAAGTGGGTTGTGGGTTTATAGGGGAATAGGGGGGGAAGTAATTTAATTGTTATTAAGCCATTGCTTACCTTTCATACAGTTCCTGAGTATCAGGAGGTACTACATAGAACCCAGTGACTAGAGAAGACAAGCCAACCGCCTCACTAAATAAGTGGTTGCCAGAAACTATCTAAGAAATATTGTGTCCCAAGCAAGAAAAGATGCATTGAATAACAACAGGGATGCCCTTTTGGAAACCCGTCAAAAACACAATGACTATGACGAGAGACGTATCTGTATCACTACATATAGCATAGCGTTCAATCTGGTAACCAAGATCATCCAAAAACACTGGTGTATACTCAACAGTAGGAGTTTATCAATACCAAGACCCATGTTCTCCCACAAGAGAGGAGAAGGACCTATTAGTTCACACTTGCCCACATATAACAAACAGCAGGGCAATGATGCAACACAATACCATGACACCACCTATGGGTCACTACGTTTGTGGGAACTGTAACGTGTGCCACCTGACCAAAACCACAAAAACAGCGGCTTTTAATGACGTGATGAGGTGGCAACTCCAGAATCTGACTAATTGTGACACACCAAGAGTGATGTATCTTATAACCTGCCCATGCAACTAACACTATGTGGGTATGTTGACACAGAAGATTAGAACTAGAATCTGCGAACAAGGTGTCACCACACAACAACCTAAATGTTGTCCCACTACCTGCAATTGAACCAGACAGCCCACGATTTCAAGTAGTTATCATAGAACACATCAGGGACACTGATAACTCAGAAAGGAGGCTTTTTGAAAGGGAGCAGCGATGCATGTTTAAACTTAAGATGCACAACCAGGGTATAGGACTTGGCCTTTTTGGCTAAAGTTCCCTAAACTTTTTGCTTTCCTCCTTGACCATTTTCCTGACATAGAATAGCCAATTTAGATGCTTTGGGTAATTTGCCAGTGCTGATCAGTGTCAAAGTACAGGAGTTCCCTCTTTAAAATGTAATGGCGATTGGTTGGCCATAATCCACATTTGTAAAGCGCACAATCACCCGTAAGGGTCCCTAGGCGCTGGGGGCCGTCGGGAAGATTAAGCAAGCTATGGCCCAGAGTCACATGGTGCTGGGCTAATCTGCGGCCGGTGCCGGGGATCGAACTGTGATCCCCAGATTCCGGAGTAGGTCGACCTAGCCACAGCCCCACACCTCTCCCACTATGATTGGTATGTTTGTCTTACTAGTAAAGTCCCTAGTGATGTGCCCTGTGTGCGCGCAGAGAAGGGAACACAGGCCTTCAGTGTAGGGCTAGCACACAGAATGCTAAGTTAGCATGTAGTCCTGACAAGTGCAACCACTTGTCAGGCCTGACTTTCCCTTTTACATACATGTTGGGCACCCCTGTGGTAGATCCCAGGTAACCCCTGGGCAGTGTGCAACGTAGGTAAAAGGCAGAACATATACTGAGGTGCGTGCTATGTTTGATAGTGAAAAACTCTCCATTTTGTTTTTCACTCCTAAACGGCCATCCTGTCCATAGGACAGAATGGGGGAGGCTATGTGTTGTGTTTGTTAGCCCAGTTTCCTGTAAGTTTATAATGGAGAGGTGAAGTTTAGTATGTAAGAACTTACAGTGTCATAACGCATCTTTCTGTGAAGGCGGTTTTGTCACTTGTGTTCATAAACAACTCTTTTAGAAAGTGGCTGAGTTTTGTGCTCTGAGCATTTCTATGTGTCTCTGAAATGTGGATTGTCTGTCTGGAACTGAAAGGTGAGAGGAGCTGGGAGAGGGCTTGACCCAGGGAGGGGTTAGGTGGCACCAGGCTGCCCAGCATCTGGAGAGTAGGAGGGAGAAGCCCGGGAGGGGAAAAGGCCTGGGCTGGTGCTATAAACCAATTGACCCATCTCCTGCTAAGTGATTAAGAATCCTGACCCCCAGTATCAAAGAGAGAGAGGTGCCACTGGGAGGGAGAAACCCAGAACTGATTTAGGGAGGAGTCAGGGACCCCTGAGCACATACAAACTTCAAAGAATTTAAGAGGTATGACTAGGAGAGTTGAAACCCCTGAAAGGGAGAATGAAACGGATATGGATTGAGACTGTAAAGGCTTGGACCTATTATGTGGTCAAGACAAAACCTCTGCTAAAGAAGGAGCAACTGAAGAGACTGCTGTGGACAAACCAATCCTTGCTTCGTGATCTGGGGCTGGTCTGCAATTTGCTCTTCTAACTAAGGGAGAGGCTGTTAAGACTGTGCCTGGAGGAGCTGGGTCCCCCTGTTTGAAGAAGACTGTGCTTTGTGATGTGTCTTGTAGCCCCCAAGGGCCTGAGGTGAGCTGGCTCACTGTTTGGAAATACAGGATCATAAAAGTTTCCAGAGAAGTTCCAAGCAAAGCGGTGTGCGTGTGCTTTTGCAGCTTGAGACCCTCAGGAGTTGTGCAGTGTGATCGTAGGCAAGCAGGACTAATCTAAGTCTCGGACGCGCTAGGTGCATGTCAAAATGCAGGCCAAGGTGTTGGTGAGGAGTGCCTGGTCACGGTGGCCACGGGGAGATGAGGTGAAGCTTCGATGGGCAGTGTGTGTGTTGTGGTGCAGCCCAGGTGTTGGTGAGGAATGCCTGGGCCTCATGTGCACCAAAGGAAGAAGCGAGACTCAAATGCACTGGGTGCGGGTTGGGGTGCAGCCGGGGCGCTGGGGAAGAGTGTCGAGGCATCGTGTGCACCAATGGAAGAAGTGAGTCTTGGACCCTCTGGGTGCGTGTCGTGGTGCAGCCCGGGTGTTGGTGAAGAGCGCCTGGGCCTTGTAGGAACCAACAGAAGTAGTGAGTCTGAGGCACGCTAAGTGCATGTCGTGATGCAGCCAGGGCATTGGTGAGGAGTGCCTGGACATCGCGTGCACCGGGAAAAAAGGTGAGACTCGGATGTGCAGAGTGCGTGTAGTGGCGCAGCAAGGGTGCTGGTGAAGAGCGCTTGGACATTTTGTGCACCGAAAGAAAAGGAGAGACTTGAACGCGCAGGGTCCTTGTTGAGGTGCAAGCGGAGCGTTGATTAAGAGCGCTGGATAGTCATGAGCACCAGAGAAGATGCTAGTCTCTGACGCACGGTGTGCGTTTCGAAGTGCAAACTGAGGTGCTGGTGAGGAGGGCCTGAGTAGGGGGTGCACCGAATTGGATGTAAAGTCTCCACAGTCCTGAGGGCGGATCTCGGTGTGAACTGAGACCACAGGAAGGATGGCCAAGTCATTGGGCCCTCGGCGTCACCCGCAGAGACCTGGACCGGCAGCCACGGAAGAGCTGAGCCTCCGGCCTGAGTGTGCCGCGTCCCGTGACGGAGTCCTGGATCAAGGCCAAAGTCACTGAGTTGGGGAGGAGAGAGGGTTCTCGCCCCAAGGTAATGTGGATCAACCCCTGGGGTGGGGTGCGGGGCTGGAGGGACACTCTCTCGGCCTCCCTTTTCAGTCAACTGCACGAGTCGTTGCTTCAGCTTGGATCCTGGCCCGTGCTGACCCAAGTAGGGGCAGTGCTGGGGCCGGAGTAGGAAGCAGTACTTTGTGTCATCATTTGATCCATAACGGGTGTACTGGTAACGGGGCACGTAAAACTGTCGTAGTTCACTTTGCATTATTGCCTCTAACAAACTATCGAACTGTCGTATGATGCCTGCCTCATTTGGGCCTGACAAACTACATGTTTGGGGCACTACGCACTGCTTTATTTTTCCTTTGCATATTACCTTATTATAATGTGGTGCATTGCATTATTTCTTCAGTGCACAGTATCTGAGTATAAAGTGCCAAAGTGTATTATTTTGTCATTGCACTGTACAGGATTGTAGCGTGATGCATTGCTTTGTTTTTTCCTGGTACAAGGCATGCTGGTGGTGATACGCATTGCATTATTTCTTCAATTGCAAAGTACATGACTGTGGTGCTATGTATGGCATTATAAGAAAATATTGTTACGCATTGCAGTATGTGTTTCCCTTTGCAACATGTGTGATTCTAGCGATACGACTGGCCTAACCTTTAGGAAACAGTTAGAAGAGAGCTTAACTGTTGGTTAGGAGTGGTGGTTGGGATTAGAACCTACCAACCCACCGGAAAAAATACTACCCATTCTTTTATGTTGATTTTGTATCATGTGGTTGGATCGTATACTTGTTTATATAAAGATTATACTCATTTTATCAAAACTCATGTGGAGTCTATTTGTGGTGACAACATGGGGTTACTGTGAGCGTGGTTGCACATATTGAACACTCGTGCCTTGGAGATAAGCCTGGCTGCTCGTTCCAAGCTACTAAGGGGGTGAGCAGGGCTATCTCAGATGGTGTCCTTACGTAGCCAAACGTTGAAGCAAGGATAAGGACCCCCACTTCCAACACAGGGCTTCAACGACAACATCCCGTGGAGCAAGTTCCTTTAATGAAGACCGGTGTCTAATAAACACATTGAGTCCATCTCTATTGGTTAGAAGATCCCAGTCCTTTCGCACACACGAGCGTACTGAAACAGGTATAACGTGGGGTCTCTTAGTCATCATTAGCTGTTGGAATCATTAACAATCTGACAGCTTGCTATGAAACCCAATCTAGTAATTGCCACCTCAGTTTGTACTCTACCTTAGTTCCATCACCACAAGGGATTTGTTTTTGGAAAACAAAATGTGGACAACAGTCTGTATACACATGACAACTAATCCTAGTAACTGAAAATCACCAAGATTGCTGAACCACAGTGGTTTAAACAGAAAGCAGCCCATCCTGGTTTGGCCTCACTTAATGAAGAATTTGTTGCCTAACTTTTATACTGAATAGAAGATGCCTTTTCACACATACATGTGTATTCAGATAGTAATAACGTCGGTTTGACCAGCACATGATTAATCATTGACCACCTGACAGCCTAATTTGCCATGATATTACGTACCCCCTGGTGACCATCACTAAGAGTATTTTATAAATATAGTACAACCATTCAGAGTATGTAGCTAAGAACCACCAAGTTTGTTGAACCAAAGTGGTTTAATGAAAATCAAACCATCTGGTTATACCCTCATAGATGCAACCTTGTGCTGCTAGGTCGGCCATTTTGTAAGACCGATAGCAGTCTAGTCTACAGTGTTGGGAACGTACGTGGCAGTGTCCCACTAAGTGTCAACACAAAACACCTGGTAGGATGTACATCTGTAACATGCGGTCCCCAGGTGAGCAGCACAGGTAGAGAAGCCAAGGGTCCGCCTTCACGAATTGAGTTGACCATAAGGGAATATGAGCGTGAGGCCCCCTGCTTTTCTGACAGCCTCAATAATACAAGCATCATTTTGCCGCTTTCACTGTGGAAGCACTGAGGACCGCTGATTTAACAATCCTTCTTTCCTCTTTAGGGTGTGACTACAGGCCCCCCTCCTCCCCGGAGAGACCATGATGCAATATTGCAACGTCAAAGATGTATATGTTTTCTATGTGTATTTGTCTGTTTTGTTTTCAACTTCGTATCATCTACTGATGCCGAGTTGGATTTTTGAACAACACTCCTTGACAATTTGGTTGTGGGATTTGTTCACATCAAATAACATGAAGGATGTTCACTTAATTTTGCAGTGAAACAGCACTTCTGATCCTATGGTGTTTTTAAACAAACACATAATGAATTAGTATGAGTCAGCCTTAGTGTTTATGGTATGTTATAGGCATGGCATGCTATTTAAGGTGTTCCTATTAAGGAACCTTAAGGAGTGGTGCCAAGGAACTAGGGCCCACATGCATCAAGCATTTTTGCAGTCGCAGACGGTGCGATTCCTTAAAATCGGCCGTTTGCGAATGCAAAAGTGCTTGTTGGGATGCATCATGCCATTTTAGAAGTCGCATCTTTTTTACGATTTCTAAAATTGCATTAGCATTTAAGAAATCGCAATTGTGCGATTTCTTAAATGCTATGCATCATTGTAGAAAAATATCATTTTTTTAAAATTGGAAGTGCAAATTACCACGAAGTTCAACTTCGTGGTAAATTGCGAAATTGATTAAATATGCACAAAAATGCATTTTTTAAACTGTAAAGTTACACACACACATGTCCTTAGGACATGTGTGTATGTAACTTATGCTGAAAAGTACATTTCAGGGGTGCATGGGGGGGTCCTTTGGACCCCCCCCTGCACCCATGAAATTTTCTAAGTGCCACTCGCAATTTCCATTGACTCCTATGGGCCTTTTGGCCCATAGGAATCAATGGAAATTGCGAAAATTAAGTTAAGAAATCGGTATTTCTTTGGGATTCGGTAAAAAATGCGATTTTTACCGAATCCCACAAGAATACCGAAAATATTGATGCATATCATTTTGCATTTCTTAATTTGCGATTCCTTATTTTTCGCAAATTAAGAAATGCAAAAAGACACAATGATGCATGTGGGCCTAGGTTCCTATGGTCCTGACGAAGAGTCAATATGGTCAAGGCATGAAACATGTTGACCTTGAAAAACGTAGGCGCTACATAACCTACTTCTTTTTAACCAACCCCTTATTTTACATCATACCAACTAGAGGCAGGAATAAAGCAAAGAGAGCTACTAGTCAGGTATTTTTCAGTTAGTTTAGCACCCCCATCCACTCCCCTCCCATATCATCGTCTTCATCATTTTATATAACACCATTAAGTGCTCCCACGTATCCGTAGGTGGCAGCATGTCCCAATCCACAGCGGATCGGGAAGAACGCCAATAATGAAGCAAGCCACCAAGGGATAACTCTGGTGGGTGAGGGTGTTTTTCTAGCCTTATCAAAACTGTGTTTACTGTTACACTTACTTTCAGTCTCACAAAAAATATGCTATGTTCCTGAAACAATTAAGCAAATTGCTTACCTTGACTTGACTTATTTAAGTTTTTTTTAGATTTTGAAAAGTTGGTGCAGGAAAGGCACCACTTCTGTGAAAAATAAATTGCCCCTACAGAAAGCAGCTACCAAGTGAAGTTTGTCATTGTGAAGGTCTAGCAAAATCTTCAATGGAGACGACTAATTGGGAATATACATCTATGTTTAAATTATAGATAGGAAAGTGGTAGAAACGTACTTGAAAGTTCCTGTTTACTGTGAACATTTTTTTCCCCTGCCTACAGCAGGAAGTACATCATTTCCCAGATCAAAAAGAGGGTGTGGTTCCTCATTTTATTAGGGATTAATTTTAAAGGGGGCTCCTGAAATGGGAGCTTGTCCTCTGTTAGCTTGAATAGAAGCCTCCGGGATTGCATACAGTAAAAGATGGTAGGAAGTGGTGAAAAGTAGGATGCATTGGCACAAATTCAGCAGGGATTGGGTTTATGGAAGTTTCAAATTCCTGACCAGCTCAGGGCAGCATATAAAAATGGCCCCACACTACCAGCTTATCAGAACATTCCTAGAATTGGATGAAGCATCCAAAGGAAGGAATTAGTATTGCCTTGTCTATGAAGATGTTTGAGATGTCTCCTCACCACTTGAACCAAGTAACTGGAATGCTTTCTAACAGTCTGTTGGCTGCCTCATAAAATGCTACAGGGTCACATAAAGCAGTCTTTATACTGTGTGGGAGAACACTTGTCTACTGATAGAGCGCGCAGGTCACCGACTTATAATTTTATCATATGCACATTTGGGCCCATAAATTCAATTCACCATTATTTAATAATCGGGTAAACCTACACACTACTACCAGTAACCCAGTTCATTCCTATTTTATTTCTAATGTACCCGATTTACCAATCCACTGTTACGGGTACCTATGATCACAATGGATCAGGGAGCTAGCTGTAAAAGATAAGCAATTAATCGCCACTGAGTATTAACAATCATATATTCTCCTGGCGTAATCAAGAACTACCTAATGTTATTCACTTTACACTGCATAAAGTTTCAGGATTTTGAATTAGTGGGACGATTCCAGTCCTATCTTTATTGTGATGTTTCTACAAATAGAAAGTGGGAGCGGCCTCCCTTCATCCACGGGCAGAGCCAGCACAGGACGTGGAGACCGCTGCAGCACGCGGGTAAGAATGGCGGCACAGCGAGACTTCACAAGAAGACTTAACAGTAAGGTGTTTGAACCCGGTAATCACGGTTTCCCCCCCCCCCTTTATCTACCTTAGCTCGGGTTCATATAATACCCTCGCACCCTGAAGACGAATGTGATTTCCTTAACTAAGGTAAATTTTCCTTTTCTAAAATCCACACGTAAGACCCATCCCCAAAGCTTGCAACATAAGTTTACATAGTTCTAGCAGCAATACACATTTGTCCGTTATAACAGTACTTACGCACAAATGGCTGAATTTTATATTTTTATTTTTATTTATACTCCTATTACTCTTCTAACTAATAGGTGAACGAAAATCGGGATATCTTGTTTTCTATGATGATTCCAAGGGGTATCGATGCATCCATAGAGAGAGCAGTATTACACTAGCTTAAACCACTCTTTCTGAAGTAATAACATCCAAATACATAGACATTGCCAGCTTAGCAATCACTGGAGCGTTGTTAAAGTTCACCCCTCATTCCGTTAAGAACTAAGAGATAAAAAACCGGCACTGACCAACGGCCAAGTTTTGTCATGACAATCACAAAGTATGAATGTTCACATAGTGAGAGATTATTCCTTTAAAGATGTTTTCTAAAGATTTATGAGTGTCCAAACTTATGATGGAAAACTAACCAGCCTTTGCGTCCACAACTCGTTGTTTCACTCATTTAGATAAGTATGATTTACACATTGTTTCGCAATTAAGCTCCAAGTGTTCCTAGCTAGGACCCGTTGTACCTCCTTTGATTCCTCCCTTCCCCTTGTCCAGAGTGCTTAGAATGTGATGCACGTTTATCCATTTAACTCTCTGAATTCAGAGAATGTCCACAGTGCTATTCTGTAAAACCTCTTACATTCAAAAATGTGGATGTTTGTCTTTTTGTTTCCCTATTTTAGGAATCAAAAGTATAAGGTCAATCAAGTGTTGAAAATGTACACACTCTTATGAAAACTACACAAATGGTGTAAGTACTTACCTGTTGTCCTGTATGTCCTGACGAATGCTCTATAGACCCGGCTGGGCCAGATAGAGCAGAAACATGTCAACCGTTTTTTAAGAGATATAAGTTGATCCAGTAACTTGATTAACCACCATATCGAATTTATTTTAATAACTTCACCTCTCCTTTTTACATTAAAGCTTTCTTTTAGAGAGGTCTTGGTTTTTTTTTTTTTTTTAAACATTTTTATTTAAAGGTGACACAGGCATTTTAAGCACATACAAATTATTTCGTTTTAACAAAATTTTCCAAAATCAGCGTAAATCTTTCAAGAAGCAGTGAAAGAAGAAAGAGAAAAAAAAAGAAAAAAAAAAGGGAATGGAATGAATAAATTAAAATTACAAAATAGTAAAAAAAAAAAACAGAGCTCAATTTCACATTAGTTCAAATCACAAGTAGGAAACAAGCAACCCCAAATTCTATCTATTTTAACCAGAGCTTTAGCACCTCTTTTCCTAGCTAACAGTAATTCCATGTGATGTATCTCGGTCACTAAGCACCACCATTCATTTGCATGAGGTGATTGTTCCGATATCCATGCTCGAGCTATAACCAGCCTTGCACATGCTAATAGGATAAAAATTAGGTCTTGGAGTGGGAGAGAGTTAAGCTGCAAGCCTAAAAGAATCATGTCTGATGATAATGGTACCTCGATTAAGTGTTTTGATCTCAAAATATTTTCTATACCGTCCCAGAATGGAATAAGAACAGGACATAGAACCAGCATATGTTCTAAATCAGTAGCCTGAGTATGACACTTTGGGCATTTAGTGCGATCGTTGAGAACGTTGTTGGGGGACCATTTACTTATTTGTAAAGGGGTATAGTAAAGTTGGCATATCGTTTTGTATGCTTGAAGTTTTAGACTTGAAGAGTGGGTTAATGTATCAATTTTGTTTAAAAAAAAGGAAATATCATTTGGACTAATACCAGTCGTGAACCGTGAAGCCCATTTCAGTGCTAATTTGGGACAATCATCTATCTTGCCTTCAATAAAGCATTTATATCCTTGACTAATGATATTTTTCTTGTTCTCCTGGACAGGAGGACCAATCATATACCAATTAAAAACTAAGACAGAAAGAACATCGTGTGTGACCTTATCCTTGAACGCCTTACCTTGATCACTTATACCCTTACAATTGTTGTGTGCGCTTGACTGGCTGTTGTACTTTACATAAGGGTTAGTTCCTACACCCTTTGGTTTCAGAGCTTTTAGGGTTTTCTCTGTACAAGCAGCACCAACCATAACTACCTTTTGTGTGACTACTCAACCACTACATGTTGTGCGCCACTCTATTCTGAACACGAATAACCCCTCGCTGAACTATTAGTTCTCTGAGTAATAGTTTGGCTACTGTGATGCTGTCATTTCTACAGGCAGGGTAAGCTTCCACCCATTTTGAAAACAGGCAGACAATGACAAGCAGGTATTTCATTCCTCGACAAGGGGCAACTGAATGAAGTCATGTTGGAGTCTAATAAAAGGGCCCTCTGCCTTTCCAATTTTCTCTGGTAACACTACAGTTTTCTTTCCAGGGTTAAATTGTTGACAGATCAAACACCTCTGCCAGAGTGCTTCTGCAACGTTTCTGAACTTCGAATTGAACCATGTCTGGCGGAACAAACGAACCATTGCGTCCCTGCCTATATGTGTGTCTCCATGTATTAACCTAGCCTTAGGAGCAAGCATACAGTCTGGCAACACAGGCATATCATCATGGTAAACAATGACACCATCTTCACTTCTTCTTCGACAACCAAAGTTTCTCCACCTTTGTTTTTTCTGTGGCTCTGCTGCTTCCTGTAAGTCTCTCATTTCCTCCCATGTATTCACTCCCTCTAGCATCAAAAGTTGGCAGCTGTTTCCGTTTCCCCCAACCTTTATATTGATTGAAATTCGGTATCTTGCACAATGTTGGGCTAACTGGTCAGCATATCGATTACCTGCTGTCACTTTGTCATCGCCAGATTTGTGAGCAGCACACTTGACCACAGCCAATTCTTTTGGTAACTGGATTGATTCCAGTAAATCCTGCACGTATTTTCCATTTCTGATAGGGGTGCCTGAGGAAGTCAGGAACTCCCTTTGTAGCCACAACTGGCCAAAGTCATGCACAACCCCATAACCATACTGGCTATCAGTATATATGGTTATTTTCAAGTTTCTCCCAAATTTACAGGCTTTTGTCAATGCAACCAATTCAGCTATTTGTGCAGACTTGACTCCATGTAAATAGGATGCTTCCACTGGACCTCCTAGAGTGCACACAGAGTAGGCAGCACTTAGGCCACCTTCCTCATGTCTCATACATGAGCCATCTACAAACAGCTCATAATCTTCATTAATCAGAGGGTTCTCTTTTATGTCTGGGCGGGGTTTGGTACTGAACTCAGTCAAATCAATGCAATCATGTGCAAATTCTTCCCTTACCTCTGCTGCGAATGAACTAGTTAGTAAGGTAGCTGGATTCAGAATGTTACATCGTTCAATGGTTACGTTTCCTGCACCTACAAGGATTCTCTCATATTTAGTCAGCCGACTAGGGGTGAGATACTGTGTCTTTGTTCTCATCAGTAAAATTACAACAGAATGTGGAACATACATGGTTACTGGATGTCCCATAACAATGGACTCACTCTGTTCAAGACTCGTGCATGTAGCAGCTACTGCTTTCAAGCATCCAGGTAATCCAGCTGCTACTGGGTCCAATGTGGAAGAAAAATATGCCACCGGCCGTCTGGTTAGACCATGAATTTGGGTCAGGACTGAAAGTGCACAATTGTCTTGTGTGTCACAGAACAGTGCAAAGTCTTTAGAATAGTCAGGCATTACTAATGCAGGAGCTGTACTCAGACACTCTCTTAGTTTTACAAAAGCAGTCATGCTTTCGTCATCCCATTCTACAGGATCCTTTGCTCCTTTCTTTGTCATTTTTATCAATGGTCTTGCTAGAACTGCAAATCCCACAATCCACTACCTACAGTACCCTACAACTCCTAAAAACATTCTGATTTCTTTCTGGGTATTGGGCAATTCCATGTTTCGAATGATCCTAATCCTTTCTGTGGTGACTTTCCTGATACCTCTCTCTATCTGGTGCCCCAGATATTTCACTGATGTGGTACAGAATTGCAGCTTTTCTGGTGACACTTTATGTCCACCTTCACCTAAATGGTTCAGCAAGGCAATGGTGTCAGTAACACAGTCGTTTCTGCTCTTAGACGCCACCAAGAGGTCGTCTACATATTGCACCAGAACTGATTTTCCGGGCAAAATTAGGGTCTCAAGGCATCTTTTCAAAATCTGATTAAAGATTGAGGGGCTTTCTGTGTACCCTTGAGGAACACAATTCCAGACATAGACATGACTGTTGAACTCAAATGAGAAAAGAAAATTGCTGTCTGGATGCAAGGGAATCGAAAAGAATGCATGACATAGGTCAACCATCCAGCATTCCATGGTATTTGGCATAGAATTACTGCAGGGTTTGGCACAAGAGGATAACAAGGAACCACAATTTTGTTAACCTTGTGCAGGTCCTGTACTACCCTGTACTTACCACTAGGTTTCTTTATACCAATTATCTGTGAGTTACAAGGACTGCTCAACACTTCTTGCAATATGCCTGCTTCTAACAATCGTTTGATTTCAATAGCAACTCCTGCTTGCACTTCTGCACTCATTTTATACTGTTTAGTGTTTGGGTAGACTGCATCTTCTTTTATGGCTATTTTAACTGGATCAACATTTGCCATTAATCCTACATCTTTCCCCGTAAAATCCCATACTTCTGGTTTTATTGTCTCTTGAGGCTCTTCAGGTAAGTCTTGCATTATCAGTCTTTTAATTTCAGAGTCAGGTCTTGCTAACATTAATTTGTAAATTCCGTCTTCGTCTGGGGTCTGAATTTCGACGCCATTTGGTGTGCAAAAGATAGTACAGTTCATTTTACACAACAAATCTCGTCCTAGAAGGTTTACAGGACTGGAATCACAAACAACAAATCTATGTATTTCTTTAAAATTTCCAATTTTAATCTCCATGGGTTCTGTAACTGGGGTACTAATTAGCTGATTAGAAACGCCCACTACTTGGATCGCTTCTCCCGAGAGGGGTAGGTTTGGAACGTCTGCTGTTCTCACAGTAGATCGGTGTGGAACAGACCCCTCCCCTACCTCTCTCAGGCGGTGGCTCAGTACCGTTTCCCTGGGCTCCGACGATACTCCCACCGCGTCCCTGGCAATCCGGCATATCCACCTTTCTCTTTCCATGCAGGAAACGAGTACGAGGGACGGCGAACCGGAAGTACCTGTCTCCAACCCCGGAAGTCCCGCCCACGATCCCGGACCGGAACACGGAAAAGGACGCCACAGAGAAGAAGCGGAGTTCTTGAAGGCGGACTCGTGGCAGGAGACAGCAAACCGAGAACTGAAGGTGGTGGACGGAGAGCGTGGAGAAGAGGAGAGCGGAGGCGAGGAGGACGAGATCTGGAGCGAGGACTGGTGGAGTCCTGTGGAGGTGGCTGGAGAGCGGCCGCAACTCGGAGAAGAGTTGCGGCGGGGCATGTGAGTACCCTGTCTCCTGAATTGCAGGCTGACTTGTATCATAGTGTAGATATCGACTCCTCTCACTGTATAGCACTCCTAGGAGCACTGTATATATGCGCACTTCCTGAGACACCCTAGATAGTTCATACCGCCACCGGAATCCTCACAACTTGCACCTTTTCCCTTCCTGCTTGAGTTCCATTCCATCTTCTACCCTTCCGACCCCCCCCCTCACGCTCTCTTCTATCCCCTCACAACCCGGGTGTTGGTGTCACCAGTTAGCACTCGTGACCAAGGACTAACTGCCCTGTCATTGTCTCTCTTTACCTCCGAGGACCACCGGACTACCAAAGACGGAGAAAAGGAAGACCCCCACACCTGCTCACCGCGGATCCCGGCTCCCTGACGACTACCATCCGGATTCCCTCTCCATTCTTCTGTTTCCTCTGCCCCTACGTACTATAACTGTCACTGTTAATAAACAGAGCTTCAGAAATTGCTCAGTACATACGGCCTCCAAGCCTGTTATTCCGGTCCGCCCATACCCAAAGCCCACAAGTGGCGTCAGAAGTGGGATACACCGGAAGCATGGAGGCGGCAGTGAAGAAACTGGCAGAATCCCAGGAGCAGATGGGAAGGATCATGGAACAGTTCCTAAAGACGGCCGAAGAGGACCGCGGGCAATTACACGACGTCCTGAAGGGTCAAGGCACGGCCCAGGACCAAGCTCTAGGAAAACTGACCGACGTGTTGGGACAACAGAGGCCCGTGACATCCCTTCCGTCGGTAGTGCTACAAAAGTACGTTCCAGGCGAAGACCCTGACTTTTTCTTTACTAATTTTGAGCGCTTGGCCCAGGCTGCTGCATGGCCAGCCGACCGCTGGGGTCACTATTTGGGACCTTTGCTTACCGGGGAGCTACAGGCAGCTTACCAGCAGGCCAACGTTCAAGGACAGACCCCGTATGCCGACATAAAGACATGCATTCTGGAACGCCTAGGGATCGACGAGGACACCTATAGAATACGCCTTAGACAAGTAAAGGAAGGGCCACAAGAAAACCCCAGGGCTCTTTCTTTCCGTATCCAGGACTTGGCTAATCGGTGGCTGAAACCCGCCACCTCCTCCAAAGATGACATCTTAGCCAAAATATATCTGGAGCAGTTTTTGGCTTCCTTACATCCCTCCACGCAGAAGTGGGTACGCCAGCACGCACGCCTAACACTAGAAACGGCCGTGGAAATTGCCAGTGCTTTCAATCGTGCCCAGGAGACACAAAGGATTAAGGATGAACACCTAACCCGAGGACATCACCCCTCTCACATCCGAGCCCAAAGACCTCCCCCGCCAAGAAAACCCGAACCAACTCCCCTTTTTCCTTACCCTATCCTACCACGACCACCGAACCCCGGACCCCAGTGCTACCATTGTGGAGGTTATGGCCACATCGCCAGGGTTTGCCCCCAGAGAGAAGAGCCTATGGAGGTGGGGCTGGTTAGAAACCTGGTGTGTGACACCCCGGAGATGGAACCCCCTCGGTTTCACTGTCCAGTGATGATAGACGGCCAACCATTGAGCGCTCTAGCAGATTCCGGTTGCCGGCAAAGCGTACTGCGCCCTCAAGAACTGCCCACTCGCATAGGACCCGTGACCGGTACTGTCGCCATCCAGTGCGTACACGGCGACACCAAGACATATCCCACCGCAAGGGTGCGGGTACAACACCATGCAGACCAAGGAAGCCTTCTGAACGTAGGTTTGATACCCACTTTACCGGAACAGATTATACTGGGCAGTGATTACAGCGGACTACCTCACCTCCTCCAGAAAACGACTGACTCACTCGAGAAGTGGTGGGCAGAAGCACCGTTTCCCCAGGCCACTGCTAACCCGAGCCTCCCGGACAAACCCCACAAAACCAAGAGCCAAAAGAAGAAGGAGAAAAGAAAGCACGCAACTGCATATCCCGTGCAAGTGGACGACCACCCATGGGAGACCGACAGGGAGTTCCGAGCGGCTCAGCAAGAAGACCCCATGCTACAGAATGCCTGGAACCAGGCTTTGGATAACGAAGACCCTCTTCATGTAGGTCCCTACTTCTTTAAACGAAACGGGCTGTTGTACAGGAAGGGCAACCCACAGCAAGCATCACAGTTGTTAATCCCTGGGCCCTTTCGGGAGAAAGTGTTGTTCCTGGCCCACAGCCACCTATTAGGGGGACATTTCGGTGATATGAAAACGGGACAATCCATCCTTGACCGATTCTATTGGCCGGGGGTTCATCAGCAGATCAAACGCTACTGTCAGGAATGTCCCGTTTGCCAGAAAAACAGCCGATATCGCCCTCCCCGAGTTCCTCTCCTGCCTATGCCCCTCATAGACGTGCCCTTTAGTCGGGTTGGCATGGATCTTATCGGTCCTATGCTTCCATCCAGAAGTGGGTGTCGGTATGCTCTGGTTCTAGTGGATTATGCCACTCGCTTTCCCGAGGCGGTGGCCCTAAAACAACCCACCACCCAGAACATAGCAAAAGCACTTATCACCATCTTTTCACGAGTAGGTTTTCCCCGAGAGATCCTGACGGATCAAGGGACCCCCTTTGTTTCCTCCCTCATGAAACAGGTTTGCACCCAGCTGGGTGTCAAACAGATAAGGACTTCTGCATATCACCCACAGACCGACGGCCTGGTAGAACGCTATAATGCCACCCTAAAGACCACACTAAAGAAACTGCTGGCCCTCGAAAGCAAAAGGTGGGAAGAAATGCTACCCCTAGCATTATTTGCTATCCGTTGCAAAGTTCAACGAAGCACCGGTTTCTCCCCATACGAATTGTTGTATGGAAGGGCTCCCCGAACCCTGTTGGACATGGCAAGAGAAGCGTGGGAGGCCGCACCTGATCGCACCAAACCCCTCCCAGAATATGTAGCCAACCTGAAAACCCATTTGGGACAAATACGGGAAATTGTACGTCAGAACCTGTTGGCGGCACAAGCCTCTCAAAAGCGTCAATATGACAAGGGAACTAGGGCCCGTTCGTTTAATCCAGGTGATCTCGTACTACTCCTTCTACCATCCTCAGACCATAAACTTCTGGGTCAGTGGCAGGGTCCTTTTGCAGTCCTACGTCAGGTAACCCCTGTGACCTACGAAATAGAGATGGATCCCCAACGAGGGGTCTCCCAGATTTACCATATAAATCTCCTGAAACGGTGGGAAGGACCCCGACCTGTTCTGTCCGGTCTTGCGACTCCTACTGTCCTCCCTTTTGAGATCTGTTTTGATCCCGACTTGCGGGAAACCCAGAGAGCAGACCTAAACACAGCCCTGACCTCCCTTCAGCATGTGTTTTCCTCCCTACCGGGCCACACCACGGTGGTAGAACACTGTATTCGGACTGAACCAGGGAAAACCGTGAGACAACGGCCCTATCGGGTCCCAGAGGCTCGAAGGACGGTAATCAAGGAGGAAACTGACATGATGCTACGAATGGGCGTCATCGAACCGTCCATCAGTCACTGGAACTCCCCTATTGTATTAGTACCGAAGCCGGATGGCTCGGTACGTTTTTGCATCGACTTCCGGGAGGTCAACAAAGTCTCCTGCTTTGATACATACCCATTACCCAGGGTCGATGAAATGGTGGAACGCATAGGAAAGGCTAAATTCATCAGTACCCTTGACCTCTGTAAAGGCTATTGGCAAATCCCACTCCGCGCAGAGGACAAAAAGAAAACTGCCTTTTCAACCCCGGATGGCCTGTTCCAATTTAAAGTGATGCCCTTTGGCCTTCACGGTGCCCCCGCCACCTTTCAGAGGGCAATGAACCAGGTCCTCCAACCTCATTCACGATACGCCGGGGCATACCTTGATGATATCATCATCTATAGTGACACTTGGACCCAACACCTACAACACTTGCAAGAAGTCGTTTCCTCACTAGGAAACCATGGCTTTACCATCAACCCCTCCAAGACCACGCTGGCCGCTCAAACCGTAAAGTATCTGGGGTTCCTCCTGGGCGAGGGGGTCATCAGACCACAAAGCAAAAAAATAGAAGCCATACAATCCATCCCCTTCCCGCGAACAAGAAAGGAATTAAGGGCTTTTCTGGGTCTCCTGGGGTACTACAGGAGGTTCATTCCCCGTTTTTCCCAAACAGCTGCTCCCCTGACGGACCTCCTTAAGAAATCCACAAAAGCCGAGGAGGCCCTCTGTCATCCAAACCCGGAGGTGCTCCAGGCCTTCAGCCAACTGAAGCAGGCCCTGGTTTCCGAACCTGTCCTGGTTAGTCCCGACTACACCAAGGGATTTATCCTGCAAACGGATGCATCAGACCAGGGTATAGGGGCCGTGCTGTCGCAGAAAGATAGGGACGGACAGGAGAGACCCATCCTCTACCTAAGTCGAAAGCTCTTTCCCCGGGAACGGAATTATGCAGTCATTGAAAAAGAGGCCTTGGCTATCAAATGGGCTATAGAAAGCCTTCGTTATTATTTGGATGGTCGCGAATTCACCCTATATACGGATCATGCACCATTAGAATGGATGGCGAGAAACAAGGGACACAATGACCGTGTTCTACGATGGTTCCTGACTCTTCAGCCCTATAGATTCACAACACTACACCGCAAGGGTGTGGAACAGGGAAATGCGGACTACTTGTCTCGTTACCCTCCCCCAACCAACTCTAGTAGAAAGATGGCTAGGGGAAAGGGATGTGGAACAGACCCCTCCCCTACCTCTCTCAGGCGGTGGCTCAGTACCGTTTCCCTGGGCTCCGACGATACTCCCACCGCGTCCCTGGCAATCCGGCATATCCACCTTTCTCTTTCCATGCAGGAAACGAGTACGAGGGACGGCGAACCGGAAGTACCTGTCTCCAACCCCGGAAGTCCCGCCCACGATCCCGGACCGGAACACGGAAAAGGACGCCACAGAGAAGAAGCGGAGTTCTTGAAGGCGGACTCGTGGCAGGAGACAGCAAACCGAGAACTGAAGGTGGTGGACGGAGAGCGTGGAGAAGAGGAGAGCGGAGGCGAGGAGGACGAGATCTGGAGCGAGGACTGGTGGAGTCCTGTGGAGGTGGCTGGAGAGCGGCCGCAACTCGGAGAAGAGTTGCGGCGGGGCATGTGAGTACCCTGTCTCCTGAATTGCAGGCTGACTTGTATCATAGTGTAGATATCGACTCCTCTCACTGTATAGCACTCCTAGGAGCACTGTATATATGCGCACTTCCTGAGACACCCTAGATAGTTCATACCGCCACCGGAATCCTCACAACTTGCACCTTTTCCCTTCCTGCTTGAGTTCCATTCCATCTTCTACCCTTCCGACCCCCCCCCTCACGCTCTCTTCTATCCCCTCACAACCCGGGTGTTGGTGTCACCAGTTAGCACTCGTGACCAAGGACTAACTGCCCTGTCATTGTCTCTCTTTACCTCCGAGGACCACCGGACTACCAAAGACGGAGAAAAGGAAGACCCCCACACCTGCTCACCGCGGATCCCGGCTCCCTGACGACTACCATCCGGATTCCCTCTCCATTCTTCTGTTTCCTCTGCCCCTACGTACTATAACTGTCACTGTTAATAAACAGAGCTTCAGAAATTGCTCAGTACATACGGCCTCCAAGCCTGTTATTCCGGTCCGCCCATACCCAAAGCCCACAATCGGGTAGCACCAGTGTCCAACAGAAAGGTGACCATTTCCTTCAACCTTTCCTTCAATGTATGGCCCTGACTGGTCCACCGGCAAGGAGGCACCAAGCACGCATTCCTCGTCCTCCCCCCTCAAGCACCATCAGTAGGTGTCGTCACAGAGGAATGTGTCATTTAACAAAAATTGTGAAGTTGCTGCATTTCTATCCTCCCTTCCTTCCCCAACTTCGGTGTCTTCACCCTGTTATGCTTTGCTCCTATAATTTGGTCTAGGTGCAACTGATTCTGTTTTACCTGCTGCTGGGTCTTCCGTGGTTTCTCATTCTGCATCTCTGGATTTAAATCATTAATTTGAACATTACCATTCTGCACAGCCTTACACTCGTCTCTCCAGTGCCCTATCTGTCCGCACCCATGACAGGGGAACTTCTTTTTGGCTTCCTCTCTGCTCATTTTTAGTCTGGGTTTTCTCCCACCCCCAGGGCCTTGATTCTGATTGCTAGTCAATTTATTTAACTGCTGTTCCTGGTGTTCTGCTAATTTTACCTGTGCCCACATGACTTTTTCCTTTAACTCTTTCCGTTCATCTGCCAATTCATCCTCGCAATATTTAGCATACTTTAGGACCTCATCAATTGGTTTAGACTGCCAGCAAATCTTATTGTCTTTGATCCACTGAGAAATCTCAGGCCTTAACCCTACCACAAATCGATAAATGAAGTGGTTCATGTCCTTCATCTCAATGTTCTCCAGACCACTGTATGTCTTGAACACCTGTCACAGTCGTTCATAATAAGAGTGTACAGTTTCAAATCGATTCTGGGTAGTTCTGTCTATTCGGGTCCAATCAGTTTCTTTTGCAGGCACCTTCTTCTTCAAATACAACATTACCTGGTTGTACTTTAACATGACATCCCCTGAAGGAGCCCCTGTCTTTGGGTCCCTCGGGAATTCTTCACTAGGCCAATCAATAGCAATTTTACATTCCGTCCACAAATCTACAGGAACTACAATGTCAAAGAAACCATCTAGATCTTTCCAGAGACATTTCTGAACCTTCACAAATCTCTCTACCTGTCTGTACCAATCTACAGGCTTTTCTCGTAATTTTCGGAAGTTATTTGTAAAGTACACAATATCCTGTCGGGACCATGGAACATGTACGTACCCTCCACCTGGCACTTCTCGCATAGGATATAATTTTTCTGCCTTATCTGCTTCTTTTAAGACATACTCAGAAGCCATTTGTTTGGATCTAATTTCCTCCTTTTTCTTTGCCCACCTGGCTTTCCATTTTTCTAATTCTCCCCATTTTTGTAACAGGTTTAACAATTCTCTGATCTGTACCTTTTTCCCTGACACGTTCATGTTTTCCAAATCTTTGTCTGAGAACTCTGCTCTGTAGGGTTTTTGCAACACTTTAGATTTTCCAATATCTATTCCCATACTAGCCGCAGTGTCCATTAATTTTTCATGGAACACTCTGGTATTACGGGTGATACTTTTGCAAATAAATAGCAATTCTTCCTCGGTCAGGGTGTTCAGTCTGTCTAAACCCACATTTCCAGCCATCAGTTCTTCCAATTCTATTCTTAGTTTGTATATATCCAATGGTTTTGGCTGAGGATTTTGTTTTTCTAATTCTCGGCTCCATCTTTCAATTTCTTCAGGAGTCACTACCGTGACACTTCTAGTACCCGTAGAGGACTCAATCTGCACTTCTCTCGAAGTGAAAGGAGTGTTCTTTCACTGTGAACCCCCTTCTGGTTCCCTTATTGGTAAATCCATCAAGGAAATCACAGATTCACATTCACTTGCCTGATCATCTACAATTAAGGGCTCTTTTCTCGGCTGTACTACAGATGGGGTAATAATTGAGTCTTTGGACTGCTTTGCTTATCCCCGTTCAAAGGAACAACTGGTCCAATAATTACTAGGATTGTCAAAGCTTCAGGACTGGTATTCAGTTGGGACATTTTTTGAATTAATTCTGTTCTTTGTTTAGCTAAAGCTTCTCGTTCTCTATCCTGCAGTACCCTTTCCATGGAGGTTTCATGTACTATTTGCGGAACTAATGGAGGACTAAAATTCGGGGCAGTTGGGTGTGTCATACTCGGTCCATCACCATAATTAGGTTTCAGGAATGGGTTTCCCGTACTTAGGGGTCGTGATTCCTCCTGATAAGAAGGTTCTTAGACATGTATCTCGTGCACATAAGGATCTTGATCCTTCATTATAAGGTGGTGGATTCTTCATTAACAATTCATCCAGATAATCATCATCTGAATCCCCACCGGTCATCGAATGCTTTGTTTTCTCTGTCCTTTTCCCTCCCATGGGCTCTTCTTCTGTTATTATAGGGTACAGTCCTTCTACCATCATGTTCTGTCTCCATTCTTTCATTCTTTTTTCTCGGGTCTCTCTATTTACTTTCGGATAACATTTTGTTAACCCTTTGTCATTTCTGGGTCTGTCTTGTTCAAAGGCTTCTATTTCCCACTCTTCTAAGGTCTCATATTGCGTTAGTCTGGGTCTGGGATGTAAATTATTCATTCGGGTCCTCAAATTGAACAGAATGCTGCCATTAAAGGTACCTTCCAACGGGAATGCCAAAATTCCGTCATCTTTAGTATTTTCCACCCAATTTTCCAACCATACGCAAGCATGATACCCTCTGTCAAACATCATAAATGATGCAGGAGTATTAGGTGGTGGAATGATAACTCCTTCTCTAGTTTTGATAGGTTTGTCTTTCTTGAAATAATTCTCAGGTAAGTGACCTCACTGCGACGTGGATTCTCCTCACCACCCGCTATTCTGCCCCCGGGGATTCCAGGCAAACATATAACAATCACTAACGAGTGTTTTAGTACATATATCAATATAACAGCAAGAAAAACAATTTAAAACATTTCATAATTTTTCAAAGCAATAAAAACATCAATTTTACATTTGATCAATCGATACCTTTAGCAGCAATAACATTTTTCACAGTTAGCAGCAGTTTTACCTATCTACCTATCTTAACTAGTCCTACCTACCTTTAACTAGTCCCTAACCATTTCCTCTGCTACCAGAAAATTACTGTTGGAGCGCGCAGGTCACAAGACTTATAATTTTACCATATGCACATTTGGGCCCATAAATTCAATTCACCATTATTGAATAATCGGGGAAAACCTACACACTACTACCAGTAACCCAGTTCATTCCTATTTTATTTCTAATGTACCCGACTTACCAATCCACCGTTACGGGTGCCTATGATCACAATGGATCAGGGAGCTAGCTGTAAAAGATAAGCAGTCAAAAATACCAACATTTATAACATTTGCACTCATGTAATAACCAGAGACACAGGAAGTTTTCAAAGTCTTTATCTAATCTTCTTCGAAATCAGAAAGTAAAAGATTTACAGCAATTAAACTATCAATAACCAGGAGCATGAATATCGTGTAGCCATGCAAGTAACAGATTAGGCCAACCATTAGAACTCTAACAGGAAGGTATGAACAGGGAACATACTAATAAGAACTTTCAGAAATTAGACTTGATATGGAGTGACTGAAGGACGGGAAAAATAAGGAACATACTAGAATCTCACAGTTTGTATATTACCCCTTGAAGGTGGGTAAGGAAAAAGAACTTTAATTTATACTACAGAAATTTTGAGATACCGTGTAGCTATAGGGAAGGTAAGACTGGAACATGCTAATATTCAGAGCAATTACTTTAATTCAGTAAAGGGTAGGTAAAGAGAAGGAACAACTATTCATTCAGCGATAGTGTTTATTCACCTATAAGGGAGGGGAAAAAATGGAACAAGCTAATTAAAGCACTTTCACGATTTCAGTAATTATAAAAAGGTAGGGTAAAAAAAAGGACATATGCAATTACGGTTTAGCAAAGGCTCAGGCAAGGATAGGGATAAAGGATGCAAGTGTGTTTCCCTAACAGCTTTATATTTACCTAGCACGGTGTGGAGACCAACCTTGGCCACGGGTCAGTTAAGGACAGTAGGAATCCCAAGGAAGATAGACGCCAGTAGGCCACCAGGTGCAAAATGGACACCCAGGACAGGACAGGAAAGCCAGATTAGGATCAGGACAGGACCACCAAGGTAAGACCAGCACCCACAGTTCAGTTGCAATGCCTGCGCTACACCTTCTCTACAGCTACCAGCCAGAACCCCGATTGGGTTATCGAATTTCCCCAGCAAAGTGCTCCGCCAGCACTTAAGGTGTCCAAAACCCCGCTTGGGTCTCTGGAAATTACAGACAGAGCGCTCCGCAGCACCTCTGTTCCTCGATCAGCTATTGAGTGCGTTGGGTCAGTGACAGGTCAGCTATTCGGACAAGTCGGACAAATTCTCTAGCTAAACCTAGGCTAGTTATACTGTTTTCTGGTCAGTGTACCACCCCCCAAATGTTGCAAGTGTAAGAATCCCCAATTTCGATTGGTCCAAAGAAAGGACAGGTCATCACACCAACTAGGATTTTACTTTCTCAAGCCTACAATTTACATTTTTGGGACCTCCCATTGAATTTGGGGTTCCCATGACATATGGTTCTCCCCTAACAATGGTTAATACAAATTTAATATACAATTGTTTCAAATGTAGTACAGTTCAGCTTCGTCTTGCTGGGTTACAGGTCGGTTCCCAGGAGCATCTTGACTGTGGCTGCCAGCTGGCTGGGTCCACTGGTACAAGGTTTTCTTCCCTCTGCCAGGGTGACATGCGCAGTAGGGACTTCTAAGATGGAGTAGTAAGCACCTCCCAGGCCCAAAAGATTCGATACATAACAAATAAAGGAAAACAAATTAGAACACAGAGATAAATGATTACACTGTATACCAGGAATCCCTATATGACTCCCATTACTTTATAATAACTATAGCATTAGGATTAGTGCAAAACGAACAGCATAGCAAAAGCTGCAGTGCAAGCTTCGGCATGTGAGAACACAAAGCAGCAATCTTATTGCCAATGCGCAAGCGCAAAAGATTCCCACCAGAACTGCGAGTACGTCACGTCACATGGGTATGACCGACACATGCGCCGAAGGCGCGCCTAAGGCAAGCCCGTCTGCGCCCGTCCGCGCCTGGCCCGCACCCAGTGCCAGGACCCCTGTCTCCCGCAGACACCAGCCCACCCGCCGGACCTACGACGCCACCGAACTCTTCGCACTCAACGCCGGCTGAATCCCGGGCTGCTATCGAGCCACCCCGAGATGCACCCACGGACCCTTCTGCTGCCACTCCTGCAAGTTCACCTGCATCCAGACCTGCACTACACCAGCACCGACCAAGCCGAGCACCAGCAGCAACCACCTCAAGTGCATCCTCCTCAACACCCGCTCCATCCACAGACACGCCGTCGAGCTCTGGAACCTGCTCGACCCCACAGCCCCTGACGTCGCCTTCCTCACGGAAACCTGGATGAACGCCTCCTCAGCGCCCAACATCGCCATCGCCATCCCGGACGGCTACAAGATCATCCAGAGGGACCGCGTCAACCAGACAGGAGGAGGCATCGCCATCATCCACAGGAACACCATCCGCATCACGACCAACACCGGCGACACCCTCGCACCCGCCGAACACCTGCACTTCCAGATCCACATCAACCCCAAGACCACCCTCAGAGGCACCCTCATCTACAGACCCCCAGGACCACGCACACAATTCAGCAAAGACATCGCCGACTTCATCAGCCCGCACGCCCTCCTCTCCACTGACTACATCCTCCTCGGGGACCTCAACTTCCACCTGGAGAACAACAACGACCGCAACACCACCACCCTGCTGGACAACCTCACCAACCTCGGTCTCAAGCAGCTGGTGACCACCCCCACCCACTACGCCGGACACACACTCGACCCCGTGTTCTCATCCAGCAAGGACACCACCTTCAGCCACGCCACCGGACTCCACTGGACGGACTACAGCTGCATCCACTTCAGCTTCAGAAGGACCACGATCCACCACCACCAACAACAGGTGGCACGCAGAAGATGGAACAAGATTACAGCCGACCAGCTCGCGAACTCCCTGAGCATTAACCCTCCCACCAGCGCAACTAACCCAAGCCAGGCGGCCACCAACCTCACGAATTGGATCAGCAACTGCGCAGACGACCTCGCCCCTCTGAAGACCCCGCCTAGCAGACCCGGCAGCAAGAAAGCCCCATGGTTCACCGACGAACTCAAGAGCTCCAAGAAGAACTGCCGAGCACTCGAGAAAGCCTGGCGCAGAGACCCAACACCGTACAACATGACTGCCCTCAAGCTCGCCACCCGAAAACACCACCAACTGATCCATGCCACCAAGAAAACTGCATTCAAGGAACGACTGGACAACAACGCACACAACAGCAAGGAACTCTTCAACATCGTTAAAGAGCTCTCCAACCCCAATGCCGGAAACAACGACATCACCCCTTCGCAAGACCTCTGCAACTCCCTCGCCTCCTACTTCCACAACAAGATCGCGGACATACACAACAGCTTCAGCACTCAAACGACGCACGCCACGACTGAACCACCGCCCCGCACCACCACACTCCGCGCCTGGACCCCGATCAGCACCAAAGACACCATCCGCACGATGAACTGCATCCACTCCGGATCTCCGACCGACCCCTGCCCTCACCACGTCTTCAACAAGGCCGACGCTGTCATCGCACCCCACCTGCGGGACATCATCAACACCTCCTTCAACACCGCTACCTTCCCTGAGAGCTGGAAGCACGCAGAACTCAGCGCTCTACTAAAGAAGCCATCAGCCGACCCCACCGACCTCAACAACTGCCGCCCCATCTCGCTGCTCCCGTTTCCTGCAAAAGTCATCGAGAAGACCGTCAACAAGCAGCTGGCCGCCTTCCTCGAGAGGAACGGATCCCTCGACCTCTCGCAGTCTGGCTTCCGGGCCAACCACAGCACCGAGACCGCCCTGATCGCAGCCACCGATGACATCCGAGCCCTGCTCGACAACGGAGAAACAGCGGCCCTCATCCTCCTTGACCTCTCCGCGGCCTTCGACACTGTCTGCCACCGTACCCTAGTGCGGCGCCTCAGCAACGTCGGAATCCAGGAGAAGGCACTGGAATGGATCATCTCGTTCCTCGCCGGAAGGACACAGAGAGTCCACCTCCCCCCGTTCAGATCAGAAGCCACCGAAGTCATCTGTGGCATTCCCCAAGGCTCCTCGCTCAGCCCAACCCTCTTCAACGTCTACATGAGCCCCTTCGCAGCCATCGCACGCCAACACAACCTCAACATCATCTCCTACGCCGACGACACCCAGCTGATCCTCTCCCTCACCAACGACCTCGCCACCGCCAGAGCCAACCTACACGAAGGGATGACAGACGTAGCCAAGTGGATGATGAACAGCCGCCTGAAACTGAATTCGGACAAGACGGAAGTCCTCATCCTGGGATCTTCACCCTCCACCTGGGACGACTCCTGGTGGCCCCCCGCCCTGGGCAACGCACAGAAACCAACAGACCACGCACGCAACCTGGGCTTCATCCTGGACTCCTCCCTCTCCATGACCAGACAAGTCAACGCCGTCTCCTCGTCGTGCTTCAACATCCTGCGCATGCTACGTAAGATCTTCCGGTGGATCCCCACGGAGACCAGGAAGACGGTCACCCAGGCCCTGGACTACGGCAACTCCCTCTACGCCGGAACCACCGCCAAACTCCAGAAGAGACTCCAGCGGATTCAGAACGCCTCTGCACGACTCATCCTGGACATCCCCCGACGCAACCACATCTCCGGACACCTGAGAGATCTGCACTGGCTCCCGGTCAACAAGAGAATCACCTTCCGTCTCCTCACCCACGCACACAAAGCCCTACACAACCAAGGCCCAGGATACCTCAACAGCCGCCTCAACTTCCACGCCCCCACACGCCAGCTTTGATCGACCGGCCACGCCCTCGCCTCCGTCCCCCGCATCCGAAGAGCCACCACAGGAGGAAGGTCCTTCTCCTACCTGGCCGCCAAGACTTGGAACTCCCTCCCGACCCACCTCCGCCTGACCCAGGACCACCTTGTCTTCAGGAAGCAGCTCAAGACCTGGTTGTTCGAGCAGTAGCGGACCCCCCCTCCCCTAGCGCCTTGAGACCCTCCGGGTGAGTAGTGCGCTATATAAATGCTTTGATTGATTGATTGATTGATTGAAATTCCAGCGTAGCAGCAGCCATTTTAGTGGCAAGCGTATTTAGGACGAGTAAACACATAAACAAGCTTCTCTGGGACACCCCGTGTAATGTAAAATGTGCATTATTAGTAACACAAACAAGTTGATTACATTCATCAACATTATTTGAAGTTCATGATCCAAGCAAGTTGCTGTACATGCGAATCCTTGCTCCATCACTACGAGGGGTGGACTGCACAGGATTAAGTGGAAGTTCCTTGCAAGGCAGAATCCTAGACCCAAAAACCCTTTACTCAAGAGGCGGTGAGTCCATTGGGGGCGGTGAGGTTTTGCCCCACTAATGCCACATGACCACATTCTTCCTCGTTAACTTAACGAGTCAGGTATTTTTAAGTTAGTTTAGATGGATATCAATGGTTGTGAAGAAGTATGGAAAGACATAGATTATTTCAACTGAAAGCGGGAGACTTGTCCCAAAATATCTTTTAAAGTGGAGCAAGGGGATATACTATACACTCATGACGCAGACAAACCTAAAACCCCGGTATAAGGCACTGTAAGAGCATCAGGTGCTGTGGTCACCCGACTTTGTGCATGCCTATAAGAGATGGACTCCACCATTGTCCAACAAGAAAATGCACCATTGGTTCATATCCTTCTATAGTTTATTGCTTTAACTTTTTTCACTTTATTTGACTGTGATGCGAACATTGCTTTCTAGAATGTTCGATGACTATTAAAAGAGCACCTGTTTTGTCCATTTAATAAACCTCGGTGTACTTGCAAACATGGAACAGTCTTTTCTAACAAGACTGTGGCCTCTTAGTAAAAATATATTTCCTTGTATAATTAATATAATCCGTATATATTTAATGAAACAACTAGGAGGTTTTTATCTATTCCAGAGTATAAAGGCGCACAACCTGGGTAACCGCAAGGTGGTGGTGACAGTAAGTGATCAGTATAGGCAATGAGGCGAACGGTAACCCTCACAACCGCTCTGAAAAAGGACCCCGTGGGATCCCCAACGTGATAGCAAACAGCAAAACCCCTGCACTATACAGTTACAGTTGATACTTAGTAATAGTGGTATCGAAAGCAAGTAGTGAAAAATAATTTGAGCACATAAATCAGAAATCTTTGGCTTCGAGAATAGGTAAGCATTGGTTTAACATAAATCAGTAAAGAAACGTTCTTTTCTTGTTTGAAGTGTTCTTGTTTAATGTTCCTTTGTATGGGCCAACACGTGTTTCATCGCAGGGAACAGACTGCGAATCTTCAGGGCTGAATGTGAATACATAAAAAACACATATGTGTTCATGTTCTACTATAGAACATATTATAATAGTGACTAGTATGTGAGAGAACCCAGGTGACAAAGCGACATGCCGTTGAGTGACTCAGTGTCAATGTGAATCCATATCACTGATTGTGTGACGTTTCTGTGTTGTGAGTGATAAAAGAGGGAGAGAATTCATATAAAGCGAACGATAAACATAACAGTACGTGAATGCTGACCGGAAATACGGTAAAGGAAAAAGACAATGGTGAGGAAAGTGATGTGTGTCTGATAGGGCGGTATCCCAAGTGACTGGTGAGATTAATAACGCTAAAATCTAAACATATTTCTTGATTCTATTGAGATAGAGTGACAGAGTCTGACAACATATGTATGCCATTCATCGTTATAGTCTCTCAGTGTGTTCGTAGTTTTAGTGCACTCCTGTTACATATGCTATCGGCCTGATTGGTGATCGGGGCACGATAAAGATATTCAAAAGGAAGTGGAATAAAAATTGAAAATTGATGATAGTAGAGATATATATTTAATGGTTGGACGGTGTATCACTCCATTTGTACTGTGCCAGATAGGAGGTCTAGGGAAGGAATTTGAGTTCCGGTCAGTATGTAGATTCTGGTAGTGAGTCTACAAGGGGAATATACACTCCTCATATGTAGCATGACTAGGAAGACAAAAAAGTGGCAAAGAAAAAACAAAGAAAAAGCAAAAACAAAGGGACAGTCTGGAATCTCTTAAGAAAAGGTATAGATTAATTGTATGTAGTAACAGTTTTTAAAAATGTTGGGTATATTGCGACCGAGCATAGGGTGCAGAAATCACATGCTCTTTATTGGTGTGTTCCCAAAAGTAGGAAATAGGTACTATGGCTCCTTACTAATAGCGACTTCGGCAAGCAGTATATGCCATGCTATCAAAATGACATTTGAGCAGTAGATTGCGCATTTGAAAATTAGGATAAAAGGTCTTACCCTCATATGTGACCGATCTATTGTCGTCACAAGAAAGCACCCGGTATGGGTATTTGCTGGATAGCGGTATTGGGCGTTTCCAGCGGTCTGAATTCCAATGATACGAAAATTATGTAGATCTCAAATGTGAGTATTGAAAATTATCTTTCAATTCTTTTGGTAACCCGTTACATGTTATCCCATAAAAAAAGGGGGGGAGAGAGAGAGACAAGAAGGAAAAGGCACTCATAATAGAGAAAAAGCGACCTACCAAAAGTATTAAGCATTCATGTAGTAACCGGGAGGAGATTTTTTGGTAGTGGTACCGATTCGTAGGCGGATACACCTAAACCGGCCAAACGACAAAAAGGTAAACCATAACAGTGTTACAAAGTGGCCGAAGTATGTAACGTTTGGTATAGTGCGTTTACACAAAGACACTCGGTAACTGGCTCACCTGACTGGTACCGGTCTCCCTCTTGTGGTTCCCGGCGCCGTATGACAAGGACGGTCATGTGACAGGAAGTCAGAGTGAGTTAAGTACCGGTGTCGCGCTTTCAACAAAAAAGAAAGCTAGAGCGTCAATTGCCTCTAAAACTTGGCAATAAAGAGAAGAGTTGCGGAGACAGTCATGTGCAGCAAAGAAATGTCGAGTGTTTTCTCTATATAAGTCGCCTCGTATTTATTCCTTTATGAAATCCATTTAGGATGTAATGCTCGCGAGTAAGAGCAAGGTTTAAAGCATGCACGAGAATTTAAATTACTATCAGGGAATTCAAGTCGAGTTATGTACTCGCTTTGTTGTGTCATACACATATTTCAGCTAAATTCAAGCAAGCAACGTGTTTTGGGAAACGAAAGTACACCACCTACGCTGTTTATTTTAGGGGGGTGTATTTCAATTAAATATTTGGATCATGGGGATACTCAATAGAGCATGTTGTGGAGTATAGCATTTATATGAAGAGTACACTGGCACTTTTAACACACCTTAAAAAATATATATATGTATATACCGACTAGGGGTACATGTGCTAGACATCAATTGAGTGGTACTCTCTCATTAACATTTTTCCTCATATTGAGGCTGAATAAAACAAAACACAAAAGGTATAGTCTCGATGTGTCTCTATAATCGTGCGAATGGAACATATAAGAAAGAGTTGTTCACGTATGTGAAAATACTAGAGACTACTTAATTGGAGGACTGGACCAAAACCTGGTGAAGCAAAAAATAAAACATAAAAAATAAAAACAAGGTCAAGTTTTTTTGACCTCTTATTCTTTGTTCGTTTTTATTCTTTAGGGATTGGGGGTCTAGTTACCCAGAAAGAATTGTAGTTCTGGGTCATAATTTAATCTGTGTTCTATACTTTGAAGACGCATGATCCAAGTAGCTTCTTTGCGTCTAAGGGTTAGTTCCCGGTTGCCACCTCTTACATGAACAGGCACAGTCTCGATTCCAAAGAAAGATACTGCGAAATCCTCTGTGTTGTCTTGGCATTTTGCTACATGTAGTGCCACTGGATATTTAGGATCTTGTTTCTGGATGGCCCTCATATGTTCTGATATCCTCTCCTTTAATGTTCTTATGGTACTTCCAACATATCTTTTACCACATCGGCATTCAATTATGTATATTACATATTTTGTGGTGCAGTTGATGTTTACTCTAATGTCATATGTTTCTTTGTTTGGTCCGTCAAATTGTTTGGTTTTGTGTTTCGCCCATTTGCACATGGTACAAAAACCGCATTTGTAGAACCCGTTATTGCGTTGTGTTAGCCAATTCGGGGTCATGTCAATGCGTGGGACTGTAGGACTAAGTCTGTTCCTCAATGTTCTTCCTTTGCGGAAAGTGATTTGGGGGGACATAGGAATAATGTCTTTCAGTATTGAGTCAGTTTTAAGCAGACCCCAGTGTTTGGTCAAAATGTTCCTGATTGAATGTTGTAGGGCATTAAATTCTGTGATCATTCTCACACTGGTCTCTTTCGCTTTGTTGGAAACCTTGGTCTTCAAGGTGTCTGTTCTTTTGATTTTACTGAGTTTCTTTTTTGCCTCTGATAGAATTGTTTTTGGGTAGCCCCGTTTCTTGAATCTTGTTTCCATATCTTGTATTGTTGAATTGAGATCTTTGTCATCAGTACAATTTCGTCTTGCATGGAGAAATTCTCCAAACGGTATGGATCTGATCTGGTGTAATGGGTGAAAGCTATCAGCCCGCAGAATAGCATTACAGGAAGTTGGTTTTCTGTACAGTTTGCTGTGTAGCACATTGTTTATGATATAGAATTCCAAATCCAGAAATTCTATGCGGGACTTACTGGATTTCATGGTGAAGCTTAGTTCCCAGTTGTTGTGATTGAGGTAATCAAAAAAACTTTGCAGCAACTCATCTGTGCCAGTCCAAAGTAAAATGCAGTCGTCTATATAACGACCCCCAAAAAAGAATAGAGTCAGTGTATGCGCTGCCCTGGGTGCCCCAGATATGGTCAGCTTCGAAAGCACCCATGAAAAGATTAGCGAAAGATGGTGAAAACTTAGAGCCCATGGCTACCCCTCTTTCTTGTTGGTACCACTGTTTATGAAAAATGAAAAAGTTATTGTGCAGGATTAGGTTCATCATAGAGATTAGCATTTGTGTATGTGCCCAAAGATAAACTGGTCGATTGGATAAAACTTTGGTGATCGCTTCAATACCCAGTGTTGGATTGATACTGGTGTAGAGTGCGACAACGTCCATGGTAACTAGGGTGGTGTGAGGTTGCCATTCTAGGTCTCCCAGCAGACTGAGTATGTGCTTGGAGTCCTGAATATATGAGGGCAGATTCTTGACCAGAGGGCCTAGGAATAGATCTACATATTCTGCCAGTCTTTCAGTTGGTCCCCCTATTCCCGAGACAATGGGTCTACCTGGCGGAAAGGGGAGATCCTTGTGGATTTTCGGAAGGATGTAAAGCCATGGGAAAGTAGGTTTGAATACTTTGAGATAAAGGTATTCATCTTCATTCAGGAGACCATCTTCTTTCCATTTTTGTAGATGGTCATTGATAGTGTTTGTCAGTGTAACCATTGGGTTATGAAAGATTTGTACATAGCAAGATTGGTCTGCTAGCTGATTCAATATCTCATTGTTGTAGTCGTCGATGTTCATAACTACAATGTTGCCTCCCTTGTCTGCCTCACGAATAATAATAGTGGGAATCTGGGTAAGAGTAGTGAGGGCGATGAAACACGTGTTGGCCCATACAAAGGAACATTAAACAAGAACACTTCAAACAAGAAAGGAACGTTTCTTTACTGATTTATGTTAAACCAATGCTTACCTATTCTCGAAGCCAAAGATTTCTGATTTATGTGCTCAAATTATTTTTCACTACTTGCTTTCGATACCACTATTACTAAGTATCAACTGTAACTGTATAGTGCAGGGGTTTTGCCGTATATATTTAATGTTCGCATTATTTGAAGATCGCCCTTATTTAGTAATATTACTAATGTGTAATTTGCATTATTAATTAAAGACAAGAAGAACAACAAAACAGCTACAGTAGTAATAATAATCTTACCAATGATATTTACAATCAATATAACTACAAATGTGTATACTATTAAAAATGTAGGCTCAATAATACCAATTATTTAACCAACAGTATCTTAAGTAACATAATTGTTAATGTTGAAAATGACTATTAATGTTCTTTTAATAATAATAAAGGTGATGATGTTAAATAATAATTATGATGGTGATCTTCAGCATGTTAATAATACAAAAATAACAGTGGCATGTTCTTAAGATCACAGTGCTTAAGCAGCAGAGTGAGATAGGATTATAAAGCACTAAATAGAAACAACATATTATTCCTGAAAACATTTATCCATACATGAGATTCTCGTGCAGGGACCCAGAAAACTTTAAAGTGCTTTCTCTTAATAAAAGACCGTTTCACCGCTTTCTGGTATGCGGCGGAATATTATCACTAATTTACACCTCCACCCCCCACCCCATTACCACAACCCATATCCCTGCAGTTGTAACACTTTTTGATGTTATGTTAGCCACGTAGATTGCTTTCGGCGCATGACACCTTCAGGCACATGTCAGCTTTTCATGAACAGCCCATTGCATGCTGGGACTTTTAAACCTATAATTACAACGTGAACTACAGGTACCAGAATGCAACATGTCCTTAGCTAAAAAGCACAGACTGACTGAAAGTGCTACACCTGGAAGATGTCACCTGGCAGCTATTTCCAGTATTAAAGAGATTGTAAGGGGGTCGTACAGGGGCTAATACTTGTTAAGGGTTGAAGATCAGGAGGTTGTAAAAGGATGAACTTTGTAAGTGGAAAAGGAGGTTTAAAATTAACTGCTGGTTTGAAGGAGGATGATAGGGGGTTGTGTAAATATTTTCAGAGGGATAGATTGTGCATGTTGTAAAGGGGTGAAGTTTGTATGTAGCTGTGGCGATTGTAAGGGGCTGACGCGGCTGTAAAGGTACTCAAGGAGGTGTGTAGCTGAAGGTTATTAGAGACCCTCGTGGTGAAAGGGGGCTGACATTTTTTAAGGAGCTTATAGATGACTGTATGGAAACTGCAAGAGGGCTTTACAGGGGCTTAGTTTGGTTGTAAGGAAATGAGAGTTGTAAGGGGCCCTAGGGTTTGTATGGCCTCTGTTAATAAGAACTGGGGTTTGGACATATTCTAAGTATACCTACTTAAAAGAAAGTACTAATATAGCTATATCAAATGTATATGCAATGGTTAACTTATCTCTACATGTTCTTGCAAGCATACGACTACTACATCTAGGCAGGTGTGTGTTTTCTTTTCTTTTCTTCTTCATTTTTGTCATGGTCAGGTCTGTTGGCTTTGACAAAGTTTGTGTATTTATGAATTGCTTTGATTACATGATGCTGATAAGACCGCTAAATATGCCTCTGAGCGAGACATAAAAAGGAGAGAGGTGAAGTTTTAATAAATATATCAGAGAACATGAAAAGAGAAAATGATTCAGACAGAAGCTGAAAAGGATGTTTGCAATTCTAATGCAATGTATTGTCGGGTTTATTTTTAAACCTGTGTTTAAGATTATTTCTGTACACGCAACCGCACTGCTTGATACGAAAACTCCAGCTGCTAATTTATAGCGTTTGTATGAAACCATGTGCGTACCTCCACAGGGGCTCTACTTTAGGTGTCTGTTTGGTCCTGGGAGTGTTCACCATAGTAAGGGACTTCGTTCGAAAGAGATAAGAGGTACAATACATACATATATCTCAAGTTGAAAAAGTAACTGCAGTTAATTGTTTTTGATCACCCCCAGTCCTTTATAACAATACAGTTATCTTTTCTTAAATGTGTATTATGAATTAGACAGTTATGTTGTGAGGCTGTATGACTATGAGTACAAAACTGGATGAGCTGTATGCCCTCATGAGGGATGGTTGAGTTCAGTGGTGTGAATACACTGGATGAGTGGTGTGCCCTTCTGAGTGCAGGGTGAGCAGTCTACTTTTGTGAGTGTAGGGAGCGCAACACATTGTGCATCTCTGAGTGCAGTGCAGCGAAGGGTGAGTGATGTATGTGTGCGTGCAGATAGAGCAGTGTGCCTGTGTGAGTCCAGGGTGAGTCATGTGGATGAGTGAATGCAGGCTTAGTGATGTGTCAGGGAAGGGTGAGTAATGGGTCTATGAGTGCAGGGTGAGTAGTGTGCCTATTTGAATGAAGGGAGAGTGATGTATTTGTGCAAGTGCAAAGAGACGTGTCTGGCTACTCCCAGAGATGTGTTCACCAAGCCACCTCTTTCTCAAATTTGCTTGAAAATGCACCATTTGCCCACTCTTTTTTGAAATTTTCTCGGGGGAGAGCCCCCCACAGCCCCCATAGGTGGTTTGGGCTCAATCGCTAAGCTTGCTCGCCACAGTGCAGTATATACACCTCACCACTTTCAATTGTCACCTGCCACCACTGCCTGAGAGCAACAAGAGGGAAGAGAAGTAACCTCACCAACATCAGCAAGAATTGGGGTTTGATCAGCTAAGGTTTGCAGACTTTGCAAAGTCAAATGTTTTTAGTGAAGCTCACGGATAACGCTAGACTACTGAAAACAATTAAATTACCCCTTGCCGCCCTTACTTGCTATTAACTTCTGAAATTGCCTGCTGGAGAAATATGAAAATCGCAAGAAAGATTAAGGGCTTTATTTATTGTTTGGTTGCGTAGGGGATCCACAGAAACCTGACAGTGTTCCTGCCCCACAAACTCACTATCCTTCTCCTTTATGTAGACTTATTGAAAGTGACAGGTTTACTACACCTGGGTAAACTTCCTGGTGGCCTGTTCTCAAAAGAACAGACAAGTCACAGAGATGGTCACTTAATTTTATTGAGGGCACAACAGGGTGAATGACACTGGTGTTCCTTTCCATTTCCATCATGTGAGTCATGAAAATACCAGCAGGGAAAATGCAGATTATCCCGTTCACATGCAGAAAATGAACAAACAAAACTGCCACTTGGAAGAGATAACAAACTCCCAGTTTGGCAGTTAGTTACCTAAGCAAAAAGTATGAATAGCACACCTTTTATATATGGGTTCTGCTCTACAAATCTTATGTACTGTAAATCTGTAAATCAGGTATTTGTAAAGTGCGAACTACTCACCCCTACCTGTCTCAAGGCCTGAGGGCCATTGTGGAGATTAAGTGAGCTATTGCCCATAGTCACATGGTGCTGGGATGTCCCAGGTGATTGCTCCGTGAGCCCGGTGCTCCGGAGTCAGCCATCCTGGCCGCTGCGCCACACCTCTCCTCCGCCCTTTCCGCTGCGCCACACCTCTCATGTACTATCAAAAGAACAACTGTAGATGCAGCTTCTTCACAGCACAGAGATTCCTATCAGGTATTTTTTGTTTCTTTAATAACATTCATGCTGATTAACGAATCTACATCAAACTTTCAAAATAAATAGTTCAACCACTTTGGCTCCTTCATGAGACGTTCTCCCCTGATTTGAGGGTGACAAAAAAGAGGGTGTCCCAAAATGTTTAATTTATTTTGTTAATTCCCATTGAATAGTAGTTTCCTCAATACAGAAAAAACTGAAAGGACTGACACCAAATTTGGCACAAAGTTCAAACTTTATTCAGAAAATGTGTTTTTTTCTGATTTGAACGTAATTCAGTCACTTGTTTTCCAGTAATTAGTGTTTAGTTAGGGGCTCAGGCAGGACATGAAGGGATTAATCCTCAGAAAGCATAGTCAAGACTGATTTTCGTATAGCTGGCTCCAAACTGAGAAGACATGGGGGTCGATTCCGATCCGGTAAAAAGCGCTCCAAATTGCCGTTCGGAGCATTTTTCCCGTACGAATCGTACCCTGCAACGTCCCCTGTACGTACGACGAAGTATGATCCGTACCAGGAGCTGGACTCCGTACGAATCGTACAGGGACTGTACGAATCAAATCCCCGTACGAATCTCCCTCGGAACCCGCTGTACGCGACATCTGTACGGTTCGCTGCTGCTTTTTCCGAACCGGCAAGTACGATTCGTGTTGGGTACGCACCGTACAACCCTTTTTTTACGGGAGCTGAAAACAGCCGTAAAAGCAGAGTTCACCCCGAAACAGGTAAGGAACGCCCCCCCCGGTACGGTGCATACCCCCCATGATCACATGGGTACGGTGCGTACCTCTGCGATCACGGGGTGTACGTACCGTACCCCGCGATCTTGGGGTGTATGCACCGTACCCCATGTACGCTGGGTGTACGGTGCGTACCCCATGCCCGCTGGGTGTACGGTGCGTACCCCCCATGATTGCAGGGGTACGGTGCGTACCCCTGCGATCATGGGGGGGTACGCAACGTATGGTGTGTATGTGAATGTGCACTTTTCCGTACGAATCGCCCTTACCTGACGTGGACCGTACGAATCGCGTCCTGATACCCCGGTCCGGATCATACTAGTCGAGTCGTACGGTGTGTGTACGAGTCGTACGGAAACGGCTCCAGATTCGAATCGTATGGACGATAATTTTACCAGATCGCAATCGGCCCCATGGTGTGCAAAATAATGCAACCAGTGTATTTATCAGTGGCTGAGATTAATTCAAGCATTCCATCCATCACTTTTTGTAAACTTTAATGTGTCGCCCTGAGGGGGATGGGTATGGCCAGACGTGGGTTCTGTGCAAACTGTGTCACTGTAACCAAGTTGTGCCAGGCTGATGAGCCTATAAATAGGGCAAACAGGTATTGGGTTGCTTGTTTTCTGGTTCAGAGAGGACCTGTCTTTGCAGTTTGGCTTGGATTGCTCCCATTGGAGCAGGTTCATGACTGATTTGCATATAGCTGCATCCAAACTGAGGTGACATGGCATGCAAATTAACAATGGACTGGGATGCAACCCAATGCCTGAGATTGATTCAAGGGATCACTGACTAAATATCGAGGGACAAATATGGACTACCCTAAATATCGATGCCAAAATATTGACAGGCAAAATATCGAATTCCTATCTACAAACAGGTAAGTACCAAAATATCGAATCCAAAATATTGGTTAAAAATATATACTTTGTAAAAATATCGAATTTCTTAAAAATAATGTAAAATAAAAAAAATATTAAAAACAAATAGCTAAAATATACTTCAAAATATTTAAATTACCTTAAAATTATTAAATAATTAATTTAACTTATAAAAA
Source organism: Lissotriton helveticus (assembly GCF_964261635.1). Classification (NCBI taxonomy): domain Eukaryota; kingdom Metazoa; phylum Chordata; class Amphibia; order Caudata; family Salamandridae; genus Lissotriton; species Lissotriton helveticus. Next base: position 1,696,436,533 of record NC_136061.1, on the reverse strand, counting down.
AAATATACAATCATATCTGTTAAAACATATATATATATATTAACATAATATTAATAAAAAATACACAATATTGGTACCGTAGGATAGCAGGAGTGTAAAAATTACTATTCCCACTCCTGGAAGTGCAGCAGTAGGGAAAGAGTTGGATAGCGTAGAGGTAAAAATTACTATTCCCACTCCAGAGAGTGCAACAGTAGGGAAAGCGTTGGATAGCGTAGAGGTAAAAATTACTATTCCCACTCCAGAGAGTGCAACAGTAGGAAAAGCGTTGGATAGCGTAGGAGTAAAAATTACTATTCCCACTCCAGAGAGTGCAACAGTAGGGAAAGCGTTGGATAGTGTAGGGGTAACAACTACTATTCCCACTCCAGAGAGTGCAACAGTAGGGAAAGCGTTGGATAGCGTAGGGGTAAAAATTACTATTCCCTCTCCAGAGAGTGCAACAGTAGGATAGGCGTTGGATAGCGTAGGGGTAAAAATTACTATTCCCAATCCAGAGAGTGCAACAGTAGGGAAGGCTTTGGATAGCGTAGGGGTAAAAAAATGTATTCCCACTCCAGAGAGTGCAACAGTAGGGAAAGCGTTGGATAGCGTAGGGGTAAAAATTCCTATTCCCACTCCAGAGAGTGCAACAGTAGGAAAAGCGTTGGATAGCGTAGGGGTACAAATTACTATTCCCACTCCAGAGAGTGCAACAGTAGGGAAAGCGTTGGATAGCGTAGAGGTAAAAATTAATATTCCCACTCCAGAGAGTGCAACAGTAGGAAAAGCGTTGGATAGCGTAGGGGTAAAAATTACTATTCCCACTCCAGAGAGTGCAACAGTAGGGAAAGCGTTGGATAGCGTAGGGGTAAAAACTACTATTCCCACTCCAGAGAGTGCAACAGTAGGGAAAGCGTTGGATATCGTAGGGGTAAAAATTACTATTCCCACTCTAGTGAGTGCAAGAGTAGGGAAAGAGTTGGATAGCGTAGGGGTGAAAATTACTATTCCCACTCTAGAGAGTGCAACAGTAGGATAGGCGTTGGATAGCGTAGGGGTAAAAATTACTATTCCCAATCCAGAGAGTGCAACAATAGGGAAGGCTTTGGATAGGGTAGGGGTAAAAATTACTATTCCCACTCCAGAGAGTGCAACAGTAGGGAAAGCGTTGGATAGCGTAGGGGTAAAAATTACTATTCCCACTCCAGAGAGTGCAACAGTAGGAAAAGCGTTGGATAGCGTAGGGGTACAAATTACTATTCCCACTCCAGGGAGTGCAACAGTAGGGAAAGCGTTGTATAGCGTAGGGGTAAAAATTACTATTCCCTCTCCAGTGAGTGCAACAGTCGGGAAAGCGTTGGATAGCATAGGGGTAAATTTTACTATTCCCACTCTAGTGAAAATGTATTAATATAATTCACATAATTATCAATTAATCAGTAAATAAAAATTAATTACCAATTAAGAATTAATTAATTACCAATTAAAAATTAATTAACGATGTATTCAACATAAATAGCAATAAATACATTTACATAATTAAATAATTATAATTAAATTACTTCCCACCCTATTCCCCTATAAACCCACAACCCGCTACAGAAAATAAATTAATATTATTCACATAATTATCAATTAATCAATTAATAAAAATGAATTATCAATTAAGAATTAATTCATTACAAATTAAACATTAATTAACAATTTATTCAAAATAAATACCAATAAATAAATTTACATATTTAATTATTTATAATTTAATTACTTCTCACCCTATTCCCTTATAAACCCACAACCCGCTACAGAAAATAAATTAATATTATTCACATGATTATCAATTAATCAATAAAAAAAAAATTATCAATTAGAAATTAATAAATTACCAATTAAAAATTAATTAACAATGTATTTAAAATAAATACCAATAAATTAATTAACATATTTAATTAATTATAATTAAATTACTTCCCACCCTATTCCCCTATAAACCCACAACCTGCTACAGAATTAAATTACACAAAAATTAAATAACATAAAATTAATTACTTAAAATAAATTACCAAAAATATACACTTTTCACACATCTAACATACAAAACACTTAAAAAAATTCGATATTATTAAAAATTCGATATTTTTAACAACCTATATTATGTACTTTGATATTTTGACTGTCTATATTTTTAAATTCGATATTACATTACTTACCTTCAAAACGATATTTTTGATGTCTATATTTTGTCCATTCGATATTTTGTCCATTCTATTTTTTTTACTCGATATTTGTGTTACTCAATATTTTGGAATCGATATTTTCACCATATACCTGATTCAAGCATTCCATTCATAACTTTTTTGCTCCTTGTGGGGCCACGCTGCAATGCCCCATAGGGGGACCAAAAAGAGGGTGTCCCAAAAGTTTAATTTCTTTTGTTAATTCCCATTGAATAGTAGTTTCCTCAATACAGAAAAAACTAAAAGGACTGACACCAAATTTGGCACAAAGTTCAAACTTTATTCAGAAAATTTGCTTTTTTCTGATTTCAATGTAATTCATTCACTTGTTTTGCAGTAATTAGTGTTTAGTTAGGGTCTCAGGCAGGACATGAAGGGATAAATCCTCAGAAATCATAGTCAAGACTGATTTTCGTATAGCTGGCTCCAAACTGAGAAGACATGGTTTGCAAAATAATGCAACCAGCGTATTTATCAGTGGCTGAGAATAATTCAAGCATTCCATCCATCACTTTTTGCAAACTTTAATGTGTCGCCCTTAGGGGGAGGGGTATGCCCAGACGTGGGTTCTGTGCACATTGTCTCACTGTAGCCAAGTTATGCCAGGCTGATGAGCCTATAAATAGGGCAAACAGGTACTGCGATGCTTGTTTTCTGGTTCAGACAGGACCTGTCTTTACAGTTTGGGCTGGGTTGCTCCCTTTGGAGCAGGTTCAAGACTGATTTGAATATAGCTGCGTCCAAACTGAGGTGACATGGTATGCAAAATAACAATGGACTGGGATGCAACCCACTGCCTGAGATTGATTCAAGCATTCCATTCATAACTTTTTTTTCTCCTTGTGGGGCCAGCGCTGCAATTCCCCATAGGCCCCGTGAAAGGGATCTTTGTCTGGGATCTTTTTTTGTATAAGCTGTGATGGTATATGCAGGTGTGTGGAGCTGTATTTAAAGGGTGGAAAGAATGATAAAAAAATTACCTCAAGGAAAACAAATTAAACTTTATTCAAAGTTTCTTTGGTACGGTTAAAAACAAGGTCAGGGTAGTGTGTGCTGAGTTAGGAAGCGCCACTACTCCACATCTAAGGTCACCAGTAAGTCGATTTCTTGCTATCACTCCAGATTTTGATGTAGGTGAAGGACATCAGTGGTGTCTTTTAGGTATGCAGCTGTTTTAACAGCCAAAGGTCTAAAGAAATGGTTACAGATTTTGCTGAGTGGTTCCAATACAGAGTTAATGCCTGATACAATATGATGTCCCGGTGGTGGCGTGGTCCCTTTATGTATCTTCAGCAGAATGTTGAAGTCTGGTGTTCGGGGAGTGGAGCAAATAAGAAACTCAGCCTCAGGACTGTTAATCCAGCCCTCCGTAGTTGCCTCATTCATCAGTTTGGCGATTTTTGTTGTGAGTCTGGTAGTTTGATCATTGGCAATAATATTGCTCATTAGACAATTGTCAAAAACATTCCTCATCATGTGAGGATGTTGATATCAATACTATCACTCCTCCCTTATCCGTTGGTTTGATGATAATCCTTGGTTCTTCCGTAAGACTTTTGATTATTTTCCTTTCTTTGAGGGATACGTTATTCAACTTAGTGGGATGTTGTAGAGCTCCTACTTCCTTGAGGACAGCTTTCTCAATGGGGATCACTTCACTAGGTACTATCGCCACAGTAGCTGTGTGGGGTTTATCTTAAAAAAATGCTCAAAGGTGAATTTTTCTGAAGAACTGGTGTAACTCCCCATGACCACCCACCAGCATTAAGGCTAGTCAGGTGAAGAACCCCAGGTACAGATGCCAGGGGGCCTCTGCGAGCAAAGAGAGGTTAGCTGAGTAGAGGATGTGCGCCAGTTTCCAGGCAACGGCCATTGCCCTGAACAAGGTAAGAAAGTAAGTACATTTTTTATTATGCTTGATTAATTAAAGCCATTGCGTTTCATACATAAAAACATAAATCAGAGATTATAATAAATATGGAAATTACAAGTTTAAAATAGCTACTTTGTGTTATCTATAAAAAGAAATAATTTGTTTTGTTTTAAAATTACATTACTGAATATCTCATAAATGCTTAAAACCCTAATACAGTTAATGCTCAGTCTGTTGAAAGTCAGTTTGGTAAGGGTTATCTGTTTAAACTGATGAATGCTCCTGCGCGGCAAGTAAGGTCTTCCAGTTGTACCTGCTTGTAGTGTCACAATGCCAGTTAGGAAACCTTGATGTAGCATTACAGTGCCAGATCTCAGAAAGTGGCAGTCATATTCAGATCTAATTCGTAACAATGGAAGATTTTTCAGCCTTTGTTCAGTTTGGTCGAAAATGTTTACAAGAAGGCAGTTTAGCTGTACTAAAGTTGGATTACAGCACAGCATCACCACCTGTCTACAAGACCTGACTCAATGCTGGTTAAAGAATGGTTTCAACAAAGATTTCGTAGGTCCTTTAGATTCTTGCAGATACATATAATATGAATAAGGTTCTCCGTGACGCAGGTGCACAAACGGCAAAGCTGGTCTCCTCCTCTTCTTTCCCAAGGCGGTAAGAATGAATTGATTAAGCCAACCCCCATACAGAGTCTTAAGAATGTTTTCCTTTGTGATAATCTTTGTTCCTGCCTTAAGATAGGGTTGGGGTTTTAGGACATCATAATTATTGAGCACAGCCCAGCCGTGAGCATGTTTGGACAGTGCATTCTTGTCCTCTATGGATGATATTAATCTAGTTGTCTTTGTAACTAGTTTTTAAAAGCCAAGTGACCCATTGAGATGTTCCAGGCATCTGTCAAGCCAGGAGTTTTGATGGATTCCTGAAGGTACATGTTGGCTGGCAATTTACCAGTGCGGAGCAGCTCTACCCAGAGGTGGTTTTTGAAAGACCCTGTTTCAGACTCTCTAATTTTATGTCAGCTTTTTACGAAGGCTCATTTTCTTTCTGCTGCCTGTTTTTGAAGGCCAAATTCCAACCTTATTTCAGCTGGTGAAGCATATTTGGGAAGATGGAAAATCGCTTGGTAAGAGGATACCATTATGCTCTCAAGAGTTGCGGCGTCTCTGCCGGCCAAAGATTCACTTCCGTAGGTGATTGTAGGTTGCAGTTTGGCTCGCAGTAATTTTAGAGGAGGTTCAAGGGTCCGGCAGCTTCTTCTTCAGGGGTTTCAGCACTAAATAAGTCGTGACTCCCTTCCTTCGCAAGGTTTCCAGCTGCGGCTTGAAGGAGTTGTTATGATCTAATAACACGCCCAGATACTTGTAACTTGTTACTTGGTCTAGACATTTGCCAGCCAGATACCAGTTAGGGTTTGCCCTCTTGTGATGGTTTACTGCCATGGTTTTGGTTTTTTGGAAATGTATTTTTACGAGCATTCTGTTGCGAGAATTTGTGAGTCACATCTAAGAGGCGCTGAAGTCGATGTCTCACTTACAGGCTCTACCCCTCGACCTCAATACAATCACAGGTACCAAACCAGGAGCCAGAAAACTTGGGACACATAGAAAAGGCCCGGGTTATTAATTTATCCAATGTCTCCCTCACTGAAACTGAACTTAGTCTTTTAGAAAAAGGTCTAGGTTTTGCTATTGCATCCCCTCTAGATAGGTTCAATTTAGAAAGAGATCTCCAAGCATTTTTTAGGAAAGTCAGGCTTTTAACATTTTTCGAAGACAGGGACAAAATACCATCTATTAACAAATCCGTCCTAAAACCTAAATCAACTTGGACTCCTCACATAGGCCAGATGAATAAAGACATCGAGGCTTTTGAAAGAGTGGTAGAGAAGAGTATCTCTGATCTCCTGGACCAAAAAAACTGGACCAACTTTAATCTCAAACTAGAAGAAAAACAAGCACTCCAAAAACTGCAGAATTGCCATACGCTAACTATTAAGCCCGCTGACAAAGGCGGCAGCATTGTTGTCATGTCCACAGAACAATATAACGACAAAATGAATTTACTATTGGCTAATGAGGATCACTATAAAAAGGTCAAGAGAGATGACTGGTCACAATTAAAAGTCACTGTTAAAAGAATGCTAGATTTAGCCAAAGAAGAGGAGGTTATTTGCAATGAGGAATACAGATTCCTTTTGAATGATAACCCTACAATACCCGCCCTCTACGGGTTACCGAAAGTACATAAGAATCTGGAAAACCCCCCTATGAGGCCTATAGTATCAAGCATAGGTTCCCTCACAGAACCTTTAAGTAAATATGCGGATATTTTTCTGCAACCACACGTTATAAATCAGAAGGCATACATTAAAGATACAGGCGATATTATCCAAAAAGTAGAAGGGCTCCCTTTTAATTATGAGACTCAAATTCTAGTAACCCTTGATATAGAGGCCCTGTATACAAACATACCGCAAGACAACACAATAGAAATGGTAGAAACCCTCTTTTCGCGTCATGACAGAGATTTGAATGCACATGAAATTTTTATCATTGATTGCGTGACCTTAGTTTTAAAAAATAATATTTTCTTATTTGAAAAGGATTATTTTAAAGAAATTAAGGGCACGAGTATGGGAGCTACTTGTGCCCCAAGCTTAGCTTGTCTGTATGTAGCAAAATTCGAGGATACACACATTTTTAATCCTATGGCTCCGTTTTATGAAAATATATCGAGCTGGTCCCGATATATAGATGATGTCTTTTTTATTTGGACCGGCCCCATAGAATTATTACAAGAGTTTATGTTATGGCTAAACCTGGGGGACAGCAATTTAAAATTCACCTCAAATTATGATACAAATAAATGTGAATTTCTTGATATTCTAATTAGACATGAGGAAGGTAAACTACAGGTGGAACTCTTCAATAAAAAAACAGATCGCAACACTATGTTGCACTATAAAAGTTTCCACCCGCCGTGTCAGAAGGATAACATACCTTTTGGACAATTTCTGAGACTGAAACGAAACTGTACACATATGAGAGACTTTGAGAAACATGCGAACATTTTAACTGAGAAATTTCTAACTAGAGGCTATCCGAAACGCATGATTAAACATGCTTACAAAAGAGCAAAGTATTTTAATAGAGACAATCTGTTTCGAGCAAAACAAAACAAAGCCCAAGAAGACAAACCGCTTATTTTTGTTACTAACTACAGTTTGTCTAGTAATAAGATAAAAAATATTATAAACAGAAATTGGCACCTCATAACAAACAAAAAGAAGGAAAAGATACTTAAGCCTATGTTCGCGTTCAGGCGAAACAAGACAATAAGAAACAGCTTAGTTCACACGTACAGAGAGGTAGGTTATGAATCTCAAACAAGTATTGATAAGGCACCGGGACCTTCCCATGTAGCAATTGCTCAAATTGCTCGTTGATAATGAAAGGAGAGTGTATAGAACACAACAACAACAGACACAGAATTAAATCTCTGATTAACTGTAGATCAAAAAATGTAATATATTTGATCACATGTCCATGCAACCAGGCATATGTGGGTGAAACCTCACGTGAAATACGACTCCGAATAAACGAGCATAAATCAGCATTAAGAACTATGAAAAAAGGTGCACCCCTTACTGAACATTGGCAAGAGGCCAACCATTCACCTAATGATTTAAGGTGGTGTGGTCTGGAAATAATTCAAATGAATGCCAGAGGAGGCAATATGGAACTTAAACGTAAGAAACGAGAACAATTCTTTATGTCACGTTTCAATACTGTAAGAAAAGGATTAAATACTAAAGAGGATTGGGAACGCATTTTATAAAAGATACAAAGCAGTGAGTAATAGACATGTTTTAAAAAAACGCAGTGCAAGTGATTCAGATGGAGAAATAATGTGAGCTTCTTATGTCCCCAGATATACTCGCAGTTTACAATAAAACTTAATATTGATAACCATACGTAAAAAGCCTACAATTCGATTATGCTTGAGTGTAAGACTAATATTAGTAAAGCATTAATGTGGTGACCAAAGAAGTATATCGTCTAGGAATAGACAGGAAACTTCTTGACTCGGCCAGACGAGGTTAAGACCAGGAAGTATTACTAAAAACTACCCGTGTAGTTCTTACTACGATATAGACGCGCAGGATATGACGCGATAACGCTGTAAACCTAGAAAGACTACCCGAGTAGTTCCTACTGCGTAGTGAGGCGCGTGACGGATATGAAAGAGACTCTGAGAAAGTCTCCGTTAGAAGAATAAACTACACACGTAGTTCTTGGTACTGACTGACGTACATAATAAGAGACGACAATTAAAGGTTAATTAAAGAAAATAACCGTCAGGTGAGAATGATCTGGTTTCACATATAACCAAGCAGGTCTAGCTCTCGGTATTCATTCACGAACAGAGGCACAAGAGGAGCAGGGAGGCCGGTGCATATTTTCAAGGTAAGAAGGGCCACGATACGAGTTAAAACTCGTTTTGGTGTACGCTGTTTACACCATTTAAAGATTTAGATTTCCAGAATGACAAATGGGTTTTCCCTAAATCGTTTTTTTGTAATAGTCGTATAGATGCACAAAATTGCAGTCTCTCGCTAACCTAAACCATGACGTGAGACACAGCAACGAACAGTATAAAATAACGAGGGGGAATATGAATAGGAGTCACTTAATATAAGTCCTGTTCGTAAAACGATACCCAATAAATAGCAGAGAATAACAATTGTAATTTGTTCAGGATTAGATTTTAACCATTTTTTATATATTCTTTGGAACTATTATCACTGAATATACAAACTGGGGTAAACAGAGTAAAAACTTTTTTCTCCAGAACTTGAGAATTAATTAATCCAGTCCTGGGAAATATAAAGAAGGCTATGATAACCTACTTGAACTGCGGATGATGATTAAAAACAACGCATGGTGGTTCATCTATACCTTGACTCCCATATCAGTGGGTAAGTTGCACTCTTGATTTTTTCAATCCCAACAATAGGCGATTGTCAATAGGGTTTTATATCCCACCCTTTCTCTTTTCTTTGTTGTTGGTAATTAGGAAATTCCGATTAACAAGACAACAAACGGTGGCTCCCTTGACTCTGAAAAACTGTTCCTATTTTGATAAGGTAAACATGGAATAAATAAAGGGGCAAAAATCTAAACAGCATACTCAAACATGCACTAGTTTATTAAACTATTATGTACTGTTGTTTCTCGTGTCTATCAGGACCTAACGAATGAACAATCAAATTACCAATGGATAATGCATTGTTTTTCATCAGTAAACAATGCTGCAGTAAAGTTTGAAACGACTAAGTAAATAAAAGATATTGAGATATTAAGGTAAATCATCCATGAATTAAAGTGATATCCAGACAGCAAATTAAAATTCTGTCTAGTTGGTAATGATATACCTTACTTTTATTAATCTAGAAGTTCTCTAACATCCAGAGAGACCCTACTATTATAAGAAGGTGATAGATAAAACCAACAAAGAATCCTCGAATTTTACAGAAAGGATTGCTCTATTCTCACGATAAGGTACTATCTCTCTTTTAGTTTGTAAGAGGTGTCATCCATGAAAACCCTTAGATTAAATTATAGATAGTTCTTTGAAGGGATACATAAATTAAAACAGTAATCCCTTGTGAATACCTGTCTTTGAAGGGATACACAAATTAAACTAGTAATCCCTTGTGAATACCTGTTCTGTATAAACAAGTCCATACCACATGTATAATAAAAAAGATGATGAGAATGTGCCCATAATAGAGATAAAAACTGTATATTGTCTGTAATTAATTTTTCATTCAATGCCACTGCTGGACTATGTAAAAAAGAAAAAAGATTGTAAACTTTGTCTAATTGAATGTTTCTCTTTCAAACTAGAACTTTGTCCTGATGAAGGTTTCATCATAACACCGAAACGCTGCGTCGACACCCTTGTTTATGATCTTTTTGTATTGCTGCATGACTTTTGTGTAAATCTGATGAGCATTTGCATATTTTATTACTGTTTTTATGGCACTGAAATGTTTTTATGAATGTATATTTGTCGGAATAAACTGTACAATTTTTTACACATCATTTTAAGTTTTCTAATGATTTTTTCCTCTTCTGGTGTGATTTATTATATATGTGGTTATGGCATTTAAGGAGTTGTGAAATCTCTCCTTCAGACTGAGTTATAACAGGTACCTTTTTTTTCCAATTTATTGGCCCACTAGGGACCCCTTGTGTGTTTTCTTTGTACTACTCCTCGTCCACCATAGGATTTTGAAGGAGACCTCCCTTATTTTCTTACTCACTTACAGGCTCCCCGCGGGACTGCGAGGACCAGCGTGCAGTGCGGCTTGTGATCTGCCGCAGCTGGTCCTCTTCCCGCCCCCGCCTCCCGCCTGGATAGATGTGTGTGCGGTCCCTGCCTACCTGGTGGTGCTTGTATTGTGCTTTAGAGAGAAAGCTGGAGACAATGGAGATTTTTGGACATAGAAGGACTCCTTCGCCTAAGGACACTAGCTGTTTATCCCGCCTGACTAGACGTGAAGCCACATTGCTTCTCCAGGAGATCACGCTTCAGCCATACCCGACTGTGCGTGCAGGTTTACACGTCATCCACATGACCCTTGCCTTCATTCCCTCCTCGTGATTTGTCCATAATTCGGATCCACCACACAGATTACAAGCGCCTCTCTCAGCACTGATGAGTCACAGGCACTGCCCTGTTGACGAAACACATGTCGGCTGGCGTTCTGTACATACAAAAGAAAGAAGACGCATATAAAGCTTATTATATTGTCTTCACCAAACAACCGATGTCCAATATTTTGTCTCAAACCAACTAAGTCACTTAAAAGTTATTTGTACCTCACGTGTGCCCAGTCCCTGCTGTATATTTTGTGTGATGTTCTGGCATCCCTTGCCTGACCATCTCTGAGAGGTTTTAGGGTTTTCCTCTTTACTGGGAGCACTGTTCTACACTTGTTCTTTCCATCCATCACTACATACTCCTACTGCATCTTGTGAGCGCCCCATACTGTACAATCAAAACCTTCAGCGGAACCTCCTGAAGTCGATGGGGGTCCGGTTGACCAAGACTAAATCGTCAGGCTATAACAAATTTGTCAGTGTCATGCCGCCTAGTTTTGGTGCATGTGAAGAGCAACTGTCCAGCTCCCCCGGTAGTTCCGCCAGTAAGAGACTAAATAACAGGGGGGCCAAAAGACATCCTTGCTTTAGGCCCTTTGTTGTGGTAATTCAGCTTGAAAGATGCTTCCCAGTGCCTAAATGAATTCTTACCCATGTGTTGGTGTGCAATTGAATGAGCTGATCTAATAGAGTTGCTGGTATCTCCCATCTGTACAGCTTATGCCAGAGCTTGGTACGGTCAACGTGGTCAAAAGCCGCTGAGTAATCTATGAAGCAGAGGTATAAAGGGTATTTGCCCTGCTTCGCAGCATCTATGAGCATAGTTAAGGCCATGATATTAGTGGTAGTGCAGTGGCCTTGGCGGAAACCTGTTTGAGTTATGGGTATAATGTGGTTCGTGGAAGACCAGCTGGCCAGTTAGTTTAAAATGATGCTTCATAGTATTGGGCCTCAGTATCTATGAGGGCTATCAATCGGTAATTGTTTGGAGCAGACCTCATACCTTGCTTATATATTGGGCTGATAATTGAGCCTCTCTCGGTTTCTGGAAATGCGGAGGTCCTTAAGGCAAGTCCCATCACTGGAACTAGTGTTTTGCTCCAGAATTCAGTATCCTGCTTGTACAGCATTGGAGGTATGACATTAGGGCCAGGTGTACCCGCCCTTCTTCCTCTAGCTATTTGTTTCTTTATTGCTGAAGCCAGGGGGTTATTTTGTTTGTCTACTGCAATAGATGGGGAGTGTAGGCCTTGTGGCAAGACCTTCTCCTGCTGCGTGGGCCTTAGTTGTACACTGTCGTCTTTGCTTAAGCATTGATAGATTGCTGCTGCCCATGTTGAACTATTGGCACTGACATTTCCAGGATATGCGAAAGGAGTGACGAGTACTGGTTCAAGATTGTTAAAGTGTTTGAAAAGATAGTCAGCCCAAATTACTTCTGTGATGTTGGAATCTATGCCGAGATGGTTAGGCTACTGCAGTTGGTTTACTGATTGCCAAAATTTTGCACTATTTTTCTGGTTTGCCTCATGAAGAAGTTTTCCCATAGTTAATTTTCCTTTGCCCTTTTATTTACCCATCTCCTTTGTTTAAGCGATGACCTTAATTCCCGGAGAGTGTTAAGTAGACTCGGGTTGTTCAGAAATTTGCGCTGCTGTTTTAAAGTTCGATTTATTGATTGCTTTAATTTTTTAGAGACAGGGCTCTTTGCCACCTTAGTAGTGGTTGCTGAGACTCTCCTCTGATTCATGCTTTGCTTGGATGCAAATTTTCCACCTAAAGATGTGACAAACCTTTCCCATCTTTCCAAGGGCCAGTCTAAATGTGCTTTTACCTGCCAATATAGGGCTTTAGCTGTTGTTGTTATTTCATCTATATTATTGGAGTTACACCTTATTCTTTAAGATTACTGGTTTCGTCCTGCACTATAAATCATCTGATTTCTGGTGAGTGGCATGATTCTGCTTGTAGATGCATCTCTTGTGGGAGATGATCCCTGAATTCGTTAATACCGATCTTGAAAGTGGCAATTTTGTTGAACAGAGTAAGAGTCCTGAAAGTGTAATGTAAATGAGATGATATTATGGTTGAATGATACGTTGCTACTGGGGGCTTGTCCTCTTTAAACCGGCCGTTTAAAGCTCTCATATTTAAGTGCTCCAGATCCCGGAGCAAGTTCTTCTCTGTCCTTGTGAGGCTTGATGGTCTCAATTAGATCTTGCTTTAGAATATCCCATGCGTCCGATAGGGCTTGCGTTGTATCATCGGCCTGAGTACACCAAGAAGGTGCATGTTGAAATCTCCTGACAGGATAAGGAGGTCTGTTGTCTCTTCTTCCATTATTCTCTTTATCTCCAATGACAACTCATTCACCGCTTTTGATTTTTTCTTTGGGTACACATAACCATTCATTATTATTACGTCCTGTTTGAGCTGATTAAGCTTAAGCTTTACTTTTGTTGCCTGAATGCAGCTTGGAGGTGTCAGGTAGGATTTGATAAGGAGAAGCTCCCCTATTTCAGTTATTGAAGCTAGGATTAATGACGCTCCCGAGCGGCGGCCAAAGTCAGATTCCCTGGTTGCTGGTAATGAGTGGGAAGTGTAGCCTTGCAGGTCATAAGGCTCATCTTCACTGGTTTCCTGAAGCAAAATTATGTCGAAAATTTTCAGGTAATCTAGGATCTCTTGGACACCCGTTTTCAAAGCTAACCATTAATGTTCCAGATGCAGACAGAGGTGCCAGGTTGTACTGTTTAAATTGGTTTTGCTGCATCCATCTGTTGTCAATTTGGACATGCTGAGGTAATTAGACATTGTGTGCCGGTCCCGTTATTAGTTGTTAATGGGTGAGTTAGGGCAGATTGACCTTGAGTTGGTAGTACTGCAATTGTCAGGTTAGCTACTGTTGTTGTGCTTGGTGTTCTGCTCCTTGCTTCTTTCAGAACTGAGAAGTTTGTCTGGCTTAGGTTGCTTGCTTCTGTACTAACAAAGGGAGTAGGATATAGTGGCTTTGGAAGTGGCTTCAAAATTATCCCCCAGTTTTGAAATTTAGGAGCATATTAGCAAGAACCTCGTTAAAATGATCGCTGTTTTAGCGGCAGGAAACTGCTGCTAAAACGGAGATAATGGGTTTGCAAATATGCGTTATAGAATTCCAATAGAAGTCCAGGTTAGATGTTCTGCACATATAACCTGGGCTTCTATCGGAATTCTGTAACGCATATTAGCAAGCCCATTATCGCCGCTTTAGCAGCAGGAAACTGCAGCTAAAACGGCAAAAATGTTAACGAGGTTCTTGCTAATATGCCCCTTAATTCTTTCTAGTAAGATTCTGCCTGCAACCTCTGAGGCTTGCCATCTTGTTTTGGTTGCTCCAGAGCTCTGGCTGTTATTAGATGGCACAAATTAAACAGACAGTAAATCGGAGGTTTTAATGTTGGATAGAAATGTGATGGAGTGTAAAAGTCATAAAACATTCCCTCGGGTTAATATATGCTCACGATCTCGTGATTTGTATTGAGGGATGAATATTATGGTGTTAATCACTTCTACCATTATTAAGTCCTGATCTTGAAGCGTTGTGCCATCGCTGCTAATTGCTGTATAAGCTGATATTTTGTGGTGATGGCGCTGTAAGGCAGTACTATTGTGCATTGTATGTGCGAGGGCCCCTTGATGAGGAGGATTTGCTTTATTTATTTGTTGATTATGACTATTGTGGGGAAGTGTTGGTTGATCAGAAGATGGCCAATCTTTGATTTGCACACTGAGGTTTTGCATGCAATTTTGGCTTAGGAATGATGGACGCTCGTCCTGACTGTCCTGTAAGGCTAGCCTTTCAGCTCTGTTGTTTGTAAGTTCTCAAATAGTGTATTTCTGTCTAAAGTAATTGTGAGTGACTCTTGGCTTTGGTTGGTGCTTGCTGAGTTGTTACCCTGGGGCGAGGGACTATGAAAGAAGATGCTGCCGGATAATTTCCCGGTTGAATCATTGCCAACTTTCGGATTTGGGCTGGTGCGGACTGGGAGGCAAGAGGACCTATGCTGTGCTTGTATGAGGTTGGATACTTCTTTTGCTGGGTCCCTTGTACCTATAGCCAGTGCTGGAGCTACTAAGTCTAACATTTCAGTACTTATTGGGTCAATTGAGGCTGGGCCCGGTTGAAGATGGATAACCGGATGGTGAACCTGTTTAATTGATGTCTTATTCCTGCCTTTCCTTTTTTGCTTGCGGCCAGATTTTGATGAGAAGTCATTTCAGTTTGGTGGTCTGGTTTTGGACCCTTGCAGGGGAGCTCTTCCTCCTGTTAGATAATTGCTGCTTGACGGTAACGGCCCGTCAATTATGGGCTCAATGTTGTTTTATCTGCCGTCATATTATCCTTTTTAGCAGTGTCCAAGGTTGTAGCTGTTGGTTTCAGGGCAGTCAGTAGGTCTCCCAAAATTGTTGGGAGCATTAGAAATGTGTCCACTATTGGGGCGCAAGAACATTCTTGCTGCACGGACGATGTATTAAGGGCCACTTCTTGCCCTCTCCTTATTAGGCCGTTCAGATCGGCTAACTTCCTATCAATCCCAGAGGTGAAATCAGCTAGTGTGTGAAGAACTGTAAGTTGGAGATCCAGCTTGTGAGACTGGCATTGTAAACCCGCAGTACAATTCTGCATTGTACTTAATAACAATTCCCATATTAAGTTTGTGTTGCTGTGGTTGATGGTGGTTCCTTCTATCTGCTGTTTTTGGAAGATTATTGGAGTCGTGACTAAGAGGTGACTAAGTCCTCCCACTCTTGCGAAGCTAAAAAGGACATGTCTCCATTGGAAGCGGGCAGGTCTTCGTTGGGGGGGCGACTGCCTGCTCCCTATTGGTGATTTTCCGCAGGGTTTGTCCTTTGGTGACAAGCCCGCCCGAGACGTTGGTACATCCAAGCTAGTGGTTGCTGAAAGTGGAGGTAGGGAGGTTTTTAAGTATGGTGCAGACCCTGGTTTTAAGTGTGTTACAGACCCTGTTTGTTGTAAGAGAGTTTGAAATTCCTCGACTGAAATTGACTCAGCGGCAGAAGAGGACACATGAGAATGCCGGGGATCTGACAAATCTGAACCTGCTATTGAACCCTCCTGCCGATGAGATATTGGAATTGCTGGGTCTGATAAGTATAATGAATTCTCATGTGCTGGCCTGATCAGATGAGGATGCGGAGTAGAGTTTGAAGCGTTACGTAAGCTAACCGGTGAAGTGTTTTTGGAAGAGGTGACTTGCACTTTGTTGTTATCAATCTGATGAACGTATTGGTGTTCCAGTTGTTCACAGCTTTGCTTTTATTTTTTGCAAAGCACATCTAAATCATCGGTTGCTTGTATTACGTCGAATGTTGCATCTTGTATATCTTCATGATTTACTTGAGAAAACAACTCATCCCCCCTGAAGGGCCTGAGGTTCCGTGAATTCTGAACCCGTGTTTTAAATGTCATGGTTCCGTTACGATTTTGGTAACAATGAACCGTAACTAATGAGTTCGGCAAGTACAAGTGTTTTTACCATGTTACACACAAGGATTCACAGTGTATTTGAAGATTCCGTTCCAAACCATAGTTTTCATTTTGTGTAAGGCAGCCATTCTGTGGTTGCCCTCACATAGGCCGATGACTACTGCTGAATGAGTCTCTAAGACCCGTGCCCTTTACCTAGGGTTTGTGCAGACTTTTACATGACCCGAAGTGAACTGACCTCGTTCTTCATTTGGTGCCCAACGTTGGGCGGCATCAAGCGGTACCGGTCCAAGCCTGAAGATCGTGAGGAGCTTCGTGAGGAAATTCCGGAAGAAGGGCCCCCACTCCATCGTCCCTGGTATGTCGAACGTGGACTGAAGGTCTTTGCTGCGAGGTTTCCTGCTTTCTAGACGGCTACGAAGGACCGCTGACCTGACTGCCGCCCTGTCTTGGACCCCCCTTTGTGCAGCTTTGTAAGGCAAGACGGTAGACGGGTCTTCTGGTGACGTGACTGATACCTTAGTTAAGTATACGTGGGGCGCTCCCAGTTCTTTGTTTTTTGGTTCTTTGAATACTTAGTTTTTGGGTCTTTGATTTGGGTATTGCAATTTCCAAAGCCGAGGGATTTGTATATATTTCAAAAAGACAAAAGGAGTGGTGGAGGGTCCTAGGGGAGTTTGTTTATAGACCGTGAGAGTACCTAGTCCCCCAACTTGACAGCAAAAAACACGAGAGGTACTAAAAGTCTAGAAATCAGAGAACTACTGGAACCTAATTGTGTCCCATATTAATGTTCAGACCACACTGTTAATCTAAACAAGTGACAATGTCATGCCAGAGAAGTGAGACAGAGAAGATACAAAGTCTGAAAGACTAGAAAAAGTACCCATCAGCCCACTCAAAAGTGGAATCTCGTCATCTGGGTTGTTCAGTGTTGGAGACAGGTGTCCTGTAGGCTCCTCCTCAGGGAGAGTCTGAGGTTGCCTAATGATGGACCCTGGGATCAAGCATCCAACCAACATAAGACAGTCTGTGAGCGGAAGGGGCAAAAGTTGCAGTGCTCAAAAGAAGAACAGAAAAGGAAAATAATCCTAGTGATTTAAAAATACCTACTTTGATGACATAAAGAAACTTTATTGGGTCTGACCATCAAAGTGGTATTATTAAAAGCAGTATGCTGATAGCGTGCAAGGAATTGCTATTTACCATGAATGTTAGTTGGTCGACATGTTTCAGCCTAGAGCGGCTTTCTTCAGGACCTATGATTTGCTACTGCAACACTTACTTATCGTGTTATAAGACGTGATTTACAACCATTCTCCAATTGATTAAGAGGAAAGATGGTATATCTTCTCCCTCATTGTGGGGAGAAAAAACCTCACCTCACCTGGCGACAGCTCAGGTTGGAAGGAGGCCACGCACTCTCCGTCGTTGCCTCGGATTGAAAACTGAGCCGTATATATTTGCCAGGCTATCGTTGTAGATAATCCCTTGAAGTTTGAAGCTAGATTAGTGAGCGAAGATGCCTAGTCTTAGCAAAATTAGGAGGATATTCTGTTGTGGTTGTAACAGGGATTCCAGATTGGAGGATTCATGTCCGATACCTCCAGTTGGAACCCCGACTTATAAACTCTATTCTAAACACGGCGTGGGCCCCATTACGTTCAATGAAGTATGGGTCCGCTATACTAGGAAAGATGGGGTTCTACGATGGCCCCAATATGGTAGTTTTGATACCGAGATTTTAGATAATTTAGAAACAAAATTATTTAGGAAGAAAGCCCGGCCGGCAATGTTTGACTCCTTTCGCCTTTGGCATAAAGAAGCCAGACAACGAGAAATCAAACAAGCTAAAAGAGATAAGAGAGAAAAGGGATTGTCGATAATGCAAGCTGCCAAGCAGTTTAAAGAAGACGAAGAAGATAAAGAAATTGAGGTATCAGATAGGCAACATAATATGGCTATTGATAAATGTTATCCAGCATTGCCACCTCTTCTTGAGAAGGCGACAAAGGACCCTGAAAAGGACCCTTTAATGTCACATCTATTGAGATTACCACCCCCTTATGCACAGAGTGCTACGGCACCTACTCAACCTCAAGTTGTTCCACCTCCTGGTCCTGCTCAACCACCGGCTCCTCTTGAGCTGGTCCTTCCTCCTACTCTTTGGACTGGGTAAGAGTGGTCTGCTTAATTCAGACACTCTGTTCATCACCACCCCCTTTTCTGAATCGTTTTTGGCCACTATAGGTGTGGCAGGGTATACTCAGACATGAGTCCCTTGCTCACTGCTCCATCAGGATTCAAGCAAGCAGGGCCGACGACGGCTGAAATGCCAGAAACCAGTCCCCGGAAGCTTGTCTCCTTTCTGGTGAAGAATTGGCTTGGTACTTTGGTCTGCCCTGTTCCCATGATGCACTGGGCCAGGGACAGACTAATTTGCATATAGCCAGGTTCTGAGCTGGAATGGGGCAGTGAGCTAAATAACGGTGATGGATCAAGCCCTGATCTTTGGACTGGGTAAGAGTGGTCTGCTTAATTCAGACACTCTGTTCATCACCACCCCCTTTTCTGAATCGTTTTTGGCCACTATAGGTGTGGCAGGGTATACTCAGACATGAGTCCCTTGCTTACTGCTCCATCAGGATTCAAGCAAGCCGGGCTGACGACGGCTGAAATGCCAGAAACCGGTCCCCGGAAGCTTGTCTCCTTTCTGGTGTAGAATTGGCTTGGTAGTTTGGTCTGCCCTGTTCCCATGATGCACTGGGCCAGGGACAGACTAATTTGCATATAGCCAGGTTCTGAGCTGGGATGGGGCAGTGAGCTAAATAACGGTGATGGATCAAGCCCTGATCTTTGGACTGGGTAAGAGTGGTCTGCTTAATTCAGACACTCTGTTCATCACCACCCCCTTTTCTGAATCGTTTTTGGCCACTATAGGTGTGGCAGGGTATACTCAGACATGAGTCCCTTGCTCACTGCTCCATCAGGATTCAAGCAAGCCGGGCCGACGACGGCTGAAATGCCAGAAACCGGTCCCCGGAAGCTTGTCTCCTTTCTGGTGAAGAATTGGCTTGGTAATTTGGTCTGCCCTGTTCCCATGATGCACTGGGCCAGTGACAGACTAATTTGCATATAGCCAGGTTCTGAGCTTGGATAGGGCAGTGAGCTAAATAACGGTGATGGATCAAGCCCTGATCTTTGGACTGGGTAAGAGTGGTCTGCTTAATTCAGACACTCTGTTCATCACCACCCCCTTTTCTGTATCGTTTTTGGCCACTATAGGTGTGGCAGGGTATACTCAGACATGAGTCCCTTGCTCACTGCTCCATCAGGATTCAAGCAAGCCGGGCCGACGACGGCTGAAATGCCAGAAACCGGTCCCCGGAAGCTTGTCTCCTTTCTGGTGAAGAATTGGCTTGGTAGTTTGGTCTGCCCTGTTCCCATGATGCACTGGGCCAGGGACAGACTAATTTGCATATAGCCAGGTTCTGAGCTGGATGGGGCAGTGAGCTAAATAACGGTGATGGATCAAGCCCTGATCTTTGGACTGGGTAAGAGTGGTCTGCTTAATTCAGACACTCTGTTCATCACCTCCCCCTTTTCTGAATCGTTTTTGGCCACTATAGGTGTGGCAGGGTATACTCAGACATGAGTCCCTTGCTCACTGCTCCATCAGGATTCAAGCAAGCCGGGCCGACGACAGCTGAAATGCCAGAAACCGGTCCCCGGAAGCTTGTCTCCTTTCTGGTGAAGAATTGGCTTGGTAGTTTGGTCTGCCCCGTTCCCATGATGCACTGGGCCAGGGACAGACTAATTTGCATATCGCCAGGTTCTGAGTTGGGATGGGGCACTGAGCTAAATAACGGTGATGGATCAAGCCCTGATCTTTGGACTGGGTAAGAGTGGTCTGCTTAATTCAGACACTCTGTTCATCACCACCCCCTTTTCTGAATCGTTTTTGGCCACTATAGGTGTGGCAGGGTATACTCAGACATGAGTCCCTTGCTCACTGCTCCATCAGGATTCAAGCAAGCCGGGCGGACGACGGCTGAAATACCAGAAACCAGTCCCCGGAAGCTTGTCTCCTTTCTGGTGAAAAATTGGCTTGGTAGTTTGGTCTGCCCTGTTCCCATGATGCACTGGGCCAGGGACAGACTAATTTGCATATAGCCAGGTTCTGAGCTGGGATGGGGCAGTGAGCTAAATAACGGTGATGGATCAAGCCCTGATCTTTGGACTGGGTAAGAGTGGTCTGCTTAATTCAGACACTCTGTTCATCACCACCCCCTTTTCTGAATCGTTTTTGGCCACTATAGGTGTGGCAGGGTATACTCAGACATGAGTCCCTTGCTCACTGCCCCATCAGGATTCAAGCAAGCCGGGCCGACGACGGCTGAAATGCCAGAAACCGGTCCCCGGAAGCTTGTCTCCTTTCTGGTGAAGAATTGGCTTGGTAGTTTGGTCTGCCCTGTTCCCATGATGCACTGGGCCAGGGACAGACTAATTTGCATATAGCCAGGTTCTGAGCTGGGATGGGGCAGTGAGCTAAATAACGGTGATGGATCAAGCCCTGATCTTTGGACTGGGTAAGAGTGGTCTGCTTAATTCAGACACTCTGTTCATCACCACCCCCTTTTCTGAATCGTTTTTGGCCACTATAGGTGTGGCAGGGTATACTCAGACATGAGTACCTTGCTCACTGCTCCATCAGGATTCAAGCAAGCCGGGCCGACGACGGCTGAAATGCCAGAAACCGGTCCCCGGAAGCTTGTCTCCTTTCTGGTGAAGAATTGGCTTGGTAGTTTGGTCTGCCCTGTTCCCATGATGCACTGGGCCAGGGACAGACTAATTTGCATATAGCCAGGTTCTGAGCTGGGATGGGGCAGTGAGCTAAATAACGGTGATGGATCAAGCCCTGATCTTTGGACTGGGTAAGAGTGGTCTGCTTAATTCAGACACTCTGTTCATCACCACCCCCTTTTCTGAATCGTTTTTGGCCACTATAGGTGTGGCAGGGTATACTCAGACATGAGTCCCTTGCTCACTGCTCCATCAGGATTCAAGCAAGCCGGGCCGACGACGGCTGAAATGCCAGAAACCGGTCCCCGGAAGCTTGTCTCCTTTCTGGTGAAGAATTGGCTTGGTAGTTTGGTCTGCCCTGTTCCCATGATGCACTGGGCCAGGGACAGACTAATTTGCATATAGCCAGGTTCTGAGCTGGGATGGGGCAGTGAGCTAAATAACGGTGATGGATCAAGCCCTGATCTTTGGACTGGGTAAGAGTGGTCTGCTTAATTCAGACACTCTGTTCATCACCACCCCCTTTTCTGAATCGTTTTTGGCCACTATAGGTGTGGCAGGGTATACTCAGACATGAGTCCCTTGCTCACTGCTCCATCAGGATTCAAGCAAGCCGGGCCGACGACGGCTGAAATGCCAGAAACCGGTCCCCGGAAGCTTGTCTCCTTTCTGGTGAAGAATTGGCTTGGTAGTTTGGTCTGCCCCGTTCCCATGATGCACTGGGCCAGGGACAGACTAATTTGCATATCGCCAGGTTCTGAGCTGGGATGGGGCACTGAGCTAAATAACGGTGATGGATCAAGCCCTGATCTTTGGACTGGGTAAGAGTGGTCTGCTTAATTCAGACACTCTGTTCATCACCACCCCCTTTTCTGAATCGTTTTTGGCCACTATAGGTGTGGCAGGGTATACTCAGACATGAGTCCCTTGCTCACTGCTCCATCAGGATTCAAGCAAGCCGGGCCGACGACGGCTGAAATACCAGAAACCAGTCCCCGGAAGCTTGTCTCCTTTCTGGTGAAGAATTGGCTTGGTAGTTTGGTCTGCCCTGTTCCCATGATGCACTGGGCCAGGGACAGACTAATTTGCATATAGCCAGGTTCTGAGCTGGGATGGGTCAGTGAGCTAAATAACGGTGATGGATCAAGCCCTGATCTTTGGACTGGGTAAGAGTGGTCTGCTTAATTCAGACACTCTGTTCATCACCACCCCCTTTTCTGAATCGTTTTTGGCCACTATAGGTGTGGCAGGGTATACTCAGACATGAGTACCTTGCTCACTGCTCCATCAGGATTCAAGCAAGCCGGGCCGACGACGGCTGAAATGCCAGAAACCGGTCCCCGGAAGCTTGTCTCCTTTCTGGTGAAGAATTGGCTTGGTAGTTTGGTCTGCCCTGTTCCCATGATGCACTGGGCCAGGGACAGACTAATTTGCATATAGCCAGGTTCTGAGCTGGGATGGGGCAGTGAGCTAAATAACGGTGATGGATCAAGCCCTGATCTTTGGACTGGGTAAGAGTGGTCTGCTTAATTCAGACACTCTGTTCATCACCACCCCCTTTTCTGAATCGTTTTTGGCCACTATAGGTGTGGCAGGGTATACTCAGACATGAGTCCCTTGCTCACTGCTCCATCAGGATTCAAGCAAGCCGGGCCGACGACGGCTGAAATGCCAGAAACCGGTCCCCGGAAGCTTGTCTCCTTTCTGGTGAAGAATTGGCTTGGTAGTTTGGTCTGCCCTGTTCCCATGATGCACTGGGCCAGGGACAGACTAATTTGCATATAGCCAGGTTCTGAGCTGGGATGGGGCAGTGAGCTAAAAAACGGTGATGGATCAAGCCCTGATCTTTGGACTGGGTAAGAGTGGTCTGCTTAATTCAGACACTCTGTTCATCACCACCCCCTTTTCTGAATCGTTTTTGGCCACTATAGGTGTGGCAGGGTATACTCAGACATGAGTCCCTTGCTCACTGCTCCATCAGGATTCAAGCAAGCCGGGCCGACGACGGCTGAAATGCCAGAAACCGGTCCCCGGAAGCTTGTCTCCTTTCTG
This sequence comes from Lissotriton helveticus, assembly GCF_964261635.1. NCBI lineage: Eukaryota > Metazoa > Chordata > Amphibia > Caudata > Salamandridae > Lissotriton > Lissotriton helveticus. The sequence continues at coordinate 1,696,413,415 of NC_136061.1, read as the reverse complement.
GTGAAGAATTGGCTTGGTAGTTTGGTCTGCCCTGTTCCCATGATGCACTGGGCCAGTTACGGACTAATTTGCATATAGCCAGGTTCTGAGCTGGGATGGGGCAGTGAGCTAAATAACGGTGATGGATCAAGCCCTGATCTTTGGACTGGGTAAGAGTGGTCTGCTTAATTCAGACACTCTGTTCATCACCACCCCCTTTTCTGAATCGTTTTTGGCCACTATAGGTGTGGCAGGGTATACTCAGACATGAGTCCCTTGCTCACTGCTCCATCAGGATTCAAGCAAGCCGGGCCGACGACGGCTGAAATGCCAGAAACCGGTCCCCGGAAGCTTGTCTCCTTTCTGGTGAAGAATTGGCTTGGTAGTTTGGTCTGCCCCGTTCCCATGATGCACTGGGCCAGGGACAGACTAATTTGCATATCGCCAGGTTCTGAGCTGGGATGGGGCACTGAGCTAAATAACGGTGATGGATCAAGCCCTGATCTTTGGACTGGGTAAGAGTGGTCTGCTTAATTCAGACACTCTGTTCATCACCACCCCCTTTTCTGAATCGTTTTTGGCCACTATAGGTGTGGCAGGGTATACTCAGACATGAGTCCCTTGCTCACTGCTCCATCAGGATTCAAGCAAGCCGGGCCGACGACGGCTGAAATACCAGAAACCAGTCCCCGGAAGCTTGTCTCCTTTCTGGTGAAGAATTGGCTTGGTAGTTTGGTCTGCCCTGTTCCCATGATGCACTGGGCCAGGGACAGACTAATTTGCATATAGCCAGGTTCTGAGCTGGGATGGGGCAGTGAGCTAAATAACGGTGATGGATCAAGCCCTGATCTTTGGACTGGGTAAGAGTGGTCTGCTTAATTCAGACACTCTGTTCATCACCACCCCCTTTTCTGAATCGTTTTTGGCCACTATAGGTGTGGCAGGGTATACTCAGACATGAGTCCCTTGCTCACTGCCCCATCAGGATTCAAGCAAGCCGGGCCGACGACGGCTGAAATGCCAGAAACCGGTCCCCGGAAGCTTGTCTCCTTTCTGGTGAAGAATTGGCTTGGTAGTTTGGTCTGCCCTGTTCCCATGATGCACTGGGCCAGGGACAGACTAATTTGCATATAGCCAGGTTCTGAGCTGGGATGGGGCAGTGAGCTAAATAACGGTGATGGATCAAGCCCTGATCTTTGGACTGGGTAAGAGTGGTCTGCTTAATTCAGACACTCTGTTCATCACCACCCCCTTTTCTGAATCGTTTTTGGCCACTATAGGTGTGGCAGGGTATACTCAGACATGAGTACCTTGCTCACTGCTCCATCAGGATTCAAGCAAGCCGGGCCGACGACGGCTGAAATGCCAGAAACCGGTCCCCGGAAGCTTGTCTCCTTTCTGGTGAAGAATTGGCTTGGTAGTTTGGTCTGCCCTGTTCCCATGATGCACTGGGCCAGGGACAGACTAATTTGCATATAGCCAGGTTCTGAGCTGGGATGGGGCAGTGAGCTAAATAACGGTGATGGATCAAGCCCTGATCTTTGGACTGGGTAAGAGTGGTCTGCTTAATTCAGACACTCTGTTCATCACCACCCCCTTTTCTGAATCGTTTTTGGCCACTATAGGTGTGGCAGGGTATACTCAGACATGAGTCCCTTGCTCACTGCTCCATCAGGATTCAAGCAAGCCGGGCCGACGACGGCTGAAATGCCAGAAACCGGTCCCCGGAAGCTTGTCTCCTTTCTGGTGAAGAATTGGCTTGGTAGTTTGGTCTGCCCTGTTCCCATGATGCACTGGGCCAGGGACAGACTAATTTGCATATAGCCAGGTTCTGAGCTGGGATGGGGCAGTGAGCTAAAAAACGGTGATGGATCAAGCCCTGATCTTTGGACTGGGTAAGAGTGGTCTGCTTAATTCAGACACTCTGTTCATCACCACCCCCTTTTCTGAATCGTTTTTGGCCACTATAGGTGTGGCAGGGTATACTCAGACATGAGTCCCTTGCTCACTGCTCCATCAGGATTCAAGCAAGCCGGGCCGACGACGGCTGAAATGCCAGAAACCGGTCCCCGGAAGCTTGTCTCCTTTCTGGTGAAGAATTGGCTTGGTAGTTTGGTCTGCCCTGTTCCCATGATGCACTGGGCCAGGGACAGACTAATTTGCATATAGCCAGGTTCTGAGCTGGGATGGGGCAGTGAGCTAAATAACGGTGATGGATCAAGCCCTGATCTTTGGACTGGGTAAGAGTGGTCTGCTTAATTCAGACACTCTGTTCATCACCACCCCCTTTTCTGAATCAGTCCTTCCTCCTACGGCCCCACCTCCTCTGGGGCCTCGAACTTTGCTATCAGTTTTGCCTGGACCTTCTTTGCCTTACTCTCCTTTACCTTTGACTTCCGCTACTTTGCCTCAAAGTACTTTGTCTCCTGTCCTTATGACGGCTTCTCCTTCTGCTCGACAACAGATGACCGAAACTGTTATTGGTCTTTTGTCTCCTTTCTTTGGGTCGTCGAGTATGACCCCCGTTTCTGCACGTAAACACCTGCGTAGTCAGTTACCTAGTCCCGAAGAGCGGACAGTGTTGGATCTCCTGGTTAGCAGGTGGATTTCGAATGTTTCGAGGTATAATTTAGAGTCAGTTATGGATGTCTTCCTGCAGTGGGAAGCACCCAAACAAAGATATGCGTTTGATGTAATGTGTACTTTCCTCCGTGAGGAATGGGAAGATAATGATTTGGGTTCAGTCCCAGTAGAGTTGCTAAATGTACAGTCTGAGTTTGCGAAAGGGACGGTAGTGGGTCCCGGAATTGAGAAAGCAGTTGCGATGGTACTTGCGTTTAGGAGCGATTTCCCTTCTCAGCGACTGTTTGAGCTTGATTCTGCAGTTAGGAGAAAGGTACGACAATATCCAATGAGAGAGGTTCCCCCCGTTTGGAGAGAAGGGGACGCAAACGCTGCTCCACCTGTTCTGCCTCATTTTCAGAGAGTATGGGTACATGTTCCATGGAAGAGAGTAGAAGTTTTGGCCCTTAAACAGTCTTTACCTGATCCCCGTAAGAATCCAGCTGGCTATTACAAAGAATTGTCCCAGACAGTTGACGCATGCATCATGAATTTAGCGGACATAGACATGCTGTTTGGTAACGTAGTTCCTCAACCTTTATGGGCAAAGATTCGTCAGGAGGACCACACGATAGAATTAGGTGACTCATGGGTCAATATTGCTGCTGCGGATGATAGACAAGTTGGTGATTCTAAGCCAGAGCCTTTAGTGGCAAATCTACCTGGCAGAATTATAGATCCTATGAAAATGATGATGCCAGCGTTACGAGTAAATTGGGACAAGTTAGCAGCATGTAAGCAGAAGAAGGACAAAAGTGTATCTGATTTCTTCACTAGGTTTGAAGAGACATTTATAGATCATAGTGGTCAGGATATGAGTACGGAAGGTGGCCAAAGATTGTTCGTAGATAAGTTTGTCTTCAACTTACTTCCTGAACTGTGTAATAAGTTGAAAGATTCTGAGAGTTCTTGGGCTGTTTCCTCGTCGGCCCAGATATTGGCGACTGCACAGTACTACGAGAATAGGGATAAGGACGAGAAAGAAAGAGTAGAGAAAAAGACAAAAGACTTAAAGACAAAGGTTCTTTTGCAGCAGGCGTATCCACCTCGCTCAAATCAGCAAGAGTCACAGCAACGCCCACAATTTCAGCAACCTCCACCGTTTCAGAGACCGCCACAGAAAGCTGGGTATTTTCCTCCCAGACCACCTTTGGGCTTGAATCAGTGTGCGTATTGTAGGGAGGAAGGTCATTATAAAAATGAGTGCCCTGTTTTACGACAGCGCGCGAGTGGTATGCCGGCCACAAGAGGTCGTGGTGGTTTCCAGCAAGTGTTTAGGGGTAGAGGACGTGGTGCGTTTCCTCAGAACGAGCATTCTTTTCCCCCACAGAATTCTATGAATTGTTTTGATCAACAGAAAATTGCGTCTGGTCAGTCGACTCAGTACTATGCTGATGAGTATTATGTTGAGAATGAGAATGCTGACTATAATGATTGTTAGGACAGCGATGGACAAAGAGAGGGAGTAGTGTCGGTTCCAGTAGATCAGAGTGGGTCTTATGTTGCAGTAGTTACATCAGGTGTGGTAGCGCCTTTTCTTTTGGATACCGGTGCATCGAAGTGTTCTATCATGCACTCTAAACTCCCTGGCGCACCTTTGTCTGGCTTAACGAATGTTTCGGTAGGATTCTCTGGTGCCCCAGTTCGTAATCCAGTTTCTAGTCCCTTGTCTCTTTCTATAGGGCCTTGTGAATTGGAAGCACCTCTCATTTTAACGACAAGTTGTGGTGAGAATTTATTGGGCTTGGACTTATTGAAGAGGTTACATGTGACATTGTATTGTTCTCCTTCGGGAGTACATCTTACATTGGGTAAGAAAGTGATCTCTCCGATGTATTTGTCTAAAGACCGGCCTCCATTGGAATTGCGCTCTCTCTCTGATACTCTTTGGGCTACCGGTCCTAATGATGTGGGTCTTTTGGAGATCCCACCCTATGTTGTGACGCTTAAAGCGAATGTCAAATTGCCACTTATTCCCCAATATCGGATTTCTAGCGATGGCGAAAGAGCGCTTTTAGCAATCATCTATGATTTGATTGAGAAAGATGTGATTGAAGAAACGAGAGGTAATGTGTGTAACAGTCCCGTTTTGCCTGTCCTGAAGCGCACTGACTCTTCTCAGCCACCTGTTTATAGGTTTGTGATCGATCTTAGAGAGGTTAACAAGATTGTTGTGCCACAGTTTCCTGTTGTTCCGGACATTACTGCTTTGTTGACTTTGATTCCTGCTTCAGCTGCCTGGTTTTCAGTTATAGACTTGAAGAACGCTTTCTTTAGTATTCCAATTGCCGAAGAAAGTAGAGATATTTTTGGCTTCTCTTTAGGAGGCCGAAGCTTCCGCTTTAAGCGTGCTCCCCAAGGTTATTGCAAAAGTCCCTCCATTTATAGTCAGGCTTTGAAAACTCAACTCGATACTCTTGTGTTACCTGCTGGTGCTGCTCTTATTCATTATGTTGATGATTTATTAGTGGCCGCTGATGATGAGGAAACTTGTAAAGAAGCTACTCTTTCTTTGTTGCGACATTTGTCTGACCTGCATTATAAAGTGTCACCTTCAAAGTTGCAGTATTGTCGCCAAGAAGTAACCTACTTAGGTCATCTCTTGTCGAAGGAGGGAAGAAGGTTCATCGCAGAACGAATTCAAGCGATTGCTCAAATGACTGTGCCAAGTACGCAGAGAGAGGTACGTGCTTTCCTGGGTATCACGTCGTATTGTAGACAGTGGATTCCAAACTTTTCTTTGTTGGCAAAACCTCTGTTGGCATTGACTTGTAAGGATATACTGAACCCTCTTCCTTGGTCTGACGATTGTCAGAAAAGTTTTTCTGAGTTGCGTGATGCGTTGTGTTCTGCTCCAGTGTTGGGTACTCCTGACTACAGTAAGCCTTTTACACTCTACGTCCACAAGAGAGAGGGTTGTGCATTGTCAGTTTTGACTCAACAATTCGGTGATAAGCAGCGTCCATGTGCGTATTTCTCGTCGACTTTAGATCCGGTAGCTAGAGCGTTGCCAAGTTGCTTGAGAGCTACAGCGGCAGCGGCTGTTTCTATCCGACAGTCTGCTGGATTGGTGATGGATAATACGTTGGTCGTGATGGTTCCACATGCAGTGGATACTTTATTAAATAGAACAAAGACTCAGCACCTCACTAGTGCAAGGTTGTCGGGCTATGAGTTGACGCTTTTGCCTAGTCATGTGCACATCAAGCGGTGTAATGTATTGAATCCAGCGACATTGTTGCCGAATTCTGTGGATACAGGTGGTCAGGAACAGCATGATTGTTTTCTTAGGACGGAAGAGGAAACGAAGGGTAGAGTCGATTTGAAAGATACTCCTCTTTCAAATCCTGATGGTACGCTATGGGTTGATGGGTCATGCTACAAGCTCCCAAATGGTGATACGACTCTGGCATATGCCGTGACGACATTATGTACGATTGTTGAAACTGCACGAGTGAGCTGTAATTCGGCGCAAGCAGCGGAATTGATTGCATTAACGAGAGCGTGTATTTTATCTGAGGGAAAGAGAGTGAATGTGTATACCCATAGTCAGTACGCGTTTGGTGTAGCACACAGTTTTGGACGCTTGTGGAAAGAAAGAGGATTCCTCACATCACATGGGACTAAGATCCAACATGGGCAGTTGGTGAATGAGCTTCTTGAGTCACTTACTTTACCGAAGCAAGTTGCGATTGTGAAGTGTAGTGCTCACCGGAAGGTTACGGATGATGTTGGTCGTGGTAATGCGTTTGCCGATGAAGTGCGAAAGAAACTGCGAGAAATGTGATGAGTCGAATGTACGTTGCAGGCCCTGCGAGATGGATTGGTGCAGCTGGAATGTGTGAAGATACGATTGAAAGTGTGAAATCAATCCAGGCTGAAGCTACTGAAAATGAAAATAGTGTGTGGAGATAAACTACGGGTAGATTGGATTCGACTGGTTGTTGGGTTGAGTTATCAGAACACCAAAGATGGATGTTGCCGGATGCGTATGTGCTTGCGGTGGTTACGATGGCACATGGGTTGTCTCACATTAGTGCGAAAGGGATTTGTAAGTTGTTGGCTCCAGTGTGGGAGAATGGTGGGATTCCCAAATGTGCGGAGAATGTGGTCAAGAATTGTATGGTGTGTTTGATGTATAATCCTGGTAAGGGAACTCCAACTCCAGCTGGTCACTTTGCGCCTCCGACGTATCCGTTCGAGGTTCTGCAATTGGATTTTATCCACATGGAAAGATGCAACAATTTGAAATATGTCCTTGTAGTTGTTTGTGCCTTTTCTAGATGGGTAGAGGCATACCCAATAAAATATACTGCCTCGTCCACAGCTAAAGTCTTGCTCAAAGAATATTTCCCTAGGTTCGGGTTGCCAAGGATGGTGTGGAGTGATAACGGAAGTGAGTTTGTGGGGAAGATCATGAAGAAAGTGTGTGAGGGTTTGGGCATAAAACAGAAATTCCATGCTGCAAATCATCCCCAGTCAGCTGGGTTAGTGGAATGTTACAATGGCACTCTGAAGCTGAAGTTAGCCAAAATTCAGGCGAGTTCTGGTCTCCAATGGCCCGATGCTTTGCCGTTGGCACTTTTGTCAACTAGAACTACAGTGCATTCCCGAATCGGACTTAGTCCGTATGAAATAGTCTTTGGTCGACCGGCAAATGTGTGGGGAGTGCCGAGACCAACAAAATGTAGTGATATTGACTATCCTGTGTTGGTGGACTATTTGTATGACCTAACGGCTAAATTGCGTGTCTTGCATCAACAGGTTCACGATAACCAGCCTCTGTGGACCCAGGTCACACCATCAATCCTGGTGACTGGGTCCTCGTGAAAAATGTTCAACGGACCAAGAACGACCAGCCCCGCTGGACAGGCCCTCATCAGGTATTGCTGTCTACAAGAACATCTGTAATAGTCTTTGGGAAGAAAAACTGGATCCACGGCGTACACTGTAAGAGGGTACCTTTACCTCTGCCGTACGACCAGTGGATCCTCGAAGGTATTGCAGACACCGAGACTGAAAGGTTGCCGAAGTTCACACCGTTCAGCGACGCTGAGTTGGTATGGAGAGGGACTGAGAAAGAAGACGATGATGTCCTGCAAGCAGCTGTGCCTTCACCTTTGAGATTGGACACCACCGAACCTGAACTGTTATTTCAAAGCCACACAGAGCTTGGTAAAAACCGTTATAATTTGCGATCTAGAGACAATGGACTATTAAAGAACAAATAATTCCTTTTTGGTTTTTAGAACTGCACTCTCTCAGCCAAGAAACTGTTTTGATCTATTTTTTCTTTTTTTCCAACCACCATCCGGGTTCAGCTGTAGGGTCGCGGTGTAAAGACGTGGGATTGCAGCCGTGTAGACACAAGGCCGACTGTTCTGGTCGGTCTTAGGGCGTTCCCTGGATTGACAGACGCACTCCTTAGCAGAAGAAAACCAACCGCCGCGAACAGCCCAGTTAGAGGATGGAGTTTTTTGAGATCGAGAGAGCTGCTGAGAAAATGAACTTTAAGATGAAACTATGTAGAATAATGCATAGCAAATATTTTCTGATTACACGTATTCTGATGTTTTTTAGCATGACGTTAACTTTGGTGGGTTGGATTGTTTTTACTACTCAATTGACTTCTGCACCCATTTCCCAACCTACGACTTTTCCTACTACTACTTCTTTGCATTCTTTTCATATCTTACCCGAACACGAGCAGATTAGAAGGTCAGAATTTGTACGTAACACATTCGTACAGCTACTGCATCAACATCAGTTGGTAGTGAACATTACTAATTGTTGGGTGTGCGGTCTTATGCCACATACTACAGATAGAGTTGTTCCCTATCTGATCTTACCATTTAGTCAGAATGGGTCTTTATGGGCTTTTCAGACGATGTTAATTTATGCCCTCGAAGTCTATCCCCTGCATTCCATGAGAGATAACTCGAGTAATCAAGCCTTGGTGAAGGGAGTTATGAATATGAGCAGAAATATCAATACGTATAGGACTATTCCCAAGGAAGAGTTATCGGCTTATGTTGGATGGAACACGACCGGATACAGTGTTAGTCTGAGTGAAAGGCAGAAACGAAACAGGTCACCTCCAATTTGGATCGTACCCCACCGAGGTCATTTTTGTCTGGAAGGTAATGGCAAAAATCCGAAAGCTCAGCTGGGCAAGAGTGTTTGTACTCAGACGTATGTTTTAACGTCTCAATCTTCCCCGCCGTTTTTGTCAGCTAAGGGCACGTATTTTGTTTGTTACAACAGAGCATATACATGGTTGCCCCCTGATTTTTCAGGAACGTGTTATGTTGGATACTTGTTGCCTCCTACGTATACTGCTGCTGCAGATTACCACAAGACGCGAGTTGTTAGGGGTGTCTTCGATCGGGAAGATACCGCTGGACAGGAAGTGGGAGACTTCTTTAAGGGTTTCTTACCGTTTTGGGGACCTATGGCTAACAGTAGATGCTTACGGCAATTGACGAGAGTGGTTGAATCCACCATAAATGAAACTGCCGGTGCCCTTAGTAATTTGACAGCTGAGCTTCAAGCGGATCGCCTTATGACGTTACAGAATCGTATAGTTCTAGACGTCATACTCGCAGATCGAGGTGGAGTATGTAAATAGATCCAATCGAGTTGCTGCGTTTTCATCCCAGATAATGCTCCGACGGTATACAAGGCCATTTCCGGGTTACATAAGATCTCTGAGTCTATACATGTGGACGAAGGAGATTGGTCGTTAACTGGATGGTTTTGGGGACTGTTATCCGTTTGGGGATGGAAGATTCTGATGATCATTGGTGCGGCTCTAGCGGTTCTTTTCTCATGTTGTCTTTGTGGACAGTGCGGTCCTGCCATATGTGGCCTTTGTGCTACTACGTTTGTCAGGAGACCACCTGTCTCAAGAGATGCACAGAGAAACAAGATAATGCTTCAACAGCACCTTGATGATCTGATGAAAATTGACATCGACTCAGATATAGACTGAGTAATTGCCTATGTAAGGCAAAAGGAGGGTCTGAGGTTCCGTGAATTCTGAACCCGTGTTTTAAATATCATGGTTCCGTTACGATTTTGGTAACAATGAACCGTAACTAATGAGTCCGGCAAGTACGAGTGTTTTTGCCATGTTACACACAAGGATTCACAGTGTATTTGAAGATTCCGTTCCGAACCATAGTTTTCATTTTGTGTAAGGCAGCCATTCTGTGGTTGCCCTCACATAGGCCGATGACTGCGGCTGAATGAGTCTCTAAGACCCGTGCCCTTTTGATAGGGTTTGTGCTGACTTTTACATGACCTGAAGTGAACTGACCTCGTTGCCTGAAGCCAACCTTGCTAAGCCAGTTCTTGCCCGCTAGCTGATCAAGACTAAGATCAGAGCGCAGGACATCGTAAAGTTTTTACTGCACACAAATATGCCTTATCCTACTTTTACCTGTTTCTGTTTCTTTCTTTATGGTCTATTTATGATATGGGTCGTGGCCTCTTTATTATGGGTTCGTTCGGCCTGTCTAAAGAAGAATGTTGGGTTTGTCCGATGATTGATCATGGGACGGACAACTGAAAAGTGGGTTTTACCGTCGTGCGATACTTTTGGTGTGGATACATGTGATTGGACAGTTCGAAATATTAGGTGTTTGTCTGGAATGTGATTTTTGGCATAAAAAGGGATAACTTGCTTTGTAAAATTGAGCAGTCTCCTGAGAACTCATACCGTGATGATTTCTAGGACTTCAGTTACTGATTGCAGTCAATAAATTCGATCTTTGACGTCACCACGAAGAGTCCCGTGTCTCTGTATTCTAGGACAGGTGAACCCGAAGACTTTGGGCGTGCCCCTGGCGCCGCTGGGTTCTAAGAAAGCCAGGTCCTTCAGGTCCCTTAGTGTTGTTTTGAATACTTGCTTGTAACCTGCCCTTAGAATGAATCATTGCTATGCTTTCCTTTGTTTCCTTCATAATCATTGGATGTGATTTTTGATTGAGACTGAGTGGTGCTGGAGGAAAAAGAGGCGATTGCAGCCCCTCTATGGTGCCACTTTTGGAGAATATTGCTGAACCAGGATCTTTCAGAAAGGAGAATTTTGTGTAATTCTTGGGCTCGAAAGAGCAAGGATTTCTCCTTAATGGGGGACCCTTCAGCTCTAATTGGATCCTGATCTTTTGGTTTTCTGGATCCAACCTCGTGTTAAATGCTTGGTTCATTGCTCCAGCTCCAGCCATAGCGCTTAAAAAAATGCTACCTTCCTGGACTAAAGAAACATTGTTGTTTGTGGCATTGGATTGTAAACTGCAAGGACAAAAAGTCGCATTGGCCGTCGTTAATTCTTGTGTTTCGTTGAGATTCCCACGTTTGATTTTGTGGTTGTCTGTGCCAAGTTCTTGTGGGTTAGTGTCTCTAAGCCCTCTCCTGCCCTCATTCTTACGTTTAGTTGCTTTAGTTTGTAATTGTTGTTGTTTTGTTTTTGAGGGGACTTGTCTAACTCTGCCCGATCTCATAGTTCCCAATCCTCAGTCTCGGCGTCAGTTGATTGTCTGTATGGGCTGTCTGGACTGTGGGCTCAGTTGTACCTTGCTGCCCCCACTCAACTTTTCTGGTGTGGGGTAATTACAGTGCCCAATGCACCTGAAGTAATGCAACGCCAGATGCTTGCTAGCGGGTCAGCCTGAGGATCAGATTGGTCTCACAGGGATCATTACAGGGATCACACAGGGATCACACAGGGGACGGGAGGAGTTGGGCTGTTGAAAGGCAAGCAGGACTCTCATAGGACTCTCATAGGCAGGATTGCAGGATTGCAACCTGCCGCCGTGGTTCTGCCAAGGATCGCTCACGCTGCAGCTACCGTGCTAGGGCAGCCACACTTGCCAAAGTTCTTTGCACTCAGGTGCTGTGCAAGCACCCCTGGAGAGGAAGAGGGGCCGGTCGACTGGAAAGCAAGTAGGCTGGCTGGAGAGCCACCATCGGCACCGCTACTCCTCCTTTACCGCCTACGTTGCCTGGAGCTTTGCTCACCTCAGCAAGGTTGTAGCTCCGGCTCGGCAAGCAGGCCTACCTGAGCTGATACCGGGGCTCGTGGAGCTTAGCCAGTGCTGCATTCTGCTTTCCAGCTCCGCTCCTTCGCTCCTTCACTGCTCTCTGCTCACTGCTCTTGAACACGCCACACCAGGAAGGGGTTACAACAAACAAATGACGGAATGCTGACAAGGCAAACATTCTCCCCCAGTCAAAAGATCTGGGTTAAATCCATCATTCTTTTACCCACTACGCCAGCCTAGTTTGGACCCAGCCATATGCAAATCAGTCTTGACCTTGTGCCCCATGGGAACAGTCCAGACCGAACTGCCAGGCCAGGTCCTCCCTAGACCGGAAACAAGCATCCTGGGACCAGTTTCAGGGTATATCACCCTTCTTCAGCCAGGCTAGCTTGAATTCAGTGGCACAGTGAGCAAGGAACCTACGTCTGGGCATACCCATCCCACTTAGGGCAAAAAGTGTTACAGAAAAGAAATGATGGATGGAATGCTGACAATGCAAACATTCTCCCCAGTCAAAATATAGGGGTTAAATCCATCGTTCTTTTGCCTACTTCGCCACTCTGGTTTGGAACAAGCCATTTGCAAATCATTCGACCCTGTGCCCCATGGGAAAAGTCCAGACTGAACTGGCAGACCAGGTCCTCCCTGGATAAGGAAAAAAAGCATCCTGGGACCAGTTTCCAGGGTATGTTACCCTTCCTCAGCCAGGCTAGCATGAATCCAGTGGCACAGTGAGCAAGAGACCTACGACTGGGCATACTCATCCCACTTAGGGTGAAAACTATTACAGCAAACAAATCATGGACGGAATGCTGAGAATGCAAACATTCCAGTCCAGTCAAAAGATCTAGGTTAAATCCATCATTATTTTGGCCACTACGCCACCCCAGTTTGGACCCAGTCATATGCAAATCAGTCTTGACCCTGTGCCCCATGGGAACAGTCTAGACCGAACGGCCAGGTCATCCCTGGACCAGAAACAAGCACTCTAGGACCATTTTCAGGGAATATCACCCGTCTTCTCCCGCAAGGCTAGTTTGAATCCAATGGCACAGTGAGCAAGGGACCCACGTCTGGGCATACCCATCCTACTTAGGGCGAAGAGTGTTACAGCAAACAAATGATGGACAGAATGCTGACAATGCAAACATTCTCCCCAGGTCAAGAGATCCGGGTAAAATTCATCGTTCTTTTGCCCACTACGCCACCCCAGTTTGGACCCAGCCATATGCAAATCAGTCTTGACCTTGTGCCCAATGGGAACAGTCCAGACCGAACTGCCTGGCCAGGTGCTCCCTGGACCAGAAACAAGCATCCTGGGATCAGTTTCAGGGTATGTCACCCTTCAGTCGCCAGGCTAGCTTGAATGCAGTAGCACAGTGAGCAAGGGACCCAGGTCTGGGCATACCCATCTCACTTAGGGAGAAAAGTGTTACAGCAAAGAAATGATGGACGGAATGCTGACAATGCAAACATTCTCCCCAAGTCAAGAGATCTGGGTTAATCCCATCGTTCTTTTGCTCAATACGCCATCCCAGTTTGGATCCAACCATATAGAAGTCAGTCTTGACTTTGTGCCCCATGGGAACAGTGCAGACCAAACTGTCAGGCCAGGTTCTCCCTGGACCAGAAACAAGCATTCTGGGACCGGTTTCAAGGTATGTAACCCTTCCTCAGACAGGCTACCTTGAATCCAGTTGCACAGTGAGCAAGGAAACCATGTCTGGGCATTCCCATCCCACTTAGAACGAAAAGTGTTATAACAAACAAATGATGGACGGAAAGCTGAGAATGCAAACATTCTAGTCCAGTCAAAAGATCTAGGTTAAATCCATCATTATTTTGCCCACTACGCCACCCCAGTTTGGACCCAGCATATGCAAATAGGTCTTGACTCTGTGACCCATGGGAACAGTCCAGAACGAACTGCCAGGCCTGGTCCTGCCTGGACTGGAAACAAACATCCTGGGACCGGTTTCAGGGTATGTCACCCTTCTTCCGCCAGGCTAGCTTGAATACAGTGGCACAATGAGCAAGGGACCCATGTCTGGGCATACCCATCCCACTTAGGGCAAAAAATGTTACAGCAAACATATGATGGATGGAATGCTGTCAATGCAAACATTCTCCCCCAGTCAAACGATCTGGGTTAAATCCATCGTTATTTTGTTCACTACACCACCCCAATTTGGACCCAACCATATACTGGTCAGTCTTGACTTCATGCCCCATGGGAATAGTGCAGACGAACTTCCAGGCCAGGTTCTGCCTCGACCAGAAACAAGCATTTTGGGACCGGTTTCAGGGTATGTCACCCTTCGTCAGCCAGGCTACCTTGAATCTAGTTGCACAGTGAGAAAGGAAACTACATCTGGACATACCCATACAACTTAGGGTGAAAAGTGTTTAGCAAACGAATGATGGGCCGAATGCCGAGAATGCAAACATTATAGTCCAGTCAAAAAGAACTAGGTTAAATCCATCTTTCTTTTGCCCACTATGCCACCAAAGTTTGGACACAGTCATATGCAAATCAGTCTTGAGCCTGTGCCCCAATGGAACAGTCCAGACCGAACTGCGAGGCCAGGTCCTCCCTGGACCGGAAACAAGCATCCTAGGACCATTTTCAGGGAATGTTACTCTTCTTCCGCAAGGCTAGCTTGAATGCAATGGCACAGTGAGCAAAGGACCCACGTCTGGGCGTACCCATCCTACTTAGGTCAAAAAGTGTTACTGCACACAAATTACGGACAGAATGCTGAGAATGCAAACAATCTCCCCAAGTCAAGAGATCTGGGTGAAATCCATCGTTTTTATGCCCACTTCGCCACCCCAGTTTGTACCAGCCATATGCAAATCAGTTGACCCTGTGCCCCATGGGAACAGTCCAGACCGAACTGCCGAGCAAGGTCCTCCCTAGACCGGAAACAAGCATCCTGGGACCGGTTTCAGGGTATGTCACGTTTCTTCAGCCAGGCTAGCTTGAATACAGTGGCACAGTGAGCAAGGGACCCACGGTTGGGCATACCCATCTCACTTAGTGTGAAAACTGTTACAGCAAACAAATCTCCCCCAGTCAAAAGGTCTGGGTTAAATCCACCATTCTTTTCACCACTAGGCCACCCTAGTATGGACCCTGCCATGTGGAAATCAGTCTTGACCCTGTGGCCCATTGGAACAGTCCAGAACAAACTGCCAGGCCACTTTCTCCCTGGACCAGAAACAAGCATCATGGGACAGGTTTCAGGGTATGTCACCCTTCTTCAGCCAGGCTACCTTGAATCCAGTTGCACAGTGAGCAAGGAAACCATGTCTGGGCATACGCATCCCACTTAAGGCGAAAAGTGTTATAGCAAACAAATGATGGACCGAATGCTGACAATGCAAAAATTCTCCCCCAGTCATACGATCTGGGTTCATTCTAGAGTTCTTTTGCCAACTATGCAACCCCAGTTTGTACTCCGCCATATGCAAATCAGTCATGACCCTGTGCCCATAGGAACTGTCCAGACCGAACTGTCAGTCCAGGTCCTTCCTGGACCAGAAGCAAGCATCTTGAGAACGGTATCAGGGTATGTTACCCTTCTTCCGCCAGGCTAGCTTGAATCCAGTGGCACAGTGAGCAAGGAACCCAGGTCGGGCACACCCATCCCACTTAGGGCGAAAACCAGAAACTCGCATCTTGGGAAAAATGTTCAGAGTATGTCTCCCTTCTTCTGATAGGCTAGCTAGAATCCAATGGTACAGAGAGCAATGGAACCACGACTTGGCATACCCATCCCACTTAGGACGAAAAGTGTTACAGCAAACAAATGATGGACGGAATGCTGACAAGGCAAACATTCTCCGCAAGTCAAGAGATCTGAGTTAAATCCATTGTTCTTTTGCCCACTACGCCACCCCTGTTTTGACCTAGCCATATGCAAATCGCTCTTGACCATGTGCCCCATGCGATCAGTCCAGACAGAACTGCCAGGCAAGGTCCTCCCTGGACCGGAAACAAGCATCCTTGGACCAGTTTCAGGGTATGTCACCCTTCTTCATCCAGGCTATATTAAATCCAGTGTCACAGTGAGTAAGGGACCCACGTCTGGGCATACCCATCCCACTATGGGTGAAACGTGTTACAGAAAACAAATGATGGAAGGAATGCTGATGATGCAAACATTCTCCGCCAGTCAAAGGATCTGGGCTAAATCCATCATTCTTTTGCCCACTACGCCACCCCAATTTGGAACCGACCACATGCAAATCAGTCTTGACCCTGTGCCCCATGGGGACAGTCCAGACCAAACTGCCAGGCCAGGTCCCCCCTGGACCGGAGGCAAGCATGCTGGGACCGGTTTCAAGGTATGTCACCCTTCTTCCGCCAGCCTAGCTTGAATCCAGTGGCACAGTGAGCAAGGGACCCACGTCTGGGCATACCCGTCTCACTTAGGGCGAAAACTGTTACAACAAAAAATTAATGTACGGAATGCTGACAATGCAAACATTCTCCCCCAGTCAAACCATCTGGGTTAATTCTAGAGTTCTTTTGCCCACTATGCAACCCCAGTTTGTACTCCGCCATATGTAAATCAGTCTTGACCCTGTGACCGTAGGAACTGTCCAGACCAAACTGTCAGTCCAGGTCATCCCTGGACCAGAAACAAGCATCCTGAGACCAGTTTCAGGGTATGTTACCCTTCTTCCGCCAGGCTAGCTTGAATCCAGTGGCACATTGAGCAAGGGACCCACGTCTGGGCATACCCATCCCACTTAGGGCGAAAAGTCTTACAGCAAACAAATGATGGATGGAATGCTGACAATGCAAACATTCTCACCCAGTCAATAGATCTCGGTTAAATCCATTGTTCTTTTGCCCACTACGCCAACCCAGTTTGGACCAAGCCATATGCAAATCAGTCTTGACCCTGTGCTGCATGGGAACAGTCCAGACCGAAATGCCAGGCCTGGTCCTCCCTGAACCAGAAACAAGCATCCTAGGACAGGTTTCAGGGTATGTCACCGTTCTTCAGGCAGGCTAGCTTGAATCCAGTGGCACAGTGAGCAAGGGACCCACGTCTGGGCGTCCCTATCCCACTTGAGGACAAAAAGTGATACAGCAAACAAATGATGGACGGAATCCTCACAATGCAAACCTTCTCCCCCAGTCAAAAGATCTGGGTTAAATCCATCATTCTTTTGCCCTCTACGCCACCCCAGTTTGGACCCAGCCATATGCAAATAAGTCTTGACCATGTGCCCCATGGGAACAGTCCATACCGAATTGCCAGGCCAGGTCCTCCCTGGACGGAAAACAAGCATGCTGGGATCGGCTTCAGGGTATGTCACCCTTCTTCAGCCAGGCTAGCTTAAATCCAGTGGTACATTGAGCAAGGGACCCACGTCTGGGCATACCCATCACACTTAGGGCGAAAAGTTTTACAGCAAACAAATGATGGACGGAATGCTGACAATGCAAACATTCTCCCCCAGTCAAAACATCTGGGATAAATCCATCTTTCTTTTGCCCACTACACCACTCCAGTTGGGACCCAGCCATATGCAAATCAGTGTTGACCATGTGCCCCATGGGAGCAGTCCAGACCGAATTGCCAGGCCACGTCCTCCCTGGAAGGGAACAAGCATGCTTGGACCGGTTTCAGGGTATGTCACCCTTCTTCAGCCAGGCTAGCTTGAATCCAGTGGCACAGTGAGCAACGGACCCACGTCTGGGCATACCCATCCCACTTAGTGTGAAAAGTTTTACAGCAAAAAATGATGGACGGAATGCTGACAATGCAAACATTCTTCCCCAGTCAAAACATCTGGGAAATATCCATCTTTTTTCTGCCCTCTATGCCACCCCTGTTTGGACCTAGCCATATGAAAATCAGTGTTGACCCTGTGCCCCATGGGAACTGTCCAGACGGAACTGCCAGGCCAAGTCCTCCCTAGACCGTATACAAGCATCCTTTACCAGTTTCAGGGTATGTCACCCTTATTCAGCCAGGCTAGCTTGAAACCAGTGTTCTTTTGCCCACTACGCCACCCCAGTTTGGAACCCGCCATATGCAACTCAGTCTTGACCCTATGCCTCATGGAAACAGTCCAGACCAAACTGCCAGGCCAGGTCCTACCTGGACTGGAAGCAAGCAGGGTTGGACCGGTTTCAGGATATGTCACCCTTCTACAGCTAGGCTAGCTTGAATCCAGTGTCACAGTGAGCAAGGGACCCCCGTCTGGGCATACCCATCCCTCTTCTGGCGAAAAGTGTTACAGCTAAAAATAATGGACGGAATGCAGACAATGCAAACATTCTACCCCAGTCAAAAGATCTGGGATATATTCATCTTTTTTCTGCCCAGTGTTCTTTTGCCCACTACGCCACCCCAGTTTGGAACCCGCCATATGCAACTCAGTCTTGACCCTATGCCTCATGGAAACAGTCCAGACCAAACTGCCAGGCCAGGTCCTACCTGGACTGGAAGCAAGCAGGGTTGGACCGGTTTCAGGATATGTCACCCTTCTACAGGTAGGCTAGCTTGAATCCAGTGGCACAGTGAGCAAGGGACCCCCGTCTGGGCATACCCATCCCTCTTCTGGCGAAAAGTGTTACAGCTAAAAATAATGGACGGAATGCAGACAATGCAAACATTCTACCCCAGTCAAAAGATCTGGGATATATTCATCTTTTTTCTGCCCACCAAGCCACCCCTGTTTGGACCTAGCCATATGCAAATCAGTGTTGACCCTGTGCCCCATGGGAACTGTCCAAACGGAACTGCCAGGCCAAGTCCTCCCTAGACCGTATACAAGCATCCTTTACCAGTTTCAGGGTATGTCACCCTTATTCAGCCAGGCTAGCTTGAAACCAGTGTCACAGTGAGTAAGGCACACACGTCTGGGCATACCCATCCCACTTAGGGAGAAAAGTGTTACAGCAAACAAATGATGGACGGAATGCTGATGATGCAAACATTCTCGCTCAGTCAAAGGATCTGGGTTAAATCCATCGTTTTTTTCCCCACTATGCCACCCCAGCTTGGGCCCCGCCATATGCAAATCAGTGTTGACCCTGTGCCACATAGGAACTGTCCAGAACAAACTGTCAGTCCAGGTCCTCCCTGGACCGGAAACAAGCATCCTGAGAACGGTTTCAGGGTATGTCACCCTTCTTCAGCCAGGCTAGCTTGAATCCAGAGGCACAGTGAGCAAGGGACCCACGTCTGGGCATACCTATCCCACTTAGAGCGAAAAGTGTTAGAGCAAACAAATGATGGATGGAATGCTGACAATGCAAACATTCTTCCCCAGTCAAAAGATCTGGGTTAAATTCATTGTTCTATTTCCCACTACGCCACCCCAGTTTGGGCCCAGCCATATGCAATTCAGTCTTGACCCTGTGCTCCATGGAAACAGTCCAGACCAAACTGCCAGGCCTGGTCCTCCCTGGACCAGAAACAAGCATCCTTGGACCAGTTTCAGGGTATGTCAGCATTCTTCAGCCAGGCTAGCTTGAATCCATGGCACAGTGAGCAAGGGACCCCCGTCTGGGCATACCCATCCCTCTTCTGGCGAAAAGTGTTACAGCTAAAAATAATGGACGGAATGCAGACAATGCAAACATTCTACCCCAGTCAAAAGATCTGGGATATATTCATCTTTTTTCTGCCCACCAAGCCACCCCTGTTTGGACCTAGCCATATGCAAATCAGTGTTGACCCTGTGCCCCATGGGAACTGTCCAAACGGAACTGCCAGGCCAAGTCCTCCCTAGACCGTATACAAGCATCCTTTACCAGTTTCAGGGTATGTCACCCTTATTCAGCCAGGCTAGCTTGAAACCAGTGTCACAGTGAGTAAGGCACACACGTCTGGGCATACCCATCCCACTTAGGGAGAAAAGTGTTACAGCAAACAAATGATGGACGGAATGCTGATGATGCAAACATTCTCGCTCAGTCAAAGGATCTGGGTTAAATCCATCGTTTTTTTCCCCACTATGCCACCCCAGCTTGGGCCCCGCCATATGCAAATCAGTGTTGACCCTGTGCCACATAGGAACTGTCCAGAACAAACTGTCAGTCCAGGTCCTCCCTGGACCGGAAACAAGCATCCTGAGAACGGTTTCAGGGTATGTCACCCTTCTTCAGCCAGGCTAGCTTGAATCCAGAGGCACAGTGAGCAAGGGACCCACGTCTGGGCATACCTATCCCACTTAGAGCGAAAAGTGTTAGAGCAAACAAATGATGGATGGAATGCTGACAATGCAAACATTCTTCCCCAGTCAAAAGATCTGGGTTAAATTCATTGTTCTATTTCCCACTACGCCACCCCAGTTTGGGCCCAGCCATATGCAATTCAGTCTTGACCCTGTGCTCCATGGAAACAGTCCAGACCAAACTGCCAGGCCTGGTCCTCCCTGGACCAGAAACAAGCATCCTGGGACCAGTTTCAGGGTATGTCAGCATTCTTCAGCCAGGCTAGCTTGAATCCATGGCACAGTGAGCAAGGGACCTACGTCTGGGCTACCCATCCCACTTTGTGCGAAAAGTGTTATCCATTATTCTTTTGCCCACTACGCCACCCCAATTTGGAACCGGCCATATGCAAATCAGTCTTGATACTGTGCCCCATGGGAACAGTCCAGACCAAACTGCCAGGCCAGGTTCCCCCTGGACCAGAAGCAAGCATGCTGGGACTGTTTTCAGGGTATGTCACCTTTCTTCAGCCAGGCTAGCTTGAATCCAGTGTTACAGAAAATAATAATGGACGGAATGCTGACAATGCAAACATTCTACCCCAGTCAAAAGATCTGGGTTAAATCTAGAGTTCTTTTGCCCACTATGCCACCCCACTTTGGACCCCACCATATGCAAATCAGTCTTGACCCTGTGCCACATAGGAACTGTCCAGACCGAACTGTCAGTCCAGGTCCTCCCTGGACAGGAAACAAGCATCCTGAGACCGGTTCCAGGGTTATGTCACCCTTCTTCAGCCAGGCTGGCTTGAATCCAGTGGCACAGTGAGCAAGGGACCCACGTCCTGGCATACTTATCCCACTTAGGGCGAAAAGTGTTACAGCAAACAAATGATGGACGGAATGCTGACAATGCAAACATTCTCCCCCTGTCAAAAGACCTGGGTTAAATCCATAGTGCTTTTGCCCACTACGCCACCCCACTTTGGACCCAGCCACATGCAAATCAATCTTGACCCTGTGCCCCATGGGATCACTCCAGACTGAGCTGCCAGGCTAGGTCATCCCTGGACCGGAAGCAAGCATCCTGGGTCCTGTTTCAAGGTTTGTCACCCTACTTCAGCCAGGCTAGCTTGAATCCAGTGGCAGAGTGAGCAAGGGACCCACTTCTGGGCATACCCATCCCACTTACGGCGAAAAGTGTTACATCAAACAAAGAATGGACGGAATGCTGACAATGCAAACATTCTCCCCCAGTCAAACAATCTGGTTTAAACCCATCGTTCTTATGCCCACTACGTGCAAGGAATTGGCAAGTCACACCCTGAAAGCGCCATATATATCAGGTGGGGAAAATCCAGACAGGCCATTGAAGACACTCAGTTCTATCAGAACCCACAGGATGGGGGGTCAATAATTTCTCACTGCGTTTAGGTGGTCAGCCCCAGGCAGGTAAACTCTCACTACATAATGTTCCACAGCGTAACAACCAGTCCACCATATTTCCTATTGAAAGTGCCAGACACTGCCTTGCAGTGCCCCATATGAAACCCTTGACGAGGCCTTCCAGAAAGTGAAGAAGAAGGGTAATATACCCACAATATGTGTAAACCTGCTTAGGGTAACCATCTTGACTGCCTGGACATGGCTGGACATTCCCCCAAAGGGAGAGATTGAGGTGTGTTAATTTGGCAAAGTCAGCCCATGTCGGCTCCATCAGGGGCTTGAAATTACCAGACACCACACATTCAAACCCCCAGTTGACAAGGATCCTGAGGTAGTTGAGGTAGTACGATATTCAGTGGAATTGGTATCCCCACACCGAAGCTGCAGTTGTAGAGGAAGGGGGGGAGAGGGGCTCAGTTTTCCCCCAATTGATCCTGTAGCCTGCTATGTGCGCAGAATCATCAAGGAGATTGAAAAGAGCAGGAAGGGAGTGAGGGAGATCCGTAAGCATGAATAGAATATTATCCACGTAAAGCAGGACAGAGGAGTGAGTGCCCAGAGATGGAATGCTGACTATCAATGGTTATTGACACACTGCTGCAGCCAAGGCTCCAGGGCTAGATTGAAGAGGAGTAGTGAAAGAGGGAAGCCCTGATGCATCCCATGTTTGAACTGGAAGGGAGCAGAGAGAACACCCTCACCCCACAGTTTACCTGCGTTGAGCAGTAACCATAGAACAACTGGACCTTTGAAATAAAATCATCCCTCAAAACTGACCAGGGGCAGACTACAAAGAAGTATTCCCACCCTATGCAGTTAAACACCTACTCACCATCAAGGAAGAGCAGGGCTACGCGGAGTGCCTCGGAGTGGGCAACAAACTCTGTTGCACTCCGCGTAGCTCCACTACGCCGCCTGCCTCCACCCCCCTATTATTAATATAACTAAAGAGTATAATAAAAAGACTTACCTTTAAACCGTAGTCACTACGGGCTGCCCTTCTCGTCTTCTTCCACGTTAAAAATACTGATAATAAAACTGCGAATGGGCACACGCCAACGCATTTCTCATAAGAAATGTGCATGCAGGGGCGTGCGTGCATGCACAGTTTTCTTATTAGTATTTCTAACGCCAAAGTAGACAAGAAGGGCAGCTCGGGGATGCCATGGTTTAAAGGTAAGTCTTTTTAATATACTTTAAGTTATAATAATATTAGAGGGTGGAGGTGGGCGGCAGACCAACTCCGCTCTGCAGCGGAGCTGCTGAGTTTTGCCTACTCTGCGTTCTCCGCGGAACGCAGAGTAGGCAAAACTCCGCACACTCCGCGGGTGGAGCGGAGTTCTCCGCCCACAGTTAGATTTAAAATTACTGTTTAAGAAATGCCACTTTTAGAAACTGGTCGTTTCTCTGTAATTATTACTCTTTGTCCCTGACAGCCTATCTGGTAGTTTTTTTTGCCATCCAGAGAATGTGAGCCAAGGTCCGTAAGTGGTTGTGGGAGGCCTGACCCGGTACAAAGCCAACCTGGGTGGGGTGGATCAGAGTTTGTATGACCTTGAGTCCAGCAGCCAAGATTCTGGCCATTTTTTTTAACATCCCCGTTCAGGATTGAGATGAGCCAGTAACTCTAACAAGAAAGTGGGTCCTCACCCTGTTTATGGAGCACCATAATGAGGCCCTTGTTGGAAATCGGACTAAGGCAGCCCATCTCCTCCACCTCAGCTTAGACCGCTGTGAGGGACTCTGCCAATTTGCCAGATGACCATTTGAAAATCTCCACTGGGAAGCCACCCTCGCTGGAAACCCTACTGTAAGGGGTGGTGGAGATGACCTGTACGATGTCCTCCTTGGTGACAGGTCCTGAGAGCAAGCTCCTGCCATACTCATTCAGCTGAGGGAGAGTGACTGCGTCGAGAAAACGGTGTATACATCAAAATTCGGTCACAGTCTCCAATGTATAGAGGCGGCTATAGTAATCCGCAGAGGTATCAGAAATGCCTTGGGGGTGCATAATGAGGCAACCCATAGGGTCTCTGCTAGATAAACAGAAGAGGTTGCCTTGTGTTGGTGGAGCTGGGCCATAAGTAGCCAGCCCACTTTCTCCCTCTGTTCGGAATGTCGATACTGGAGTTTGTAGAGAGCATGCTCAGTCTGAGCAGCAATTAGGCTGTTGAAGTCAAATTGATCCTCCTGCAGGTTTGATCCATGCGGGGGGAGCATGGAGCCGGGGCAGTCCATAGATAGAGACCTCAAGAGAGGTCGGCTGCTACTCTCTGCACCTATTGTGGATGGCCGCATTCCACATGTGTCACCCCCTATTGGTGGTCTTTGCCGCCACTCAGAGTGTCTGTGCGGATGCCACTGAGCCCATATTTTCATTAAGATACATTGTTTGATGAGACCCGGAAAATCTACTTCTGATAAGGTGTTGAAAATAAGGAGGAGTTATACCTCAAAGTATCCAGATCAGGCACGACAAGCTGAGGTAGAGAAAGAGCCTAGTCGGGGAGTGGTCTAAGAGTGAGCTCTTGAAAATGCAGGAGTGAGCCACCATGGGCATGAAAAGGGGTGTAAGATTTGTCATCTTTAGGTTGATCTCTCCCTGGACTTTTTGCCTTTTCCCTCTCATTTATGCTGGTTCTTTTTGTAGGCTTTAGTACTCCGAGCACATTACCAATGCTAACCAGTGCTAACGTGCATGTGCTTCTCCCCTAGACATGATGCCATTGGTGTGTACCTGAATGGCATATTTGATATACTAAAATGTTCCTTGTGAAGTGGTGTACCATATATTGAAGGCTGGACCTCAATTGCTAATGGTAGGCTGCAGCACTGATTTTGCCACCCACAGAAGTAGCCTTTCAAACCTATCTCAGACCTGCCATTGCAGTGCCTGTGTGTGCAGTTTACCGCCACTTCGACTTGGAATTTAAAACTGCTTGCAAATCCTTAACCTCCTCTTTTATTACACATAAGTCACCCCTGAGGTAGGCCATAAGTAACTCTATGAGCAGGGTGCCATGTACGTAAAAGGTAGGACATATACGTACCTGTTTGTCTTGTCCTGGCAGTAACAAACAGCCGATTTTGTTTTTCACAACTGTGAGGTCTACCCCTCTCATAGACCGTGTTTGGAAATTCCTTAATACACTTTTAAGCTGTAATTCCTGATTATAGAGGAGGTGCTTTTTTCATGCTTCATATGTTTAGAATGGTAATTATAAATCCTGCTTACTGATAAAGTTAGATTTAACTAAGGGTGGGGGGAGTCCATGTAGCAGGGCTACGCGGAGCGCCTCGGAGTTGGCCACAAACTCTGTGGCACTCTGCGTAGCTCCACTACGCCGCCTGCCTCCACCCCCCTATTATTAATATAACTAAAGAGTATAATAAAAAGACTTACCTTTTAACCGCGGTGTCTCCGGGTTGCCCTTCTCGTCTTCTTCCACGTTAAAAATACTGATAATAAAACTGCAAATGGGCGCACACCAACGCATTTCTCGCAAGAAATGTGCATGCAGGGGCGTGCGTGCATGCACAGTTTTCTTATTAGTATTTCTAACGCCAAAGTAGACAAGAAGGGCAGCTCGGGGATGCCATGGTTTAAAGGTAAGTCTTTTTAATATACTTTAAGTTATAATAATATTAGAGGGTGGAGGTGGGCGGCAGACCAACTCCGCTCTGCAGCGGAGCTGCTGAGTTTTGCCTACTCTGCGTTCTCCGCGGAACGCGGAGTAGGCAAAACTCCGCACACTCCGCGGGTGGAGCGGAGTTCTCCGCCCACAGTTAGATTTAAAATTACTGTTTAAGAAATGCCACTTTTAGAAACTGGTCGTTTCTCTGTAATTATTACTCTTTGTCCCTGACAGCCTATCCCCAATACACATCTGAGTTGGGTGACAGACACACTTTTTGAATTCCCTCTAGACAGCAAAAAATACAGGAAGGACTACATTCATCAGCATTCTGATGGGTCTTTCTGGACAGGGTGGAAAAGAAGGGGCTGACACTTACACTTAAACAGGTAGTGTCCTGTCCACACACAAAACATTGATCCCCCCCGCCCCCCAAAGGTAGCCTGGAAGACAGGACTGGGTTGAAAGGGATCCTTTTGCACTTTAGAGAATTGCTTTGAATTCACCCCTAGCTTCAAAGGCACATTGGGACATAAGTACAGAGTCTCTGACCCCCTGAAATTAGACACTTCCAGATCTTTAACTGAACCTCTGTGAAAAGGACTGTTGTGCTGCTTGAAGGTCTCAACTGAACCGTTTGTGTGGAAGGACTGCTTTGCTGCTTTTTGCCCTGCTGCCTGCTGCTTCCTGACTCTGCTGAAGGAGAGCTGAACTCTGTCTTCCCTCCAAGGGATCTCAAAGGGCTTGTTGGCGTGCCTCCTGTTTTCTTAAGCTTCAGGGACACAAAAGACTTCCTGCGATTCTGCTGGTGTTGCTGGACTCTGCCTTCTGTGAGTCCTATCCTTTCCTTTTTCCTGAGGTGGCCCCTCCATGTCCTGGGCCTCAGATGTGGATTCTGCAGATGCTTTCTTCAAAACCAATGCATCGTCACCACTGGGCCAAACAGAATGAATTGCAGCGGTCCCTCACGACCTCGAGTACTCTTTTTACCGCTGGTGACTAGACCTCTAAGCAATAATTATGCATTTAATCTTTAAAAATTCATATCTCAACATCTGCTGTTACTATTTTTGTTGTTTTGGTCTTGCTTTACTCTGATAAATATTCCCTAAATTTTCTAAACCTGTGTGGAGTCTTTTTGTGGTGTAATCATTGTGTTTCTGTGTGTGTGTGTGTTGCAAACATACTTTACAAATTGCTTCCTGAAATAAGCCAGACTGCTCTGTGTCAAGCTACCAGAGGGTGATACCAAGTAAAAGTTATCTTTTAGTGTGTATCTAGCTCACTGTGCCTAGAGTGGTAGTTCTTGCTTGGCCTGGGTGCATACCTCACTCAACCAGGAATTCCATTTTTGACAAAGTGTGAGAGCAAGAAACAGTCCAGCTGGGACTGAGGGCCATGTCTCTATGACAGGACAGGACTTATCGGTCGGATGATGGAGGTGCCAAACATCCTGCAGACCATGGTCTTCCTGAAGATCAAACATGAGGGCCCTATTCAGATTTACCGCCCTGTCAAACAGGTTGCACGGTGCAGGATATGGTTCAGAGCAACATTCCAATCCCCTGCAGGGTCTAGGACATAGATCTATCACACACACAGGACCTGGTTCATGATTTTGAGGTGGGAAAAGACATACCTTCCCTCTGGATCTGACCATGTCTTGAAAATGGAGAAGGGGAGGGGCCTGCACAGCAGGGTGGCCACCCCATAGTTATGCTGCACGGGTGCATCCTCAGAGAGTGGCTGAGAGTTACAACTGCAATGGAAGACCTTCGCCCCTTAGTCCTGTTTGAGTTTTTCCACCTCAAAACTCGTAAGGTGTATCTCCTGGAACAAGACTATATTAGTTCTTTTTGAGATCAGATAGGCCAAGATCTTCTTCCTCTTCATGTAGTGAGAGAGACTTTGGACATTCCAGGACAGGGTCGTCAAGGGCACCAACACCATGGACAACAAACCGCAGTCAGAAGGGATGCTGAAAGGAAGGTGGAGGGGACGTGGTGCTCAGGGACTATGGATAGGGGAGACCAGGGAAAGGCACATGGGGTGGACCCGATAGAGGGGGGCAAGGAGACAGAAGAAAAGGGAAGGAAGGGAAGGAAGTGGCAGGCAGGGAGCAGCTGGGGGTTGGGGAGGCCCAGGAGGGAAGGGATGAAAGAACAGAAAGCTGGTTACCCCTCTTGCAAGGGACTGGGAGGGAGAACTCTTTAACTGGTGGAGCTAGAACCTACTCACCAATCAGGAACCCAGAGATTGGGTCAAACCGGAGAGAGGGAAAATGAAGGGATTATCAGTAAATTCCGGTGGCCCCTGGGGAACAGAAATGTGAGAGAACACGTGAATAGAGGAATCCACATGACCACGCCAGAAGGGAAGTTCCCCATCCGTGCAACTAAACCTGTGGGGGTGGGAGTGAGGGGATGAGGGGAGGAGGTGCTCTTGTGGCCCTCATACCATGCTGGCATGAGGACCCCCGGGCCAAAGACTAGGAAACCTGACCACTCTGGCCCATCACCCCAGGAGGGAGCATGTCAAGTGAGTGCAGCTACAGGCAAAAGACACAAGAAATTACAAAAAGGAACAGCAGCAGGCCAGATTGGGTCCCTGTGGTAGTGTTTGGAGGAAGATTTGAAAAAGGTGCAGCCAGGTCAAGGCATTTGATAACATGGGCCACAGCAGTTTGCATGAAGCCCTCTATGGGGTGCTGAAATAAGACATCAGGTGGGTCCCAAAACAATCTGCACAGGCCCAGTTTTCTGGAGGAGGCCCAGGAATGTGCCCCAGGATCGCATGGTCCTGTTCAAAGCAGTTGGCTGCACTGGCCACAGTGGGCCTCAAAGGTCACCCCACCGGGTGAAGGCACCGTCCGGGCCCCATGTCAATCTTGGGAGGGAGGGCTAAAGAGAGGCTACTTCAAGTGTCCAGGACAGGTCCTCCACCTACAGGAGTCTGAGAAGTGGGCCCTAGGGTGATGCGGTTGGGCCCCCTGTGGCTGATCACGCAGACCACCACAGGCAGCAGGGGTCTTCTGTCTGGGCATGGTGCACGTCCGAGCCTCATGCCAAATATAGTAGGAAGAAGGCCCCAAAAACGCCATGTGGTCCCTTGTCTCATCAGGTCAAAGGAGCCACCAGGGCAGGACCTAAGCAAGTGAAACACAAGTGATCCCTAGGAGCACCTGTCTGGCACAAGCTTCAGCCACAAACTGGTACTCTCCAAGCACCGCACTGACAATGTCAGCCCCCAAAGGGTGCGGGAGGAGCACACTGACAGGGCTAGGGGCACAGGCAACCAGATGTGTTGGTGGTAGCCGGGCCGATGCCCAGGCTTCAACCTAGGGCACCAGGCTGTGCCTTGCAGTATCCATTCAGCGAGTGACCCATTGAGCCCTTACTCAGGCCATCAAGAATGCCTGGGCCTGCACAGAAGGATGAGGGACATGGGTGACAGTCCCCAGAGTTTGGATGCCTCCTGTGATGGCACCATGGGCTCTCCAATGGGCTGCGGTCCCAAGGAGTTTCAGCTTCAGGTGGCCATTGCTGTCAGGGGCCAAGCTCAGCCCATTCCATTGATTTCACTGCAAAGCCCTATCAGCTCAAGAAGCTAAGGAGGGCTTCGCATGAAGAAATAATGCCTCCCCTGGGCAGACATAGGGCCAGATGTAGGTAAATCGTATTTACCGATTCATAAATACCGAATTTTACCAATTCGGTATTTATGAATCGGTAAATATGAAGGTGTGAGATGTAGGTAAAATCGGTAATTGAATTACCGAATCTGTAAAAATCGGTATTTACCGAATCGGTAAATACCGATTCGGTAATGCCGATTGATTCCTATGGGCATTGAAGCCCATAGGAATCAATGGGCATTACAGAATCGGTATTTACCGATTCGGTAAATACCGATTCCAGCAAGGGTGCAGGGGGTGTCACTTTGACACACTCTGGCACCCCAAATACAGGCAAGTGTGCCATGTGGCACACAGACATGTCCTAAGGGCATGTCTGTCTGTCACATGGCATAGGTGTGCATGCACACATGTGCATGCACACCTGGATTCGGTATTTTACCACCCAATTGGATTGGGTGGTAAAATACCGAATCTGTAAGCCCTTTGGGACTCAGAAGAGTCCCACCTACATCTGAAAGTTACCGAATCGGTAAAAATACCGATTCTGTATTTTACCGATTCGGTAAATTTACCGAATCGGTAAAATGGCCCCCTACATACCGAAAACCCATTTACCGGTCGGTAACGGCCGAAATCGGCCGTTACCGGTCGGTAAATGGCCACCTACATCTGGCCCTCAATGTTTTAGCAAAGTTTTTCTAAAAACATCTCCAACTTTCCATGTGTGCTGTACTGTACAACAAAAACACAAAGTGGAAAAAGGGTTAAGCTCTGTTTTGTACTAGAAATGTATCTTTCCTATAAAAAATCCTCTACTTGACATCATGCACACAGCCTTGAACTATGGGGCAAGGATTTGAGCCATTGGCACAGGGCTGCCAAAGAGGCGCCTGCACATGGAGAGAAAGAAACAGCAACATATCTTGTAAGATATGCTGCTGTTCTGCGCATTTCCGTTCATGCAACACAGTGCAGCTACTTGGGTTACTTCACTGCACTGTATTAAAATTTTAGATCTATTCCCAGTGCAGTGAGTGGCCAAGCTTCATTGGATATAAAATCCTAGCTCTATGTAGTATTGCCTGTATATAATAACTGTTTATGCCCACGATCTTTATTTACAGTTTGAGAGAAAAGTGAACAGGCGTAATACAGCAGACTGCAGTTTGTGTGCAAGCATTGTGGGGCAACTGTATGTTTTTAATGAAGTATTTAAAAATAGACTTGTCTAAAACATGGGCTTCATAAAGAATTAGAAACAAGAATAATAGTTTAAAATAATCATTTAACTATTAAAAGTACTCTTCCCAAATAATACTGCTGCCCTTAGATGGGAAGGGCACATTCCCAAGGAAAGAGATGAGAAATTACATTACACTGCAAAATTCTGCTGCAAAAGCAGAAATAGCTGCAATTCAGCATTCCGATAACAATCAAAAACTATTTTCTACAGAATTCATTTTACAAAGAGTATCCGGGACTGAGGCCAGGAGTTAATAATGGTTGTGTAGCACATTATAACTTTTCACTATTGAAACATGGTTACTTGTCAAGTGCATTGATTTGAAGGTTATAACACGTACATTTTCAAGTTAATTTGCAAATACTGTTAGATTGGGTTAGGGACAACAAATGAGATGTGCACGAGAGTGGCCTTCTCAATGCTGTGAAAAGGTGAAGCTGCAAACCACAGCATAAACATTTGTCCTTTTAGTAAAGCCCAGTAAATATATTATAGAAGGATGTGAAATACTGTATTATAAATACTACAATAAATGGCACCAGCATTACTGTAACAATGGGTGGCGCTTGACTTGTGGGCAAGAGTCATATAAGCAAACCATGTGCCACACTTCTCCACATAGTAAAGCATATCCGGTCCAGAGCCCAGGTGGATTTTTATCTCATGTCCCTCACTTGTAGCTCTGTTCCTGTCTTACAATAACTGAGCATGCTGTGGAATTAACCTTAGAGAGAATTTCTTTTTCATTTCTAATAAAGATCATTAGAATGTGGCGTAGACAAAAGCAATGAACATGTAAAATTGTACATATGAGCCCTCACAGCCGGGGTACCCGACAATAACTATGCCACAAACGGGGCTTAGTAATACCGTCTTTATTTGTCTTTGTGTAACTGCAAACTCAACATTCTAAAGCAGCCCTCATTGCAATACACTCTATTCATTATGTCATAGTTCAATGAAGTTCATCAGGAGCCTAAAGGGTTCCATCATTGTAAATTCACAAGACTCTGCATCTCCCTCTCTGTTAAATGACAACTTGTCACATTTACAAAACGATGCACACATACATACATTTAACCCCTTTGCTGCTTAGCCTTTTTTTGGCTATTTGGGGAAGTTTGCGCTTAGGCCCCTGTAACTTTTTCACCACATATGGTATCCATGCCAAATTTGTGTCCTTTCTTCCATCATCATGGGGATTTTAAAGGTACCCAGGGTTTGTGGACTCCCATTGAGGGGACCCAGAAATTAGCCAAAATACAGCTATATCGTTTTTTTGGGGGGAAATGGGAAACAAGGTCAACAGATGAAAGCGTCTTTTTTTTCTCTGCTAAGGGTATCAACAAAGGGTTTGTGGTGCTGAAATCACCATCTTCCCAGCTTTCAGGGACAAGCAGACTTTTGTCAGAAAACCAAAAATGTTTACACAGTTTTCAGATTTTACTGGGACATAGCCCATTTTGTCATTTTTTTGTGCTTTCAACCTCCTTCCAGTTAATGGTAAAAACGGGTATGAAAGCAATGATGGATCCTGGAAAGCTTTACATTTCTGAAAATGTTCTGATTGGCTAACATGATCTTCAACTTAAGCCGAGAAGGGTTTGATGGAGGCAGGTTAAGTGAGAAGGAGGCTTCCTTTCTCATGAATAAATCCCCTACTGTGCCAGTAATCTATATTTTGACAAAGATACATAAGGGTCACAACACCACCTGGACGTCCTATTGTTTCAGGGTGTAATTCGATCCTAAAACACTTAACACAATACACTTAGCGGAGTGGAAAGGAGGCAGGGGCGAGGTTCCACAACTGTATGAGCACGATTTCTACCTGGATATTGTCCAATTGCTTAAAACTCAACTTAGCCAAAACTGAGGTGCTGCAATTTGGGAATAATCCCCGAATCTGGACTCCTGACTGGTGGCCGGAGGACCTGGGATCTTGACCAATACTAAGAACTAAGAATTTGGGAGTTCTGGTGGACAACAAACTTTCCATGGGGGACCAAGTTAATCAGGTAACCTCAGCATGCTTCATGGTCCTTAGAATTATTTAAAAAATCAAATTCTTTCTCTCAGCAGATAACCTAAGGACGGTCATCACTGCTCTCATTATATCCTGTCTGGACTATTGCAACGGTCTCTATCTCAATGTTCTGAAACAACATATGAAAAAGTTGCAATTGGCCCAGAATGCGGCAGCAAGAATGCTGATGGGAACCCCTAGTTTTGTTTCTATTAAAGGAGAACTCAAGAAACTGCATTGGCTCCCAGTCCCAATTAGATCGCGCTTTAACCCCTTCCACACTCATGACGAGCTGGGCTCGTCATGCAGTAGCCTGCTCACACGCTCATGACGAGCCCAGCTCGTCATGTATAATGGGTTTTTGCATATTCCAGCACAGGGCTGGAACTCATCGAGCATCGATGTGGTTAAGGCACCATGTATTGTCTTTAAGGCTGTTAATGGGGTTGGCCTGGAGTTTCTTCAATCAAGGCTCACATGGTATGTTCCAAATAGAATTCTGCGTTCCTCCGGATCTAAACTAGTCCAAACCTCCACCTTCAAGAAAATGAATTGGGGAGGTAGAAGTTTTCTCTACTGCGCCTCCAAAGCCTGAAAAGAACTTCCCTTCCATCTTAGAAATACACCAAACCTTGCCTCCTTTCGCAAGGATATGAAAACATGTTTTTTCTTTCTTTAACTGGCTATCGCTCACCAGGTAATCAGTACTTGGCGCCAGGACAAGTTCATTCCAGGCTTTGGAGGCGCAGTAGAGAAAACTTCTACCTCCCCAATTCATTTTCTTGAAGGCGGAGGTTTGGACTAGTTTAGATTGTAGCAGATTGTACGGGATGGTTTCCGCTACCTTGGGATCTTTATCTCTGCTGATCCCAAACTCCGATATAAGCGAAACCTGGCCCCACCCCTGCAGCACCTAAAAAGTGATGTGGCTGGCTGGAGGACTCTGCCGCTCTCACTGTTGGGTAGGGCAGTGTTATTTAAAATGATGTCCCTGCCCCGGCTGCTGTATGCTTTACAAAACTACCCTGACCCAGTTCCTCCCTGATACTTCAGAGAAATTGAGGGGTTGCAGAGAGAGTTGCTGTGGGAGGGGAGGCCCAGAATAGCACTTAATAAATTGGTATTATGGAGGAATCAGCCTCCCTGACATTTAGAGATATTATTGGGTATCCCTTCTGGCCGCCATCAACCACTGCATTTATCGCCAGCCAGACGACCCCACTTTTACTATGAACAGGTGGCTATTGCCCGGCGGGAACTACAACAGAGCCTTGTATTCCAATCTCCGGAGACTCTCCATCACTGGCCCCACCTAGCAATCTGTTCTGATTTGGCACTCCGTTAACAAAAGCTTAGGTTGGGACGAAAGCTCACGCTGGTGACGCCTTTGGGGCACTCCGAACAGTTAGGCAGTCTTTGGTCCACGAAAGATTTCGATAAATGGGACTTGATTGGTATATCCCGTCTGGGAGATCTTTGGGTGAAGGCACACATAGTTACTTTTGTCACACTACAGCAGCAATTCAAGCTTGCAAATATGGAACTCTTTCGCTACAAGCAAATTCGTCATGCCATGACCGCAATCTTGCAGAAAGGAACAACCCCCCCTGAATCCTCACCATTAGAAGACCACCTACTAGACGGCTACCTTCCCCAAAAAGTGATCTCTCTTACATATAAGAAATTGATCAACAACACCCCTGACCCGCTGGGGCGTGTGCATGAGTGCTGGGGGTGAGACAGACTGGAGTTCGACGATGAGGAGAGTGTGGTAAATAAATAATTAAATACCGGTACTATTTTTGAATACATTAATAATAACAGATAGCTCAATAAATAGGAGGCAGGATCCGAGGAATCTGAGTCGAACGGGCTTTATTCAGGCAAGAGGGAGGGGACAGGATCGGGACAGCCTGAAATAAAATAGAGAGGCAGCTGCAACGTTTCATCAACAGTACAAAGTATATATAGTAAGACATTTCAATTACAGTGCATACAGTAGGCGTAACTAGTGACAAGCGTAAGATAAGAACACATGGGCGTGAAAAGAAGGCGTGCACAGGGCGTGCACGGTAGACATGTGATGAGAACGTCACAGAAGTGTCATGAATGGGCGGAAACATGGAGGGGGCTACCTGAGCAGCTGGGACCTTTAACCTAGTGGTGCGCGCAAACGGGCAATGACGTATTACCGGGGAGAACTGGGGGCTATGACTTCTGCACTAGAAGAGGAGACTAAAGTCTGCGGTGTCAGGACGACATGTACCTATAGCATATCTGGTATCTGGTGTTTGGAGTACATGTTGATAGAATCTAAAAGTTATCAGGGCAAAGGCTACTTGACACTAAGGCTGGTGCATGCATATATTCTACATGTATTGCGTGTGCTATGAATCTTCTATGAATATTAATACAGTAATTCACTTGCATGGAGACAGAAAGACTAGACTATAGCTGGAGATGTTTATGCGGTTCAGTAGCTTAGGAATGCGAAGAAGGAGAGCTGAACTGATAACTAGAGGCATAACATACTCTTGGCAGACAGGCAGGCAGAGCCGGGCCTGGCACCGCGCTGCGCGGCAGGAAGTAAGTGAAGGGTCAGGGATGCAGGTGGGGGCTGCTTCACTCCTCGGAGTGGGTTCAGGAGACTGTAGCTTGAATCTGGTGTCCGGGCCCTTTGAGGCCTAGAAACGGGGACAATGCGGTGAATTAACGTGCATACTGTAAAACGTGGCAACATAGGCCTAATACTCGTTGCTTTCACGAGAACTGGATACTGGCATACTAGAGTTGGACACAACTATAATTGCGTCTTTTAATCGATCATAGGGGGATATATGCATATCGATCATGCACATATAACATAGGATGGGGAACACGTAGGCACATATGGCAAGGCAAAATTCAATTTTCCTCATTCCCTCCTTGTGCCCTACGTTTCCATCAGGAAACATCAATATTCATGATACCATCTATCTGTTCATATAGCATCATTTGCTCGTCTCGAATTGTCTTGGAACGGGACTTAGGACTAGGAGTACAAGAGGTAGCACATAAGCCGCAAATCGCAGGGCCACATTGTAGACAGAGGCAGCAACTGAAGATGATCATTACTGCTATACCTAGGAATGGCAATACTTTCCATCCCCAGGCAGATATTATACTCCAGAGCCAACCGGACCATGTCCAGGTGCCTGGATTCTGGTGTAACTGATGGGCAATTTTATGAAGTCTGGTTATAGCTGAATAAACAGACGGCGCGTTATTAGGAATGAAAATGCAGCAACTAGATCCGATGACTCTACAAGCTCCTCCCCTATCGGCCAGTATGACGTCAAGGACGAGACGATTTTGGAGCACGACAAATCTCATAGCAGATTGCTCTTCAGTTAAGTTACCTAGAGCGGAAGTAGTCTCATTCACTACTGCTTCAAGGGTTCTGGTTAGCCTACGTATTAACTTACTATTCTGGACAGGACCTATGAAGAAAAAGAAACCTTTATTGAAATCTTGATACTGTTCTAAGGCAGTTTCAGTTTGATCGACAATTGGGGACTCGATCTCCCTTCTATGTCTAATGTGTACTAGATGTGTGTTTCTGTGATAATCGGATGGGGCTAGGAAGACTGGTGGCAGTAGGAAGGCAATGTAACATGTTCCATCCCAATCGAGGGGCAGACGAACATATGCGGTCTGACCACAAACAAAATAAGAATGACGTGAGGCTTTGAAAATAGATTTCCCACTGTCACTATACTTGACCACAGTAGTACAATCACTATGACCTACATGTGCGGAACCATTCTTTCTGACACATAATTCGCCTTTGACGGGTAGAACTGAGATAGCAGGCAAATCTGGAGTAGTCTCGGACTGAACATTCAAAACCATGAAATTCGAAGAATATTTACCTAAATCATATACTTCATTTTCTAGATCTAACCCTGTTCTATGGGAAAGTCCTTCCTTGTCTGAAAAACATGTTCTATTCAGAAGGGACATATCATTTGAAGATGACGTTAACGTGGACCATGCTCCACACGAACCATTATGTGAAAATGGATAGGGAAAGAGTGGCAGAACTCCCTTCGGTGTCTGGAAAGGGGGGAGTCGACCACACACCCAACAATTAGTGGCATTGCTGGTCTGGTGTGAATAGTGCAGCATTCGGATAAACGTACTATTACGCATAGCAAGACGATAGGATAACTCGTGAGGAGGCAGGTCACTAAATGTGTGCACTACTGTAACATTAGAAAACATATGTACATGTGAAATAGGAAAACATAAATGTAAAGCATAACTTATACAGGTAACCATAAGACTCAGAAATAATAGAAAAAACAAAGTAACGATACATCTACTTCGAAGATTCTTTTGGTAACGTATTCTCTTAGAGTTTTGACTAACTCTCTCACTGTGTGGGTCTATCTCATACATGTCAGGAACCTGTCTAACCGTTTCACCCGAGAGGGACTTAGACAATTAAACTGGCTGACTTACTAGACCGGAGCTTATCTTTATACTCCTGCTGCGGAGTTTTCTCTAACAGGGGAAGTTTAGATTCAGTGTCTGGGCAGTCTTTGAGAAAAGTCTTTGGTTTGAGTCCATGGAATTTCTTTACATGACTGGAATGTAGCCACCCCTTCCTTCCTTCAATCTTCACGGCCGTCCTGGTTGTAAGTAGTACAAGGCGGGGCTCCTTCCAGCGGGGCTCCAGCGGACTTGAACGATCAAAATTCCTCACAAGTACCAGGTCCCCTGGTATGACCTCATGCGGTTTCACTTCGGTATTGTCTGGAAAAGCAGCGGCAACCTGTGAACGACAAGATTGTAGTGCAGACATCAAGGAGGCAAGGTAATCTGTCAGCATATTACTGTCAACATCTGTAATTGTACGCGGTCTAGGTGTACCCCACATATTTGGGGGACGACCGAACACTACCTCATACGGAGATAGACCTGAACGGGAATGAGCGACCATTCTCATATAGAAAAGGGCAACTGGCAGTGCTACCATCCAATCTACACCTTTCTCTGCACATACTTTGGCAATTCGGATTTTCAGGGTCTGGTTATGTCTCTCTACGAGACCGGCTGCTTCAGGATGTCGTACACAATGGAACTTCCACTGGTACCCTAACAGAAGAGATACTTGTTTCATGAGCTCGGATGAGAATGGCTGGCCGTTATCTGAATACACGACCCTAGGCAATCCATAGCGGGGAAAATACTCACGAACCAACTGCCTGGCAGTGGTCGCAGCTGTGTAATCTGGAACTGGATATGCTTCTGTCCACCTGGACAAAGCGCATACAACTACAAGGACATACTTGAAACCTCGACATCGCTCCATCTGAATATAATCCATCTGGAGGACTTCAAAAGGGTGGTCAGGAGGATGGAATCCACCTTGTTCCACCAGGACACTTTTACCTGGATTAAACTGACAACAGATCATGCAGGTACGCACTTTCTGCTTGGCTGCTGCTCGTAAATGCTTGTTAAACCAGAGGTTCTGAATACTGTCTAACATGGCTTTTTCTCCTAAGTGTGCTGGACTATGTGCGGTGTTAATAATGACTTGAACCATAGAGTCGGGGAGAAACCATGTGGCTTTTCCCTTCGTCAACCATCCTTGATCTGTCTGGACCCCTCCTTGTTCGGACCATTTCTTGATTTCATCAGGAGTGGCATGTAACTGTATATCTATTACATCTTGTGTAGGGTCCTTAACTGTCATACAAGTAGTCTGATCTGGAATGTCTGTCTGTGTCGTGTTAACTGGAATGTCTGGAGTCTGAGCTGTGAGCTTGGCTGTTCGATCTGCTAGGTCGTTACCCTGGGAAATGATATCAGTGGCTTTCGTATGTGCTTTGCACTTCATGATAGCGATAGCTGTCGGTAAATGTATTGCATCTAGCAGAGCTTGAATGAGGGGGCCATGCTGAATCTTGGTTCCATGAGAAGTCATAAAACCTCTTTCTTGCCAGAGCACGCCAAAGTCGTGTACGACTCCGAATGCATAACGTGAATCTGTGTATATGTTAACTTTCAGGTTCTTGGCACGTATGCAGGCTTGGGTCAGAGCGACGAGCTCTGCTGCTTGAGCAGACAGGGTATTAATACGATGTGTTTCTATAACTTCGGTTTCAGTAGTCACTGCATACGCGGCTACTAGTTCTCCTGTACTTGTTCTCATACATGAACCATCCACATAAAGTGTCAGGTCGGGATCAGGTAATGCAATGTCTATCAAGTCTTGTCTTGGCTTTGTCATGGTGTTAACAACTTCCACACAGTCATGTGTGGCAGGATTTGAGGTAACTGACGGTAACAGTGTAGCGGGATTTAAAATGTTGCAGCGTCTGATTTCTATGTGTGGCTGAAACAGTGTCAGTTCATAACCTGTTAAACGTGCAATTGTCAAGTGCTGAGTCTGTGTTCGGTTTAAAAGAACTTCCACGGAGTGTGGAACTTGTACTGTCAGGGAGTGTCCTAACACTATGGAATCACTTTGTCTGATAGCTAGAGCCGTGGCTGCAACTGACTTGAGGCACGCAGGCAGAGCCTGGGCCACTGGATCTAATGTGCTAGAAAAATAAGCACAGGGCTTGTATTGTCCTGCTTGATCTTGTGTGAGAACAGATAATGCAGTACCATCACGTTCAGTAACAAAAAGTGTAAAAGGCTTACTGTAGTTCGGTGTTGCTAGAACAGGTGCTTGGCATAAAGCTTTCTTTAACTCATTGAAAGCAAGTGTATGTTCCTGGGTCCAAGGGAGGACAGTCGATACGGCTGCCTCCTGTGTCGTTAACTGTATCAGTGGTTTGGCTAGAAATGCGTACTGAGGAATCCATTGTCTGCAGTAAGAAGTGAGGCCGATAAAAGCTCGTACCTCCTTCTGTGTCTTGGGCTGTGGAAGATGTGCTATTAACTGGATACGGTCTGGTGTCAACTGCCTACCCCTCTTGGACAGTAAGTGTCCTAGGTAGACCACTTGCTGGACACAGAATTGCAATTTGGAAGGGGACACCTTGTGCCCCATCTCGGCCAGGAAATACAAGACTGTAAGTGACGCACGTTCGCAGTCACGTTCAGAACGGGCTGTGATCAGTAGATCATCGACATACTGGAGCAGAGCAGTGTCAGTTGGCATGTGAATATTGTCTAGTTGTCTTTTCAGTGCTTGACTGTAAATGCTAGGACTTTCTGTGAAACCTTGAGGTGCTCGTGTGAATTTATAGCTTCTTCCATTTAAACAGAATCCGAAAAGGAACTGGCTGTCTGGATGAATGGGGACACTAAAGAATGCGTTCTTGAGATCGATAACTGTAAAGAACGTAGCTTCGGAATCAATGGCTGTCAATAGGGAAGAAATATCTGGGACCACAGGGTACTTGGGTATGATACATTTATTAAGTTCTCGAAGGTCAATCACTAATCGATAAACTGGAGGTGCATTTGGATCAGTACGTTTCAGAATCGGAATGATAGGAGAATTACATACATTGGAGTCAGTTTCTACAACTACTCCTTGAACAATGAGCTCGTCAATAATTTTGGATAAGGCTGCTACAGCCTCAGGTGGCAATTTGTACTGTCGGATTCGTGGTAATACAACACCTTTTTTCAGGGTGACACGATGGGGTGTGATGTGCATACAACCTACATCAGTTGGACCTTGCGCCCATAAATGCTGTGGTACATTCAATAATCTTGGATCAAAATCACGTAATACATAATGACCTTTAAAATCCCTCAGAAACAGTCGCACCCCTTCTGGGGAGCAGCATATGACTGCCCCTAATTCTTTCAGTGTTCTAATGCCTAATAAATTTTCTGGACATGATTTCGTAAGTAACAAGTCTGTAGTTCGGGACAATGGACCAACTTCTAGAGTAACTGGTTTCGATATTTCATTAACAATAGGCTTTCCTGAAAATCCAAGGGAAACATTTCTAGAGCCTGAGAGTGGAGCCCCTGGAACCTCGTCATGACTGATGGTAGTCCTATTTGCCCCTGTATCAATCAGAAACTTTCTGTCTTTCCCTAATACTTGACTGTGTACATAGGGACCCTCTTGATCTACAGGAATCTCGATGAGAGGCAAGCCTACCTCCCTCTCTAGGCTGTTCAATGAATATGGTTGATAATCTGGATACTCGGACTGTGCGTACTGGTACATCTGCTGTGTAACGTGTTGGGTTGCAGCTATAGGCTGCGGTACTGTGACTGTCTGTTGTGCATTCTGCGGTGGCTGAGAAGTCTGTGAAACTTGTTCCTGTCTAGGCGGACGTGGTCTCTCTTTCGTCTTACCAGTAGCTATGTTATGTTTCAGAACTGCACATTCGTTTATATAATGACCTGGCTGTTTACAGTAATTGCATGTCCCTTTAACGGGAGCTGCAGGATGACTGGCTTGATTCGGACCCCTCTTCTGACTGTCTTGCGGAACAGATTGTGCAACTAGTACTTTCATTTTCGTGTCTTTCATAGGTCTCCTTTCGTGTTCCTGCTCTTCCCTGATTCTGTTCTGGTGGTACTGTAGCATCTGGAGCATCTGTGACGGAGTATTAGCTTGCCAGGTACTTTCGACTTTCAGTACTCGATTTTTAACTTGTGGACTTGAATTCTCAACTAGTTTGGTAACAAAAAGATGGGGATACGATTCACTACTTGTTTTCAGACCACTATTAATAATGAAACATTTCTCAAATCTAGAATAAAAATCACTAGTATCTTCGTCTTGTTTCTGTTTACAGGCTGAGATGGCATCCCAATCTTCCTTTTTCGTGGCTAGTAATCTTGGCAAAACTTGTATCAGTAACTCGGGCAATGCTTTAGCTTTTACCCCAAGACCGGTACCTGGAACTCGTGTGTTATCTTCAGTTTCTAATGCTGTCCAATCTATCTTTTTCTCTCCCACCTCCCATTCTTTTTCTTTTAGTTTTTCATATATGCCCGCAGGCAACAGGACCTTTAACATTTTAATGACATCAGGATACGTGTATTCTCCCATACGGAGCATGTCCTTTAATTCACGGTGAAACCCTGCTGGATCTTTATCGTGACAGGGAATTAACTTTTTCATTTCCAAGAGTTCTATTTTTGTGATAGGGGTGTAAACAAACACTCGTTCTAGACCACCCCCCTCTCTCTTTACTGGATGTACTTCTCGTAACGGATTCTGTCTGTCTATGTAGAATGATTTTCTTTCTGGGGGTGAGACGGGAACAAAATGTGGATTCAGAAACGTTCTGTATTTGTGGCGCTGTTCTAATATAACACTAATTAAATCGGTACCTAGACCTTTCCATCTGTTTAGGAGTAACTCGTTTAATACATCATGTAGAGGACCTGGATCAGAATGCTGATCTTCATACAGTGTAATGAGGTGCTGGATCATATACGTACCCACCAGACGTTGCTCGGCTGGGGGCAGCTTCAGAAACGTTTGGGCCACTATTTCATCTGGAAACGTGGTAGAATCACTAGTCCATCGGACTGCTGATCGGGCTAGTTCTTGTTCATGCATTGTACTAAGCTCGCTATAACCTATTCGTGATTTCAGAATTTG
Organism: Lissotriton helveticus; assembly: GCF_964261635.1. NCBI lineage: Eukaryota > Metazoa > Chordata > Amphibia > Caudata > Salamandridae > Lissotriton > Lissotriton helveticus. The sequence goes on along the minus strand of NC_136061.1, from coordinate 1,696,372,019 downwards.
ATCGGTGGCCTGGAATACTTGTTCAAGAGAACACTGTTCTGGTGCTGGAGGAGGAAAAACTTTCTTGTAATCTAGGCGTGAATGTCGGTCGGAAAGTCTAGTTCTACCTACATACGCTATTCTGGAGGGATTCTCGCTGTCTACCTCTTCATTAGAAGAGTCATATTCTTTCTCGGCTTCTCTTTTTGCTTTCTCTTTCTGGTGTATACTTATAATTTCCTTACGAATTTTCTTGTACATAGTGTCTACACTACCTTGTGTCTTGTGCTTTCCCTCGGCTATATTATCACTCCACTTAGTCAGACCTTTCATCTCTTCTTTATCTTTATCAGGATAATCTTGTTCTCTTATTAAACAGTTAATCAAGAACTGTAAAATCATGTGTTAAGTCTCGGTTTTTCTGTATGCCATGGCTTCGTGAATACTTCCTGGATTCTCTCCTGTACGGATAAAACGATATATTCTGTCTAGATGTTCCCTCATCTCGGGCAGGGTAGCCAGAAAGGTGGCAACCCGTCTTAAACGTAATGAATATATTACCATGTTATCTTCGCCTGGGACTGGGTCATACATACAGTCAGTAAGAAGTCGCTTAAGGTCTGCGGGTGTAGCCGGTTTTGGCGTACGCTGTAACGCTGCGTCATGCGGCGTCAGTCGTCTTCCTTGAGGCGGGGTGATAGGAGCACTTCCCCCCACTGCTCCTGAACCAGAATCGTCGGTTAATACCGGACGTGCTGGTAAAGTGACTGGCACAACGGGTACATTTACTGTGGGCTGGTCCGGGGGTACTGGCACATTAACCTGGCCCCCGGGACCAGCGGCTGGAGGAACAGGAATTACATTATTAACAGGAGGCTGTGGGTGAACAGGCGGAATAGGATTTGCATATTCTGGGACTGTGTCGTCCAAGTAGGACGAGAGAAAAATTTCAGCTGCGGTCGGTTTATGACGTAGCTTAATCGGGACCAATGGTGGCGGTAAATTACAGGGTGCTTCCGGGGTTGCCTTCGGCAAGCCCTCGGCAAGAAGAGGATACATGCCTTTAATAAGGGCATTTCTCTGTCTGTCTGACTGTTCTGCTCTAACTCGTTCACCTTCTTCTATTAATTCCCTTTCTTGGGCTTTTTCTGAGGATTCCCTACTTAATTCTGTTTTTCTGAATTCTTTTTCGGTTCTTTTATGAGATTCTTTGCGCCATAACTCGATGGCATCTTTCTGGGACTGTCTGGCTTTCTTTTTCCATAATGCTTCTTCTACTCGCATGATGCACTCGGCATCCCATGTACCTGATACAGGCCATCTATATTTCTCTTCAAGATCTTTGGTATAATCCGCCCATAAGTCTAGATATAATATGGCATCTAAGCCATGCTTGTGATACATGAAATGTCCAGGACTGTCCCTAGTGGGGACAGGAACTGCTTCTTCGAGTAACCCTTTTCTGGTTTTTATCTGACGTAATTTCGAGAACAGAGGCATTTCGGAATTCTACTTGCGAACACAATACACAATAATCACAGTAATGAAATGGCAAACAAAACACTCATACCACGACATAGAAATACATTAATAACAGTTCGAACAGAATACTACCTGATACACTGAAAACAGAACACTTGAATTACTCGAGAACGGACTTACTAGAATTACTGGATGCACTGCTAAAACAGTGCAGAACATACCGGTCCCCTAAAGAGACACGTCATACCGTATCCACCTAGGTGAACACTTCGGACTGGATCTGTGTACCCAAACCCATCGGACCAGGAACAAACTAATGATCCTGTCTAGATACTTCCCCCGCAACGGTACTCACCGGGAAGCAGAAACTGGAAGGCCTCGGACTGGACTGGACTGCTACGACGTCGGACTACGAACTTCGGACTTCAGAAACAGGTGGGCCTCCGGATACCTCGGACCTTGCACTCTCGGCTTGGGCTCTGGTCGGGACGAACCGCATTCCACACCGCCTCGTCTGGATGCCGGACAGCAGTTCCCGTCTCCTCCGTGGGCCTGAGGGAGACTTGAAGCAGAAATATCTGCACGTGCACGGTAGAGTTCCGTCACGGCTGCAGAGGGTCAGGGGGCCTGCGTTACATCGCCAGCGCGTTGGGAAAGGGCAAGTCCCTATTCGGGCACCATTTCTGTGGTAAATAAATAATTAAATACCGGTACTATTTTTGAATACATTAATAATAACAGATAGCTCAATAAATAAGAGGCAGGATCCGAGGAATCTGAGTCGAACGGGCTTTATTCAGGCAAGAGGGAGGGGACAGGATCGGGACAGCCTGAAATAAAATAGAGAGGCAGCTGCAACGTTTCATCAACAGTACAAAGTATATATAGTAAGACATTTCAATTACAGTGCATACAGTAGGCGTAACTAGTGACAAGCGTAAGATAAGAACACATGGGCGTGAAAAGAAGGCGTGCACAGGGCGTGCACGGTAGACATGTGATGAGAACGTCACAGAAGTGTCATGAATGGGCGGAAACATGGAGGGGGCTACCTGAGCAGCTGGGACCTTTAACCTAGTGGTGCGCGCAAACGGGCAATGACGTATTACCGGGGAGAACTGGGGGCTATGACTTCTGCACTAGAAGAGGAGACTAAAGTCTGCGGTGTCAGGACGACATGTACCTATAGCATATCTGGTATCTGGTGTTTGGAGTACATGTTGATAGAATCTAAAAGTTATCAGGGCAAAGGCTACTTGACACTAAGGCTGGTGCATGCATATATTCTACATGTATTGCGTGTGCTATGAATCTTCTATGAATATTAATACAGTAATTCACTTGCATGGAGACAGAAAGACTAGACTATAGCTGGAGATGTTTATGCGGTTCAGTAGCTTAGGAATGCGAAGAAGGAGAGCTGAACTGATAACTAGAGGCATAACATACTCTTGGCAGACAGGCAGGCAGAGCCGGGCCGGGCACCGCGCTGCGTGGCAGGAAGTAAGTGAAGGGTCAGGGATGCAGGTGGGGGCTGCTTCACTCCTCGGAGTGGGTTCAGGAGACTGTAGCTTGAATCTGGTGTCCGGGCCCTTTGAGGCCTAGAAACGGGGACAATGCGGTGAATTAACGTGCATACTGTAAAACGTGGCAACATAGGCCTAATACTCGTTGCTTTCACAAGAACTGGATACTGGCATACTAGAGTTGGACACAACTATAATTGCGTCTTTTAATCGATCATAGGGGGATATATGCATATCGATCATGCACATAAAACATAGGATGGGGAACACGTAGGCACATATGGCAAGGCAAAATTCAATTTTCCTCAAGAGGCTGGAGGCGGCTGCCTCCCCTAAGGAGGTGGCACTCTCGGCACGTCTGAGTCTGGTCCAGCTCAAGATACTACACAGAACATACATCACTGGGCCCCAGCTGGTTCACATGGGGAGGAGGGGGAAGGGAGATTGCAGACGCAACTGTGGGCACTTTCATTCAAATAATATGGGAAAGTGATCTGATACAAAGATACTGAGATATCCATGAGGTGATAGAGGAAGTGCTTCGCAAAACCATCCGTCCGGAGGCTAAAAGGTGTCTCTCAAACATGTGGAGGTCCACTGACTTAACAAGTATGGGGAGGCTTTGTGCTACTTTGGGGGCGATCGTGGCCAAACGAGATATCGCACAGCCAGGGGGCGCGGCCGTCCCCCCCAACTCTGGCTTCCTGGAAGAAGAGTTTAGACTGGTGCATATTTAAGGAGAAGACAGCCTACTTAGCACGAGGGTGCCACAGAAAGTGGTCCGCAGTATGGTCTGGGTGGAACAACTATGGGGCTGGAATTTGTGTAGCCCCTGCTCACTCTACAGAGGAGGAACCATGTTATTCATGATTTGTAAAGCGCACGGGCACCCAGAGGTTTCATGGCGCTAGAGAAGAGACAAGATGGTAAATAGTATCCTAACCGTGTGCTTGTCTGAACAACCAGGTTTTCAGTGCACCCCTGAATTCCATTAGATTAGTGCAACTCCGGAGAGATAAGGGAAGCGAGTTCCAAATCTTTGGGGCCAAATAAGCAAATTGGCACCCGCCGAGGCGTTTCTTTTTAAAGAGGGGCAGGGTGAGGAGGTATAGGTGTGCAGAGCCGGGATTCCGGGTCGGTTCATCTTTGTTTATGAGGTGGTTTATAAACTTGGGGCTTTTTCCATGGAGAGCCTTAAAGGCCAGGCAGCCTACTTTGAAGGTTACCCGTTGGGCTATAGGTAGCCAATGAAGGGTGTCCAGCAGTGGTTTTGCCGAGCTCCTGCCATTGCATTTAAATATTAGTCTGGCCGCTTGGTTTTGCACGATCTGCAAGCGATTGGAAAGAGCCAAGGGGATGCCTAGGTAAATGGAGTTAGAAAAATCTAAGCGGGAGAGGACCAAGGCAATTACCACCTGGATGAGGGTGGAGTGCGTGAAGAGATGAGCAATTTTTTTAATCTTCTGTAGCTGGAAGAAGCATGAAGAGATCACAGTTCCCACCTGGCTTTTTAATGAGAGATCGGCGTTAAGGGTGATTCCGAGACTTTTTACCGATGGGGAGGGGGACGGGGGGGATCCCATAGAGGGCGGCCAAAAATGAGGGCCCCAGCTAGTTGCACTTTTACCCGGGAGTACCAGCTCGGTCTTTCCGGGGTTGAGTTTTAGATGGTTCATCTCCATCCACCCTTGGATGTGCAACATAGTGGCCTGAAATCCCTCAGCGGAGTCTGTGGAGTTTAGTGGGAAAATAAGCTGCAGGTCGTCTGCATAGTTGTATATTGTAACAGTCCTGTTTTTTAAAGAATGCAGCAGCGGTTTTAGGTACAGATTGAACAGGAGGGGGGACAATGATGAGCCCTGAGGAACGCCGCAGGTGGTGGAGAGTTTGGGCGCCGTAAAGTTCTCAAGCTTGACAGCCTGGGATCGGTCATTCAGGAAGGACTTGACCCATCCGAGAGCCGTGCCTCGCAGGCCGGCTTGTTCGACCAGGTGTAATAAGATAGTATGATCCACCGTGTCGAACGCTGCCGATAAGTCCAAAAGCACCAAGGCCTGATGTATACCCTTATCGGCATTAGACCTTATAGTGTCCAGGGCCGCTAGGATCACCGTCTCGGTAGAGTGCGCCTGGCGGAAGCCGGCTTGATTGGGCTCTAGATAGTCGGATGTCTCTATGAAGCTCGAGATGCAGCTAGCCGCATGGACTTCTAAGATCTTTGCACCGAAAGGGAGGAGTGATATGGGTCGGTAGTTTGATAGGTTGGAAGGATCGGCACCAGATTTTTTAATTAATGGGACCAGCGTGGCGTTTTTGAACGAATTAGGGACTATTCCCTGAGATAGGGACTCGTTCAGAAGGGGAAGTATTCCTAGGGGTAATATAGAGTAAACTTCCTTTAGTATGTGAGGGGGACAGGGGTCGTTGGGAGACCCGGACGTTACTCGGTTCATCAATTCTGCAAATCTTGATTGATCTATAGGAGGGATAGCCTCGAATTTGTGGGGATTTCTACAGATATCCACTCTTTCCGCAGTAGTCGAGCTGGGCTGAATACTGTTTTTTATGATGGCAATCTTGTCCTTGAAGAAATCATTAAGCTGGTTGCACATCGTTTGAGTGGGAGCTTGAGAGGGAGAAGTTCGAACATCATTACATAGGTCATTTATGACCCTAAAGATTTCTCTGGCTTTGTTTTGGGCATTTGAGATTTTTTCGGAGAAGAAGACTGCTTTAGCGGATAAGATAGAGTTTTTATACTTCCTGCGGGCAGCTGTATATAATAATCTATCTTCTTCAGAGTACCCATGTCTCCATTTTCTCTCCAATTGGCGCAGTTCTAATTTTTGGTTTTTTAGATCTACAGTAAACCATCTATGGGCATCCATGCGGCGAGCACGTGAGAACTTAGTTGGAGGAACGTGCTCGTTGCTGGCAGCCAAGAGCCATTCAGCGAAATCTTTGTCCATAAGGTAGATGTCTGAGGAGGAGGCTGGGAGAGAGTTGGCCAGCGTAGACAGGAAATCTTGTTTATTTAGTGAGCCCCATTTCCTTGCTAGCCCCCCCGCGGAGGCGGGAGCCTTAAGATGGCCGTGAAAGGTGATGGAGTATTGCAATTGATGATGATCCGACCATATACATGGCATTATCGTCGGAGTAGATAGTGGGACATTACGAGACCAAATCTGGTCCAGGATATGTCCCCTTTCATGAGTGGGGGTCAGAACTGATTGAGCGAAGTTCATGTGGGAGAGAAGCTCGAAAAGTTCTGTAGCCTGGGGTCCTGCTTCCGGGTCTGTATACCAATATTTAGATCCCCAATCAGCATGACTTTGTCATAATTGACGATTAGGCTGGCCATTTGCTCAGATACAAAAGAAATGGGGTCCTATGGGGAGCCACAAAAAGTGGTATCAGTGGAAAAACTACCCGTACTTAGTCGCACCTTGGTCAATGATACCAATCACACAATGGACAAAGAAACCTCAAAATGTTCAGTTGTGTTTACCTTCTAGTAATCAAAGTAAAACATTTGGTTGGACCTGTTATATAATATTCAAAGTGATGCATGCAGCAGACTTAGTGCAAGTTAAGTACATAAGTGACAGTAAAAACGACAAAAATATTTATCCGGCAAGAATATTTTTTAATCATAAAGGGGTAATTCATTTATACAAAAAAGTACACAGTAGAAAAATCAAACACAGTGCATCATATTTAAAACGAATAAAATAATGTAAAAAACTCAAGATGCACACTACAGAATGAGAAAATGATAAAAATGTTCAAGAGGAACAGTTGTCGACGCGGCGTTTCGGTACAGTGTTAAAAACCTTCATCAGGACAGTTTCTGTTAAAGAAACAACAAAATTACTGTGTGTTTGGTTTACATAAATCATCATTTTTTTAAAATACAGACAAGCTATTATAACCCAAAACATAATTCCAAACTGTTTGTTTTACATATTTTTGTCTTGTTTATTCTTCACATTGCACTGCAACAAGGGGCCAACACAAAAAGTAATCGGGCAATGGTTCGAGAGAGGTTTACGTTATTGGTATCATGAAAAAGGTGGGGGTAACTAAAGGAGTGTTAAGCACTACTATTGTGGAATTACATATATCCTTATTCTCAATATACATGGTAAGGGAATGCTTACCTCAGTCATTAAGAGGTATGATGGTCTTAATGGTGCACTTTGATAGCGTGCAGGGTATTGGGTATAAGAAGTACAACCAAATTCATCAATTTTTGGCTGGGTTTGAAGATAAAAACAATCTAAAGAATAATAAAGAAAAAAGGCCGTCAGCAAATAATAATTGGAGGTATAGTTGCTGGCACAATGCGTTTTGTGGGGCAGTTTGAAAATACACCCGTAATCAATACCTTTCTTAGTTAAAGAGCAAGCTCACACTGGAGTAACAGGAGCCACCGATCTCAAAATCCTGTTTAATTGGGTGTATTTGAATATCCTGTTTGATTGGATATACCTGAGACGAAAAAGAGGAGGGCAAGGCGGATTTATTAGTTCTGTTGCTGCCTATTTAGTATCATCAAAAACCCTCTGACTCTGATTTTGACTTACCCCGGTTATTTACTTGGGTAAGAAGCAATGCGACCACGGTTTATGAATAAAAGCCTGTGTGTGCACTGGGAGAGAGGGGGAAATGACAGCCTCCCTCGTAGCCACCGAAATCTGTGAAAAGAGAGCGCTGTTAGTTTGCAGTTTGTAACTATATTAAGCGCATGAGATATGCTGTTTATTTACTTTTAGTTAAGTGAAAATGCCAAACGAAGACCCCACGGGTCAGGGGCTGTTTGTACAAAGATTTGTTATTAATCGAGTGGCCACGTCTGGTTCACTCAGCATGTGGCATCACTCGTGATTATCAGCTCTTAAAAAATGCTGTTTGTTTGGTTTTAGTTGAGCAACGAGGACTTGTCTATTAAGAAATTATTATTAATAAAATAACCTCGTAGAGCTCGCTAGACACATGGCAACATTAGCGTCTACTGGTACTTGGTTGTACTGATTCAAATGACGGACTTGGCAGAATGGCAATATTCACGCTGTTGTCCGTGCGTGCAATTGCATTTGCCCGAACCGCTGTTAAGCAGGGCTACAGATCTAAGTTAGAGGTTAAAAGTCCCTATCGCTTACCTCAATAAGTCGGGCCGGCCTCCCTGCTCCTGTCAACTTCAGCGTTTCGGGGGTTCTGGAAAGGTGTTTTTGTATTACCGCGCATAGAGCGACTTATATCAGAAAGAGCCGCTCATTGGTTTGTTACGATCTACAACCTGATTGGACTCAAGAGGGTCACGTGTTAAGGGCGCTTTTTTTGGGGGATTGCGAAATTTGCGAGACAGACTTTATTGTTTGTTACGGGGACATCCATGGCGGCTTATAAGCCTTAAACCCCGCACTAAAGTTAGAAAGGATCAAAATAATGTTGTTTGGTCAAGTGCAGTTATGCAAATTATAGTGAACCGAATTGAAGATATTGGCACCCGTTTTCTTGGTAAAGAGGTGGTATCTGGGTGCAATTCAGATACATGTGTATAGAAATTTTTTTTTATAAAAATAAGTTTATTAATAATAAACCATGTTCCAGGGCGTCTCTTTGTATAGAGAATAGGCATTTGATCTTTATATTCCTACTAACAGTAACGTAAGGGCATTAGGAGGTGCTCTCATAAATGCATTGAAAGGTCCTATACTATGCGCTCCCAATCTTCTCTACTGTTTAACCCTTGCCTGACACTATTAAACTTAGACATATAGAATTGCTCACGCTTCTTTCTTTTCTGGTTAAGGTCACCGCCTCTCGTTGTGATGGTGACAATTTCAAGGCAGCACCACTTAAGGTCACTGATGTTGTGTTTCGCCTTGCACCAGTGTTCTGTAAGCGGTGCCCCTTTCTTATTGGTGCGGAGGGCTGACCTATGCTCATTCATCCTAATGCGAATTTCTCTAGAGGTCTCCCCAATGTATATGAAATTGCAGGGGCAGCGGATCAAATATATAACATTTTTAGTCCTGCAATTCATAAAACTTTTGGGTTTACAGGTTGCGTTATTATTGGTGATGGTGCTGCCGCGGATAATATCATTGCAATTACTGCAACCAGAGCAAGGGAAAGTTCCGGTTGGCAGAGGGGCATGGTCAATGCATGGCTGCTCATGTCTTTTGGGTTCACTATATGTATGCACGAGGTTATTATGAATCGTGCAGTTTCGTCGGAAGGAGAACATAGGTTTAGGAAGTCGACTCTGATGTTTGTCGCTTACTAGATGCCAGTTTCTGTTAATTATGTTCTTGAGTTTGTTGGTGACATGGTTAAAATTAGTTACAAAGATAATAGGTTTAGGGGAATCATCTCTATTTGTCTTACCATTGAAAAGACTTTCTCGATCATAATATTTCGCACGTTTATATGCATGCCTGACCATTCTTCTCGGGTACCCTCGTTCGATGAATTTAGTTTTTAATATGGCTGCATGTTTGTCAAAGTCTTGGATGGTAGTGCAGTTTCTTTTAAGCCTAAGAAATTGGCCAAATGGGATGTTGTTGACCTGGCAGGGGGGATGGTTACTCGTGTAGTGTAACATAGTATTCCTGGCTGAAGGCTTGGTAAAAAGTTCGACATTTAGGACACCGTTAACATGTTTGATGATAATGTCCAAAAATTCACAGCTTTGAGAGTCAAAATGTGATGTGAATTTGAGGTTATCATCACCTAGGTTGAGCCAAGCAATAAACTCAATGAGAGTCTCGCTTGTGCCTGTCCAAATAAAAAAAACGTCATCGATGTAGCGGGACCACATCGATACGTTTTCAAAGAATGGGGAAACCTGATTGTATATATGTTTCTCTTCAAATTGTGATACATACAAGCAGGCCAGACTTGGAGCACAGGTAGCCCCCATGCTGGTCCCCTTGATTTGACGATATAAGTCTTTATTGAATAAAAATAAATTATGTTTAAGGACCAAAGTGACACAGTCAATGATGAAAAGTTCATGTGCGGTATGATCCCTGTCCTCAGAATTGAGCATAGAGTTGATCATTCTAATAGTATCGTCTTGGGGTATGTTTGTATATAACGCCTCGATATCCAGAGTGACTAGCATCTGGGTATCGGGGTTATATTCCACACCTTCTAGTTTTTGAATAATGGCCGTGGTGTCTTTAATGTAGGCCTTTTGGGCTATCACGAGAGGCTGTAAAAAAATGTCAGCATACTTGCTGAGTGGTTCGGTTAGGGAGCCTATGCTGGACACAATTGGCCGCATGGGGGGATTGGTAAAATCTTTGTGGACTTTGGGTAGCCCATATAAAGCAGGAATGGTGGGGTTCAGATTGTTTAAAAATGAGAACTCTTCCTCACATATAATCTCATCATCTTTTGCTTGAGTTAGAAGGGTATTAATACTTGTTTTAAGTGAAGCCCAAGCTTGCATGTTTGCTGCTTCGTAGTGGTCTTTGTTCTGTAATAGTAAATGCATCCTATTGATGTAATCGGTGGTGTCCATGATTACAATGCCACCACCTTTATCTGCTGGTTTAATCGTAAGGTTGGTGTTTTCTCGCAGGGCATGGAGTGCCAATGATTCATCTTTGCTGAGGTTAAAGTTGATCCACTGTTTTTGTTTAAGTAAGCTTGGATGCATTTACTCCCCTATGCGGCCAATTGTGTCCAGCATAGGCTCCCTAACCGAACCACTCAGCAAGTATGCTGACATTTTTTTACAGCCTCTCGTGATAGCCCAAAAGGCCTACATTAAAGACACCACGGCCATTATTCAAAAACTAGAAGGTGTGGAATATAACCCCGATACCCAGATGCTAGTCACTCTGGATATCGAGGCGTTATATACAAACATACCCCAAGACGATACTATTAGAATGATCAACTCTATGCTCAATTCTGAGGACAGGGATCATACCGCACATGAACTTTTCATCATTGACTGTGTCACTTTGGTCCTTAAACATAATTTATTTTTATTCAATAAAGACTTATATCGTCAAATCAAGGGGACCAGCATGGGGGCTACCTGTGCTCCAAGTCTGGCCTGCTTGTATGTATCACAATTTGAAGAGAAACATATATACAATCAGGTTTCCCCATTCTTTGAAAACGTATCGATGTGGTCCCGCTACATCGATGACGTTTTTTTTATTTGGACAGGCACAAGCGAGACTCTCATTGAGTTTATTGCTTGGCTCAACCTAGGTGATGATAACCTCAAATTCACATCACATTTCGACTCTCAAAGCTGTGAATTTTTGGACATTATCATCAAACATGTTAACGGTGTCCTAAATGTCGAACTTTTTACCAAGCCTTCAGCCAGGAATACTATGTTACACTACACGAGTAACCATCCCCCCTGCCGGGTCAACAACATCCCATTTGGCCAATTTCTTAGGCTTAAAAGAAACTGCACTACCATCCAAGACTTTGACAAACATGCAGCCATATTAAAAACTAAATTCATCGAACGAGGGTACCCGAGAAGAATGGTCAGGCATGCATATAAACGTGCGAAATATTATGATCGAGAAAGTCTTTTCAATGGTAAGACAAATAGAGATGATTCCCCTAAACCTATTATCTTTGTAACTAATTTTAACCATGTCACCAACAAACTCAAGAACATAATTAACAGAAACTGGCATCTAGTAAGCGACAAACATCAGAGTCGACTTCCTAAACCTATGTTCTCCTTCCGACGAAACTGCACGATTCATAATAACCTCGTGCATACATATAGTGAACCCAAAAGACATGAGCAGCCATGCATTGACCATGCCCCTCTGCCAACCGGAACTTTCCCTTGCTCTGGTTGCAGTAATTGCAATGATATTATCCGCGGCAGCACCATCACCAATAATAACGCAACCTGTAAACCCAAAAGTTTTATGAATTGCAGGACTAAAAATGTTATATATTTGATCCGCTGCCCCTGCAATTTCATATACATTGGGGAGACCTCTAGAGAAATTCGCATTAGGATGAATGAGCATAGGTCAGCCCTCCGCACCAATAAGAAAGGGGCACCGCTTACAGAACACTGGTGCAAGGCGAAACACAACATCAGTGACCTTAAGTGGTGCTGCCTTGAAATTGTCACCATCACAACGAGAGGCGGTGACCTTAACCAGAAAAGAAAGAAGCGTGAGCAATTCTATATGTCTAAGTTTAATAGTGTCAGGCAAGGGTTAAACAGTAGAGAAGATTGGGAGCGCATAGTATAGGACCTTTCAATGCATTTATGAGAGCACCTCCTAATGCCCTTACGTTACTGTTAGTAGGAATATAAAGATCAAATGCCTATTCTCTATACAAAGAGACGCCCTGGAACATGGTTTATTATTAATAAACTTATTTTTATAAAAAAAAAATTCTATACACATGTATCTGAATTGCACCCAGATACCACCTCTTTACCAAGAAAACGGGTGCCAATATCTTCAATTCGGTTCACTATAATTTGCATAACTGCACTTGACCAAACAACATTATTTTGATCCTTTCTAACTTTAGTGCGGGGTTTAAGGCTTATAAGCCGCCATGGATGTCCCCGTAACAAACAATAAAGTCTGTCTCGCAAATTTCGCAATCCCCCAAAAAAAGCGCCCTTAACACGTGACCCTCTTGAGTCCAATCAGGTTGTAGATCGTAACAAACCAATGAGCGGCTCTTTCTGATATAAGTCGCTCTATGCGCGGTAATACAAAAACACCTTTCCAGAACCCCCGAAACGCTGAAGTTGACAGGAGCAGGGAGGCCGGCCCGACTTATTGAGGTAAGCGATAGGGACTTTTAACCTCTAACTTAGATCTGTAGCCCTGCTTAACAGCGGTTCGGGCAAATGCAATTGCACGCACGGACAACAGCGTGAATATTGCCATTCTGCCAAGTCCGTCATTTGAATCAGTACAACCAAGTACCAGTAGACGCTAATGTTGCCATGTGTCTAGCGAGCTCTACGAGGTTATTTTATTAATAATAATTTCTTAATAGACAAGTCCTCGTTGCTCAACTAAAACCAAACAAACAGCATTTTTTAAGAGCTGATAATCACGAGTGATGCCACATGCTGAGTGAACCAGACGTGGCCACTCGATTAATAACAAATCTTTGTACAAACAGCCCCTGACCCGTGGGGTCTTCGTTTGGCATTTTCACTTAACTAAAAGTAAATAAACAGCATATCTCATGCGCTTAATATAGTTACAAACTGCAAACTAACAGCGCTCTCTTTTCACAGATTTCGGTGGCTACGAGGGAGGCTGTCATTTCCCCCTCTCTCCCAGTGCACACACAGGCTTTTATTCATAAACCGTGGTCGCATTGCTTCTTACCCAAGTAAATAACCGGGGTAAGTCAAAATCAGAGTCAGAGGGTTTTTGATGATACTAAATAGGCAGCAACAGAACTAATAAATCCGCCTTGCCCTCCTCTTTTTCGTCTCAGGTATATCCAATCAAACAGGATATTCAAATACACCCAATTAAACAGGATTTTGAGATCGGTGGCTCCTGTTACTCCAGTGTGAGCTTGCTCTTTAACTAAGAAAGGTATTGATTACGGGTGTATTTTCAAACTGCCCCACAAAACGCATTGTGCCAGCAACTATACCTCCAATTATTATTTGCTGACGGCCTTTTTTCTTTATTATTCTTTAGATTGTTTTTATCTTCAAACCCAGCCAAAAATTGATGAATTTGGTTGTACTTCTTATACCCAATACCCTGCACGCTATCAAAGTGCACCATTAAGACCATCATACCTCTTAATGACTGAGGTAAGCATTCCCTTACCATGTATATTGAGAATAAGGATATATGTAATTCCACAATAGTAGTGCTTAACACTCCTTTAGTTACCCCCACCTTTTTCATGATACCAATAACGTAAACCTCTCTCGAACCATTGCCCGATTACTTTTTGTGTTGGCCCCTTGTTGCAGTGCAATGTGAAGAATAAACAAGACAAAAATATGTAAAACAAACAGTTTGGAATTATGTTTTGGGTTATAATAGCTTGTCTGTATTTTAAAAAAATGATGATTTATGTAAACCAAACACACAGTAATTTTGTTGTTTCTTTAACAGAAACTGTCCTGATGAAGGTTTTTAACACTGTACCGAAACGCCGCGTCGACAACTGTTTCTCTTGAACATTTTTATCATTTTCTCATTCTGTAGTGTGCATCTTGAGTTTTTTACATTATTTTATTCGTTTTAAATATGATGCACTGTGTTTGATTTTTCTACTGTGTACTTTTTTGTATAAATGAATTACCCCTTTATGATTAAAAAATATTCTTGCCGGATAAATATTTTTGTCGTTTTTACTGTCACTTATGTACTTAACTTGCACTAAGTCTGCTGCATGCATCACTTTGAATATTATATAACAGGTCCAACCAAATGTTTTACTTTGATTACTAGAAGGTAAACACAACTGAACATTTTGAGGTTTCTTTGTCCATTGTGTGATTGGTATCATTGACCAAGGTGCGACTAAGTACGGGTAGTTTTTCCACTGATACCACTTTTTGTGGCTCCCCATAGGACCCCATTTCTTTTGTTCTTTGTTCTCCCCTGGTCCATAATCATTACCAGTAGGGGGCCTCCTTCATTGTTACTTACATTTGCTCAGATAGCAAGACTGGGATAGATTTGGGTGGGTGATAAATCAATACCAGCACTACAGTTCCTATTTAGAGTCCGATTTAATTACAAGGTTTTCCGTGTCTGGTAGGTCTAGAGGGGGTAGAGTGGTGAATGTATGGTGTTTATAAATAATTGCAGCAACACCCCCCCTAGGTTTTCCAGGTTCTCTGTTTGTCAGCAGAATGTAAATGTAAATGTAAATGTAGTTGAGCTTATATAGCGCACAGCTACCCGCAGTGGGTTTCCCGGCGCTTGCTTAGGGAACCCTTCCTGGTATTCCCCTGTGAGATAGCAGGGTATCCACAAGGTGAAAGTCAGGCATCCCGCCGCGAGGGGCCGTTGTGGAGATTAAGCAAGCTATTGCCCAGAGTCGCAGAGTGTGAACCCGTGAGTCGAGGAGGCACCGGGGCGAGAATTATCGAGTCCGTGGAATTTTTAGCCCAAGACCCGCCGAGGCGGGGAATTGAACCCTGGTCCAGGACCGATCTCAGCTTCCGGGTCTGCTGCCTCTAACCCCTGAGCCACACTTCTCCACGTAGTAATAATAATAATAATAATAATAATCATAATAATCATAATAATCATAATAATAATAATAATAATAATAATAATAATAATAATATAATAGTCTGCCGGTAGAGCTGTAAGAATATCCGGTAAGGAGTCCGCCGTAAGCCAGGTTTCAGATATAAATAGCATATCTGGTCTATCGGATTTTAATAATAGAAAGATGTCTAGTTGGTGTTTTACCAGAGATCTGGTATTAAGATATAGACAGCGGAGGGTCAAGGCGTTTGGGCTTGGGGTAGAGTTGGTGGAGGTAGAACTTTGAGATGTGGTAAAGGAGTTCTCCTCCATTAGGTGGAGAGGATAGATTTTATTAGCTTTTAAGCAGGAGAGTGTGGAAGGATCAAGGCAAGGGGTGCCAGAATGTTTCAGAGAGAGGAGTTCGAGAGAGGTGTAGCTGTTAGTTTCTCCATTCTGCCTAGTCCCTGGGCCCGTCCAGGTGTGGACGGGCGCAGACGGGCTTCCCTTAGGCGCGCCCGCTGCGCTCGTCCGCTGCGCGTCCTTGCGAGGCACATGGTTATGAGGGGAGATGGGGCGTGGCCTAGTGGTTGTGGGCGTGGCTAGTGAGTGTCCCAGGGAAGTGGCGGCAAGAGTAAACGAACCCCGCGTCAGCGCTGAAATCCGCTGCACGGGTGATCCTGGGATGTGCCCTGTCACCAGATCGAGTGCCGGTAGGATATGGTAAGTTAAAATACAGTATTTACACAATCACAAGTTTTAAAAAGAATAGCAGCGATTCTCCTGGCTTTCCGCCTCAGGAGTTAGGACTTCTCCTAACTTGTCCCCTTGATGCACCTCAAACGACAACTTATCACCACCGTAATAAATAACATTGTATGACAGTAATCATAATTGTGTCCTATTCATGATGAATGTGCTAGTGTTGAATGTTATTTTTCTATTGTTTATACTCAATAAAAAGATATTATAAATAAGATAAAGGTCTAAACTCATCCGCTGAATGGCATACATTATCCTGTATTTTAATATGATTGACTGAACACTTTCATTGAACATATGGAATGGTGTATGATTTGGTACACTTGTTTCTAAGTCACATTTACACCTTTAGTATATACATCATTGTTGCAATTATCTGTATCAAGAAAGAATTTGAGAATCATGAACCAGAAAACACATCTCTGTATTCTTTAATTTTGACTTAACTTTTGTATTGAATATATGTAATTCTGTATGATTTGGGACATATATGTCTGAGTTGCCAGTATAATTGACAAATTCATTCCTCAATGTATATATCGTTCTTAGCATCAACTATACTAAAAGCGCATATGATTCATTATATGCCGCACATTGATAATTATGATATGCACTGTTGAACAGTATAAGAATGTTTAGACCCATAATATTATTTAACATCTTTTTGATTCTGATTGACTTATGTTACCTAATATGATGTGTTTTACTCAGTCTGATATTGCATATAACAGTTCCTTGTGGAAACTGCATTCTTTGTATCTTCCTTTGGTGAATGGGATATCTTTTTCTCTCAACTACGTATCTATCCCTGTCTGGCGTTTGGTTTGTTTACCACCAGCTTTAAAAACATTTTATCCACTACAGCAACACATTTTCATTGAAAGACTAACTACAACTAAACAACCTTTGATGCAAAATACTTTTTAGGATACCTTCACAGGGAAATCATGTGTACAGACGCTGATCCCTGTAAAAGCACTACTATTATCTTTTAAAGCTGTTACACATGAAGGCAACTATGGTGGCCCCCATTGATGCAGTAATTTGCCTATGTCATTCAATATTCCATTTGGCCTTGTAACAACTTAGCAGCTATATATATATATATATATATATATATATATATATATATATATTACCTACTGGCGGTCGCCAGTAGGTATATATAGTTAGGATTTTTTCCCTATGGGTTTTTTGAAAATTCTATGTCTAATAACTTTGGCGTTTGTGGACGGAATTGGCTGAAATTTTCAGCAAAATGGAACATTTTGTTTCTGAGCAGCCACTGGAAATTTGGGGGGAGTTGGTCCAGGGGGGGCCGAGAAAAAAGGGGGGTCCCAAAACGTGTTTTTAACATTGAGTTTTCCATAGGGCGGTTAGCCTCACTTTTAGCCCGAACGGCTGAATGGATTTGCACGAAACTTGGCAAAATTGTAGGGACTGGTAGCCCGATGTGCCTTTTGTAGGTCTCAATATATGTGCTGCAGTGGATTTTGAGAAAATAACGTTCAAAAAAAGATATATATCTGTAAGCGCGGACCAGGCAGCGCCCCGGTACGCGTACTTGACGCGTAACGGAACTTCGCGTAGCGAAGTTGATTGGCTCTCCGGTGTCTGTCAACATTCTAAACAGTCCGGAGCGGCCGCCATCTTGTCTCTCGGTAGGATCGAGTGACAAGAGGAGGACAAAACAAAGGGGGAAATGACCATAAGGGGGCATAGTAGATCCTCCCTGACCCCCTAGGTTTGATGTGGAGGCTTTAAAGGGGCCCCGCGGGGCAAAAAAAAATAATTTTTTTTTGGTTTTTTTCGTGGTTAGCGCCCGGTACACGAACCGGGAAGCGTTCTGGGGAGCGTATCACAATGAAAAATGAATGATAGACTTTTCAAATGCTGTATGTTAATTGATTGTTGGTTTTGTTGATTATTTTTTTTTTTTTTTAAGCTTTTTTTATTGTGTTTCATAATTTATTAAACTTTCTAACATTTCATTGTCAAAAAATCCACTGCTGTTGATGTTACTGACCATGTCATGAATGATGTAATATGTGACATCATCAGCAGTGGATTGTAGGTAACAGTATCCTTAGTTTACTCCCTAGAGCTGTCTTTCTTTTAACATAACTGTCTGTTTGCTTACCTTATACTTACTGTTCTTTTTTTAAAAATATTTTTTTTGGTTAGCTTCCGGTACGCGTACCGGCTAGCGCTCCGGGAGCGAACTAAGAGAAATAGAGGTTGGCAGAGTTCCAAATATTCTACCAATTTTTTTATAATGGGGAGTTAGTTCTGAAAAGAACTTTTTTTTTTATGTTTTTGTTGTTTTATATTTTTTTTAGTATTTTTTGAACATTTTTTTACTTTTTTTGTATTTTCTGAACGTTTTTAAATTTTTTTTGGTTTTTTTGGGGGGGGGGGGGAAACAAAAACGATCCATTATAAAGGGCTCAACAGGAGCAAAAAAAAAAAAAGAATTTCTTTTTTGGTGCGTTTCGTACAAACATTAATATGATTTTGAATTGCTCGCAAAATCAAAGTGATGCTACTTTCTCTGTAGCAGATGAAAGTGCCACATTCCACGCACACTTGCTTTACGTGCCCAAACAACATTTGGATGTTTGCGATCATCTCCCTCGCCTCTGGTCCCGACACCTCTGGAACCACCGATCTTCTTGCCATTGGGAGGGGATTTTGTTGTTCGTCACGTAGCTGGGCAGCACTATAATTATTTGGGTGCCACCTACTCATATGCCGATGCATAGTATGATTGCCATAACTGTATTTTTTATCAGTGCCCCTTGACAATCTATCACCGCATATGCGGCAAAACACGTAACGTGCATTCACTTTCTTTTGCCCCTCAGGAATTCTGTAGAATTGCCAGATGTAATTCTCCTTTCGATTGTACCTCATGGGCTCCTCTGGCAAAAACTCATGCTCTTCCTCCTCTTCCTCCTCTTCCTGTTCTTCCTCTTCTTGCAAAATTACTTCTGCAGGTGGTCCTCTCTTTCTTGAATTTGGTGGAGGTGGTGGGCTAGCACCAGCTGAAGCTACTAATGAAGCCATCTCAAAGTCTCAATAAAGGGTCTTTCTCTCACCAAGATGAAAGTCAGAGTGATGAAAGAAGGAGGGGTTTTCATCATTTGGGAAAAACAAAAGTTCTAAACCAATGAAAAGTGTCCATTTTAGATCACATGACCTTGTATTACATCATTAGGAAACCAAAAGTGAAATGAACCAATGAAAAGTGTTATTACCGAGTCACATGACCTGCTATGTTTACGTTACGCTGTCGGCGCCGCGCCGCGGATCGCTTCCGGTTCGCGTACCGCTGCGCTTCCGGGTACGCGAACGTAGCACGTAATATGACGTATTACGCGAGAACGCGAAACGTCATGCTGACGCGAAGCGTCACGATGTTGTTTTGTAACGCGAGAGGTGCGCAAAAGGAACGTTTACCAGTTCGCGTACCGGGTCGCGCCTCCGGATTGAGCTAACGGGAAGCTAACCGGTACGCGTACTGGGAGCGAAACAAAAAAAAATAAAAAAAAAATTGTATAAAAAACATGTAAAAAATATTTTTCTTTTTAAAGAATAATACATTGTAAAGGTTTTGATATTAGCTATTAAAAAACCAATGAAATTCACTGAAAAAACCATAGGTTATAGACCATATATAGTTAGGAATTAGCATTTACAAAACCTTAAAAATTCACTGACAAAAACCATAGGTTATACACCATATATAGTTAGGAATTAGCATTTAAAAAACCTTATTTTACTCACACAAAACCAATGAAATTCCATATATAGTTAGTTGTACTAACTATATATCACGCACCCGCAATCCACTGCTGATGATGTCACATATTACATCATTCATGACATGGTCAGTGACATCACTGATGACATCACTGATGACATCTCAAATGACATCACTGATGACATCACTGATAAAATCATTCATGTGATAATACGATGAACCTCTTCAGACTCTAATATAACCTTAGATACACTCAGTGTAAACACAGACTCACAGATTGTCACTCATCCATGAAGTTACACACACACCTAGACAGTCATGCAAACAATCAATCACACCTCCGTTTCCTTAACTATACAGTTAAACACACCTTACTTATTCAAACATATACTAAAACATATTTACTCACTTATACAATCCTGGATACAAGTTCACAATGATCCATACAGCCACTCACACATTCACTGGCTCTTATGCACAGTTATTTATATATGTCAACTCTCACATGTACTGTATTTTACATATGTACTTAATTTGACATGTAGCACTGAGATATCTATTCACTCACCAATACAGTCATGCACACAGTCAACCGCCCATACAGCTGTTTCCAACATGCACTTTTGAATCCATACATCTATGCACAGAGTCATACACTTCCCAGCCACCCACACACACACTCAGTCTCCCATACAAATGCTTGTGCAACCAATCAATAACCTATATAGTTACTCATATAGCTACTGATCAACACATGCAGCAGTTTACAGAACAACAGACATAATGATGCACAAATTAAGACAGTTTAGTCACTAACCCATGCACTCAGTGAGACACATTTAATCACTCACTCATACATTCAGTCATGCACCTACTAAATCCTTCGTCCAGACACTTATACATCGACTCATTCATAAATATGTAAGACATATTTTAACTTTACAGAAAAATACAGTCACTGGATTTTGTCATCAGTGATGTCATCAGTGATGTCATTTGAGATGTCATCAGTGATGTCATCAGTGATGTCACTGACCATGTCATGAATGATGTAATATGTGACATCATCAGCAGTGGATTGCGGGTGCGTGATATATAGTTAGTACAACTAACTATATATGGAATTTCATTGGTTTTGTGTGAGTAAAATAAGGTTTTTTAAATGCTAATTCCTAACTATATATGGTGTATAACCTATGGTTTTTGTCAGTGAATTTTTAAGGTTTTGTAAATGCTAATTCCTAACTATATATGGTCTATAACCTATGGTTTTTTCAGTGAATATATATATATATATATATATATATATATTTTCCAACAAAATCGTTCACACTTTGTCAAAAGAACGACGTCCAGGCCAGCAACTCGGTTCAAATAACTGGTGTTTTATTCACAGCCCACTCAACGCGTTTCGGGAACACCCCCTGCACCCTTGCTGGAATCGGTAAATACCGATTCGGTATTGCCCATTGATTCCTATGGGCTTCAATGCCCATAGGAATCAATGGGCATTACCGATTCGGTATTTACAGAATCGGTAAATACCGAATCTTAACGATTCGGTATTTACCGATTCAGTAATACCTACATCCCCCCCTTCTATTCTACCACTTCTTAAATACCGAATCGGTAAAATTCGGTATTTAAGAAGTGGTAAAATAGAATTACCTACATCTAGCCCTAAATCCCTTCAACTGCCCAAGTCGTCATGGGTTGATTGGGTTTCCCATTTGTTTGTAACATTCTTCTAAGTATGACAGATTTTTTAAAGCAATATACAGCTACTAAAGCTGGACCATTCTGGTTGTGGGGATATATAGGTCTTTTAGATTCACCAAGAACCTGAGGATCCCAGGGCCAGTAACTAAGCAGCGTCTTGCAACAGTTTTTTATTGTGTACCGGGTATGTAGCAATTCAATTGGGAAAATATAAACAGGGAAACATTGGTTTGAAAGACACTTATGTATTTATGAAATGGGAACAAAATATAGAGTTTAGAAACAGTAGCTATTTGCACATCTCCGAAATTGTGGGTAACTATACTAGCATGTGAATGATAGGACATTTTCAAAGTGACTTCTTTTTTACACTTTGTCTAACATTTGGAAGGCAGAAATGCATTGAACGTCAATAGGTAATAACAGTTGCTCTACAACTCTGTGTTCCCCTAAGTCTCCTGATAGTAATGATACCTGACTTGTGTTGGTAGGTGTAGTGCCCTCAACAGGAAACAGCCCAAAGCTCAATGTGGACACACCACATTTTCACAGTGAAAACTGACCCTTTTTTTGCAAAGTGCCTAGCTGTAGAATTTGAACTCTAGCTCTGCCGGCACCTAGATAAACCTAGCAAACCTATACATTTTTTAAAACGAGACACCCAGAGAAATCATGGACGGGGTGACTTGTCTGCCTCACATCAGGTTATGTTACACAGAATCCCTTGCAAACTTCAAACTTTGTCAAAAAAAAAAAATGCAAACATTTCTGAGGAGGAAAATTCTGAAATCTGTGTGCATCCACCGATTTCCATGCACCCTGCATTCCCGAAAGTCTTCTGAGAAAAATGGTACCTCAATTGTGTGGGTAGACCTAGGGCCCGCATCAGGAAAAGGCCCAAAATGCAACATTGACACACCACAACTTCACAGTGAAAACTGACCCTATTTTGGAAAGTGCCTAGCTGTAGACTTAGACCCTAGCTCTACCAGCGCACACAGAAACCTAGTAAACCTATAAATTTTTGTAAACTAAATACCCAGGGGAATCTAGGATGGGGTGACTTGTCTGGCTCTCTCTCGTGTCTGTTACCCAGAATCCCTTGCAAACCACAAACGTTGTAAAACAAAAAACATTTTCCTCACATTTCTGTGGTGGAAAGTGCTGGAATCTGCGTGGATCCACAGAATTTCACAACACACTGCATTTCCCAAAGTCTTCTGAGAAAAGTTGTACCTCACTTGTGTTGGCAGACCTCATGCCCGCGACAGGAAACAGCCCAAAAAGCAACATGGACACACTACATTTTACACAGTGAAAACTTAACTGACCCCTTTTTTGCAAAGTGCCTAGCTGTAGATTTTGAACCGTAGCTCTGCCGGCCCCTAAGGAAACCTAGTAAACCGATACATTTTTTAAAACTAGACACCCAAAGAAATGCAGGAAGGGGTGACTTATCTGGCTCTCACCCGTTTTTGTTACCTACAATCCTTTGCAAACCTCAAACGTTGTCTAAAAAACACAGTTTCCACACATTTCCGTGAGCTGAGGCTAAGGTGTTCACTGGATTCCATTTCTTCTCCTTTCTGTGGATGTCTTCATGATCAAGTCTATTGGAAGCAGGAGGAGTTAAGGTTAGAGCGAGCAACCTTTGAGGACTCCTGTCCTCACTTGGAAGGCTTTAGTGAGTTGCCCTGCATGGACCATCTTGCAGGTTAATCTTCGTAAGATATCCAGACAATTCTTGTGAGTTTATCTGACACATCGTAGTGGTGGAGGAGTTTTCAAAGGGTCTCTTTGTCCAGGCAGTGAAATACCTTTTTCATAGTCTATAAAGTTGACATAGACAGGGATGTTCCCTTCCAACGACGGCTCAATGATGATTTGCAGCGTTGCAATCTGGTCTGTGCAGAATCTATCTTTATGGAACCAGGCTTGCTGGTCTCAGAACTGAATGCCAATACTGTGTATTACTTTCCTTTTTTGATTTTGTATTAAGCATACGAATTAAACAATATGCATCTCTGGAATTTCTCACTTGAATAAATCAAATTTATTTATAAACAGTTTTACTTCATTATTTTGGTTGTAATTTCACCAATTTTTGTTTTTAGGACACCATCTATACAAAACATTGCAACTTTACACAAAAAATCATAAAACATTATCCACAAAGCATTTATATTCTGTATCCAAACATTCAAACATTCACTCGCACACATACACATCACTTAATATTTACACTGGAATAACACTATTCACAGTAAGCCATAGACTATTTTTCATACAGTTGTCAACAATTATACAATTGATTAACCAGTCTTATGGCTGGGATCAAATACAGTCTACGCGTTTCGAACTCGTCTTGTTAAGGAGTTCTCATCAGGAACGAGGCTGTGAAAGAGAAAGAAGAACCTATCCTAGCAAGTTTGTTCTAATGTACTAGTTAGCTCCATAGGTTAAAGCCTGTGTGGTAATTCTATTGAAAAAACACGACGACGCTGGACCATCTGATTTAAAACAGTAATAGACACAAAAGGACCCTGTTAGACACATACCCTCATTTAAAGCATATATACTAGATGTTATTTCATTCTTACAGCTCCTGGTGCTTACTTGATTTAGCCAAGTCACTGTGTGAAGAGAGTTAACACCAGCTGGACCCTATGAAAAGAGGTATCCATTAAGGCAATCTGATTACAAAATCACTGAGCATATTGTATTCTGACTCCGGTGTGCTGCACTTACTTGTTGGAGTCGAATCAATCGGCTTTCTGCATCGGAAAAATTAAGAAGGCAAGCCAACGCATTAATGCGCGTGAAAAATGATCACAGCTCTTACATCTTGTTCGTTCAGCATCTCGCATCTATTTTCACACACGCCTACTTACCGTTAGAGGCTGTTCGGCGTCCTGAACAGCAACCTCACTCGGCGCGTATTGTTTTCAAGAGGATGATTGCTCCGCTGAGTTTATTTCCGGATTTCGCAAGGCCTCATGGGAATTGTAGTTCAGAGGCGGAGTCCCGTCATTGACGAGTCCATGTAAAAAAAGCTAAAGCAATGAATAATTTTGCAATAATTTCGGCAGTATCTTTGGAAAACAAATGTATGTGTAATATAATTTGGGTTTGCATGGTATTAACATGTGTTTATTTATTTCGACATTTCCTTCGTGGGCAGTGTCGAGACTACTGTCACACTGTGAGTCTTATTCGAGGACATCTCAGAAGCGCTTTTATTTTTGGAGGACATACACTTGATGTCTTTTTCAATTTGGTATGGTCTGAAAGGGAATTGTAAATGTATTTGTTGGCTGACCTGTATTAAATCATGAATCCTAATCAGGACTTGAGGTAATTGCACTGCATTTGTTGGTGTGTGGATTCAATAGCATCTCTCCTTCGAGTTTGGAAAAGGGTCGTCAGTGTCAGGGCCATTGTTCATCTTCAATAAAGTTTCATAGACAGGGCACATACTCCTCATTATTTCTTATCTATTATAGCTCTTATCTCAGTTATGTGGTCGCTCAACAATACTCCGGTCAGTTCAGTTTGTAAATTTCCGATAATTCATTCAATCCATGTATCGCGGTATTGAACTTCACGATTAGCATAGCCTCTCTCTTGGTCACCTCCTCTTATATCTTGTTCCACTTTTGAAAGGACTGTCCATACCAGATCCGTGTCTTGATGGTTATTTAAGAACCAATGGTTGACCAAGGGTGGTGTTTCTATATTTTTCTTAATCATAGACTTATGTTGCTGGATTCTTTGTCTCACTTCTTGGTTTGTCTTTCCAATATAAAGTAAGTCACATGGACATTTGATACCATAAATGATCCACCGAGATTTACAATTGGCAAATGCCTCATGTTTCCACACGATGTTGTTGTGCTTGAATGTTGTACCTTCAATTGTTGTATTACAGCACGAGCATGTTCCACATTTATGGAAATGTGGAACATGCTTGTGCTGTAATACAACAATTGAAGGTACAACATTCAAGGCATTTACCAATTGTAAATCTCGGTGGATCATTTATGGTATCTAGTAACCAACTGGTACAGCAGTTTACACAACAACTGACCAAGTAATACAGATATTCACACAGTTTAGTCACTATCCAATATATTTAGTGAGACACTATAAATTACTCAAGTAAACAATCAATCACACTGCTACTAAATTCTCTGTCCAGATATTTATATATCCACTGATTCTTCAATGCAGATTGGTGTATATATCATACATATTTGAAAAACAAACCAAACCACATTTGCTGGATGATGTCATCAGTGATGTCATATGAGATGTCATCAGTGATGTCACTGACCATGTCATGAATGATTTAATATGTGACATCATTACCAGTGGATTGCGGGCGCGAGAGTTACAGTTAGTACATCTAACTATAACTGAAGAATTTCAATGGTTTTGTATGAGCAAAATATACAGCTAACTATAACACCCCTGAAACCTATGGTTTTTTCAATGAATTTCTATGGTTTTTTAAATGATATTTCCTAACTTTAACCTGCTTGAAACCTGTGTTTTTTTCAGTGAATATATATGTATATATACATATATATATATATATTCACTGAAAAAACCATAGGTTATAGACCATATATAGTTAGGAATTAGCATTTAAAAAACCTTATTTTACTCACACAAAACCATTGAAATTCCATATATAGTTAGTTGCACTAACTATATATCGCGCACCCGCAATCCACTGCTGATGATGTCACATATTACATCATTCATGACATGGTCAGTGACATCACTGATGACATCACTGATGACATCTCAAATGACATCACTGATGACATCACTGATGACATCACTGATGACATCATCCAGTGACTGTGTGTTTCTGTAAAGTTTAAATATGTTTTACATATTGAAGAATGAGTAGATGTAGAAGTGTCTGGATGAAGGATTTAGTAGGTGCGTGACTGACTGTATGAGTGAGTGATTAAATGTGTCTCACTGAGTGCATGGGTTAGTGACTAAACTGTCTTAATTTGTGCATCATTATGTCTGTTGTTCTGTAAACTGCTGCATGTGTTGATCAGTAGCTATATGAGTAACTATATGGGTTATTGATTGATTGCTCAAGTATTTGTATGGGAGACTGAGTGTGTGTGTGGCTGGCTGGGAGGTGTGTGACTCTGTGCAGATCAATGTGTACTTGTATCAATGATTGTATAAGAGAGTAAGTATGTGTTAGTATATATTTGAAAATGTAAGGTGCTCTATGTTTAACTGTATAGATTAAAAAATGGAAGTGTGATTGATTCTTTACAGGACTGACTAGGTGTGTGAGTAACTCCATGGATGAGTGGCAGAGTGTGAGTATCTGTATAGGTGTATGAGTGCATATGATAGTGTTGTAAAGATGAGTGATTGTATGTATGAATGATTGTATGGGTGAATAAGTGAATGTGTGTGTAGACGTAGGAATCAGTGAGTGCGTATGTAGTAACTAGTATTGGTGTGTGAATGGTTTCAAAAATTATACTCTGTATTTAACACTGGGTGTAACAAAGGTTATATTAAAATGTGAGGAGATGCATTGTATTGTCACATGATATCATCAGTGATATGGTCATTGATGTCAAATGAGATGTCATCAGTGATGTCATTTGAGATGTCATCAGTGATGTCATCAGTGATGTCACTGACCATGTCATGAATGATGTAATATGTGACATCATCAGCAGTGGATTGCGGGTGCGCGATATATAGTTAGTGCAACTAACTATATATGGAATTTCAATGGTTTTGTGTGAGTAAAATAAGGTTTTTTAAATGCTAATTCCTAACTATATATGGTCTATAACCTATGGTTTTTTCAGTGAATTTTCAAGGTTTTGTAAATGCTAATTCCTAACTATATATAGTGTATAACCTATGGTTTTTTCAGTGAATTTTCAAGGTTTTGTAAATGCTAATTCCTAACTATATATGGTCTATAACCTATGGTTTTTTCAGTGAATTTCAATGGTTTTTTAATAGCAAATATCATAAGCTGTCGAATGTCAAGTACGTGGTAAGTGAAAACATTTTCGTGTTTATGCACACTGATCTGCTTTGAATGGTGCCCCCCCCCCTCATTTCTATTAGGAGTACTCTCTCTTTGCAGATAGTGAAAGGTAGTTAACGCAGGCCTTTGCCCCCGTTGTAATATGTCGTGCCTGCTTCTCTCTCCATTTGATTGATTGTTATCCAAGCATTTACTGTTTTAGAATTGGTTCTCTTTGGTTCATTCTCTATTTACAAACAAACACAGAGTCGCAATACTCTGTTTAGTCTTTGCAGATAACAAAAAATCGTGTAAAAAAAAAGAAAAGGAATCGAGCAAAATCAGTAGGCCACTAATGGGATCTCTTTTTGACCTCGCTAAAATAGAAACATTAGGAACAACCCCTCATGACAAATACGAAACTAGTGAGATGAACTGAACTCCACACAATGATGGCTGCAAAACAGCTCGGCTCCGCCACCCACCCCGCCCAAAATAACGATAAAGAGCGGCTGCCATGATTGGTTGCGGAATGGCCACGACGGAGCTACGAAATGGTGGTGCTCTCATGCTAACCCCAGCTTCAGTCTGAAACATCCAGAAACACTGTAGACTACCAATTCGATCAGTTCCGGTAGCGCCCCAATGTAACCCGGTAGAGAAGAACTAGCCCTCCCCTCTTTGACTGATGGTTCTTGTTGCCTGTCCCTTCTGTTGTCATTTAACAGAACTATTTAGCCTGCTAAAAGGGGTTGTGTTCCGACCGCTGGTTGGTGGAGACATTTTGACTATATTCTGGACCTGCGTTGTTGCGTAATGCGTCATATGACGCGCCGCGTTAGCGCATCCGGAAGTCATCCGGGGCTCAACGCGCAGCGCGTAACGTAAGCATAACAAGTCATGTGACTTGTTAATAAAACTTTTCATTGGTTCATTTTACTTTTCTTATTCTAATGATGAAAGGCTTGGTCATATGACCTAAAAATTACGCTTTTTATTACTTCCGAACATTATTTTTTCTTAAATATATGTTATAATGTTCCAGGCTAATGTACTTTTCCGGAAAATTTACAACTGTCCTGCAAGTAAAATATATTCTTTTTTCGAGAAAAAGAGCGTTTCTTCGTCCCATGACGGAGCCGTTGAGCAAAAGAGGGTCGACCTGCTGTCTTAGTCGCCGATACGCCTGAATATGAGATTCTTATCGATCACTTTATGTTGCAGGAGTAGAAAACACAACAGCCCTTGACCATTTATCTTTACTGCGTTCCTGCGTATTATACCTTTTACCCTTCATGTAATTGGTCTGCTTTATTTCACTTGCCTTTTAATGATTCTAAAACAGTGACTATTATTAAAAACTTTACCAATGTATATACTACTACCATGTTTTCTTTTAAAAACCTTTATTGTGAAAATTTCATTATACAAATACGAGCCTATAACCACGTGGGCCGGCCACGGAGCAAACTGTAATCGTATATGATGAGTAGACATTTACACTGTAGAGGAACGTAACGGGCGGGCCATTAGGTTGCAAGAACTAAGGTGTCTAACAGTTGCGGAATCGGTGGACGTACATTTTATAATTAAAATACGACAGGGCCAGTTACAATAAAATTATCTAGATATAAATTTGTGGGCAAGTACCATGGGTGACGTTAATTCGAACTTTCAATAGTACAGTAATCAATAACACATCAGAACTTAATATCAATAGGGATGTCGAAATATTCAATCAATTCTCGTCCCCGCCCGCCATGTGCTTCAAAACTGCATACGTATCTCGTGATTTCAAGGTTCTGCAACCAGTACACAACAAGGAGTTATGAGTCCCATTTATTCCGGCGCCATTTTGGGTGAGGACGGGCAGGTCCAGGATATAGTCAAAATGTCTCTACCAACCATCGACTATGATGATGTTCATATGCTGTATTTATTAGAGTAACACTCATCTGTCCACATGAAATTAATTTGCCACAATCTAAACATGTCATTTTAATCTTTCCAAAGTTCTTCTAAATATTTGGGACCGTTTCCCTTGCCTCTGATGCTGTCAGTGCCACTTCTTTGATGAATGTACTGGCAGGTCAGGGGTTCTCCTCCAAATCTCTCTTTTATGCAGCACTATAATTAATTGGTGCCACCTCTCCATATGACGATGCATGGTATAGTTACCATAACTATATTTTTTTTCGGTTCCTCTGGAGAGTTCATCGTGGCAGATGAAGAGTGTAACGTACCGGGCATTTACCTTTTTTTGCATGTACAGGAAAGGGAAAAAAAATCGAGCGTCCGAGTTCTAAGGTGTCCCAGGGCCATTTTAGTGGACCAGGCCCAAATCCAAAGAACAGGCCGCCATTTTGAGAGTCCTGTTGCAGCCGCCTGTCGCTGTAGCATCAAGAGCAGCCGAAACTCAGCTGAATGGCAACTGAAACGGTAAAGGGGCGCCCCACTACAGCAGACGAGCCTCCACCTAGGAAGGCCCGTTCACGCTGCCTCCCCCCCCCCTTCGGGCACCCCACGCCGTTATTCGGAGCAGTATTGTAGGATGGCCACACCAGTGCGGCAACTTGCTAGACATCACCTCGGTGGTAACCGAATCTCAGCGCCTTGTGGTGTCTCCTCTTCAGAAAATATTCTTGCGCTACCTTTGCCCCATTCGCACATCGGTCCGCTACTGACGCCATCTCACAGGCTAATGGGGCGCCCCACGCCGAGTTTCAGCATTGTAGGATGACCACACCAGTACAGCAACTTGCTAGACATCACCTCGGTGCCATCCGGATCTTGGCATCTCAACGCCTAGTGGTATCTTCCATACAGAAAATATTGTTGCGCTGCCTTTGGCCCCATTCGCACATCGGTCCGCTACTGACACCATCTCACAGGCCAACAGGGCGCCCCACGCCGACTTTTACCATTGTAGGATGGCCACACCAGTGCCACAACTTGCTAGACACCACCTCGGTGCCATCCGAATCTTGGCATCTCAGCGCCTTGTGGTGTCTTCTATTCAGAAAATATTGTTGCGCTGCCTTTGGCCCCATTCGCACATCGGTCCGCTACTGACGCCATCTCACAGGCCAACGGGGCGCCCCACGCCGACTTTCAACATTGTAGGATGGCCACACCAGTGCGGCAACTTACTAGACACCACCTCGGTGCCATCCGGATCTTGGCGCGTTGTGCTGCCTTCGGCCTATTCGCACATCGGTCTGCTACTGACGCGAACTCACAGGCCAACGGGGCGCCCCACGCCGACTTTCAGCATTGTAGGATGGCCACACCAGTGCTGCAACTTGCTGGACACCACCTCGGTGCCATCCGGATCTTGGCGCGTTGTGTTGCCTTCGGCCTATTCGCACATCGGTCCGCTACTGACCCCGCCTCACGTGCCAACGTATTTTCTCCGCATTTTATACCCTATGCCGCATAACAGGTCATGTGACTTGTTTATAAAACTTTTCATTGGTTCATTTTACTTTTGGTTTCCTAATGATGGAAGGCTTGATCATATGACCTAAAAACAACACTTTTCATTGGATGAAAACTTTTTTTTTTTCCCAAACGATGAAAGCCCCACCTTGTTTCTGGATGTTTCAGACTGAAGCTGGCGTCAGCATGAGACCACCACCATCTCGTAGCTCCGTCGTGGTCATTCCGCGAGCAATCATGGCAGCCGCTCCCCACCAGAAGCCTGCAGGAGTCGGGGGCCCCCAAAACTTTTGATGAATCCTCAAGGCGGAGGGGACGCTTTCGAGAATGGGGTCCAAGACCTAGCAGACAAGCGTCCGATTTCCAAGGTGTCCCAGGGCCATTTCAGTGGACCAGGCCCAAAAAGGAAACAGCCTGCCGCCATTTTGAGAGTCCTGTGACAGCCGCCTATCGCTGCACCGCAAGAGTGGGCGCAACTCAGCTGAATTGCGGCTTTTGACACAGTGGACCAAAAGCGGACGGAATGGCAACTGAAACGGTAAAGGGGCGCCCCACTACAACAGACGAGACTCCACCTGGAGAGGCCCGTTCACGCCGCCTCCCCCGGGGCGCCCCACGCCGTTATTTGGAGCAGCATTGTAGGATACCAAAACCAGTGCGGCAACTTACTGGACATCACCTTGGTGCCATCGTTCTGCTGCCTTGGAACTATTCGCAAAACAGTTTGCTACTGATGACCCACCCCCCGCGACGCCCCACGCCAGAAATCTGGACGTTGTGCTGCGTTGGGACTATTCGCACAGCCGACCGCTACTTCGTTGTTTTTCCCTAAAAATGTTTATATGTTATTACTGTTTTTGTTTTCTTGTATATATTTATAAGTTATTAAAGTTTTATAATCTTACTACTTTGTTGGAGTGCTATATATTTTTTATGTGACACATAATTGTAAAAACTTTGATGTACAAAGAGTCATCCCTGGAATCTTCCGCTTCAGGCTCGGTCCCCTCCCCAATCACAATACAGGATGGTTTTCAGATAATAGGAACGCGTCTGCTGTGACGGATCTCATCGAGTGTGGGCCTTGATCTACTATAACTCCTTTGAAGAGGGGTGATTCTTTACAGCTGGGGCCATAAACTACATCTGCAGGGCTAGCTGATACCCTAGGACCGGCCTGGACAATCGGACACAGAGGAAAAGGAGTGTCAGAGGGTGCGGTACTGAATAGGGCGAAAGGGAGGTGTCGGGCGGGCACAGGGTGTGATTCTCAGGGAAGAGCAGCGCAGATGGGGGGTGGTTTATTACCCATGCATAAGACAGAGAGCGGGGGTGACCACTGCCTGGGGGAGATGCTTGCGAGGGTGGGGAGCCATGCTAACGATCGTCAGCGTGTAGAGAGTGGGTCTGGTCAAGGCATCTAAAATGACTGCCGTGCACGACAAAAGTGTGGCATTTGAAAAAAGGCAAGATGGCGCAGACAATGTTTATCAACACTTCCTGATTTCCTTCGAATCGAACGTTAACAGACGTTGGGGCATATTACCAAAGTTAAGCGATATTTATCCCTAACGATGCTTAGCAACAAATTTTTTACCGCTAAGCATCGTCAGAAATTATCGCAGATAAACCTTGCTATTATCAAGGTTTATCGCAAATACGATAAAAAACGACCGCAATGCATTAATATCGCTGAAAACTCAGCGATATTCATGCATTACCGAGCTAATGCTCTTAGCCATGTTATCCACCTCCCATTGGATAACATGGCTAAGAACTGCTCAGGAATTTAACAAGAGGGGGGAGAGAGAGAGTCAGTGGATTCGGCCTCCCTAGTTATATGAATAAACAAAGTAGAATCCACTCAGAGTGGTGGTGATCCCTAACAAGATGGGGAACACACAGTGTTGTATAAATGCCCCTCACACACCAACAGGCCCCTTGGTGTCATGCTTCATCATCGGGGCCTTCGCACCCCTCTACGGGATGCGGCGTGCTACGACTCGCGAATACGCAGGAGCACTTGAAAGTGAACTATGTGAGGGGGTGTGTCTACAAAAGTGTGAGTGAGGTGAGGTGAAAAAATGGTTTAAAAATACCTGGCGCGT
Organism: Lissotriton helveticus; assembly: GCF_964261635.1. Classification (NCBI taxonomy): domain Eukaryota; kingdom Metazoa; phylum Chordata; class Amphibia; order Caudata; family Salamandridae; genus Lissotriton; species Lissotriton helveticus. Next base: position 1,696,338,999 of record NC_136061.1, on the reverse strand, counting down.
GGGTGAAACAAATTTATTAAATCCCCGGCTGGTATTATTAAAAAAGTGCAAGGCGTGGTTGAAAAAATACAAATTAAGGTATTACAACCACTGTGAAAAGTGTCAACATGTTTCGGAACTCAGAGGCTCCTTCTTCAGGACAAGGATAGCACTTACCCTCCCCTTACTCACATGTAAATGTAAAAGTGTAAAATTTAATTACAACAATGTGTAATGTACCTAACAATGTTATATATGTAGGTGGGTGTCGTTGCGCCCAATTGGCGATGAAAACCTGTAAAGAGAAAGCATACATAAACACACTGGTCTAAGATGCACAGGCCCTAGGAGAAGAAAACAACTTCTCAAAATACAACAGGGTCAATCCAAAAATAGTGGAACCCTGTAAAGAATGAAAAATAAAAAATAAAAAATAAAGTACACACACAAGGACATAACACAACGCTCACGGATATGTATATGTATATATGTACAAACACAGAACACAGACTTAATCTCTACTCTGATGGAAATAGAGCACAAAAATAGGTAATTTCACAGCTTACTTAAAGTTCTCAAAAATAAGACCTCATGAGCCTGTGCGTGTTATTGGGGGATCCTTCCTTTCTGTTCAGAAAATGACCTATAAAAACATTAATATATGGGATTCAATTTGTTGTAGGTACCAATGCACCAAAGCGCCAAACTCAAGCTCCTTTTTCTGACCCAAAACTCACGGTTACTGCAATGGCTAGTTGCCTGCCTTCCCTCAACGCGGCTCCGATGAAGTGAGCGTGCATCGCGTCAGTACCCTTCTTTATACTCTGCCATTAGGTCATTACCGATGGTTAATTGAATAATGAGGCCCGGGAGAAGCCCAAATAGGGACTTGGTAATCCGAGGAAGTCCGGTGTTGCGCGATCGGCCACCGCTATACCCTGCGCATGCGCCTCCCCAGCAGGACTAGTGTTAACTGCGCATGCGCGGAAAGGTGAAGTCACCGCGCATGCGCAAAGGAGCGGCACTGCCGCTAATGTCAGAACGCCTGCAAAAGAAACTTGGAGGTATTTCGAGCATGCGCGCTTCGGCGGAATATCTCAAAAAAAGAGCTTTCATTCCAATGTAACAGGAAGAGAGCGAAAAAAGGCTACGTGGGGATTAACAAAACAGTAATTAGCCATACATTCTGGAAGGGGCAATGGGTTTCTATGTCGGAAAAGGAGACATACAAGAATGGGGTGTGTTTTCAAGAACCCAGACTGAGTTATAAATAGCCCCATCAGCTATATATTGTTCTTAATTCACAGGGGTAATGGCAAAGAGAAAAGGAGGGTGAGATTATCCTTTGTTTATTCATAAGAACTGCTCAGGGCAGGTGGTAGCTTTTGGAGATATTCGCGCTTATCGCGAATATTTCCAAAAGTTGGTAATAGGAGATAGCGATGTTAGCGACTGTTTCCAGTCGCTAACATCTTGGCATGCCCACTTTGCATGTCATTAGTGATAAATATCACTCACATGCAAAGTGGGGCCCAAGATGGTCGCTATCTCCTACTAGCGGTCGCTAACTGGTGTTAGCAACAGCTAGGTAATACAGAGATAATTTTATCTCCGCGAAGCGGAGCGCTGTTACAGATATATATCTTGTTTTTGAACGTTAATTTCTCAAAATCCACTGAAGCACATATATTGAGAACTAGCAAAGGCACATCGAGCTACCAGTCCCTACAATTTTGCCAAGTTTCGTGCAAATCCATTCAGCCGTTCGATTATTATTATTTTTTTTTTTGCCCCGCGGGGCCCTTTTAAAACCTCCACATCAAACCTAAGAGGTCAAGGAGGATCTACTATGCCCCCTTATGGTCATTTGCCCCTTCGCTTTGGTCTCCTCTTGTCTCTCGATCCTACCGAGAGACAAGATGGCGGCCGCTACGGACTGTTTGCAATGTTTACAGACGCCGGAGAACCAATCAGCTTCGCAAAGCTCCGTAACGCGAAAAGTACGCGAAGCGGAGCGCTGTTACAGATATATATCTTTTTTTGAACGTTAATTTCTCAAAATCCACTGGAGCACATATATTGAGACCTAGCAAAGGCACATCGGGCTACCAGTCCCTAATATTTTACCAAGTTTCGTGCAAATCCATTCAGCCGTTCGATTATTATTATTATTTATTTTTTTTGCCCCGCGGGGCCCTTTTAAAACCTCCACATCAAACCTAGGGGGTCAGCGAGGATCTACTATGCCCCCTTATGGTCATTTGCCCCTTCGCTTTGGCCTCCTCTTGTCTCTCGATCCTACCGAGAGACAAGATGGCGGCCGCTACGGACTGTTTGGAATGTTCACAGACGCCGGAGAACCAATCAGCTTCGCTTCACAAAGCTCCGTACCGCGAAAAGTCCGCGAACCGGAGCGCTGCCCGGTCCGCTGTTACAGATATATATCTTTTTTTGAACGTTAATTTCTCAAAATCCACTGAAGCACATATATTGAGACCTAGCAAAGGCACATCGGGCTACCAGTCCCTACAATTTTGCCAAGTTTCGTGCAAATCCATTCAGCCGTTCGGGCTAAAAGTGAGGCCAACCGCCCTATGGAAAACTCAATGTTAAAAACACGTTTTGGGACCCCCCTTTTTTCTCGGCCCCCCCTTGACGAACCCCCCCCAAATTTTCAAGGGCTGCTCAGAAACAAAATGTGCCATTTTCCTGAAAATTTCAGCCAATTCCGTCCACAAACGCCAAAGTTATTAGACATAGAATTTTCAAAAATCCCATAGAGAAAAAATCCTAACTATATATACCTACTGGCGACCGCAAGTGAGCAAGGCGGGAGTAAGCCGCCGAAACGCGTCTGAGCAGCAACTGAACATGGAATAAACGTTTTGAACTGAGATTCACGGAGTCAGCGCCTTCTTTGAATGGGAAAGTTTGGTGTGGTAAAGAATATATATATATATATATATATATATATATATATATATATATATATATATATATATATATATATATATATATATATATATATATATATATATATATATATATATATATATATATATATATATGTATCAAAGCTCCAAGGTTCCCACCTGTTGGAGATGCACTCTGACATCCACTGCAGCAACCTTCATGAGGTAAAAGTCGGATCGGCGGGCGGATCCAGTTCACAGCATGCCTGGCGATTCACGCCTGATGCGTTTCATGCTCTTTGCAATCTTCAGAGGGGCTACAGTCATTTTGGCATAGAGGCCACACCGTCCACTTAAAAATATGAGCCCTCCAATGGGCGACTCGAATGAGTCTGCGTTGGTTTGTGGGTCATGTAGTGTGTGCCTCAGTTATGTGCCGCTGTCCGAGACATTTCAAGCCCACTAATGGGCCTCCACTCGCACATCCGGCTTGTCAATCCTCCATGGATGCCTCCACATTGAGACTCCGCGATTCGGAGCTCCGGGGCCCCAAATTTCTGGGTGGTGCATCTCCTGCGGCTAGGAGGCCGTGTATAAATCAAAATTACAAGGTTCCCACCTGTTGGAGACGCACTCTGACATCCACTGCAGCAGCCTTCATGAGGTAAAAGCCGGATCAGCGGGCGTATCCAGTTCACAGCATGCCGGTTCATTCATGCCTGACGCATTTTGTGCTCATTGCACTCTTCAGGGGCGCAACAGTCATTTTAGCATAGAGGCCACACCTCCCACTTAAAAATATGAGCCCTCCAATGGGCGACTCAAATTAGTCTGCTTTGGTTTATGGGTCTTGTAGTGTGTGCCTCAGTTATGTGCCGCTGTCTGAGAAGTGTCAAGCCCACCAATGGGCCTCCACTCGCACATCCGGCTTGTCAATCCTCCATGGATGCCTCCACATTGAGACTCTATGATTCGGAGCTTCGTGGCCCAACATTTCTGGGTGGTGTATCTCCCGCGGCTGGAAGGCCTCGTATAAATCAAAGCTCCAAGGTTCCCACCTGTTGGAGACGCACTCTGACATCCACTGCAGCAACCTTCATGAGGTAAAAGCCAGATCGGTGGGCAGATCTAGTTCACAGCATGCCTGTCGATTCACGCCTGACGCGTTTCGTGATCATACAGTACTTAAAAATCTACAGTTTTCCAAATACACCTTAAAAACAGTTCCTGTGTATTGATAGATCAATCTGGGGCTATCACAGCGTCATGAGCAAACAAATCCAAACAGTTCAGGCTGTTTGTGGCGTTGCAGACTGGCTACAGTATCGGGAAGACCCACAAACAGTAACTGTTAGAGATGCAGGGTGCTGAGGGCCTTGAAGTCACTCGCGTTGCAAGTCAAGCTCCTTTCTGTTGGGATCAGGAGTGCTGGCATCAGCGGGTGTCGGGTGCTGTGGTGTGAATTGCAGCGATGCGGCGTGTGGTGCCCTCAGGTCACAGTGCGAGCATTGGCTCTGTGGCGGCATCAGATAGCATTGTCAGTGAGACCAGGGTCGCTGTGCGAGGTGAAGGTGGTGTTCGTCGCGGTGCTGGTGGGTCATGGTGCAAGCAGCGGTGTTGTCGTTGCTGAAGCTCTTTCGTCTTCTGATGAATGGGAGTCAATGGTGCCAGCATCGATAGGCCAAGGCTGCTGTGCGGGATGAGGGCGGTGCATTGTGTAACTTTATAAGCAGTGCCCTCGGACCACGGTGCAAGCAGCTGCATCGATTTTGGCTTGGAGCGGCGGCAGCGCGGAGGCCAAGGCATCGTTTTGAAGTGAGGTGGTGCAGAGTGCGGTGCCCACAGGTTGCAGTGCGAGCAACTGCTCGTTGGTGGTGTCAGCAGACATCGTCGGTGAGTACAGGGTCGCGGTGCAGCGGTGCTCTCTGCGGAGCCCAGGCTTCGGCGTGAAGCAAGGTGGTGCGGAGTGTGGTGCCCATAGGTCACGGTGCGAGCAGTGGCTTGGAGGCGTCAACAGGTGGCGTGGATGAGACAAGGGTCATGTTGCGGTGTTGTGGAAGTGCCTTCTGGACATGGAGTCGGCAGCGGCATTGTACACATCACCGAGTTGCTTTTCTTCTGTCGCAGCTTGAAGTCTTTACTGTTACTGAGACTTCTTGAACAGGGGGCAAGCTCTACCTCAAGCCCTTGGAGAAACTCGCAAAAGCAGATTGCAGAAAGTTCAGTCCAGTCCTTTCACTGCCCAAGACAGAAGCAGCCACTGTAGGCCAACACAGCAAAGCATACAGCAAAGTAGTATTCCCTCCTCACAGCTACTCCAGCTTTTTTTCTTGGCAGTCTTCTTGATCCAAAAGAGTTCTAATGTTCAGGGTCTGGGCCTCCGTATTTGTATCCAAAAATCCTTTGATCCTCTAGGCAGAGGGTGTCCGTGCCCAGCCAGAACCAGTTCTGCCTTCCCTGGTGTGATTTCCCGGCAGGGGGTGGAGACGGCATTGTCAGAGCAGACCAGACCTGTAGTGTAGTTCCTATATTCCCAATAGGCTCTGCGCATTGGAATAATATATCCTATAGATTTGATGTAGGACTTAAGTCAATAGGTCTCTATCGAATATACTAAACTTAATAGTGAGTGCCTGCTAGCTCAGAGGTCACTAGAAACGTTCTCGAATTCACAAGAAGGGATTAGTTTCCGACAACTGCATAAACATGACAACTTTGTTTCCCAAGAATAAGAATACATCTCTCAGAGTCGTGGAAATAATTGATAACTAGTTCACTCAGTCAATCGTGCATGCTTTGTTTCTACAGAGTTGTAGAGAAATAGTGAGACGGGCGTTTTCAATAAAAGGTTTATTGAACAGTCTTCTTTCTCATGCAAGAGAGGTGAACAGCTACAATTGTTAACCTGAATGCAAAGTATAATGAGTACAGCGTAAACAGTAATATGAAATAATACTGTAAGAGCATTGTATGGTTTCTAAGCCATATAAAAATACATACATAAATAACATAGACTAAAATACTCAACTGGTGCTTCTAAAATATGCCTACCCTTATGTACCTAGCCTAAGTCTAGTACAAGGGAAGAAGTAAGTATGGTCTTTAGCATAGGTTTAGTTTTTGCCATGAATCTACTAAAGGTTTCTCTAGGTTCTAATCAGCTCCATTCCTTTTTAGAATGAAGGAGGTCTGGAATCTCTGTCTCGGGATTCGATTTCCCAACACCCCGCAAGGGGAGCCAGAAACACTGAAGCTGGATTCTCGGCAGAGAAGGGCAGCTTCCTGATCAGTGTGTCAGCTGGAGAGTCGGCTTCCGTTGGCACCTGCTGTAGCGAGCAGCGTCGGGCAAGTAGGTCTTCGAAATACTACGTACCACCATATCTTGCTACAGCAAGTGAAGGTATATATCTTAAAGATGTTTAGGAATGTCATAGTTGACGTAAAGTCTGGCATATGAACGTCATGAATGAACCCCTGAGGAATAGTTGTTCATTGTAAAATCAATGGAGAAATCAATATTCAAGCAAGGGGGAGTCCCTAATGGCTTAAGCTGGTTTTCCAAGAAACCGTTGTGACGTTTGGTGAACGGATGGAAGCAGCCATGCCTGCATTTGGGTAGCATGGACTATGACTAAATAAGGGCTTGATTTCTATGCCTATATAAGGGCAACATGAATTGTACCTTTATAAGGGCATGAATTGGGAAAATTCAATCGGAGCCTAGAACGCCACACAACAGGCCCTTTGAGGTGCAATAGAATCTCTTCCCTCTTCCCCCATTGCAGCCCAGGTCAATTCAGCTCTTTCCTGACCTACCTAGAGAATCAGGAGCCACCCTTGCTTCCTAGCTATCTGTTGTCCAAAACCCAGACAGCCAAACCACATTCCAGTAGAGGCACACGGGATGACTGAGCAAGAAAGTACCTACTTCCTACAAGCGATATTTTCAAACACAGAATGTAAAAACCACCTTTACTAATGCATCGTTAGATTTTGAGTTCAGGCAAACTAAATTTTATTTTCCCACCTAGTTCCCAGAGGCAGTTATGTTTATAAGATGTTATAAACACAGGTCCCATTCTGTCCTACGGGGAACAGGTAGCCTTGCAATAGTGAAAAACAAATTGGGTTTTAATTCACTATCAGGACATGCCACACACAACTAGTGCATGTCCTACCTTTCACATACACTGCACCCTGCCCACAGGGGTACTTTGGGCCTACCTTAGGGGTGCCTGACATGTAAGAAAAGGGAAGGTTAGGTACTGGCCAGAGTGTGCACGGGCCAAGTCAACATGACAGTTACAGACTGCACGCAGACTCTGCAATGGCAGGTCTGAGGTACCTTTTCTGGGCTACTCATGTGGGTGGCACAATCCGTGCTGCAGGCCCACGTGTAACATTTGATTCCCAGGCCCTGGCACACTCAGTGCACTTTACTATGGTCTGACAAGAAAAACAAATCACCAATCATGGAAACACCAATCCATAACATACTTTACCAGAAGAGCACTTGCACTTTACCACTGATCAGCAGTGCGAAGTGTGCAAAAACACTACGCTAGCAAAAAGTCAAAACCGGGAGGGCAAAAAGCAAAAACTCAGGGGAAACAGGCCAAAAGATGCCAAGTCTAACATGCATTTTCCCGCATGACACGTGGGAATTGCAGGCCTGTCGCTGGTTATCGCTGATTTTTGTATCGCCATTTGGGGCATCGCCGCTTTTTTCGTGTTTGTGTTTCACATTTTTTAGGCAACGTGCATATGAAAGAGAACTTGCAGCATGTTTGAAAATCAAAAGACAGTGAGCTCTGAGGAAGAAACAGATGAATGGAGCTTTAACAATAATTCACACTAGCCGCAGTTGTTAATCCCGACGCACCCCATAACTCTGCACGCACATTTTTTCACCACATGCTTTTCACGTTCATTACGCTTTTGTACTGTCGTTTTCGAGACATCTTTGACCATACTGTTTCCCAATTACACTCATCTGTTTTGATTCCTTCTTCTATTTGAGTTATAAGCACAACACCCATTATGCATGGAACACTCACAGCATGTCGCTTAGACCGCACGTAATCCGATTCCATAGACTCTTTATTACCGTCCGAACCTCCGGCCCTGTTTATTAGACATAGTTTCCATTTGTTTTCATTTCAGGCTATGAACACCCTGAAGAAGAGCCATGGCGGCTCGAAATGCATTGGGGTGAATACTATACTGATGCTAATGTCCGACATACATGTCATGTGAAATCAACCTTTTGTAATACAATAGACTATTGTTTTGGATTCCATTCCTTTGAAATTATGATGAACATAAGAACAAGAAGTACAAAGTGAATAAAACTTTGTCTTTTGAACATTGACTACTTAATTAATTCCTGCAAACTCTTTTGCCTTCAGGCGTGCTCAAGTGTCTCCCCTTACACTTGTAAGGTATCTTCGAAATTCAGTTTTCTAGCACCTCTTGGACAGGAGGTGATCACCTTGAGCACCATTACCCCCATAAAACTTTCGAATTCTCTTCATATTCTAACCTATTGTTCACATTGGAGTGCAGTGGACCTTCCTATACTCAGTTGCTCCTCTGTCACCACCGCTTTGCACCCACGTTTTACCAACATGTCTTATGTAGACATAGGAAACTTAACCAGCAACAAAGCTGATACCTTCGAATTCGCATCTGAAGACACTGACCGAATATATACACTTATACAGGAGCCCGAGTGTATATCGTCCAGCACAGGTTCTGGGCAATCAAACATACGCCAACTCCAATTTGCCGCCAAGAGAGAAATAAACCAGCACTTACACGCTAGCACGCTAATTTGCTACCATAAAGTACAGAGAATACCAAGAGGTCTACGGATACCGCTCAAATCCACTCTCTATAAAAACAACATCAGGTTTACCGAAAGGTGGTTTGGAATTTTGAACAAGTGTTATTTGGATTTAATCCTCCTAATCGTAGAACTTTCAAAAATGCTTGAAGAATTAACAACAGAAGTTGCCCAATTGAAGGAAGAGCTAAGTTATAAATTAACACCTGAGGAACTCAGCCAAACACTTGAAGACATCAACGTACAGTTAGATAAATATACAAAAGAGATCAATGAACGAAAACTCAGAAAGTTTAAAAGAGACACCGTAGAATATAAGCTGTTGAAGTTTATAACTGGGCAGAAATCTACGCAGCAAGAAGACAACAGACGGCGAAACATCTTCTTCTGATGACTCTTCTCTTACCAGGTTTAACAGACAAGACCCATGACAACAGTTTCGCCAAGGGAACAAACAACCAAGCAGCACTACTGTTAATCAACCAACTACCACCAGTACTGCTTCTCTGTCTTTTTTAGAATCAGGTACCGACCCAATCGGCGATCCAGGCGGACCCAGTACAACAGACTCTCAACATTCAATAGCGAAGTCCACATGGAGTCACAAAACCTAGTTGTGAATATTTCTCAAACCAACATCTCAACCTCACAGATGAAGGTTTTACAAAAAGGCATCTCTTTTGTTCCCACGTATACCTCTAATGACTTAGAAACTCAAGTGTGTTTCTATAAATTTCTATTTCGGTATACAACCTTTACAACGAAACTTTTACAACGACCTACCATTACAACGCAACTTTTACAACGCAAACTATTACAACGCATTGCTCGTGGGGGCGCTCTAGGATAGGGAATAGGTTAATTTACTATCCAATAACCTTCCCTACTATCCACGGGGACTGGAGTTGGAATAGTAAATTAAACTATTCACTATCCAGCACCCCAAAGCGCTATGCGTTGTAATGGTATGCGTGGTAAAAACCGCGTTGTAAAGGTAGGCGTTGTAAAAGTATGCGCTGTAACGTCATACATCCCTCTATTTCCAATCAATGTATTATTTATGTATATAAGGAGCTGACACCTATTGTAACCATGATATCACTTTTGCACCACAGTATATTATTGATTTTTCACAAAAAGTAATTGGTGTCCTGAACAAAATATGAGAGACTCATCACATACTGACACAAGAAAAGATCCAAGAATCTAGATTTATATTTTCACTATGGGTCTCCCTATACAGATCTTTATGTATCTTGGGGAGAAAGTAGATAACTGGATTCCTAGGGTGGCCTATTTTCAAATATGTGATATTGCATTTGAAATTCATGAATTGGTTTTATTTTCAGATCTTAGCTGTGGTCTTCGACTTTTAATGTAGATTTTCCTAGTGGTTGTGACGGAAAGTCTTAATTTTATTAAAGACACGGAGGCGAGTATTATGCTTACTAATCTTGCTTTATTATATTAGCAGCCAAGATAAGTAATAAACCACAGTTCCCAGGGGGCCAGGCGAAAGGCTGGACAATGGGAACATGAAAAAACGGAACATAATGACCAATCACATCACAGTATAGGGATAAGAGACACCACTGACTGCGCAGCTTCCTCTTTTCGCTGACGAGCTGGTCAGATAAGATCAGAAAACAAAGGAACCAGAACCAAAATCAAGGAGAACGCCAAAGTCCAGGAACAGACATCTTGAACCAGAGGAATCCAGGGCAGAAGTCCAACTTGAGCCTCAGAAGAAGGATTCAGATGAACAGGAGTAGAAGTCCATAGAGGTGAAGAACGAAGTAGCTGGAGAAAAGTCTTCCTACGAAGATGCAGGCGGCAAAAAACTACCAAACTACCAAACTACCAAGCCAATTCTTCACCAGAAAGGAGACAAGCTTCCGGGGGGCGGTTTCTGCCATTTCAGGCGTCGTCGGCCCGGCTTGCTTGAATCCTGATGGAGCAGTGAGCAAGGGACTCATGTCTGAGTATACCCTTCCACGCTTGAATGGCAGAAACCGGTCCCCGGAAGCTTGTTTCCTTCCCAGTATAAGAATTGGCTTGGTAGTTTGGTTTGCCCTGTTCCCATCATGCACTGGGACAGGAACAGACTAATTTGCATATAGCCAAGTTCTGAGCTGGGATGGGGCAGTGAGCTAAATAACGGTGATGGATCAAGCCCTGATCTTTGGACTGGGTAAGAGTGGTCTGCTTAATTCAGGCACTCTGTTCATCACCACCCCCTTTTCTGAATCATTTTGTCCACCATAAGCGTGGAAGGGTATACTCAGATGTGAATCCCTTTCTCATTGCACCATCAGGATTCAAGCAAGCCGGGCCGACGACGCCTGAAATGGCAGAAACCGGTCCCCGGAAGCTTGTTTCCTTCCCAGTATAAGAATTGGCTTGGTAGTTTGGTTTGCCCTGTTCCCATCATGCACTGGGACAGGAACAGACTAATTTGCATATAGCCAGGTTCTGAGCTGGGATGGTGCAGTGAGCTAAAAAACGGTGATGGATCAAGCCCTGATCTTTGGACTGGGTAAGAGTGGTCTGCTTAATTCAGGCACTCTGTTCATCACCACCCCCTTTTCTGAATCATTTTGTCCACCATAAGCGTGGAAGGGTATACTCAGATGTGAGTCCCTTGCTCATTGCACCATCAGGATTCAAGCAAGCCGGGCCGACGACGCCTGAAATGGCAGAAACCGGTAACCGGAAGCTTGTTTCCTTCCCAGTATAAGAATTGGCTTGGTAGTTTGGTTTGCCCTGTTTCCATCATGCACTGGGACAGGAACAGACTAATTTGCATATAGCCAAGTTCTGAGCTGGGATGGTGTAGTGAGCTAAAAAACGGTGATGGATCAAGCCCTGATCTTTGGACTGGGTAAGAGTGGTCTGCTTAATTCAGGCACTCTGTTCATCACCACCCCCTTTTCTGAATCAATTTGTCTTGGCACGTAGACCAAGCCTTGTCCACCCCTCTGTGAGGGTCTTTGCCAAACTTCAAAAAGAAGGTGAGAAGAGGCTCATCTATGGCAGGGACCAGGGTAATTTTATCTGATAAAGCAGGCTTTGGGCATTCGGACTTAAGCCTAGACCGATCGGCGGTCTCTAAAGGAAGGCGCAGTCTCGCCGAAATATATTCCCCAACGTGGTGGGAAGATAACCACTTAGTAGAATTAGGGTGACGGATGGACGAGGGATCAAACATAGGGAGCCCTTCAGAATCCAAAACTGGCTCAAAGGTAAAAGAGTCTGACTTGGCCTGTTTGGAAGGGGGGGAGGCGGGGTCAGCAATATCAAAAACATCAAACAAGTCATCAGCGTCAGGCATGTCATCATCAGTGTCCAAGACGGTGGAAATAACCAAATTCTGAATTGGCGACTCTGCGTGCTTCGACTTTTGTTTTCGTTTACCCTCGGAACCAACAAACCCCTCCTTAACAGGAGGCCTGGGAGGCACTTGGTCCTCAATCAGATGTGAGGAAGACTCGCTAGCCAATACTGACGCTTTTTTAGAAGCACGAACCGGTGCAGAGTTGACCACCTTATGTTTTCTGCTTCCCCCACAGATTGGGCCAAAGCCTTGGACATTAAACTAAGTATGGAATTCTCCATATTTTTTGACATGCGCCTCATAGGTAATTCGACTGCATTTTCCACTGAGGAATTAATAAATGTATTTAAATCTTGCTTAAATGTTTCCCCATCTCCATGAGAAAGAACCATTTCAGAAGAGCTATCCTATTCCATAATGCTGAAGCACATCAAACAGGCAGTCGGGGGTTAACTATCTGAGGGGATTAACGAAGCTGAAGAGAAACCACTCCCAGGGGCGTGTCTGTAGAGGGCAGCACTCCATGAGGCAGACGAGCTTGGAGACCGAAGGAAGAGGAGGACAGAAGGGGGAAAGGTCTGCGCTGCAATGCCGTGTGGAAAGGTAGCGCTTGAGAGGACCCAGGCCTGCTCAGAGGAAACGCGGGAGAGAACTCGTTAGCGCGAGCCGAGGTACAACGGGAAAATGGGCCAAACCACCGAAGCGGTGAGCACGGGGAAGGGGGGAAACTATGCGAATAAATGAAGACGCCGGGAGCGGCGAGGGTGAAGCAAAAACAATGAGTGGGGAAGCGCTAAAATAGGCGCGAATGTAAAACCAAACTGTAAATCACGTATGCATAATAATTCAACAGTATGTAACCATATCTATGAGCAAAGATAGGAGGCACTTATCTGACTGTGAGCAGCAAGAAAAGAGGAAGCAGTGATGTCTCTTATCTCTATACTGTGATGTGATTAGTCATTATGTTACTGTTTTTTCACGTTCCCATTGTCCAGCCTTTCGCTTGGCCCCTTGGGAACTGTGGTTTATTACTTATCTTGGCTGCTATTATAATAAAGCTATATTAGTAAGCATAATAGGAGCCTCCGGTCTTGCCATAAAATGTTCTGTTTGCCTCCCTGATGTATTGGCTGTTATTCAGGATAATGATGTTCCCGCCTTTATCAGAAGGCTTGATGATAATTGAGTTCTTCACATTAAGCGCATTCAGCTCACATCAATCATTTGCAGTGAATTTATTGCGCCTTCTGCATCATGAGGCTCTCCTAAATTTGATAATATCACCCACTGCCAGCTCATTATAAATCATTGTTAAGAATGTATTACCACTCAGTAACTGGGGAGTGATTTGATGGGCGGTTTCAAACCACTATAGATGGTACAACCTGTAGAAAATACCATCTGCTCAAGCTGCAAGCAACTACCTTTAGATTCATCTCCATCCAAGCCATTTATTGCTAAAATTAAGGGATGTCCCCAAGGTAAACTGGGCTGTTATTTCTCCAGAACTGTTTTCACATATGCTGCCTTTTGTATTTTTTATGGCATGATATTTGCTCAGTTTTAATTTCCTTACAAATTTGTATGTTTCAACGTGAAGGTTCAAAAAGTCCAGACCAGAAGATGGGCAAATGCTTAAACCAGAACTCAATATCTTCTCTTGTGTAGCAGTAAAGGAGGCATTTGATATGTTGATGACACAAGTGTTTCTGCTTTTATCTTTATCGTCCATATTCAATATTTCCTCAGAACAATATATATGTAATATTAACAAATAAAATGCAAATCATGCAATAAATTAACACATTAAGCAAATATAGGCACTCACTAAAAATATGTTTTAACTAATATGAAAAATTATATACATAAGCAAATACTATAAAATAAAACAAATGAATAAATAATAATAAATATATTTAAACAAAGTGTTAAAGCCCCAGGATAATAGATATATAATTTCCTCTCCAGTCTATGCAACAGTACAGAAAGCATTGGAGTTGGGAGGGTTCAAATTTACTATTCCCACTATAGTCTGTGCAATAGTAGGGAAAGTGTTGGACTCCGGAGGGGCAAAAATTACTATACCCACTTCAATCTATGCAACAGTAGGGGAAGCGTTGGACTCCGGAAAAGGAAAACATTATTATTCCCACGCCATTCCTTGCAACAGAAGGGAAACTGTTGCATTCCAGAAGTGCAAAATGTACTACTCCCACTCCAGTATGTGCAACAGTAGTGAAAACATTGGACTCCAGAGGGGAAACATTTACTATTCTCACTCCATTCTATTCAACAGTTGGGAAAGCTTTTGACTCCAGAGGGGTAATGTTTACTATTCCCACTCCAGTCTGTGCAACAGTAGGGACAGCGTTGGACTTCCGAGAGGTAACATTTACTATTACCTGCTACACTTCTCTTGGATAATGCACACAACTTACTACAAAGGAAATCGAGCGTTACTTTGAGTATGTGGGTCTGAGACACTTGCATACATCTTCATACAACCCACAAAGTAATGGTTTATGTGAAAGAGTGAACAGGCTTGTAAAAGGCACTATGCAGTTAGCATTAGCTTCTAATGTTTCAGTGCAACAGGAAATTAAAGAAATGCTATAGGCGTACTGCACCACGGTGCATCATGGTATGTCAAAATCTCCATTCGAATTAATGAGGGGCAGACAAGCTGGTACAAAGAATGAAAATTAAGCACATTATCGGCGCACCTCTAATGCATTAAATTATAAAATTATAAAAACATTATTTTTCTGAAAATGCATCTTATTAACAGATTGAAATATATAATGAAAAACAGTTTGATACTTGCAGAAGAACACCTGTATCTTCCACATTTTATTTAACCAAGTTAAAGCTCATTTGCCTGGTTCAGTGAGGGCTAAGTGGCCTAATAATTCAATGGAAGTAAGGTCATTGTCCATCTCTGACAGATATCACTACAGGAAACACCAGTTCTGGTCCTAGACACATTGTGATATTACCGAAGCAAATAAGATGATCTATGTGCTTCCCATATTGTCTACCCTACCTTTAAAATCATGCAACCCTAAAAAACTAACTGGTGGACCCTCAAGGACGAAAAGACTAAAGACATAGTGATGGGTGGGGTGAACGGTGCAAAATAAATAACAAATACAACAAGGGAAAAGCAAAGGGAAAGCAGGTTGACTGGGCCACAGCATCCTAACCTCAAAATATGTGTATATCAAATTCCCTCGTGGGTGATGCTTGATAAATTTATAGACCATTTGAGAGTGATCAGAGGTTTAGGGGCAGCACGGTATATAATATTCAGTGTTAAGTCACACTGGTGCGGGGGTAATGGCGGTGGTGGCAGGCTACCTGCTGATACTGTGTCGAGGTGGAGAGCCTTCCACCAGGACACAGTATATACAGAGAAACCATGGATCACACTGAAAGCCATTGAAGTCAATAAATCAAATGGGGTACTCATCCAATGTGGACAAAAAGTTCCTCATCTTCATTCAGCCTGAATGACAATTTGACAGGAGCACTGGCATAGTTATGCTTGTGTAACAATTTAAGAATCACAACAGAAATGAGCAAAGGAAGGCCACTGGTGCCGCAGCAGTGGACACAGACCCCAAGAGCAAGCGAGCAGAGAGACTTGGCGCAGAACGTTCGTTATTTTGCAAGCCAGAAGGGGACAACGATGGTGCAAATCAGGAGCCGGGATCATCAACTGAGCAAACATCAAGAAGTTTGAAACAATTGCTCTTTCAATATGAGGAATTACAAAAAAAGGAAATAAACAGGTGGTGGGAAGTTTTATCATTGGACAACTACGTCGAGGTGGGCAGGGTCCCGAGGGGACTGCACATTCTGATCACACGTACTTATCAGAACCACCACCCCAAGTTACAGGAGGAATTTTCAAGTCGTATGGCAGCCACTTGTAAGACCATGAAGGGGCTCCTGTCAAAATATGCTGCCCTGGAACTAGAACTGACAATTAAAGAAATTGATAAAGGAAAGGAAGAACTTGAGAAACACCCTGCGCAAGATTAAATCAAAGCAGCACTTGAACAGATGGAGCTCAGGCTTGACAAGTATGAGGAAGAAATCAAACAAAAAAGAAAAGAAAATTCTTGCAGGACAAACAAGACAATGCAAGTGGAAGAATCCTATGAAGAAGATATGATGGAGCGATCAAACAATTTAAACAATGGGTGCTCTAAGACAACAGGAAGTGGCCACATGGGAATTCGGCTCAGAGAATTATTCAGCACTTGAGGTTCAAGCAGATGTCCTGAGAAAAGACCCCTTAACCTTCAGCCCTCTTGAGGAATATCGTTTTTTACAAACAAACATGACTTTGAAAGCGAGGCCACCGGAACGTGGAAGAGGAAGAGGCGCAAGCACAAGAGGAGGAAAACAAGGAGGTGAAGACGTTAACAAAAGCACAAAGGACACAATGTGGTTTGGGAGAACAATGCAGCAATCAAAGCAGAAATGATGGGTGAGCAGAATCTAACAGTGGTGAATCTGTCATTTCACGAATTGACTTTGGCAGAAAAATCTTTACTGGAACTGGGTCTTACTTTTTGTCCGCCAGCTAATTTTGATTACAGCAGGACTAGAATCAATATGTTTTATATGTTCGTAAACTGAAACATAGGTAAATGTTTTTTTACAGAAGAAGAAACGTGCTACAGGTGGTGTGGTTTGGGTGGAGAAATGAAGCGCAAGTGTCGGAGCTCTTATTTTTGAGTGACATAGAAGCCTGGCGTGTTTGGCAGAGCTGGGAGGAGAACTGAATGAATGGTTGAGTGGAAGTGGCCTCCTGGAACAAATAAGACTAGAAACTAGGGGCGCAGCACCCACGAATTTCAGGCCTAAATGTACCTTCAACCCGAACTTACCACATGACAATTTGGACACATTTCATGAGAAAGAGAATGGAGACTTACTCACTGTATGCACTATATATGGAAGTACCTTAGATGATCCTGCAGTCTTTGATTATATGAATAATGAATTGGCCGCATGGCCATTACCTATAATCATCTTTGGAGACTTTAACCCGTTGGCTGCACCGCCGATTTTGCGGAAGTGCAGCACTAATCTGTGCTATTTTTAACGTTTTTTTTTTTTTAAATCAAATCAATAAGCTTTCATATTGTGATATTAGGAATAAGGATATCCATGCTCACTTGATTTATTTTTCCCTTCACTGTTTTTGATTTATTAGTTGGAAACAAAGTTTGATCCCTTGGTTGTGCTAAGGTCCAGTTTCTTGTAATTCCTATTTCCCCACACGTGGGTACCTGAGCTCACTCTGCTGATATTAGTCCAAGTAGTTTTGCTACAATATACTTCATATAATATGTCAAAACGTAAAGGAAACTAAAATATAGTTGTGCCCACGGGTTCTACCATCGACACTTACCTTGTAAAGGCGGTTAGCGCCATCAGTGTCGAAATAGATAGGGCTGAATGCAACCTTTCATTAGGATTAGGCAATCTGCCGGACCCAGTAAGCCCGACAGATTCCCATGTGGGGCTTAATGTGACTAATGTGACTAATGAGCAAGATATTACCCCAGTGTGGATTGTGGAATTTAGACTTTGTTCCGAATTCCTCGGAATGTAGGGAAGCCTATTGTAAGCCATTAACTAATGAGGTGCCTACTCCAAGAAAGAAAATGAGTTGTAAGAAGCCACAGCCAAAACAGGGGACGATTACAAAAGGTACTAAAATTGCATCCATCGTGTGTAAAGGGGAGCAACCATCTAGCATGGGGTTACTGAATGATACACAGGTTAACCAGATCATCAATGTCCTGGCTGTTAAAATTAAAACTTACCTTAAACCACTATATGAAAAAATAGACACAATAAATGGGGATGTATCTATGCTTAGTGGGGAATTGAACCATCATAATGAGCTACTTAAAGTAATTTCTATCAGATGCAGGAAGGCTCTAAAAATGGCAGTAACCCAGGAACGGCAGTTGCCGTGGGAGCTGGGTCTGATACCCAAAGGAATGGGAGGGCCAGTATTAACCCTAATGCACAAGTTCCAGCTACGGGCGATAACATAACACCTTTCGGCCATACAAAGCAATTGACAGGGAGAAACCATACCTGCGATGTACGAAACATGGACATAAGTAGCAAGGAGAGTATTCTAGAGATTAACACCGGGGCAGAAAAAGAACCAGAGGAGGGAAAATGTAGTAGTACCATCAATCTCCCTCCAGAATGCTCCCCTTATGTGGCAGTCTTGGTGAATGTCCCAACCCTCAGTATGTCTCAAAAGGAACCACACGCATCTCTTAAAAATAAAACGGTGCATTGGCTTAATCATAATTGTGGCTACCCGGTCAATAGTGCAGATCAGATTCTTACTACAAGAAGAGTCAACAGGATAGGACCTTTAAAGAAATCTATACAGGGTGATTGTGTTATTATCAATTTCAAGAACCCACATTATGCCAGGATCTCTTTGAATAGAGCAGTAGCCCTGCCAGCTAATGATACTAGTACTTCATTACTCTCACTTGGTTTCTTCTATAGCCATCTAAAAAAGTGCCCCCTAAAGGGCTAACTCAAGAACGCCAAAGCATTAATTGGGTTTTACCATTACAGTTGCATCATACCCTACCTATATATAATCGATTCCAATCACTCAGTACCCTTGAGGAGAATGATTGACAGGATCGAGACCACCATACAGATGGAATGGCGGATAATAGGGATATTGGTGAACTAGGTGTTGTAACCATGGTGGGACAGGGACCAGTGGGTCAGACAAGCTTAAGGGGAGTAACGTTTACCCCTGACGAAGGGGATCTTGGCATAGAGCGAGGGGCAGCCCATGAGGGTAAAACAGGCCAATCGATAGTAATAGAACCTGCATGTCAAGCTAGCGGTTTCTCTATAGCCACTTGGAACATTGCTCGGCTGACTAAAAAAAAGGATATGCTAGGGTGGTTGGACTTTCTCCATACCCACGATATTATTTGTCTCCAAGAGACTTGGTGCACAGAACATGTTAATTTTGAGGGGTTTGTCTCCTATGATTTACCTGCTCTGTGCTCCGTGGCCAGTAGAGCAAAGGGTGGGCTATTAATTCTTCTGTCAATCAATCTGCCGGTAGAAGTTAAAAAGTTTATTATAAGAGATTTTAATACACCTGTATGGCCCATGTCCACCACCAGGGTCTGTGGGTTTAGAAATGATACAGGAGATCACTGCATGCATTTTCCCCACAATTTGTATGGAGATACACTTAACATTTTTTGGGCGAATTTTCATTTGGATATAATGCAGTGTGCTAGAGATCGGATGGGGAAACCACTACCTACCTTCACAGGCAGAAATGCTAACTCAGTCATCAACCATCTATTGATATCTGCCAATATTATCCCTTTATGTACCATCTCAGGATCGAAGAATCCCTTCTTAGCGATCATAATTGTATCATAAAGAAAGTAGCTGTATGGGAAAACCGAGACATAATAACACCAATTATTGTGGGAAATATTGCCCCATGTGGAATAAATGGCACAAGAATTAAATGGAAAGGGGTTAACCCAGACAATGTGTTAAAAAGTATTGTCACAGACTGCTTTATCGAAATTTTGGAGAATGTGGATGTCAAAAGTGAGCCCTCATAGATTTTAACAAATTTTTGTAAAATAAATAACACTATTGATCTAATCCTGACAACGACATCTAACAAGAAATTTACCCAGAATAGAGGTTGGTTTAATCATGCCTGTACTTTCTCACTTAACCAGTTAAAACAAGCACTGTCCATTAGTACCAGAGATTTGATGCTTGTAAAGAAATTAAGATTGGACTATAAATTCAGACTCAAACTAAGGAAGAGAGAGTTACAACAGGAGGCCTGGGACAAACTTGCTTTGGCCGCGGACACATCAAACTGCCAACTATTCTGGGAAACAGTTAATTCTCCTTTTTTAAAAGATGAGGTTGTGCCAGAATTTACGTCCCATGTTAGCAGTGAGGCATGGGTTGCTTGTACTTGGCCTATTTTACCATTAAATATTACTATAGAAGAGGTGGAACTGGGAATCAAAGGCAGCAAAGGAGGAAAGGCCCGGGGCCCAGACGGGGTCCCTATAGATGTTTATAAAGCCTTACTTGCCCTATGGGGACCTTTATTAAATAGAGCCTTTAATGCTGCTGTAAATGAAGGAGTTCCTCCCACTTGGGGGGAGTCAATTATCATCCCCATTTTTAAGAAGGGGGTCAAATCCGATGCTAAAAACTACCGGCCAATTTCCCTTTTAGATTCCTCTATTAAAATCATGAGCAGGATTCTACTTGTTAGGTTGGAAGAATGGGCTGAGGACAGGTGAATTTTAACAAAGACACAATGTGGTTTTAGGGAAGGGCGAGGAACCCTTGAACAGTGTATTAACTTAGATTTATTAATTGGAAAATACACATGCGCAAAGCAAGGGTCCCTTTTTTATGCTTCGCTGACCTCAGCAGCGCATTTGATCTAGTGGATCATACCATTCTCTGACCAACTCTCTTAGAACTCGGAACCCCAGAGCCTATAATTTATTTTTTGGCCAGGCTCTATGAAAGACTGTCAACATCGGTACGGTATGGGCACAGGGGCGAATGCACCCCAAAATTTAAAGTTAGATGTGGCATCCGACAAGGTTGCGTCTTTGCTCCTTTGCTCTTCACACTTTTTATCGATGAAGTCGACGCAACTCTTAAATTAGTAAAATCAGATGCACCACAGGCGGATGTCCAAGATGTCCCGGTACTTGCTTTATGCAGATGACGCGGTGCTTTTATCTAGAACAACCATTGGCCTCCAGCATTTAATAGATAAGTTTGTTGATTTTATCACAAGAAGGAAGTTGCTGATCAACAAGACTAAAACATATACTATGGTCTGTGGCCCGAGATGAAAGAGGATTAATCCCTTTTTTATAGAGGGACAGAAAATCCAAACAGTGGATACGGTTTGCTATTTAGGGATAACGTTCTCTGGTGATGGCACCTGGTCACAAGAGATGTCGAATGTCCGGGCGAAGATGGCTAAAAGCGTCCACGGAGTTTTTAGGTTCGCAGCGAAGTTAGGTGACCGACGAATTCAACATATGATTCATATTTATCAATCAAGATGTACATTGTTTGCTCTCTATGGTGCGGGGGTATGGGGTCACAACTCTAACTACGATTTGCAAACAGTCGAAAATATGTTCTTGAAAAAGCTGCTTTGTTTGCCACCCTCGACATCCACTGAATTAATCCATAGGGAAGTTGGAATTAGCTACCTGATCGACTTAATAGCATTTAGACCCCTATTGATCCGGATATCTATATGGCGGAAGGAAGAGACTGCCTTCAATAGAACAATCATTAAAGACTGCCTTCGTTTAGACAACTGTCTTAAGATTCCTTGGCTCAACTACAATGTTTATAGTTTTAAGGATGTTTTTAAATTAAGTATATTGGATAATCCTAATGCTGTCAACGAGCTGCCCAAAATAGAAATGAGGAATTGGTTTTTGTTACACAGAAAAAAGAAGCGTCTAAGTAACATTGGGCAGTAAACCACATGCCAATTCTACAATTCATATATGGCCTCTGAAGGTTTATCTTATCTGAGCCAGGTAACCAGATCTTCACATCGTTATGTACTCACTAGAATGAGACTCCGTCTGGTCCATCATTTGGTAGCATTCCCACATGTAAAACAGTATCCCGCTTCCCCTTGTTCATGTGACGGCCACAGTAAACAAAGCACTTTGCACTTTCTCCTTATATGTGATTTATATCTGAACTTTCGTATTGCATTTCTGAAACCATTGTTTGTAAAATATTGTACCTTTACCACGGAGGAAGCTATGAGGATGATTTTTACATTGTGCGAACCTGACATATGTTTTTTTACTGCAACTTTTATCCTCCAATCTATTGATGCAAGGAAAACTATGATGTATTAAGTAGCACTGACCACCTGTCTGGATTTTATTTATTTATTGTAGAGTATGGACTTTTTTATACAAATGTATGTTGATGTATTTTTCTGTGCTTTTATGGTTGTTTTATACCGAATAAAGCTTATTGAAATTGAAATTGGAGAATTAGATGATTTGATATATGCATTTCTTCTGCTTAATTGCCAAATTGCTTGAAAGATAACATGTGATATATGTAATTTTTGAAATCATGCACCATTAAAAAAATATTTTTTTTAAAATAATATTTTGTGTTTAATGTAAATTGCCTTAATTACAGGCCCAAACTGCAGATTGTTTTGAGTTTCGTTTCTCTTTGGTTGCTCAAGAATTATAATTAAATGAATTATTTTTGTACTCGAAGACAGTGTGTTCTCATCCTACTACAGGTGCAAGAAATTGACCTCGTTATTCTTAGAATGTGTTTGTTTAGTAATAGAAAAGTATATTTTATTGATTTAGTACAATAAATGTATATATATTTATTTTTTACAGATATTGTTTATCATCATTAAAATAAACTCATCATGACTAAAAAAACAGAAAAGAGAAAAGAACAGAAAAGGGACTATTATTTGAAGAAAATTCAACAACTCTTCAACAAGTCTTAGATTTAAGGAGATACCCGGAATGTCTTTGAAGAAAGCTGGAAGACGAAAAGGGAGGACACCTTTTGTGTTTGGCCTATCTGCGAACCAAGGCCACTGGAAGAAGAACCAAAGTTGCAAATGGAAATGTTTATCTTGTGACGTATTGTGGGTGGAACATTGCCTTTTGGTATGATGCGCAGGGACAGATTCGAGAGACTTCTGCTTATTTTGGGAAGAGAAGGAACATCTGAGAACGAGCTCAGTAGCTTTAAGCTATGAGACCCATTTGAGGTGAGTACTTCTTAGGAAGTCAACACATGTTGACACCTTTGGGAAAGGATATCGGGGAAATAGGTAGGATTTTCATGTAGAGCAGTGTAGGGAAATATACTTTTGTTTCCTCTCAAATGAAAAGAGAATTGGACTCAGCTTCTATTCTTTGCTGCATTTTGATTTTGGAGTTCATCACATTATGCCTTTTGTGCCCAATGTATTTTATTCATAGACTCGGGTCTGTATTGATTTTTATGTACCTATATACTCTGATCTTGAGGTGTGTTTAAATTCAATTATTTTTGGCCTTATAATAAATCCACAAAACTGGAATTCAAAGTCTGTGGTCCTTTAAAAGCATGACTAAAGTGAATGTATAATCTTGAATTGTTTTACTCCCCTCAACACTTTTAGCAGGCAATAAAAGACCATCCGTCCTGAATTTAGTAGGGAAGAAAAGGAGTAAAATTTAGTGTAATCAAGCTCTTGTGAACAGCCATAACTGCTTCAGATCACCTACTTTTTTTAATAAAAGGTTTTTTATCCCCCTAAAGGCTTTTAGCAGGCAATAAAAGACCATCTGTCCTGAATTTAGTAGGGGAGGCAAGGACTACAATTTAGAGTGATCAAATGGTAGCAGAAGACGGATTGCCTCTTAAAGTAAGGGGAGAAAAGGGAAATTAGGAGTAGGATCGGAAAATTAATAGGACTTTGGACACGGAGTAGATGACTGCGAAGACTGATGGTGCAGCAGTAACAGTGGCAGCATGAGTATGAAACTGTGGGATGTGTTAGATTGCAGTGATGAATTAATTGTGTGATGTTTTGCGAAGTTGGTATTCAAGTTGAGTAATTGTGGGTTTATCGGTTTACTGGTCCAGACATGTGCAGATCAGGAAGTTTGGTGAATGGACTCAAGAGAAGTCCAAGATCCTGGGATAGTTTTGCATTTGTAATTGGCTGATCAATACTGTGGGTGTCTTGAAGTGCTATCGATAATTCATTTGTGACAGGGAATGTTGTGTGAATGCAGGAGTATGTCACGCGGAGGAAGCCTCAGGTACCAGGGGTGGATTACGGCGATTGAGTGACCGACGCTGGTCGGAGGTCACAGCAGATGAATGTTCTTGTAAGAGTGTTCTATCGATCTTTTAGTGGATGGACAATTACTTGTTTTTGGTAACTGTGAGTTATTGTGACTGTGTTAGGAGCAGTTATTTGGTTTAATATCTTTTGGATATGCAGTTACTTGTGAGTACGAATGTGTGAGCGAGTGTACGGGGTGAAATTGTTAAGGAGGGTGAGCCGCTTTAAAGAGGGAGCAGTGACGTCAGTGCACACTGTGTTGGGATAGGTCGGTTGGTGTAACACCGCGCTGGGATTGGTGGAAGTTCGTCCGAAGTTGAACAATGAAACTTGGGTTGCAATTAATTGATTTTCATGATGAGATGTTTTAAGGTGTTGCGAGATTTGTGTAGAGGCGACACAGGGGTGGTGACTCGGGTAGGAGAAGAAGCCCCACCAGAGGATACCCCGACACATTATATGGCAACAAATGTGGGACTCCATACCATTGTGTGGCTTCAAAAATGGCATCAAATTATAGGGAAAGAGGAAGAATTGGCTTTCCCTTGTTATGGGTCATTTCATATGAAGGTGCTATACCATCTGAGTGGAGTGATGTCTTCTCTGAAACCTCACCCCAGACCAACACAATTTGAGGCATTAGATGCATGGATGAGAGCAGCAATAGCAAAGAGAAGAGAAGCTTCACAGGGAAGAATGAAGAAAGCAATGCAGGCATTTCAGGATGCCAGATGGGATGCACAGCTGAAGAGATGGAGAGTAGACACTATAGAGGGAGAACAATTGTATCCATTTTGGTTGCTGGAAGGAGGGTCTATAGGAAAGAGTAAGACAGAAGAGGAAAGTGATTTAGATGACAGTTTTCTTGCAAGACTGCTAGCAGGACGTCCTTCATCCTGTGACTCTAGTTTGGAGAATAAGAAGACACAGCAAACAGAGGAAACTTTAGGAGTGGGACGAATGAGCTCAGAGGAGCAGACAACAGGAGTAAGAGGGAGGATTTGAGTGGGAACATGACTTCCAGAAGGGTCTGGAGTAATAGGGTACAAAGATCCTGAGCCAGGAGAAAATGCATGTACCATGCACTTACCAGAATCTCTTACGGTACCAGTTACTATTGGACCTGTGGATTTGATATAGAACCGTAGAGAGAGAACATGTGGAAATCAACAGCAAACAGGAGAAGGGGAAGATACTATATCTGGAGGGAGTCTTACAATGGGTGGAACCGGTCTGGCTCAGATACCAGTGGAAGCTAGTACTTAACTCCAGCTACAGCTGATCCGTCGAGAATGGACACTTAGTCGCACCAAAGACGAACAGGAACTATGACAAACTGTAAGACAGACATTACAATGTGGGTTCCACTTGTGAGGGAGTCAATGATATGGCGAGAGAAAATGGGAATGAGACGAGAAGCACCTAGGGTACTGTTCCACAGAATTTGGGTGAGGGTAACCATTGGAGAAGTCGGAGTTGTGAGAATGAAAGTCACCAGGTTTTGAGAATGGAGGAAAGTGGGGGTCCATGGAGGACACAAAGTTGTGACAGGGCGGAATCAGGAAGTGAAAGAGATCAGAGAATTTTATAAGTGGCAATGAAGGCACCAGATGTGGTAAGATTAAATGCTGAAATGGATGAGGTGATAGAAGGGAACCTGCCATTGGACAGAATTGAAACATATGACCCAAACGAGTTGTTATTTGTAGCTAAGGATGTTACAAGAAAGGCAAAGCGAGCTCATGAAGCATTGTCACAGTTGGCACAAAGGTATGAGGTGGATTTGACAAAGGCCAAACTGATGCAGGAAATCTGAAGATTGAACTATACTGATAAAGAATTGGAAGAAAAGCAAATAACAGGATTAAAGGCACAAATTAGAGAACTGGTGATAGGGATGTGAGCATGGAGAGAATTAGACAAATGGGAAGAGAGGTGGGCCAAAAAGAAAAGTGCTGAGAAAGTGATAGGAGACACTCCGTCTACGGGTGGAGGGACTGGACAAGTAGGACTTTTCCCCCTGAGAGAAGTTCAAAATGAGGGATATGTACATGTGCCATGAAGCAGGGGTGAATTTGGTAGCATTCACTAATGATTTTCCTGAGCTGAGGGAAAAACCTGTCGAGTGGTATAAACAAATGGCCGGTTTGTCAAGATTTTGAAGGTATTATGGATTGATTTGAATACCTTGTTTGATATAGTGGTCCCGGGTAATTTGTGGACGGCATGTAAAGTTGCCATTGATTGGCCCACTGCAGAACCAGCTAGAGATCCAGTGAATCAAGGTCCTTCACCCGAGGAAACAAAGAAATATGAGCAAGTGATTACATGGTTACAATCTAAGATAGCTCCTCAGACTGTTGACGGGCTTCAAATTGATCGTACTACTCAAGAGCCTAAGGAGTCGGTACATGACTATTATGAGAGACTTTTATTGGCTTTCAAACAGCATAGTGGATTGGACACTATTGAGCAAAAGGAAGTGGTTTGTCTTTTAGTTGTGCTGGGATTGAAATCTGATATTAGTTTGATGATACAGCATCACTTGGTATGTTGGCTGAATAAGTCGGTGGACGAAATTCTGTGTTATGCAAAATACTGCAGTGAGCAGGTGGAGGCGGAACAAAAGAAAATGAAAGACAAGATGATGTTGATGCAGTTGAGGAATGCAAAAAGGCCTGAACTGATGCAAGGGGTTTCGAGGAGCAATGGGTCGAGGAAGAGGAAGTGGCAGTTGAATGGGTCAACATATGGTTACCTAACCTGGACAGGGAAGAGGAAAGGGAATGGATGCAGGTACAGGAGGTGATTGGGTGGCGAATCAAAAGAAGGTTACTGCTTGTCACTATTGTCACAAAATCAGGCATTGGAAGCGCGAGTATCAATTAAATCCGGCAAATCAACTGCAATATGAGGGAGCGGGACAGATGTCCGAGGGTTTGAACATCATGACTAGACCTAGGTTCATGTATGGAAGAGGTTTTGAGTCACAAATGCAGATACCTCAGTGTTTGATCTGGCATCTTTGGTGTGATTTCCCCTGACTTTATGCCTCTCCCTCCTATATTTTTGACGCTGTGCTGGATTTAGTTTTTGCTGGTTTAGATAATTTGGGCACTTTGCCACTGCTGATCAGTGTCAAAGTGCAAGTGCTCCATGGGTAAATTGTTATTGTAATTGGTTATCCATATTTGATTTACCAGTAGGTCCCTAGTAAAGTGCACTGAGTGTGCCAGGGCTGGTGATTCAAATGCTATTAGTGGGCCTGCAACACTGATTGTGCCACCCACATGAGTAGCCCTAAAATGGTGTCTCTGGCCTGCAAGCGCAGTGCCTGTGTGCAGTTCCTAACTGCCATGCTGACCTGATCAGTGTCCCCACTGGCCAGGCAAAACCCTTCCCTTTCTGTGCACATTGGACACCCCTATGGAAGGCCCAAGGTACCCCCCTGAACAGGGTACAGTGTATGTGAAAGGTAGAGCACGTATTAGTGTGGGTGACATGCTCTGATAGTGAAATAGTGCCAATTTTGTGTTTCACTATTGAAAGGCTATCTTGCCCATAGGCTATGATGGGGAATGATGTGTATAATGTTTACCTGCATATCTTCCCATAGGAGCAAGATAGAAAATTAAAGTCTGGTATCCCTGAACTCAGAATTTAATAATATATATTTTAGGAAAGATAGTTTTTAAATCCTGTGCTTGAAAACAGCACTTTTCCTGTCTAACCTTTCTGTGTGCCTTGCCCTGTTTGTAAACTCACTGTCTGATTTGTGAGTGAAAGGGGCTGGGGTGGCTCCCAGAGTCTGAATGAGTCAGCCATAGGCTGAAAAGCTTAATCAGCATCTTGAGTGGTGGTAGGGGATAGCACCTGGGCCTGAATAGGGCTGTGCCTGCCTTCCACAATGCTGGCTCCACCTCCTGCTGGGCGGCTGACGACCCTGCCCCTCTCTCTCAAAGGAAAGAAGAAGTCAAGTAAACAAAGTGCTCCAGGAATGACCACAACTGGTTTGGACTATGCCAAGGCCTCTCTGCCCTCAGAGAACAAAGAGAATATTGGTATAAAAAAGGCTACCCAGACTTCAGAAAATTAGATCATCCTGGAATCAAGAAGGAACCTCTGCCACAGAGAAAGTTGGAAGACTGAAGAAGAAGGACTAACCTGCTGTAAGGCTGACCTGCAGTTGCTTTTCTGCCAAGGAGAGGGGAAGGGCTTTGCTGTTGCTGTGTCCCCTTTCTTGAAGAGATCTCCAAGGGCATGAGAAGAGCTGGCCTCCGGTTAAGAAGTTCCAGGAACAAAAGGACTTCACCCCCACCTTCCCCCTGAAATCTGCTGTGTGAGTTCTGACCTGCCTAGAGTGCTTGATCCATTTGTGGGGCCTCTGGAGGTTGTTTCCTGCTGTTTGGGGAACTGGACAAGAAGAAAAGAAGAAGATATTACATTTGCACACACCGCTTTCTTGCGGAGCGCATCGTCAACAGTGTGAGAGAATTCTCATCATCGCGAAGATCGTCGCAGCGCCTGTAAGAGCTGACGCATCGTTCGCTTGCGGAGCGCATCACCCTGGTGCGGGAAGATTCCTGTCGCTGTGAGTATCGTCGCATAGCCTGTTGTTGCTGTGAGAAATCGTTGCACCGCTTTCTTGTGGACCGCATCACGTCGCTTCAAACATCTTCGCAGAGTCCAGCGCAAGTGCATCAAGGGCTGCAGCAGAAGAGGATTAATGCTGCGCCGCGCATCGCCGCTGCACCAAAGATCATCGCCGCCACGAAGATCGTCGCATCGTGCCTATGTGAGACCTATCCTACTGGAGAAGCTGCGTGCCAGAATCCACACAAGGTATCGTATTGCTCCCCAAACAGACCGGATTTGTCACAACACATCCTCTGCGTGCAGCGGGGTTGTCGCACTGCCTCCCCAGGGTCTCAGGAGTGACGCATTGCTTGTTTTTCGACACTTCAGTTGCTGCTTGGAACTTTTGTCGCATCCACAGGTACTTTGGGCTAAAAGTGACGCAACTGTGATTTATTTTGACACAACTGTGGATTCTTTTGACGCAAACACTGGAACTCTTTGAAAATCATATTCTTGAACTGTGTATGTTGGATTTTTGTCGTTTTTGGTCCTATGTAGTTTAGATATAGATGCTTTATTTTTCTAAACTGGTGTGGAGTCCATTTGTGGTGTTTTCACTGTGTTACTGTGAGTGTTGGTACAAATACTTTACACATTGCCCTTGATAAGCCTGTCTGCTCCTGCCAAGCTACGAAGAGGTGAGCAGGGGTTATCTAAAGAGTCTATCCCCTTACCCTGACTAGAAGCAAGGGACCCTAATTGGACATTGGTACCTATCTCTGCCAACTAGAGACCCCCAGATCTAACACTCAGCCTCCAAGAATACCGATCGGTAATCAGGTGTATCATCAGATACCCTATTTTGAAATACAAGACAGATTTGACCAAGCTCAAGATCCTCATGAGTGTCAGAGGTGGGTGCAAGAGGAATGCACTTTGGGTGCGGCCCTGAAAGTAGATCAGAGAGGACCGTTTGTAAATGCAGAGGTGAATGGACATTCTGTTACCTTTTTGTTAGATACTGGAGCTGCGCGCTCCACGGTAAGGACAGAAGTAATCCTAAATGTATCCCTTTCAGGACAATCGATTCAAGTGGTGGGAGTTACCAATCAGAGAATGACTAACCCATTAACAGACGAGTTACCTGTGATAATAGGACCGTTCCGAGATAGACATCGATTTGTGGTGTGTGACTCAAGCCCAGTCTGTCTATTGGGATGAGATCTCATGTGTAAGCTAAATTGTACCATATCTTGCACTCCAAGGGGTAAGGAGTTGCAGACCTGTGATGATTAAGCCAATTTCAAAATGGCCAATATGAGTCTGTGCGCAGAAATGTTTGTGGTTCTCACGACAGAGGACTTACCACATGATTTGAGGGACTCGGCTTCTCCAAAAGTGTGGGATTTCACAGGTGATGAGATAGGATTGATTCGAGGGGTTCAACCTGTTAAGATGCAGGTCAAACTAAAA
This sequence comes from Lissotriton helveticus, assembly GCF_964261635.1. Lineage (NCBI taxonomy): Eukaryota > Metazoa > Chordata > Amphibia > Caudata > Salamandridae > Lissotriton > Lissotriton helveticus. The sequence goes on along the minus strand of NC_136061.1, from coordinate 1,696,308,934 downwards.
ATGCTGAATTTCTACAAACTCCGCTGAATAAATTGACCCCAGAAACTGTGGCTGGAATAAGACCTGTAATCGAAACTATGATTGCACAAGGCATTCTCAAGGAGATAAGAGGAAGTCCCTGAAGCTCACTTAGAATGGGACAGCGGAAGCCTAGTGGCAAGTACAGAATAGTGGCGGATTAACGCAGTGTTAATGAAATCGTGATTCTATGTTGCCCTGTGGTACCAGATTAAGCTGTTATATTTTTTCAGATACCATGTGAGGCAGAATGGTTTACAGTCATAGATTTATGTCAGGAATTTTTCTCCACACCTTGCCATGAAAACAGACAGTTTTTGTTTGCATTTAGGATGGAAGACCGTGTGTTAACATGGTGTTGTATCCCTCAAGTGTATACAGAAAGCCCCTCTATCCTTAGTCAGACTTTGAAAAAGAATATTGAAGGGCTGGTGATGCCCCAGAGCTCAGTACTGGTTCAGTACATAGATGACCTTTTGGTTGCTTCAGAGGCTTAGGATGCTTGCAGGATCAACACTGCTGCTTTGCTAAATCATTTGGCAGAGAATGGACACAAAGTGTCCCCAAACAAACTTCAGTATTGTCAGACTGAAGTTCAGTATCTAGGTCACCGAATTGAGAAGGGAAAATGAAGACTGTCACCAGATCGCATAGAGACAATTCTGCAAATGGGAACTCCGGAAACACAGAAAGAACTCTGCATGTTTTGGGGATGGTCAGCTATTGTCGAAAGTGGATCCCAAAATTCTCGTTGCAAGCAAAGCCACTATTGAGGTTGACTCGGAAGGAAATTAGTGATCCGGTATCATGGGATGATGATTGTTTGAGAGCCTTCCACGCTTAGAGAGAGCCTATGTCACGCTCCAGCTCTGGGATTCTGCCAGATTACAGCAACACGTTTTTGCTTTTCTGCCGTGAAAAGGAGGGATGTGCGTTAGCGGTTCTTGTACAGACACATTGAGGTGCCCATAGACCAGTGGCTTACTTTTCAGCTACATTAGTTCCGGTAGCTTCTGCGTTGCCTGGATATCTCAAATCTGTTGCTGCAACAGGTGTCAGCATTGAGAGATGTGAAAGCATAGTGATGGGTCATCCACCTATAGTTTATGTGCAACATTCAGTAGAGCTGTTAATGACAAGAACCAAGACACAGTATTTAACGAATAACAGACTTACAACGTATAAGCAGGTTATCTTGGTTTCTGAAAATGTCAATTTGAAACTCTGTACCACCTTGAATCCTGCCACATTGCTGCCTCTTCCACAAGAGGAACGAGAGGATTGTGAAGAGCATGACTGCCTAGATGTTACTGAGCTATCTACCAAACCCAGACCTGACATTGTTGATGAACCTCTGCCTGAATCTGATTTGTTCGTTTTTGTTGATGGTTCATGCTTAAGAGACAATGAAGGGTGTTTGAGAGCAGCGTTTGCTGTGTGCACCATCTTGGGGGTGTTGGAAACTGCCTGTTTGAAAAGAGTATACTCTGCTCAGGTGGCCGAGATCATTGCTCTGATACGTGCTTGTACCATCTTGAATAGAGTCCTAGTGACTATCTATACGGACAACCGATATGGGTTTGGAGTCGTTCATGATTTCGGGCTGTTATGGTCACAATGGGGATTTTTAACGTCCTCAGGATCCCCAATCCGTAATGGAGAATTTGTGCGCCAATTGTTGGATGCTCTGCAGAAACCTAAGGAGATTGCAGGAGTAAAATGTGCAGCCCATGGAAAGGGAGAGGACTTTGTTACAAAAGGAAATTACAAAGCTGATGAAGTAGCTCTTTTTGTGCAATGCATGCCTGTGTTTTCAATGGAGAATATGTAGGAGACAGCACAGAAGAGACCGAGCTCAGCATGATGTTAGCTTTTGTCAATACTTGGGATGAAGTGAGCTGCTGCAGGATGAGGTCCCAGAGGAGGAAGCTGCATCATGGGTTAGAGCAGGCTATGAAGGGAGAGAAGATGGCATTTGGGTGTTGACAGATGACAGAGCAGTACTACCTAACTGTTTATTGAGCCCGATGGCAAGGCAGATTCATGGAGCAGTTCATCTTGGGAGAGATGCCATGGTGAGAGTGTTCAGGCAAACATGGTTTAACCCACATTTTCGTGTGTATGCTGAAGCAGTGTGTCACAGGTGTGTTACGTGTCAACAAATGAATGTTGGAAAGGGAACTGTGATTACGATGAGTCACACTGGAAGATCAGGAGGTCCTTTTAATAGGACTTTATCGAGATGCTGAGGTGCAATAGGCTGAGATATGTTTTGGTGGTGGTGTGTATCTTCTCACGTTGTATTGAGCATATCCAACTAGACAATGTGACAGTCTCACAGTGGTAAAACTGCTATTAAGGGAGCTGATCCCACGTTTCCGATTTCCAACATCAGTAAAGACAGACAGAGGTACACACTTGCATGACAAAATCATGAAATTGTTATCTACAGCTTTGAAAATTGATCAGATATTGCACTGTAGCTACAGACCTGAGGCATCTGGTCGTGTGGAGCAGATAAATGGCACAATCAAGATGAGGGTATAAAAGGTGTGTTCGTCAACTTCTTTGAAATGGCCAGACGCGCTGCCATTGGTATTGATGAGTCTGCGTAGCAATCTTGATAGAAGGACAGGGCTTTCTCCTGATGAGATATTGATGGGAAGAGCTATGTGCCAGCTACAGCATTGATAAACATCACAGATGATTTTGTTTTGGATTATTGTAGTGGACTGGCTGATGTAGTTAATTCTGTGTACCACTAGGTCGAGGCTGCGACTACATCCACCTCGAGAGACCTGCTGCATAACCTTAACCCTGGTGACTGGGTGCTTGTCCGAAACACGTGAGGAAGAGCTGCCTTGAGGCTCGCTAGCGAGGACCATATCAGGGGATTTTGGTCACAAGTACAGTGGTGAAGTGTGGAGGATTGCCAAACTGGATCCACGCTTCACATACCCGCCGAGTTCCAGAGCCTATGGAGGAAACGGCTTCTCTTGTTCCAAGAAGCACAACTGAAAATGCAACATTAAAGGAAGGAACAGGGCAAATTGAAAGAACTCCTGGTGAGGCTAGGCAATCAACTGAGCAAGGAAGAAGAGATCAAGCTGCTCCAGAATTGAGTTCAGATTGTGAAATAGATGAGATTGCAGAATTGAACTTTGAACCAGATCAGAGCAAACATCCTATTGAGGAAGGATCATGTCAAGAGGAAGAGAGGAAAGCAGGTACATGAGCAGAGATTTGGCCAGCAAAAAAAGAGAGGGTGAATATAAGGCTTGCATTTGAGAAAAATCTCACTCCGATTCCTGAAAAGTCTGAATCAGATCAAAGTGAAACCGAACAGAGACCGGATGGTCTAAGATGATCCAGAAGAGAGAGGGTACAGTCTCGAAAGTAGGCATCTCCTGAGTGGATGTACCTGGCTGCAGATGCAAAGACCGGAGTGATCTGGGAGGCTGGGTACCGGTACAGTGAGTCACAGAGAGAGCACTCTGACAATTGATATTCAGTTGCTGGTCCCTGGAGTTGATGCTTTCGGAATTCTGACTCTGATAGTTCCGATCCACCAAGGCTGAGTGGTTTGAGATTTCTGATCCTTAACCAGGTTGCGTTCCCTACCTTTGATCGACAGCCCACAGCACAGGAAATGGGAGAGGTTTGTGCAGAAATTCTGCAGCTTGTTCTTGCTATGCTTGGATCTAATATCATTAATGACGAAGCTTGAACTGTAAAAGAAGAACTTATTACCCTTTAGAAAGAAGATATCCTAGGTCCAAGTGGAAGAAGATGTAAATTAGGGACTTTCAATAGAAGAAGAATTGAGGGCTCGGGCTGACTACATCTCTTCAATAGGTTAGTATTATTGGACTGAAAATTGCAGTAATCGAATGGAAAACAGAAAATAAAAAGACATTGTAAATAACAGGAAAGCAAAGAAGAAAAGAGACTTTGTTGATTTCATTTGTGCCTCAAGAAATCTAAAGAGTGGTTCAAAATGGATTCTGGAAACTCAGGAGGCAGATAGAAGTGCATAATTGGTACCCTTATTGCTGTGGTGCTTATTGTCATAACTGTGGTGATTGTTACATCTTTGGTTGGATCTCATGATGCTGAAAAGAATGGGCAACAGACGACACTTACCCCACCTGCCTCAGATGTAGAAGAGGGTGCATCCGCAAAAGATAGAGATATGATCAGGGAAACTAGTTGAATATTAGACATGGATTTGTCAAAGGGTGATTTCATGTTGAATGCATATGCTCGTTTGTTGTATGAGTATTTTGATACAATGGAACAAAAGACTGCTATGTGTATATGCATCTGCTGGCATCAGTAGAAGAAGGCATTCAATGCCATAATTTACCTTAGATGTATGGTATCACATGTAGTGTGTTGTTGAGCATGTTTTATAGTAAGGCACATTTTGAGTACTACTTCTCCAATTATGAGGTGGTAAGGTAACACTTATTTATTTGTACATGGTTAGTTAAAACCTTTACAAAGTTATAAAAACACCAGTATGTACATTTAAAAGGCATTTGTACTTAAGCGTATCAAGTCAAATTAAGTTAAAAGTAAGAAGTTGGTTGAGATCAGTTCGTGGTTGTCCTCGAAGCCGTTTAATGTTCGTCAAACACTGTTTAGTCTTTTCTTTGTCAGATCAAAGAACCTCATGACCTGGCAGTTCAATTTAGTGTTGTTGGAGTTAAAACACAGTTTGACTGCTTACCTGCAGGTCCGAACGGCGTGTAGTTTGAAGGAAGGTATTAAGAAGTTGTGCCTCAAGTCCCTTAGTCTAGGACAGATGCAGATCACATGAACAATCTCCTCCTTGGCGATTTTACACAGGTGATACTGCTGTGATGAATTGTTTCTTTCCCAGGGTGGGAGATGGGAGAGTATGGGGATTACGCCTAGGCGTAGTTTTAGCAGTTTTCTTTAAGTTTTCTTTTCATATCAATGTTAAGGTAAGCTTGCGGTTGTATTTTTCCATAGTCACCCAGCGTTATCCAGCCGTGCGCCCTGTTTGCCAGGTCCTGCTTGTCTTCGATCACTGAGGCAATGCGTGCCGATTTTTGGGTGATTTTTTAAGGGACAATAGATCTATTGATGTTTCCCAGATGTCAGTCAGGCTTAGAACTTGGAGTGATTCAAAAAGGTAGTCTCTGGGCAAGGATTTCCGTTGGCGAAGTAGCTCTTCCCATACGTTAGAGCTTAAGGAGCCCGTCTCTGCAGTGCGGATCTTGTGCCAGCTGGCTACGTACATGCTCCGCCTTTCTATGGTTTGTTTAAGGATGACGAATTCTAGTCGGATTTGAGCTGGAGAGACGTATTTTGGGAGGTTGAAGATGGCCCTATATGTGTTAGCTTGACTGTATCCAAAAATGCAGTATCCTTCCCATGGAGCGATTCGCTGCCATATGTAAGGGTAGGCTGTAGTTTAGCACGCAAAAGTTCAAGGAGAGGTTCAAAGGTGAGATCCAGGAGTTTGGCCTTTAGATGTTTTAATGCCATGTAGATCGTCATCGCCTTACCTCGTAACGAGTCAAGTTGTACCCTAGACGTGTTTTTGGAGTCCAGGATTACTCCCAGGTACTTATAAGAGGTCACCCGATCAAGCTGTTCTCCATTCAGATGCCAACAGAGATTCTTTTTTTTCCTGTAATTCACGGCCGTGACCACTGATTTGCTGAAATTTATTTGAAGGGAGTTTTTTACTGAAAAAGTGTGAGTTACGTTCAGGAGGTGCTGAAGGCCCGTTGGTGTCCGACTTATCAGCACCAGGTCATCCGCAAATAGGAGATTGGAGAGGGTGGTTTTCCCCAACTTGGGTGTGTGATTAGGGCATTTGTCGAGGGCCCCAGGTAGGTCGGCTAAAAAGAGGTTGAATAGTAGTGGTGCTAATACGCACCCCTGTTTTAGCCCTTTTGTTGTCCTGATGGCGTTCGAAAGGTGCGTACCTGCCCCAAGTTTTATTTTGATCCAGGTATTTGAATGGAGCATTTTTAGCACATCTAGGAGGTGTTTCGGTATTCCCCAATTATTCAGTTTCTGCCAGAGTGTGTTAAGGTCCACATGATCGAATGCCGTGGTATAATCAATGAACGAGAGGTATAAAGATGACTTGATCTCTTTTGCTGCTCCCATCAGCAAGGACAGTGCCATGATGGTGGTTGTGGTCCCTTGGCCTTTGGTTAATTGGGATGATTGAATTTTCGGATGCCCATGATGATAGTTCCTCCAGGATGACTTCAGCGAATTATTTTGCCTCCACGTCTAATAGGGCAATGAGCCGATAGCTGCTGGAGTGCTTCTTACTAGCGCGTTTGTATATCGGGCTGATGACTGACCCGTGCCAAGACTCTGGAAGAGTCTGGGTGATTCTTATATTATTGAATGTTGGTGCACACGATTCGCTCCAAAACTCCACGTCTGAATTATACAGTATCGGTGGTATGCCATTCGGCCCCGGAGCCCCAGTGGGTCGCCCCTCGATATTTTTCTACTGGCAAGATTTCGTTCATTGGCAAGATTTCGTTCGTTGGGCCTAGCTCGATAGCCTTTGCAGAGCCTTCATCCGTATTGGATTTATCAAATTTTAAGGAGCTAGTGGCTCTGTAGACACACTTTCCTTGGGTTTATATGCCAGTTTGATGGTTCAACTTTCCTTTTGTTTTCGACCTTGTGGCTTTTGTGCAAGGATTGTTTGTAACAGCGTCCTCTATAGTGTCATCGTTGTTGAAATGCGTCAACAGGTATTTTGTCCATACCTCCTCTGAAATGTATGAGTTTTGACCTAGGTGATCGGGTTGCTGTAATCTTTTGACCATTTGCCAAAACTTGGAGCTGTTTTTCTATTTCCCTTCATAAAGAAGTTTTGAAGAAATTATGATGTGGTACTTTCAGAAAGTTCCAGTTCTTAAGTACACAAATAAATAGGATTAATATAAGGAGGTAGAGAGGATGTCTACGTATTTTGTGCCTACTATTACTTTACATACATCTTATGCCCATAGACACAATTCGACCTGTATGTTATCTGACATCGAGAAGAAATTTGTAGATCAGATAGAAGATCGGCATAGGCAGAGGCAGACTTTATTTAGACCAGATCCAAAGCATAAAGTTATTCCATGGACCCAAGAAGAACGGAAGTTCTGGTCCAATAGCTTTAGATTTCCACCAAAAAAGGAACTGTGCATTAGACACCCTTCAACATATCATGACAATATATTTGTGGGCGAGAGGGATTGTGAACACGTTTTCTTAATTGAAGAATCAATAAGGAAGGCGCTATTGGGTAAATTAACCATAGTGCCAAATGTGTATTTTGTGTGTGGAAAAAGGGCTTATGTGAAATTGCTTAAGAATTGGTATGGTACGTGTTATTTGGATGTGGTATTTTCTAAAATCTTCCATGTGGATGATTTATGGCCTTTGGAAGGGAAAAGATCTCACAGAGGAAAACTTGGTGTAAATGCGGGAGATGTATTTGGTGCCATGATACCTACCTTGGGTGTGATTTTGAATGATGTGAAAATTAGAAAATTGGCAACGCTAGTGGATAAACTATCTGTGAATAAGGCCCAAATCGTATTACTCATTGATGCGGAAATGGTTTCGATAAGGGCTATGGTTCTTCAAAGTCTTGCATTAGACGTGTTATTAGCGAAAGCCGGAGGAATCTGTAAATTATTGAAAGTTCGACAGTGCTGTACTGATATTCTTGAAATTAGTCAGGATATAAGGAACTAACATTTCAGAGATACATGAAGATTTAAGTGATCTGGCTGCCGAGGGACTTTGGGAACAAATTGGTAAGGGATTTGGAAAGGTTGGGAGCTGGTTTGGAAGCCTGGAACAAGGAATATTGGGATACATCTTGAAACTTATCATCATAGCTGTTATTAGTATAATAGTATTATTGGGAGCCATCAAGGCTTACAAATGGCAAAGAGCACGTCATAATGAAAATTCTTTGAAAAAGCGAGAGCAGTAGATGGAGTGACTGCAGGACAGTTAGAAAGGTTTAGACAGGGACGAAAAGCTACAACTTCTGTTTAGGTTTGTCTTTTCTACAAGGAGAAAACTGAGAGGGTAGAATATTCTTGTTATGAAACTAGTCATAAGAGGGGGAACTTACAGCACTCTAAATTATATGGGCGCACTCACATGTATTTTATCATCGTTTGCAGTGTTTCATGATTATTAAGATGCATTTATTCAAAGTTATGTTAGCATTGAAATGTAGTGTACACATATAAGTATGCCTTTGTATGTATTAAAGAAACCTATAATTCCTGTATGTACAATTTGCAGGATGAAATACTACTTGTGCAATGTTATTTGTATTTAGTTTAAGTTGCCTGAATTATAGGTTGTTTTGAGTTTCGTTTCTCCTTGGTTGCTCAAGAATTATAATTAAATGAATCCTTTTCGTGCTCGAAGACAGTGTGTTCTCATCCTACTGCAGGTGCAAGAATTCGACCTCGTTATTCTTAGATTTAAGGAGATACCCGGAATGTCTTTGAAGAAGGCTGGAAAGCGAAAAGGGAGGAAACCTTTCGTGTTTGGCCTACCTGTGAACCAAGGCCACTGGAAGAAGAACTAATTTAATTAGAGCTTCTGTGGAAACGTACTGAAAGATGTTGCAAATGGAAACGTTTATCATGTGACGTATTGTGGGTTAAACTTTGCCTTTTTGTATGATAAGCAGGGACTGATTCGAGAGACTTCTGCCTATTTTGGGAGGAGAAGGAGCATCCGAGAATGAGCTCCCTAGCTTTAAACTATCTGTCCCATTTGACATGAGTACTTCTTAGGAAGTCAACACGTGCTGACTCCTTCGGGAGAGGATATTGGGGGAAATAGGTAGGATTTTCATGTAGAGCAGTGTAGGGAAAGACACCTTTGTTTCCTCTCAAATGAAAAGAGAATTGGACTCAGCTTCTATTCTTTGTTGCATTTTGATTTTGGAGTTCATCAAAGTATGCCTTTTGCGCCGAATGTTTAATATTCTTAGATTCGGCTCTGTATTGATTTTTATGTACCTATATACTCTGATATTGAGGTGTGTTTATATTCAATTATTTGTGGCCTTATAATAAATCCACAAAACTGGAATTCAAAGTCTGTGGTCCTTAAAAGCATGACTAAAGTGAAGGTATAATCTTGAATTGTTTTACTCCCCTCAACACTTTTAGCAGCCAATAAAAGACCATGTGTCCTGAATTTAGTAGGGAAGACAAGAAATAAAATTTAGCGTAATCAAGCTCATTTGAACAGCCATAACTGCTTCAGATCACCTACGATTTTTAATAAAAGGTATTTTCGTTAAAATTGTGTATCCTTGTGAAATCCACACAACATTGTCTTTTATCTGTCTAAAAGCACCTTTGACGGCATTCAGCTTGCTTGGTTGGAATGGGAACCTCGCCCATTCCCCACCGGAGTTCGTCATGCCAGTCTGAAACTTCAAGCTTGAAAGACAAATGGGTCCTACTTTTTGTTTCTTCATTTCACTAACTTCTACAAGGAAACGCGTCCTCTCTGGGGTTGAATGCAAACTTACTTATATTGTCATGTTACTTATATAAGTAACATAACAACATCCTCCTTTCTGCATTTGGTTGGGCTGTCGGAGTTTATGAATGGGGAAATAAAAATCTGATTGGGGAGGGAAAGGGAGTTTGACTCTCTAGGCTTCTAAGGCAGGTTTTCCATTATGTACTGACTATACAGCAATTCATTTGGAAAAATTTAAAGACTGAAAAATGGGAATTAAGGAAACCTATGTTTTTTCCGAAATGTATACTAGTTTATGGATTTAGAAACAGTTGTTATTTGTTCATATATTTGTGGAAGATCCGGCACAAGATACCCCTTGAGGTATTTCCTAAGGAGAGCTGCAAGGTGAGCATGTATGTGGCTGCACATTTTCAAAATGTTGTGATGATTCATATTGTAAATCACCACGTTCCATCAGTTAGCAAGCTGATGTTGTAATTACCCATATAAAGCCAAAGGGTTGTGCCTTAAGTGATATTGACTATTTGAGAATTACATTTTAAAATGCCCTCATTCATTGGACAAAATAACTGACATTTTTTAAAGCAAAGGACAATTAACATTCACTATATAATAATACTAACATGTGATCTGCCTTATCTCGATATATAGCTTCAGAATAGTAAATTTTGTATTTGTTTCCTTGGTTTGCTGATGTTGGTTTTGAATTTGCTTGGTTTGCTACTGTTATTTTCTTTTCTTTTAATTTATTTCATACCTTCGGAAATTTAAACCAGCAGTTTGTGAAAAGCAGAACTAAAAGTACAATTTCAAGTGTAAGAGTCAATCACTACCCATAGTCAGTCCTAAATAAATTCGAGCCGGTGCCTGTGCAGGTGAGGCGGTGGGGCCAGGCGGGGGGTATTTCAACAAATGACGACGAGGGAAAATAACAAACATGATACATTTTTCTTGTTGTCGTCGTTCATTGAAATCCCCTGCACCTCTCTTACCTGCACGGACTGCATTGAAAAATTCTACGGAAGAGGTGCAAGCATGAATGTGATGTGCACGTGACAGTTTAAGTCTTATATAAGTAAAATAACAACATCCTCCTTTCTGCATTTGGTTGGGCTGTCGGAGTTTATGAATGGGGAAATCAAAATCTGATTGGGGAGGGAAAGTGAGATTTACTCTCTAGGCTTCTAAGGCAGAATTTCCATAATGTAGTGACTATACAGCAATTCATTTGGATAAATGTAAAGACTGAAAAATGGGAATTAAGGAAACCTATGTTTTTTCTGAAATGTATACTAGTTTATGGATTTAGAAACAGTTGTTATTTGTTCATATATTTGTGGGTACGCATACAAGCATGTGTTTTAAATGGTATTTTTCAAAAATATACTCTTTGTTACCACATGTCTCTTGATAAAAAATGGTACCTCATTTCTGTGGGTAGACCTGGTGCCCATGACTGCAAAGGGCCTAAAATGCATCATGATACCACATGTTCACACTGAAACCTGACCTATTTTTGTGCAATGTGGGTAACTGTGAATTTTTGCCCTTAACTCAGCCGGCACCTAAAGAAACCTAACAAATCTGCACACATTTCAAAACTAGACTTCATAGGAAATCTAGGGTGTGGTGACTTGTATGGCTCTCTTTGGGTTTTCTTACCCAGAAGCCCTTGCAAACTAGCAATTTGACTAAAAACACATTTTCCTTTCATTTACGTGATGGAAAGTTCTGGAATATAAAGGGAGCCACAAGGTTTATAGCTCGTAGGGTTCCCCCAAGTCTCACTAAAATAATGGTATCTCACGTGTGTGGGTAGACCCGGTGCTTGTGAAAGGAAAAGGCCAAAAATTCAACATAAATGCTGGTCGCTGTGGATTGTGGGCCCTAGCCAGTTTAGGAAAACTAGACACCTAGGGGAGTTCAAGGTGGCATGCTTCATGTGGATCCCATGAGATTGTCATAACCACAATGCCCTGCAAACCGCAGACTTTCTCTTAAATCAAACATTTTTCTTGTATTTCTATGATGTAAACGACTCGAAAACAGAGAGAGACACAAAATTCATACCACCCAGCCTTCTCTTACTTGTACCCTTCTTGTTGCAGGTGTATGGGGAGAATTATTGGAATGCTGGGTGGTAGGAAATGTGTGGCTCCCTCAAGATTCCAGTACGTTTGCTCATAGAAATATGAAGAAAATGTGTGTGTTTTAGGCAGCACCTTTATTTGGGGCCATCATAAAGCTGTCAGTTGGCAGTGGTACTTAGCTTCACAACAAGCTGAAGAGATGAACGTGTTGCGTAGTCAGTCATGTCGTGCACAGGCCTTCTGTCTAGCAGTACTGTGGGTGATGTCTCTTCTCCTGTGAACCTAAAAGCAAACAAGCAAGAAAAACATCAGTGAAACACAGCATTGTTGCAGTTCAAGTAGCAGTACAAACAAACAATAACATACAGTCTAACTATCCATTCGTAAAACCATACCAACAAATTTTCATTGAGTGTAGTACACTCAGGAAAGATCAGAAAGAACAACAAAAATATACAGATGTAGTTTTTTGATTTCTGTGCATCACATTGGGATGTGGTACTCAGGGAGGTGGAGATGACAAGATAATAATGCTTAGACAATGAATGCTGCTGTGTAGTGCACATATTTAAGTCATGGGGTTGATTCCAGATGTTAGGGAAATGGAAAACATTTTTTAGATCAAAATAAAAAAAGTAAATAAAAAAATAACATATTTTGAAGACTCTTAAAAAGTAAAAAAACACAAAATATAAATTAAGAAAAGCAAAATCTTTTTTAAAAAAATTGATTTTTGTATTTGTTAAAAACATTTAAATAAAAAAACTACAAAAATGTAACATTGAAACAACTAAAATTCAAAAAAATGTTATAAAATAATTAAGGATAGGGGGGAGGAGTTGGCCAAATGACTAGGGTGGTCGACCTCAAATCTGGGGAACTGGATTTGAGTCTCTGCAATGATGTTGAACATCCTGTAATTCTGGGCACTTTGGGCCAGATGTAGGTCGGACGGTAACGGCCGAAAAATCGGTATTTTCGGCCGTTACCGACCGGTAAATAAGATTTGGTATGTAGGTCCCAGAATTTTACAGATTCGGTAAATTTACCGATCGGTAAGTTTACCGAATCTGTAAAATACCGAATCGGTATTCATACCTATTCGGTATTTTTGCTATGTAGGTGGGACTCTTCTGAGTCCCACAACCCTTACCGATTCGGTATTTTACCATCAAATATATTTGATGGTAAAATACCGATTCAGGTGTGCATGCACATGTGTGCATGCACACCTGTGCCATATGACAGGCAGACCTGCCCTTAGGGCATGGCCCCCGATTCTTTTTTAGGGGTGCTAGAGGGTGTCAAAGTGACACCCCCTGCACCCTTGTCAAAATCGGTATTTACCGATTCGGTAAATACCAACCGGTAATGCCCCATTCATTCCTATGGGCTTCAAAGTTCCTTTTGATTCGGTAAAAGGAACATCTGGATGTTCCTACATCTCCACCCCTTAGATTTACCAATTTTTTATTACCGAATCGGTATAATTCGGTAATTAAAAATCGGTAAATCTATTTTACCTACATCGGGCCCCTAATCCCCCTGTGCCTTACATAAATTAATGTGTCCTCATGTAATGCAACTGGTGCTATGTAAAGCGCTCTGATACCCAATTCGGGTCAAGTTTGTGCTAATAAAACTATGTGAAATGAAAAATGAGGATAAGTGAAAAATAAATATCCACAAGCATATTAATTTATCAAACAGCTATCTTTGGATTAGCATCTATGAAATCCTATGGCAAAGGGCCACACTGACTGGCTACAAAAAAATTACTGCCAGCCACATGGTCACAATATCAACAACAGCAAGAAGGCATGGCCACAAACAATTAAGACATGCATGCCAATGAGGAAAGTAAACTGTCTGGCTACATAAAATGGTTGCCAGCCAGTCACATGGCCAGAGATCAACAACAACCAGCAAGGAGGCATGGACACAACAAATAAATAAGACGTGCAGGCCTATGGCAAAAGCACACTGGCTGGCTACACAAAATGGCTGCCAGCCACATGTTCACTCACATCAAACAGGATGCCTGGAAAATAAAGAACACATGCATGCCTAGAGTGGACATTGACTATACAAAATGGCCCCTCAACACATGACAACAAAGGCAAATGGCGGCCCATGGCAAACACACACACACAATGGCCAGATAAAAGAGGCATGGTAACACAGAGAACATAGCATTAATTCAGCAATGTTCACAACAACACACATACTCCAAAGGCATTACAGCACCTCAACACTGTTTGCAGGTAAAAACAAAACATAAAATATCCCAAAAAACACATTTTGTATTTTAATCCAATGCTAGCCATGGCCTAAAGGATGTTTCAATTCAATAGACACCACAGAAACAGTTGTTTTATGCACCCATGAATAGTACAGGGTTACTCGCTAGAAGGCAGATGAGGCCACAAAGTGAGCAGAAGAACGATGATGGATTTAACCCAGATCTAATAGTGACTGGGGGTGATTGTCTGAAACATTTCACTGATCCAACTATCATCTTATTGTCCAACAAAGGTATCTCCCTGAGCTCCACAGTTATTTCTCACACAGCATTAATCCGCCAACACGGTATAAGGAACAGTTCTACTCAAGTGCAGGAGTAATGTCTTTCTTGCAACAAAGATATCCGTTATAGGAAGTAATCCACAAATCAACAGACTTCATCAGGGCTTAAACAAAATCTAGTCCTGCCATAGTCACTAAGTCATGGTATTCCAGCCCCATTTCGCGAAAGCCAGGAATTACACGAGGAAGCTTAGCGGCGCGAAGACAGGTACACGTACCCGTGTATCCTGCCAATGGGGCTTATTACCTACGCGGTTAATCTGTTCGACTTTGTATGCAGGGAGGATTAAACTTGCAAGAAGTGAGGTAACTTCTTACTTGTCTCAAAATTGGAATACCATGACTTAGTGACTATGGCAGGACTAGATTTTGTTTAAGCCCTAATGAAGTCTGTTGATGCGAAGATTAGCATCAGACGAAACACGTGTTGGCTGAGGCTGAATGGCAATTAAAGAATTGGATTGAAGAAAATACCATTAAAGATATTGGAATACCGTGAAAACAGGATTTGTGGATTACTTCCTATAAGGGATATCTTTGTTGCAAGAAAGACATTACTCCTGCACTTGAGTAGAACTGTTCCTTATACCGTGTTGGCGGATTAATGCTGTGTGAGATATAACTGTGGAGCTCAGGGAGATACCTTTGTCGAATTTTGAATTAACCCTGGAATTCTGGGGTTTCTGGGACTGTTTGGTAACCTGTCCCTTTTTCCCTTAGAGTTCACTATATAATTGAATCTCTTTGATATTGTTCTTTACCATTAGCTGTGCGCTTGACCTCTGGCCTGGTTGCCAAAATTTTTGATTGTATCATCTTATTGTGTTTGCTTTGTTCAACTTAAGTTGGCAGGGTATGCCCAGAAGTGGGTCCCTTGGTCACTTTTCCACTGTATTTAAGCTAGCCTGGTTGATGAGGGTTGTTACCCCAAAACCGGTCCCAAGATGATTGTTTCTGGTCCTGGTAAGGCCTGCTTTGGCAGTTCGAGCTGGACTGTGCCTATGAGGAACAGGGTCTAGACTGATTTGCATATGGCCGGGTCTGAACTGGGTGGTGAAGTGAGCAGAAGATCGATGCTGGATTTAACTCAGATCTAATAGTGATTAGGGTTGATTGTGTGAAAAGTTTCACCAATACATATATCCATCATCTCCTTGTGTTTGCTTTGTTCGCCCTACGTTTGCAGGGTATGCCCAGACTTGAGTCTCTTGCTCACTTTGCCACTGTATTCAAGCCAGCCTGGCTGATGAGGGGTGTTACCCCGAAACTTGTCCCAGGATGCTTCCTCCTAGTCTAGAAAGGACCTGGCTTGGCAGTTCAGGCTGGACTGTTCAAATGAGGAACAGGGTCAAGACTGATTTGCATGCAGCTGGGTGCATACTGGGGAGGTGTACTGAACAAAAGAAGGATTAATTTAATCCAGTTCTCTTGACTGGGAGTGAATGTATGAAGTATTCAGAATTCCATCCACTTTTGTTTGCATAGAACTGTTCACCCTAAGTGGGATGGGTATGCTCTAATGTGGGCCCCTTGCTCACTGTGCCACTGGATTGAAGCTACCCTGGCTTACTTGGGGTAATACCCTGAAACCAGTCCCAGGATGCCTTTTTCCAGTCCAGGGAGGACCTGGCTTGGCAGTTCAGGCTGAACTGTTCCCATGAGGAACAGGGTCAAGACTAGTTTGCATATGGCTGGTTCCAAACTGCTGTGCTGTAATGAGAAAATGAAGGATGGATTAACCCAGATCTCTTGCCTTGGGGTGAGTATATGATGTATTCAACATTATGTCCATCGTGTGTTTGCATAGCAAACCCACTAGTAGCATTTGATTTACAGGCCCCGGAAACTTAGTATGTCAATCATAAATACCTAAACATATTTGTAATTTATATAGAGGGCATATGCACTTTAGCACAGATCAGCAGTGGTTAAGAATAAGATGCCCAGAATCCTATAGCCAATAAAAACATGGTCAGAAAAATAGGAGTCAAAAGTTAAAAGATAAACCTGCAAAAAGGGCCATGTCTAACATGGCGTGACAACCCTTCTTTTTTTGATTAATCTTTTTATTAGCATTTGCGACATGAAATGTAAACCTGGCCCCCTTCCTTCAGGCAGCCACTGGTCAATCACAAGGGCAATGCTGCAGAAGAACAACGTGTGCCATTCATGTGTTTGCTCTCCCCATATATCCAACATGACCAAATGGGATGTGAGATGTAACTGCACCTCCAGAACTCCTAATATTCTCATCCTGACTCTTTCCCAATACCTACTCACTGGCAGGCACACCCATATTTTATGGAGCTGGGTACCTCTCAGACCGCAACCCCTCAAGCACAGGACAGTCTTGCAGCACCCTATTTTGTGTATGGTCATCCTCCTGTAATACGCTCTATGTGCCAATTTTAACTTTATCAGATGGAAACCCTCTTATATCACCACCTCCTGATGGTAGTGACAGGCCTCACCCTACCCATCATCCTCTAAACTACGTAGGTCCCGACCCACCTGTATCTAAGTGAGTCTAGTAGGAGAATACTTTAAGCTAGGCTAGGAGTGTTCTGTAGATCAGTGAGATGGTGTGTCTGTGCAGAGGAGAAACTAGCATCCTGTACTCAAGCGAGGATTCCTCCAGCGGATCCACCAATTAGGAGGCATGCTTTTTAAGGACGTGTTGCATCTGCAGGTATCTCAGGTACTGGCTGTTCATCAGATTATACTCAGCTCATAGGTTTGCAAAGGTGATCAGCTGACCTTCCTTACAGAAGTCCCACCCCATAGGGAGAAAACAGATATGTCTTGTTTATTGTTGCCCTCAATCCCTCAAAAGGACCTTCAGTGCCTCCGACTCCCATAGAAGCATCATCAATGTTATCTTCCCCACTAGCCAATCAGGCGGTCCCTCGTCCTTTGGCCCTTCCTTCTGCCAAGAGGAGTGACATCCATTCTTGCCTCTCTGGCCTTTTGGAAACATTGCCCTCTGTCCGGATCTGACATAATTACTATTTCCGAAATGATAATTCTTCTGCAGTTACTGCAATATTTGGCTTTCATTCCTGGTGCCATAAACAGCAGTTGTTTTGCGATTTAGATTCAATGCTAGATGATCATTACTTGGGACACAACAGACGCTAATATCTCACTGTAAAGTATGCCTTCCCATTTAGGAGTGCAGCCTAGGGGCACTTACATTTAAATCTTATTACTTGGCAGCACATCTTCAATGGCTGACTGACTAGCTGCACCCTGGAGCTCAGACTGAAGTGGACAATGAAAAATATGTATTTGTATGGATCTTTCACAATAAAATAAGCCGATTGCGATAGAATGCCAGCCACTACCACTGATACAAGAATCTGTTCAGAGCACATGACAATCAAACATTATAACACTCAAATTCTGTTCTGCCTACCATCAGATTCATTTACACAACCACTAGAGAGGGTATACAGCCCTCTTTAGTCCTGAAGAAACATTCCTATGTGCTCAAATGCAATTCAAAATAAGTTGTGTAGTGCTTAACCACTCTTAGAAGGTTATGACACAAGGGGTTAGATTTACGACCATTTGACAGGAACTATTCAATTTCATTTGCTTAGAGTACCCCACCCAATTTTGGGTGGGAAAAGAAGTTGTCAGTGGAGAAAACATCTTCCTCTCCAGAGTGCATTCTCTGACTAATAAATAAGTGCAACTTTTCGTGTAAGCCTATTGTGTGTTTGTGCTTGAATACATTCCTTTTACTCCTGAACTTTCTACATTTCAGGAATCAAGAATCACCATGACACCACAATATGAGACTGCACACGAGTGCAACCATGTACATATATCTTGTATCATCTGTATGTATTATCCACAAGTTTCCCATAAAATGGCAAACGCATGTTCTAGTCATTTGGTTTCCACCACAAGGTGTTCCTTTTAAATATAAATGTTCCTGTGACTAGTTTGATAACCCACAGTACAGTGCTAAAATATATCTCAGCGAGGAGGCATTCCTGAATAGGTGACATGCTCCTCAGGTGAGCACGAGGCAACTTAATATGAGAATCATTGCGAAGTCTTCTTTTGCTCAATTGGTTGTTCTGAAACAGCCGAGTTAGAGGCTAATGTGGGCTTTTTTCTTTTAGTGTTGAGGGTGTCTCGATTTATGTAGCACACACTGCATAAGCACACAGAAAGGTGGTAATCTTGATTAAGTATTTACTGAGACATTCTGCATGTGTGGGAGATCATTTTCAGTCTCCATGCAAAACATCTGAAAATCAGAAAGCGCTGATGATCTGCCCTTCTCAAATGTTCTAATTCAGAAGCTGCTAAACCTACGTAGTATTTTAGACCACTGATAATCCCACCGCCGGTTTGCGGGAGCTGGCGTCAGTCGGCGTCAGTCGGCCCAGATGGCTGTGTGGGATGAGGCGGTGCATCATGAAACTTTACAAGCGGGCCCCCAACCATGATGATGTAACGGGTGTCGAGTCAACAGCAGTGGCAGCCTCGGTGAGACCAGGATGGTGAAGATGCGGACAGTGCGGTCTGCAGTGCTGGCAGGACACAGAGCCAGTGACGGAGTCGATTGCGGTTCCCTTCTCTGTGGCAACTGAGACAGCGGTTCCAGAAGTGGTACCCAGAGGTTGGTGAAGTCTTAGCAGTCTCTGAGACTTCAGAACAGGAGGCCAGCTTGATTTCAGGCCCTTGGAGATACTCAGCACAAGTAAACAGAGTTCAGTCCAGTCTTTTTACTATCCAAGGCAGAAGCAGCAACTGCAGGCCAACCCAACAAAGCAACAACACAGCAAAGGGGCAGTACTCCTCCTGGCAGCTCTTCCAGCTCTTCTTCTTGGCAGGTTCCTTGATTCTAGCGAGTTCTAAAGTTTAGAGGTTTGGGCCCCACTTTTTATAGCATAAAATCCTTTGTCCTCCCAGGCAGAGAGTGTCTGTACCCAGCCAGAACCAGTTCTGTCCTCTCTGGTGCAGCTTCCTGGCAGGAGGTGGAGACAGCATTGACAGCGTCAGACCAGGCCCAATCAGGTGAAAGGAAATCTCCTCCCCCTACTCTAAATGCAGCCCAGGTTTATTTAGCCCTCCCATGACCCATCTAAACTCTCTGGAGCCACTGCTCCTCTCCAGCCCCTGTCATCCAAAACCCAGACAGTCAATACACAAACCCAGCAGAGGCCGACTGGATGGCCGAGCAAGAAAGTACCTACTTTTCTAAAAGTGGTATTTTCAAAATCACCTTCTCTAAAAGATGCATCTTTAGATTCTAAGTTCAGGCATACTAAGCTGTATTTCTCTACTTGGTTCGCAGGGCCAGTTATGTTTATAAGATGAAAACCGAAATTGGCAGTAATTCACTATCAGGACACGCCACACACACCGGGGCATGTCCTACCTTTCACATACACTGCACCCTGCCCACAGGGGTACCTTAGGCCTATCTTAGGGGTGATTGGCATCTAAGAAAAAGGAAGGTTAGGGCCTAGCAAGTGGGTACCCTTGCCAAGTCGACATGACAGTCCCAGACTGCACAGAGGCTCTGCAATGGCAGGCCAGAGTTACCTTTACAGTCGTCTGGTGTGTGTGGCACAATCCAGTGCTGCAGCCCACTAACAGTATTTGATTTACAGGCCCTGGCACACTCAGTGCACTTTACTTGGGACTGACAAGTAAATCAAATATGCCAATCATGGAAACACCAATCCATAACACAATTTACAATAGGAGCACTCTAACACTATCAACAGTGAGAAAGTGCGCAGAGACACGAAGCCTGCAAAAATGGAGTCAAAACCGGGAGGTCCGAAAGCAAAAAGTCAGGGCAAACCTGCCAAAAGATATCAAGTCTAATACATTTTGTTTTACATCAATCTCTATCACCTCCCAACAAAATCAGCAGGACCATCATATGTTGTTTCCTGGTGCTATGGAGGCTGTTGGTCTAGTGGCTGCAACCCTCTCTGCTTATTTCTTGATGGCCGCAACTTGGACTTTGCGGGGTTCCTTGCATAACTAAAGCATTATGATGATAAAGGAAGGAAGGACACTGCCCTCCCTAACATCCAGAAAACCACAAAATATACAAAGAGGAGTACTGTTGCTTAGTGTGCATGCTCCTCGAAGAAAGAGGTGGCTTTCGCATGGTTCATGAGATGGCATCTCAGAGCAACAATGTACATGCATGCTCATTCGTTATTAAGAACATAAGTTAATGGTGCTCGAAGATACTTTACAACTGTGAATTCTCCATGTAATGTTGAAGCTCAGTTTCTTTCTCTATAGCCATGGCTCTATGTCTTATACTTAGGGGCATAGTTACAAGGATTTTGTAGCACCCGCCATTTCGGAAATTCAGCGATATGCAGTATTTAAAAGAATACGGTATACCCTGTGTTCTCTAGCGCTGGTGTAAAAATAACTGCCTAGCGCCAACACAGGCACCCTTGCGCCATGGTGCAAGGATGCCTACGTTCCACAGAACGATTGTTTATGTTCAGGAAGGTGTCTGTTCCTGCACATAATCAATAATGGCGATTTGATACTTCTGTATGTGCTGCATTCGGCAACAAAAATAGAAGCCTCAAATCGTCATCTTACCTTCCTGCCCATAAAACATTGTTTTGCTCTACGTGTGCTGAAGAAGGCAGCGCAAATCGGAAAAGCAAAAAAGAAGAGAAGTAAAAGGATTTCTCCTCGTTGCACCGTTCTAATGCCTGTTAATACATGACATTCATCTTTGGTGCTGCCTCTAACTTACCTTGAAAATCAGGGATACCCTCAACAAGCATTGGGTGTTGTGCTGGGCGGTGAGCTGGAAAGCCTACAGCAACACCAATTGCATGCCCCTTTCACTCAGATAGCTTAATGTCACTTTCTAAATATAGTGCTGACATTGCGTCACCGAAACATCTGTAAAAGTGACGTTCCAGTGGCACAATCCCCTTTTAAATAGGCTCCTTAGTGTTCCTTCAGTAGCTCTCAGTTATGTCAACTACCATCTCCCTCTAGCACCTCTAATGTGTATCAGCCTGGTATTTTGTTTCCTCTCCTATTTGCTCCTCTCCATCCCTCATTTGCTTCAGCTGGAACTCTACTCCACTTTCAAATATGCCCTCTTGAGGTATTCTGCTGGAACGGCATCCCTTATGCGTGGCATCATTCACCAAGAGTCCTAGGAACTGAATGTAGGCAACTATTTTGATTCTGATCCCTGCGCAAATACAGGGATTGCAATTAGGCGCGGGAGAAATTTCAATTATGCCAGCATAATCGGATTAATTTCCGTAATTACGCATTAGACCTGTCATGCAAAATTACTGAAATAACGAAACTATCTTGAGTAATGTGGTGCAAAAGTCGGACGTCAGGAGCACCGGAGCAATGAATTAAGAGACAGTGACCATCTGCTGGCTACTGCCGTCGGTGTCATGTACCATTTAGTGCTATTTTCATTGCAAAATTGCATCCTCTGGCCCATTTTGGATTTGAGGATCTAAAACAAGATTACGCTTTTCATGCAATTATGCATCATTACAAGAAATTTTGCAGTAATTACGAGTAATTATGCTAGAGAGAATTATTCCAGTTGCACCCACCCCTAAGTATGTGTAGAAATATTTATTGCACCCAGTATTTAACAGGTTTGATAAAGATTGCACTCTTCAATGAATTTCGGAATGACAGTTTTGTCAGAATTTAACTTTAGAGAAATGTGGTATTTACTATAACAGTGAGACTTTGGAGCTGTAACCACTAAGATCTGCATGTTTATTCCACATCCAAACACCACAGTGTTGGATTTTATCAGGTGAGACAAATATTGCATTTTACCAGGGACTCTTGTATTCAGACCCCTGGTGTTTCCCTGTTGGCGTTTTTCTAGAGGTTGGCATTTAAAGTGTGTTCGACCTGACATTGGTTTCCCTTGTTGACTTTGTCACAATTTTTTTTTTTATTCTTATGTTTACAAATATACAGTATAATGTCAATCTAGAACATGAAGTGAGATTCTGAATACGTTAATATAAACAAATAGATGTAATTTGAGCACATAGTTTGACCAGGATACCATTGACAGTTACTGGGATGGGTAAGGCCAGCTCTGCATGTCTGTCTGAAGACTCTGCAGAAAAGGACCACCTATTCGTTCAGGTAAGCAGAGACAGATTTGAGGAATCAAATGTCAATCGAATGTTACCAGTGTAAATAACAGATGAACAAAAAACAAATATGTTGGACTCCGCCCTTTGTGCAGGGTCATCCCTGAATTATTTGCCTTCCTCCTGGTATTTTTTCTGACCAGGTGTTGATGGCTCCAGGACTCTGGGCACTTTATCACTGCTGTTCAGTGTTAAGGTGCATGTGCTCTCTATGGTAAACTTGGTAAGATTGGTCGACACCTGTTTATCACTGCTGTTCAGTGTTAAGGTGCATGTGCTCTCTATGGTAAACTTGGTAAGATTGGTCTACACCTGTTTGGCATATTTAATTTACCTATCAATCCCTTGTAAAGTGGTTTCTCAAATAACTGGGGCCAGTAAATTAACTGCTACTGAAGGACTTGCAGTGCTGCTTGCGCCACCCACTAAAGTAGCCTTTCAAACTTGTCTCAGACTGCTGCTATTGCAGAGCCTGCATGCGCAGTTTACTATCGCTGTGATATGGCACATAAAGTGGTTGCCATATCTGTGACTCCCCTTTTACCACATATCAGTCACCCCTAAGGTAGGCCCTAGCTAGCCCTATGGGCAGGTTGAGGTGTAGGTAGATGGTAGGATATGTGCCTTAACTGTGTGGCATGTCCTGGTAGTGACAAACAGACTATTGGGTTTCTCCTTGCTGTGAGGCTGCCCTCCCATAGGAATGCATTAGGGATTCCCTGATATGTGCTTCAGTGGTAATTCCTAACATGAGAGGATTAGCATGCTCAAGTTTGGTATGTTTGTAATGGATGTAATGAATGCTGTGTGATGGTGTTCACAGATTTATTAGCACTATTTTAGAAATGCCACTTTTAGAAGTGGGCATTTCTATGTGCTATGTGTCTTTGTGCCTGCCTGTTGTGTATTGCATGTCTGGCTCTGGATGACAGGGGCTGGGGAGGTGCAGTGGCTCCAGAGGGGCTGGGTGAGTCAGCTGGAGGCTGAATAGGCCAATCTGCATTTGGAGTATTAAGTGAAGTAGCAGCTGGACCTGAATAGGATTGTGCCTGCCTGACACAATGCTGGCTCCGCCCCCCTATGGTGTGTCTGGGGCCAGAGCCTATATTGACAAAGGAGGTTGTTGTGCACTGTAAAGATGTTTTTAGGTGCCCCAGAACTGGTTTTGAATGGGCTTAGGCCTGTGCCTGGGGGAGAACAAAGGCACTGACTAGTATAAGTATTGGGGCTGTGACCCCATAAAAAGTGTGCTGTGTTCTTACTTGTGAATTGTGGCAGATTGGCTGCTGGTCTGCCAGAAGGAACCTCAGCTTGGGACTGACCTTCTGCCCTGCTTTGCAGCTGAAGTGTCTGTTGTTCTGTCTAGAGAGACCCCGTGTGCCAGCTCTGCCTTTGCCAGTTCAGGAGGAAAGTGCTGTCTGCTCACTGACTGTGTCTGGAAGTGGGAGACAGGTAGAGCGCTGCATGTTTTACTCTTTGCCCTGGACCTGGGCCTGAAGCCCTCTCTGTGGGGTAGTTGGAAGCACTTGTGAGAGCAGTCTGTTTCTCCTGCGGTGGAGAAGGGGCGTGGAGAGTACCCCAGGATCACTGTGCCCTGGGAGGTTTGGAGTCCTGACGGGGCTCGTGGGGTGTGATTGCCCTGCAGGCGCAGCTCGAAAAGTTGTGCCGTTGCCCAACAGCAGACAGAGACCTTGCTCCGTAATTGCCAGCGGGCCGAACATCAGGCAGAGGCTCAGCCTGACTGTGGGCAGGGCCCATCCTGCAAAAGTAGATGTTGTTGTGGGCAGGACATGCCATCACCAGACGTCAGTCCGTTGCCTGGTTGTGGTTGAAACGTTCAGCGCGTGGCCCGTACGGCTGAAGAGGCGCTGGTGACTTCAGTCTGGGAGTCCGGCAACAACGGACTGGGAGATCCTGAAGAATCCCGGACGCGCCACAAGGTTGCAACAGGAGTCTTGTTGTTGCTCTGCACCAGGGAAAGCAGCGCTTCCCCCCAACCGTGACCAAGGAAAAAGCAAGGTGAGGAGGCAAGGCGGCATCACCACATGTGGCCAGGGTAGCAGCTGCCTCAGATGGTAGTGTACAGCTGGCGGAGTAACCCTTGGTCCCACGGCCCTACTTTTGGGGGCAAAGGCCTTGTTATCAGCTTGGAAGCTCGGGGTGAACCTTGAAAGAGGCCCCAAGCCGGGGTGGAAGTACGAGCCTCCACTGAACTACTACGTAGTCCAGGTAGAGAGCACAGTGGCGAAAGGACTGCCATTTGGGGGCCAGTTGGCTCTCGGGGACATGGTGGCATTTTGTGAAGTATATATACGCTTGAGAGGGGCATGAGGTGTAGTAATGATGCATTGTACTACTGCTCATACTTTTTGCCTGATATGTGCATGATAAGTGTAATGTTACCAGTAGTTACTGATTGTTTTACTAACTGTGATATGATGGTTATGAGAGTGGCCCGATTGTCCCTGTATTGTATATAATCCCTGTAAAGTTGTACTAAGTGCCAGGTGGCTCAATGTATATATGTGATTACATTCTAATGTGTTTTATGAGTATTACAAAGGCTATTTTTGTTGTAATCTTGGGTGGAGTTTCTTTTGTAGCGTGACTAGTGTGTCGCTGCTGTGTGAGCGTGTTGCGCAAACGCTTTACACATTGCCTCTGGGATAAGCCTGACTGCTCTGCCAAGCTATCAAGTGGGTGAGCAGGTGTTATATTTGGTGCATAACTCCATTGCTCTGACTAGAGTGGTGGTTTCTGCCTGGCTTAGGCGCTTGCCCTAGCCAACAAGAAATCCCATTTCTAACAAAATACAAATTTGAACTCTGCACTCTGAACCATTTGCCTGCCAGTTCTCAACCTCAAGCAGCACCACTTTACATTAGACAACAAAGAAGCATTTATGAGACAATCTTCCATATCCCTTTCTAAAACAACAAAGCAGTCTATTTGATGATTAAACTTTGTAATTCAATAGACCACACAAATAAGTAAAATGAGATGTAGAAGCATGGGTGTTGATTCACCAAAATGCCAGAGGTAGCAGAAGTGACATCACATACTCTCAGTGGTGTATCTTTAGCCCCCATGGTGCGGGAGCCTGATCTCCAGGGGGCACACTCTGGTACTGTGCATAGGCATCAGGCCCCTGTCTTGAGAACTCCTGACTGGGTCTAGTGGGCCCCTCGATGCACTTTGCAAGGCGGCCTCTTTAAGTTTTGTTAAGTCAATGCATACCCATTAACATTAATAACATCTCAGGAAGTAACATCATATGACTCTTGACCTTGTTTTTTCCACATGGCATAATATCACAACACTTGATGTTGCTGAAGTACCATAATATCTGCATTATTTGTATCATAGAATAACATAGACACACTATATTAACGTGCTAACCTGATCTCTGAATGTTCTGCCCTAAATTATAACAAGCAAGTAAAGTGAGAAAGACAGACCTCTTTTAGGGTGTTTCTCCCACTGAGAAAATGTTGAAAAGACTGGTTGAAAGCACAATTTTCACATACATTTGTTAAAATGCCATAGGCTAAAGGGCTCTCACTAAATATTCAAATTATTTCATGGTTTGTCAAGGTAATGAAACTTGAAATTTTTTAGTTGACCCCAATTTTATTTATGTGTTACGGGGAGCCCCATATGTCAAAAATTACCTCCATTGTGCGTGGGCCACCATTTTGTCATGTTCTATCAAAAATCACATAAAATCGACCAGTGCCAACATTTTGCAATCTATGCTATCCATATGCATAGGTGAACCTAATGTCACAAATTACATTAGCATTCTGTCATGGTTGCCACCTTCCCATATGCCAGACTGTCCACCTTTATGTCATTCTACCACTGGTATCCAAATGACAAGAATTTCCTCAGGTATGACAGCATTTTAATGGCTGTCCTAAATACCATGAGTTACCTCTACTAAATACTGTACAAGTTATTTACAATTAATGCCCTTTATGACAAGAACTACCCCCAGTGTGCCAGTGCCATTATTTCATCGCAAGTGTCTTGTATGCTAAGATTGCTGCAAGTATGCAGGGACCAGTATTTTACCCTGGGTTTCTCTATTAGACAATAATTACTTTCAGTATGCCAGGGCCAATAAGGAAGTCACACGTATCACATCAGATTTTTTCACACACTTACTCATGTTTTATAGATGGGCTTTGCCTTCACACTGTGTTAAGTTAGCATGAGCTTATTAGAAGTTTAAACACCATTTTACCTTTTTGCTGCTTCTGCACACGGCACATATTGTTATTAGAGCTTTGAGCCTAGTAGAATAGTTTGCTTCACACGAGAATAATATGTTTTGCTATTGTATCAGCTTTGCTTGGTAAGCTATGTCTGAACAGTGAGTGCCGAGGACTTCAAGGTTTTTTAAACACAGTGGTTGTTGTGAGGTCTGATCAGCGCAAGTTCTAGAGATAACACATATGCAGCTGCGGCCAACTCTGGCTTTAGGCGCGTTTAATATTGCACTGCGCAGAGCATGCAAATACACTTGATGAATATTCGCATGCAGAGAGCTGGTGGAAGATGATGTGATCCCTTTCCACTAGGATCAGAGGTATGGGGCCGCCCTTCTAAAACCCAAAGAGACCTTCTTAGATATAATATAATATACTAGCACAGGAGGGTAAGACTTAGGTGCCATTTAGCATTCTTCCCTTTAGCATTTTAACATGGTTTGTCCCTTTGTATTTTATGGACTAGTAACTATGCTGATAAACTTGTTCTTTATAATATGTTTGCTTGTATTAGCTAAGATACTGTGCTTGAGAACACTGCATTAGAAATAAACATTTCAAACTTGCACATGTCTTCATTTACTCCTCGCTCTGGATTGATATGTTGGTATAACGAAAGAGTGTTCATGTGTTCCACGTTACCTGAGGTGTTCTAAGTCCATGTTCTGGGTTGTCTAAACATTGGGAGTTTGTAAGAATCAATGAAACACTGATTGCTAGTATGATAGGGGATTTTGGGTACTGAGGTGAGTTTTGGCACACCCTAATTCACTGAGGTTCCAAGTCTCTATACACAGTTCTGTGTGAGAGCAGGATCTCTGCGACACTCACTCACTCACTCATTCATTCTCAGACACACGCTCTTAAATCTCCTTACAATCATTCTTTTTTATTCTCACTCACTTGCATTTTCACTAACACTTAGTGCTAGGCTTGCTAAAGTTTCAAGCTGGGATTACATCACCTGTGGGATGCAAACATAGCAACAAAGTGTTGGGGGATTTACTATCCAACATAAACCAGGATTCGCATTGGGTAGTATTGGAAAGTAATGCAACATTAACCGAAGGTGGGAAGCCATTAAGAACTCACATTTTGAATATGGAGAAGGTGCAGGCAAGCTCCTTGCCTGGAAAAGTAGATCAGACTGAGCAAGGAGTTACATTAGAGAGATCACAGATCATCGGACCGAGCAAGGAGTTACATTAGAGAGATCACAGATTAAAGGGGCACCTACACTCCAGAGAGCAAATCCGGGATGCTTTTCACTCCTTTTTTCCGAGCATTTAATATGAGGATTGTAAATTTGGTAATGTAGACAGTAAGTGTGCTCAGATGTGGCTGGAAGACATCTTACTTCCTTCTCTTAGTCCGGAGCAACAACAACATCTGGACAGGGAATTTTCTTGCTCCGAAGTGAGGGAGGCAATTGCCAACACAAATAATGGTAAGGCCGCAGGGCCAGATGGCCTACCTTCTGAGATCTATAAAATGATGGGAGATCTGTTTATTCCTACTATGACCAAACTTTTCAATCAGATCTTGCAGGAAGGCCTGATCCCGCTAGAGTCATGGAATGATGCTACCATAGTCCTGATATTGAAACCAGGAAAAGCGTCATCTAATTGTGGGTCTTACAGATCCATATCATTATTGAATTGCAAATATAGCATTTTTACATCTATAATGGCAGCACGTTTAGGCATAGTGGTCGGAGATATATTGCACCCAGATCAGAAGGGCTTCGTGAAGGATCGCCAGTTATCACACTTAACATATGATCTTATTGGGGCAATAGATTTGACATCTGCATTTGCCACACCTTTGTCAGCAATGACTTTGGACACCACCAAGGCCTTCGACAGGGTGAATTGGTCACACCTGCCGTACGGTACAATCGATATATAGGTGCCCCTCGGCTAGGGTGTTAGTAAACTGCATCCTTCAATATATCTAGGGGCACTAGACAGGGCTGCCCACTCTCCCCTCTCCTGTTCGATTTATACATTGAGCCATTTGCCCAATGGTTAAGGGAGGATACCAACATTCAGCCTTTCAGATCTGGAGAGTGGGAGAGGAAGGTAGGCCAATGATATTTTGATCTTTACGGCTGATGTAGACAGGGCTTTTCCAGCCGTCATTAACCAGGCCCAGGACTTCGGTTTAGTCTCAGGTTACGAAATTAACGCGACAAAAACCGAGGTAATGGTTTGGAACCAGGGGGCAAGTCAGTATCAGCATCAGATAAGCTCCAGAATGAGATATCTTGGGGTCAATATAGTTCAAGATATAGCTAAGATTGCTGAGGCTAATTTGTCCATGGTGGCGAGAGAGTGTGTGAAGCTGATGAAGATCTGGGCTTCGCTGCCTCTCTCAATCATCGGTAGAGCCAACCTGGCTAAAATGTCGATTCTCCCCAAAATCACTTTTCTTTTTAATTGTATCCCACTGCATTTTGATAAAATCCCGGTTAATACTGGAATAGGAGGGATGTTTTTAGCAATGCTTCTGGGTGCACATTTACCGATGGAGGGTTTTTTGTTTAAATTTGGAGATGCTAAGTTTTTCAGGAAAGTTAGGCTCAAGGTGTTGCGGGGCTTGGCCAAAACATGGGCAGATCTGAGGAGGTCGGTCACCTTGGGTTATTTCTCTAGTATGGCCCCGATATGGGATTCACCTGGGGGTCCAGAATGTCTGCGGGATAGTTTAGCAGTCCCATTAAGGGAATCGGGCTTGGCAGTTTGGGGGGACCTGATTGAGGATGGTACCCTGTTAACATGGTAAGAACTCAGTGAGAGGGTAGGACCAGGAATATCCAGGTTTGAATACCTTAAGCTGTCTAGTTGGGTTCAGGCTCAGATACGAACTACCAAGGGTAGATTGCTAGGGGCCAGCATTGGTTTAGTAACTAACCTTGTGACTAGACCGAGGGGGAAGAATGAAGTTTCCTTCTGGTATCAGGCACGCTGGAGGCAGTGGAAGGAGAGTTCAAACTCACTAATGATCTATGGCAGAGTGTTCTTCCAGGTTATGAGTGCGATACTCACTGGCAGACTTCGTGTAAACTCCTGTATGAAATAGTAAAGCCAGCATGGCTAAAAAGGAATCATCTCTATACCATCCATAGGGTCTACTTTACTCCGCTGAAGCTTTCGAAAATTAACAAAGATCTGCCCGTATGCTGCAGGAAATGGGGTTTGGATCTGGCTTCTAACATCTATATGTTTAAGGAGTGCCCAGCCTTGGTCGCCTTTTGGGATAACTTTTGCAAATTTATATCAGGTCTAATTGGAATTATGCATCGATGTCCGTTTGGTCTTCTTTGGCCTCCAGGAGAACATTACAGGCCATGCAGGATCTTTACTGTTTTACACTGTACTCTTGGCCAGGAGACAAATTTGCATAAAATGGACAGAAAGTACCCCTCCTACTTTCTAAGAATGGCAGTCTTCGGTCCTGGCGACGTCTTTGTTGGACTTATCAAGAACTGGCAGCCAAAAGAAGAGAACTTTCTGGAACACCTTAAAATCACAATGAGATACCGAGAGGGGAGTCTCTTTTTTTGTTTCCCTCCCGGGTCCTATGATTATGCTGCCTGAAGCTACTAAATTAGAGTTTTCTCAATGAGAGTCTGGGGGTACAAGTCAGTAAGTCTTAGTGCTGGTAGGCAGGCGAGGTTTAAAACTTAGCCACCTAAGCCTCTCTGTACATTGAGTGTGGGCACGGACAGTCTGATTAGTACACCCATAGTGCGAAGGACGGTAAATGAGGACAAAAAAACAACAACATTGCGCTGTGGGTTGCTTTGCATTATTTTGTATGAGGGTGGTGTTCAATGAATTTTGACCCAAATTCATGTCCAAAAACATTGGCAGGCAGGAATTTTACACCTCCCCTAGGCAGGCGTAATGAAGAGAAATATTTTCATTTCTCCTTGTTCTTTTAATTTGGCTTGTGTGCTGCATTGTACAGCATATATGCAAAGTGGAAAAAGCCTTAAACAGAGGTTTTGTACTGGAAGGGGTACAATCCAATATAAAACCTATGTTTCAGAGTACACACATACTATATGGCACAGGGGTGTGTGTGATGGTGCTTTGGCTGTAAAAAGTGTGCCAGTGCATTGGAAAAAAGAACATTTGCCATTTCTCTGTAGAACAATATTGTTCTTTCTCTATTTGACCCAAGGCAGGCCAGCAACTTTGGTGCCTAGTTTTCTTGCGTCAAAGAATAGTAAATGTTGGGCCTCAATCTTGCACAATCTCACTTCATAACCTGTCACTAACTCCCACTCATTTTCATTCACACCCACATGTTTACACATACATGTGCACTACTCACACATAAACATGTTCTCTCACTCAAATATCCTCTCACTCGCAAGCACGCAAACAACATACATTTAAAACGATTTCTACTTACCACAGCTGCCACCAATGGCCCTAAGTCTGCTCCATTTTTTTACACCAATAGCGTATAACAGAATATCAATGGAAAGAAAATAAGGAACTCTAGAATTCTTGGTACTGACTTTGGTACCTCTGACGATAAGGGTTGCAAAGACAGTGCCAGAGGACACAGGGGGCAAGCCAGGGTTTGCATGTACGACCACTGGTGACCCGTAAATGATGTCTATGTGTATTTTATTTTATTTTATTTATTTTAGCTGTTTTATATCGCGCTCAAATACTACCAGAGTGTCCTGGCGCGTAAGAGGAAACAAGCATGTGGCCAGAGGGAGAGAAGAGAACAGAAATTAATAAGCCATTCTGAAAAGATATGTTTTAAGTGCCTTTTTAAATGTCACAAAATTTTCAGTTAATCTCAGGGAGAGAGGGAGGATATTCCAAGTCCTGGCCGCGGTGACAGCAAGTGATTGGCCTCCCAAACGAACTCGCTGAAATCGAGGTACTCTTAAGAAATTACCATCTGCAGAACGCAGAGCCCTAGTAGGGACATAGCGGGAAAATCTGTCTCTCAAATAAGAAGGACCAAGGTCATGAACTGCTTTAAAAGCTATAGTAAGAATTTTAAAGGTAATCCTCTGTGCTACTGGCAGCCAATGTAGTTCCTTCATGTGAGCCCGAGGACTTTCTCTATATGGCACATTGCACAGTAGGCGAACAGTCGCATTTTGGATGATCTGGAGCTTTGAGACCAAAAAAGCCGGAGAGCCACACAACAGAGAGTTGGCATAATCAAGTCGTGATAGAATAAGGGCTCTTGCGACCGACTCTCTTGCTGAAGAAGGTAGATAAGGAAAAATCTTCCTCATGGCTTTTAGGGACCCGAAGCACACCCCAGTGAGTTTTTTTATGTGTGCCTCGAATCGCAAATCCTCCCCAAACCAGACTCCCAAATTTTTAGCAGGGATATTGACAGCGCCTGGCTGGGGAAAATCAGAAGGCCATAGAGTTTCTCTGAAATTGGACGGAAACTGGCCATATAGCAGGATTTCTGTTTTATCTTCATTGCACTTCAGCTGTGCTGCTGCTAACCAGTTAAACACAGCGGAAAGGCATGAACGCACTACCTCAGTGTCAGTGTTCGCATCTGGCCACGTGAACAGGAGCTGCGTATCATCCGCATATGCTAATATTTTCGCTCCCATTTCTTCAGCTAAAAAAATAAGAGGGGTGAGATATACATTAAAAAGGAGGGGGCTCAAAGTAGAGCCCTGGGGAACTCCTGTAGTAAGGGATTTAATCGAGGATGAATAAGGAGGAATCCAGACCTGCTGAGATCTTTCTGTAAGAAAGGATTTCACCCAATCCAGAGCAGAACTCACTATGCCGAGATCGGCCAGTCGTGCCAAGAGAAGTGTGTGTGGGACAGTGTCAAACGCAGCAGAGAGGTCCAATAAAATTAGGACCGCTCTGCCGCCACTGTCCAGGCACCCTCTAATCGCCTCTGTAACCTCCACCAGCGCTGTCTCCGTGCTATAGGCTGCACGAAAGCCAGATTGGGCAGGATGTAACGCCCCTGAAGTTTCCACAAAGGCATTAAGCTGGGAGAATGCCAGCTTCTCACCAACTTTAGCCATAGCTGGTAAAAGAGAAATAGGTCGATAGTTATTCGGCACAGCTGGATCCGCGCCTGTTTTCTTAAGCAGTGGCAGAAGCTTAGCCTGTTTCCATATTCTCGGAACTGTTGCAGTGGAAAAAGATAGCCCTATTATTTGGGAGACTTCAGAAGCCACAACTTCGGCTACTTCGGCCAACACCCGGGCCGGACAGACATCCCCGGGAGCACCAGATTTTAAAGATTTAATTGCTGTCAGGGTGTCCTCGACCGAAGGAGGAATAAGTCTCTCCATGATGATGGTGGGAGGAACCTTAGTTTCGTTGTTACCTATCATGTTATCGCCTCCTCCAACTGTTCTCAAACTGTGTTGAATATTAACAATTTTCGATAGGAAGAAGGAGGAGAGCCTTTCACACCATTCAGTAGAAGGACTCATGGATACCTGCTCAGCACAGGGAGAGAGAAAGCTCTTCACTATCGAGAAAATTTCCCGACTATTGTTACTAGCTCTCTCAATTCTTTTAGAAAAAAACTCTGTTTTTGCATGTTTAATGCTAATATAGTAATCTCGCTGCGCTGCACGAAACACTGTTTTAGCCTGTGGACAATAAGCTAATCTCCATGCTCGCTCCAGTTTTTTGCAAGCAAGTTTCAGAGTACGGAGGTGGGGCGAATACCAAGGTTGAGATGGCGTCATCCTATTTCTGCCTGGATCGGCCTTCTTCGAAGAAGAAGTCACCGCTGCATTCATCCATCTGTCGTAAACCTGTAGCGCAGAATCCATATCTGCCCCTAGGATGGGTCTGTTCAAATCAAGATGGGTCATCAAATTACCCACATTGATTTTTGGGGGGCCCATTGTTTTAGCAGACTTAGGAGGATCTCTCAAGGCGGACCAGGAGAATCTAATCAGCTGATGATCGGACCAGGTAACTACTTGTGGGGCCTCAACCATCAGTGGGAAGTTGGTGCATACAATGTCTAAGATATGGCCACCAGAGTGGGTAGGGGAGGAAACCCATTGGGTAAGGGAGGCCAAATCAAAGTAGTCATATAGCAGCTTTCTTTCTTTCTGTAGAAGAATTATTTTCAGGAAGCTTAGGAAATGAAGCATTGTGTGTCACTTACTGATATATGTAAAAAACTTGAGAAGCTAAAGTGAATTATTTATCATTTATAGAATTTGACTTTCCGCAGAAAGTAGTATAACACATTTCAAAATAAATCTTTGGAAAAGAAAAATCACAGGCACCCTTTAAATAAATAGGTGAAGAAAGACACAAACTAATCTGCAGGATTTACATTTTGCAGTTTAAGATTCTGAGACAGTGCAAGAGGGAGATGAGTTATTGAACCTATTATGCTGTAGTAGGAAAAATGGCAGCGAAAAGCAGTACATCATAAGAATGAACAATACACAAATATTATTGTTTTATGTACCTTCCAACATGGTGCCCATGGGAATCAGAATGCTTTAGAAGTGACTCAGCATATTTATACATTCATAGATGTACTCTGTTTTCAAGTGTTGATCTACAATGGAAACGTGTAGGCCGTGTTTTTAAGTGAATATTTGATTACTCTGAAAACATTGCTCTTGATTTGAATGCGACAATGTTTCTTACTACTCAGTGAACATAAAAAGTCTCTGGCTTTTCCTCATTCATTAAACACACACGATGAAATTAACATACCATATTTGGAGCCTCATGTATAGAGTTTAAGCATTCACAAACCTACAGATGTGTTAAATCTCAGAATCGGCCTGCTTGCGAACGGGAAAAAGCCTTTAGGGATGTATCATCCCAAAAGGCCCTCGCAAAATAGAGAATCGCAAAATTTGCGATTCTGTATTTTGCCAAAGCAATTAAGGAATTGTAAATTGCGATTCCTTAAATGCAATTCTGAAAGCACCAGAAATTTGTTATTTGGCCTCAATGAATCACAATTTGCAATTCCTTAATTGCATTGGCATAATAGAGAATCGCAAATTTTGCGATTCCCTATTTTGCAAGGGAAAGTTGGTGGAAATGTGCGATTTTCTCAAAAAAAGCACTTTTGTTTGCTTTTCCCAAAGTGCCATGCTCTAGGGCATGTATGTGCGCAACATGTGCACACATGCATATTTCAGGGGTGCATCAGGGTGTCCTTTTGGCACCCTTCCACCCTTGAAATTGCATTTGCAAATTGTGATTACCTATTTGGTAATCGCAAATTGAGAATGTCTTCCCATTCATTCCTATGGGCCTCTAGGCCCATAGAAATTAATGGGGAGGTATTCCTAAATTGCGATTCACGATTTGCGAGGCGCAATTAAGGAATATATAGAATTCGCAAATTTTTTTGCTATCCTACATGGAATTGTGAATCACTAAAAATCGCAATTTGATAATCGAAAAACTCTTTCTTGATACATATGACCCTACCTATTTTCTCACCAACTCAAAGGAGATGCTAAGCCATTCACAAACAGAAAGGTGTCCCCAAGGAGCCCCTTTTCCTTGGTGGATGATGACAAAGACGTTGTTTTGGAGCAGGCCGTGGTCCACTAACAAAAAAGATTTATGTAACCTTTTATTTTTTATTAACGTTTCCTGTTTTCCTTTAAGTAAAATGTGCTGCATTATAAAAAAACATATTGCTTTATTTAAAAGCAATATAATACATGGTGTTCTGCTGACACCAACTGGCCAGCTTCCCTATGATTGTGGTCATGAATCTTGTTGAGGTAGGTTCAACTGCAAGCTAATATGTTCTGCATTTTGTGAACTGACCTATTAATACATAGGTCGGTTAGCAAAATACCAATGCACTTCATTAAAGTCGGTGTGCAAATTGCAATCACTTTTACCTAATTCATTTCAAAGAGGTAATTGCTAAATTTGAATCAATATTAGTCACAATTTGCGATTTCTTGTTTAGCATCTTTATACATGAGCCCCAAAATTAAAAAACAACACTGCATAATAATTAGAAACTTGTGGTTCAGTAATTGGTACACTGCACTTCACAGACTGTACATCAGAGGCGACTAATGAACAAATACAACATTAATATACAGACTGCATGACAGCTTTGGAAAATAGGTGACTTAATGTTCTCCTGCTACAAAGTACCTTTAATCAGTTCGGCTGCAATTCAGCCTGTGATGTCCACATGTCATGCTTTCAGGGAAATGTCATTTTTCCAAGCCTAATAATACCCCTCAGCTCAGACAAATATTAATACATGATATGATGCATCTGTCCCTCACCTTGATGGAGGTGCCCCTGATCTGAAAGATTGATTCTCATGAGTTCCCACTTCATGTTTTATATTTCCCACAATGTCCATTAATTCTTCCTCTCCAAGGATGTAACCTTTCACAAAATATTTTCAAAACGAGACGACCATCATTGACATGATGAATAGTTGTATTTGGTCCAGAAAAATATGGACTCATTATATGTGAGATTTCTGTTTTTAAAAATAATATCCATATTCTACTGTAGAACCCAATGTATTTGGAAAACCGAGTCTTTATTTAGGTATTACAATTTGAACGTTATCAGAAGTAAGCAGGGCGTTTTAGTTTGTTTCCAGTTTCACAGCAGTGAAATGATCATGTGGCTTAATTTTTGTACGTTGCAAAACACAAGGACAAAACTGATCTGGGCGAAAGCCATGAACCTGCCAAACTCGACCTCAACAGTCGCCCTGGAAGCTGACCTAGGTTTTCCGGATCAATTCAAGGCAGAACTCGGTATCATTCAGTAAAAAATTACACTGCTAGTAATAAGATAATAACTGTATAGTTTTCCCTAATCAGAGGGGATTAACACAAACATTTGTCTCCTGGTCTCATTAAGGAATAAATGTGTACAGAAGGTCATCTGTGTAGGGCAGCAGTGGAGGAAGGGGAGAAATGGAAGTTTTGGGAAAAAGAGCTTTGGCGGGGGAGCATTGCCCCCGTGCCATTAAAAACGTTTGGGTGAAGTTGGGGTCTGGAGCCTGGCTGCGGTAGCAGGTGAAGCCTCCAGCGATTGGCCTGATTTTCTGGCAGGTAGATTAATTTTGGTAAATCCCAGTAGTGACTCCTCCATAGGGGCATGGTGGCGTCGCCCCACTGCTTTCAGAAACATAAAATGGGAAAACTACCATTTAATGTTTCTGCTTCTCGCACTGCGAGAAAGCAGAAGTTCCTGGTTGTGGGAGGGTGGCTGGGCGGTCGCTCCAGGAAGCAGAAATGCCTGCTTGGGGGTGGATTGCCTACTGTTGTGGGCCGTGACTGCTATGGTGCAGTCTACATAGAGAAAAGGGCCTCTCATTAGGCACCCGGCTGGGGCACTGTGAGCCTGCACCGCACCAATCACCGCACCAATCACCATGGCAGCGTTGCGATTGGTGGAGGGGAGGGAGGCTGCCTGTGGGTGGCGTTCCTGAGGAGTGCTGCAGGAAAACATGGGACGGCGGGAGACGGAAACCAGCCAGGAGCTGAGGCGGCGCGGGACAGTCAGTTTTATTTTCATTATTAAACCCCTCCCGCCTTCCCCCATGTCCCACGCGATGACTCCATTTCCACCCCTCCTCTCATGCCGGCAGCGACTGCGTGTTTGGTACTCATAAATTAATGCTCCAAGTCACAGTCTGCTGCAAGACAGAGTTGGATTTAGCAGCCTGTTGGGGATTGGCAACTCCTAACATGTCAGAAAGAGTGAGGAACCAATGGCTTGTCTTCTGTTCGCACCATCTATAAATCGACGCGCACACAGTGGGTATGCGCAGATTAAATCCTTCTGAAATCTGGTGCACTCAATCAATCAATCAATCAGAGTACTTGTAAAGCGTGCTACTCACCCGTGAGAATCTCAAGGCGCTGATGGGAGGGGGTGCAACTACTGCTCGAAGAGCCAGGTCTTGAGGAGTCTTCTAAAGGCGAGTAGGTCTTGGGTCTGCCGTAGGTGGGGAGGGAGGGTGTTCCAGGTCTTGGTGGCAAGGTAGGAAAAGGATCTGCCGCCGGAGGTTGTTCGTTGGATGCGGGGGGTCAGTGGTGAGGGCGAGGCTGGCGGACCGGAGCTGGCGGGTCGGGGTGTAGAAGCTGAGTCTGCTGTTCAGGTAGGCTGGTCCAGCATTGTGGAGTGCTTTGTGGGCATGGGTGAGGAGCTTGAAGGTGATCCTCTTGTCGACGGGGAGCCAGTATAGGTCTCTTAGGTGGGGGGTGATGTGGCTGCAGTGGGGGACGTTGACGGTCAGTCGGGCGGAGGCGTTTTGGATGCTTTGTAGTCGTCGTAGGTGTTTTGCAGGGATTCCTGCGAAGAGTGCCTTGCCGTAGTCCAGTTTGCTGCTGAAGAGGGCTTGTGTCACCGTTCTTCTTGTTTCGGTCGGGATC
This sequence comes from Lissotriton helveticus, assembly GCF_964261635.1. NCBI lineage: Eukaryota > Metazoa > Chordata > Amphibia > Caudata > Salamandridae > Lissotriton > Lissotriton helveticus. Next base: position 1,696,270,884 of record NC_136061.1, on the reverse strand, counting down.
CACTTGTAGATCCTGCGAAACATGCGGAGGGTGTTGTAGCAGGAGGAGGAGACAGCATTGACCTGTTTAGACATGGAGAGGGAGAATTTGAGGATGAATCCTAGGTTGCGTGCATGGTCGGTGGGTGTCGGTGCTGTTCCCAGTGTAGTCGGCCACCAGGAGTCATCCCAGGCTGAGGGGGTGGGTCCGAGGGTGAGTGCCTCCCTCTTGTCCGAGTTCAGCTTCAGACGGCTGTTCCTCTTCCAGTCGGCGATAGGCTTCATTCCCTCGTCGAGGTTGGTTTTGGCGGTGTGCGGGTCCTTGGTGAGGGAGAGGATGAGCTGGGTGTTGTCGGCATAGGAGATGATGTTGAGGTCGTGTTGGTGGGTCACTTGTGTGAGGGGGGCCATGTAGACGTTGAACAGCGTCGGGCTGAGCCCTGGGGGACGCCGCAGATGATGTCGGTGGCCTCGGATCGGAAGGGCGGGAGGCAGACGCTCTGTGTTCTGCCAGAGAGGAAGGACATGGTCCAGTCAAGGGCCTTCTCTAGGATTCCGGCTTCTAGGAGGCGTGTCTTTAGAGTGCGATGGCAGACCGTGTCAAAGGCGGCTGACAAGTCCAGGAGGATGAGGGCTGATGTTTCGTCGCTGTCTAGTTGGTGCCTGACGTCGTCTGTGGCGGCGATGAGGGATGTCTTTGTGCTGTGGTTTAGTCTGAACCCGGACGGGGACAGGTCCAAGATATTGTTGTCTTCCAGGTGGCGGGCCAGTTGCATGTTGACGATTTTCTCGATGACCTTTGCCGGGAACGGGAGCAGGGAGATGGGCCGGATGTTCTTGAGGACCTTGGGGTCCGCCTTGGGCTTCTTGACGAGGGCGTTGATTTTGGCGTGTTTCCAGCTTTCTGGGAATGTCGCTGCTTCGAAGGAGATGTTGATGACCTTCCGTAGTTTGGGTGCGATGGCTGCGTCTGCTTTGTTGAATATGTGGTGTGGGCACACGTGTTCGATTCTGGCATGCTGCCTCTGTCTCTTTGTGCAATTTATTGGGCATCTGTTCACCACTCTTGTGCTTCTCTAGTGCCTCTCGCTAGTCACAGCGCTGAACTGCAGTAAAGCACTAAATGGATTCGTTGTGTAGATGCTCAGGTTCAATAGGTTGTGTCTAATTATTTACTAATGTTCGGGTTTTACTACAATGCAGGACACACCCAGACACCCGGTATTGGACCGCATAGAGTGTGATAAGTAAGCATGGGCGCAAAATCCGTTCCGCTTGTGGATTTTGCGGATTTTCGGCAAATTCGCAATCCGCGAATTCCCGCGAATTTGCCCTAAAAATCCGCAAATCCGCGAGCGGAACGGATCCGGGGGGCAAAAGTTCAAGCTTCAAGCTTGTAACTATTTTAGAATGGCGCCGACAAGCTGCCAGCACCATTCTAAAATAGTTACTAAGTTAGCTTCAATAGGAAGCACTAATAGAAGCAGGTGCTCGAGTTTAACTGAATTCGAGCACCTGCTTTATTTTATCTATTAGTGCTTCCTGATGAAGCTAACTTAGTAACTATTTTAGAATGGCGCTGGCAGCTTGCTGGCGCCATTCTAAAATAAAACAGGAGAGGGGCAGAGGGCAGAAGGGCACAACAACAAGTGGGACAGAAGGGCACAAAAACGAGTGGGGCAGAGGGCAGAATGGCACAAAAACGAGTTGGGCAGAGGGCAGAAGGGCACAACAACGAGCGGTCTCGCACAAAAAAAACCCGCAAACACGCAAAGCGCCCCGCGAACACGCAAATCACCCCACGAACACGCAAAGCGCCCAGCAAACACGCAAAAATAAAAAAATCAGCAAATTCGCACGAATTTGCGAATTTTGCGGATTGCGAATTCGCAAATTTGCGTATTGCGAATTTTCAAAATTTGACATGCTTAGTGATAAGACATGCAGGTTCAGACATAAACCGTATCCCAGAGGGGGGCACACTGTTGGGGGTCTGGTGACCTGTAAAACACAGTGGTACATACGATCTGTCAGAGAATGTCTGAGCGTCACATGGAAAAACTGCGTAAAACAGAGTCATTGCATCTCAGGTCCTCTTCAAATCATGGCTATCTTTGGGCCACATTTGGCTCGCTGATAGTGGTGCTTGTAGTCCCATAAAGATGGGGTGCTCTGTGTGAATGACAGGAGTTTGAACAATGGCAGAATAGAGGGTCTCTGGGTGCTCGGAACCTGCGTTCACTTCTTTTAATGCTGCTGGTTGAGACAGAGGTTGTCTGCTGCTGTATAAGAGGCAGCCTATGGAAAACAATATTCCACAGGCTCAGACAACACTCAAGTCCAGGCAGAGGCAGGCGGGCACACGTCACTCCTATGTTAAAAGGCGGCTCCTAGGAAGACCTTGATTCAGAGCACCAACGTGTCTGATATTGTTCTAAAGTCGCTAGAGAGCACTGGGGACTGAAGTCCTTTCAGCAGCCAGGGCTGACCCAGGTGAGTCACCCTCCTCCCCCACTCCCGCAGTATGTAACCCTCCTCCTTGTGGCTTTGTTCCTCTTTGTCCAGGTGGCTCTGTGGGTAAGCTCACCCTGATGAGAGTGCTCCAGTGTTTGGCTGAAAGGGCCTGGGCTCACCTGATAAACCCTGCCAGGGCTCGCACTAAGCCATGTCTAAACAAAAGTATATTCCCAACTCCAGCCAGTACCATGGAAAGGAGTCACTGGCATTCTCCTTCCCTTTTGTGGGGTAGATGTCAAAAATGTATTACTTTAAGGATATCTTTTTCTGAGGAAGGTACATCGATGATGTCCTTTTATTCTGGACAGGGTCAGACTCACTTCTGCTGGAATGCTGTACCTATCTCAACACTAATGATTTTGACATACAGATGACTTACGAGTTTAACAAACAATCCATCTGTGTATTAGATATTGAAATCTATACAAATGCTAACTAAGGGGACGATTAGGATTGCGGTGAAACCGTATCCTCCGTGCAGGCGGAAGCCACTGCCGGCCCGGAGGATGCGGATTTACCACTGCGGTGCCTTCAAAGACCCCCCGCCAGATTAGGATGGCTGGGGGGTCATTGGCGGACGGGGAGATCGTCCGCCGCTTTTCCGCCGCAGTCGCCTTCCGACCGTGGCGGAAAACCTCTAATATGGTGGCGGTGTCTATCAGACACCGCCAGCCATATTAGGATGTGTGTTCAGACATGCTTTTCCGCAGCGGTTTTTCCGCCGTGGAAAAGCATGTGGTTCCCCCCCAGAGTGAAGGGGGGTGGGGGTGCACATGGGGGTACCTATGGTACCCCCCTGCAGTTGCATGCACAAAGCGTCAGGCACCGTGCATTTTTAACTTTGCGGCGGGTGCTGCTTCAAGCAGCACCCGCCACAAGGTTAAAGGTACGGGATGTGACCGCCAGGGTGGCGGTCACATCCTAATTGCACCGGAGGGATCGCCGCTGCCCCTGCCGACGGTCCCTCCACCTCGGGGTGGCGGACGGACCCAGGTCCGTCCGCCATTCTAATAGGCCCCATAGTCTAAACTATAATATATTGCAAAGCCCCAGCATGTAATGTATTGTATTGTATTGTATTGTATTTATTATTTGTAACGCGCAACTGTCACCCTACGGGTATCCTGGCGCCCAAACAGGAAGTAGTCAGATGGTACAACAATACACTAGCTGTCATGACATATAAAACAGCCGCCGGAGCTAAGAGATAGAATCACGGGGGTTAGACTTTGGCGAACAGCCATGTTTTCAGGCTCTTGCTGAATCCCAGTAGGGTGTCAATTTGCCTGATGTTCTGCGGAAGCTCATTCCACAGCCTGGATGCAGAAGTGCAGAAGGCTCTGCCTCCCATCCTCGATCTCCTAATCCTGGTAGTTGCTGCCAAACCCTAGCTAGAGGAGCGCAGGGACCTGGAGGGCTTATACCAGGTGAGCCTTTCCTGTAAAGGGATAGGTCCCGTGTTGTGCAGGGCTCTGTACACAATACATAGGGACTTAAAAGCGACTCTACTCCCAATTGACAACCACTGTAAGTCTCTGAGCGCCAACGTAGTGGATGAACTGCGAGGTCTTTTAAGTGCCATCTTGGCCGCTATAGACTGGACCCTCTGGAGCCCCTGTAAGATGTATAAGGGGGCCCCTAGATATAAGGAATTACAGTAGTCCAGTCTGGCCAGGATCACACTCCTAACCACTAGCGGTCTAGACTCATCAGGCAGAAGGGGCAAGATCTGTCTGAGCGCTTTCAGCAGTCCAAAGCAGACACTGAGGGTTTTATTGGTCTGAGAGGTCATTTGGAGATCCGCATCAAACAGTACCCCTAGATTGCGCACGGTCTTGACTGGGATGCAAGGATCAGCTCCCGGCGCAAGCCTGATCTCTTGGGAAGGTTGTTGACTCAGTTTGGCTGACGAGCAGTAAACTACCTCTGTCTTCCCCCCATTAAATTGAAGGGAGTTTATTGTCAGCCACCTGGAGACCCTGCTAATGCAGTTCTGAAAGGTCTCCATGGTCACCGCCTGTCTTCCTTCTAAGGAGAACACCAGCTGTGTGTCGTCGGCGTAATTTATCAAATCTATACCATAGGATTTAATCATGGGGATCACGGGCTGCAGATAAAGATTAAAAAGAATAGGGCTGATCGAGGAGCCCTGAGGTACTCCATGACTGACCAGGGACTTGGGAGATGAAAAAGGTGCTAGGGTCACCACCTGTTGTCTACCTGTCAGGTAGGATTGTATCCACCTCAGGGCCTTGCCCTTCACGCCCAGTTTTTCCAGCCTCCTTAGCAGAACTGCATGGCTAACCGTGTCGAATGCGGCTGACATGTCCAACAGCACCAGGACTGAGGAGTTGCCATTGTCGGCACGCTACCAGTGCCCATTCCACAGGTCAGGTGTCTGCCATACCATATGGTGCAATGTCTAGAATCAAGAGGAACTGAAGTGAGACACATGTTTGTCAAAAAGAATTAGATGGTCTAACTGAGAGATTTATACAAAGGGTCTACCCTACAATTTTTTAGCCTGAGCCAGAAAAATAGATCTAAAAATCCAGGGATAATTTGCTGAGAACAAGAAAAGCAGGCAACAAAAACCATAGAAAATGATTCCAGTTTGTACCCCTTATAGCAATGACAATAACAGCATTTATAGGATTGTACTTAAACATTGGCATATCCTGTGCACAAACAAAATATTGACATGTATCATATCACCAAGACCAATGATGGTGCATAAGACAAGAAAATCCATGAGAGACATGACATGCAACATCTATTTAGCACCATTAACTAGGAAACTCAGATATGGCTGACTACCAAACCCAAGGGTTTCTATAGATTCATGCAACATGTGTAATCTTCCTACGTACAAAATATGCAGTTATAGCTTTAATGAAAGTAAGGAATACACAAACGAAGTATTTATAAACTGTAATTCCAAATTTGGCATTTTGTTTATTTATTTATTTATTTAACACTTGTATGGCGCAACGAAGTATCCCCGAGGGGATCTCTCGGCAGCTGGCAATACAGAAAAGCAAGCCCCATCGGCGGCCAAAGCTTACTCTAACATCCAGGTCTTTAAGTCCTTTTTATAAAGTACCAGGGAGGAACAACCACGCAGTGATTCTGGTAGCTTGTTCCAATGGGAGGGGACTAGATAGGAGAAAGCCCGCCCACCCATTCTCACTTTCTTGATTTTGCATGGGGCCAACAGATTTTGGTTGCTGGATCTCAGTTGACTTCCCGGCTCATATGCTCTTACCTTTCTTTTTAGATAAGACGGACCTAGGCCCTGCCTAGCCTTAAACACCACAATCAAAAGTTTAAAGACTGCTCTCTTCTTCACAGGCAACCAGTGCAGAGCCTGCAGCAGAGGACGCGATGGCGTGCGTCTTGGCTTATTCAAAACCATTCTCGCTGCAGTGTTCTGCAGTACCTGTAACCTAGAGAGCAGATCTTCTCTAGCCCCCACTAGTAGGGCATTTCCATAATCCAGCCTGCTCACAATTAACGCCTGAATGAGAGTTTTTCTTGCCTCCGCAGGAGATTGTACATGCTCTTCAAAGGAAATGTTGTTATCCAGCAAAATTCCCATATTCTTGGCTTGCTCCGTGGGTCGGGGACACTCCCCCAGCTCGTCCGACCACCACTCCGGAGTCCATAGTCCTCTGCCTTCCCGAACAGGAGAATCTCGGTCTAATTAGAATTCAACTGGAGGAAATTGTCCCTCATCCAGGTGGCAATGTTCAACATACAGGTCTTAAATTTGATTTTATTGATCTCAGGATCCAGATCAAATGGGATAATCACCAGTGTGTTGTCTGCAAATGAGATTGTCTCAAATCCAGACCTCCTTATAATTGCAGACAATGGGGACACGTAAATGTTGAACAACATTGGGCTCAAAATAGAACCCTGTGGTACCCCCTTCCGAACTAGGTTGCTTGCTGAAAAAAATGGCTCCAATTTGATCTTCTGAGATCTCTTAGACAGGAAGCTACCCAACCATGCCAGGGCTTGCCCCTCGACACCAATCTCCTGTAGTCTGCAAAGCACAATGGAATGGGAGATGGTGTCGAAGGCCGCCGACTGATCTAATAAAATCAACATAGTAGGCGTCCCTTTATCCAAGGACATTCTAATTATGTCTGTTACTTCCATCAGGGCTGCCTCCGTACTATGTCCGGCCCAAAAGCCAGATTTAGCTGGATCCAATAGTTTATTCTGCTCCAGGTGATTTGTTAGTTGTTGATTAATCATCTTTTCTATCACCTTGGCCCCACATGGCAGCAGGGATATTGGCCTGTAGTTCTTCATGTTCAAAGGGTTGGCTAATGGCTTTTTTAAAAGCCGTCTCACCAAAGCATGCTTCCACTTATCTGGAAAGATGGCTGTAGATAGAGAGATGTTACAAACATCCCTCAATGAAGGAGCTAAGGTGGCAGCCAAGGCTGCCATGACAAAAGGAGGGGTGCAATCTGATTCTGCTCCTGACTTGATTGCTTCCAGGGCTATTTTTATTTGCTCTGTAGTAATAATGGAGAAGGCATCCAGCTTAGGTAAAGAGGGGATCATCGCCTTTGGATTGGGGGGCGTTATGCTGTTTCCTCCCCCCAGAGAGTTATAGATGATGTCTATCTTATCTCTGAAGTAACTGGCCACCTTATCACATAGATATTGGGTATGTGGGACCGTAGAACTACTTACAGAGGGGTTCGTAAATTCTTTTAGAATTGCAAACAATTCCTTCGAGGGATTATTTGCTTCCCCAATCCTCCTACTCAAGTGTTCCCTTCTGGCAGATTTACAATGGCCCAAATAGGCTCTGTGCGCCTTGACATATGCCTGCTTATCCCCTGTACATTTTGTCCTTCTCCACTTTCTTTCCCGACCTCTACATTGAGCTTTCTCCTCCTTTAACTCCGCCGAGAACCATGGGGCAGGTGCCCGCTTTTCTTTTAGTTTCATCAATTTTAGCAGCGCAATACTGTCCAGGGCTTTTACCACTGCCCCTTCATCTCTCCAACTCTCTATTACAATCCCGATTCTCTAGCGGTGGTGCTATGAAAGCCTTCCTAAATGCCTCAGGAGTAACTTTCCTCCAAGCCCTCCGCAAACCCTTCTTGTCCCGGTTCATTAATGCCCTTTCTTGATGCATGAAGGAGAACTTTAAGGCCCAATGATCGGACCATGTTAACTCCTGGGGTGTTTCTACTAAAAGGCTAGGGACATTAGTAAAAAATTGAGTCCAGGGTGTGTCCAACCCGGTGCATCGGCTCCTGTACTCTCGATTTTAGCCCTAATGATTCCATTGCTGAGTGAAGGGCTCTTGCTTCTATATTTGAGGGATCTTCCAGATGATGGTTGAAGTCTGTTTCCAAAAGGGAGGCAAAAAAACAATTGCTTATTTTCCCCCGGGGGATGGTATACTACTGCCCCCTTCCAGCTAGTATCTTTAAGAGAATCTAACTGGAATACTAATATTTCCATGAAAGATGTGAGCACTGAGTCTATCACTTTAAAATGATGGGGCATCCTCGTGGCTACTGCTACCCCTCCTCCCCGTTTGCACACTCTATCTAGTCTCGTGACCTTATATTCTTACGGGAATGCTACTGCTAACACCGGGGGGGAGTGGTCATGAAACCAGGTCTCCGTCAGCAGACAGAGGTCGGGCTGCCCGTCTTCAAGAAGGTCCCATATTTCTCCCACATGTTTGGAGACTGATCTAACATTCGCATATAACCCCTGACATATTCTTTTACCTAAGTGCATGTCTGGCAAAGGAGATACTCCCTCCCTGGATGACTGGGGGATTAAGGGCGTATGGGTTAGCGACTTACCCCCAGGTCTCGGCCCCTCCTGTTCCCTCTCCCCGCCATGAATTTGAATTTAAAAACATTTGTACAGCGCACTTATACCTAGCGGTTTCATGGCATCTACTGTCTGTATACTCCTTAACCTATCTCCTTGCCTTAGTGCCAGAAGTTGTTCTCTGGTATAGGACGCTGTAGTCATCCTGTCTTTAGGTCCGGACAGCACTTCCTGGCAGCCGGCAGTGTTCCGACGCGGACAGGCGCTGCTCTCCCGCGTTCTGAGGCCTCTGTTATAGCCCCCAGCGTAGGCTCGTCCCTGCTCCAAAATGGCCGCTGCCACAGGCAAAAGTGCCTCTCTTCGCCCGCAAACTCTCTGCACACAAACGGCTCTGTTGCAGCTGCCGCGGTGGACCGGAGAGTTACCAACACCCCCACACAGAAAATCTCAATAAACAAATTCCCCCCCTAATTCCCCTTAAAAAAGCACCAACTATATTAAAATTGCCGATTGTTGCTGATATTAGATTTTTGAGTGCTTGAGCTGAATCACAAAGCTGCTTACTGTTGCAGCGTTCCCGCGATCTGAGGCCTCTTTTAAGGCCCCGGCCTAGGCTCGTCCCTACTCCAATATGGCGCGCGCCACAGGCAAAAGTACCTCTCCTCGCCTGCAAACTCTCTCCACACAAACGGCTCTGTTGCAGCTGCCGTGGTGGACCGGAGATTTGCCAACACCCCCACACAGAAAATCTCAATAAACAAATTTCCCCCCTAATTCCCCTTAAAAAAGCACCAACTATATTAAAATTGCCGATTTTTGCTGATAGTAGATTTTTGAGTGATTGAACTGAATCATAAAGCTGCATTTATGTTTTGAGCTGCACAAAGAAGGCCATTTATGCTGGCAGTGCTATCCGCCGTCTAAAAGAATGTATAGAGGAACATATGAGGGGGTGAGAAACAATGATATGACAAAACCACTAATACAACACATTCAGGAGGTACATGCAAAATCTGAAATCCCAATGTAAAGTTAATGGAGATTAGCCAGGTTAAAGTCAACTTGGAGGGGGAGGGATAATCATATGGCTGAATTAAGGATAAATAAGGCACAATGGATAATGCAACTAAGAATGAAGGAATTTGGTATGAATCAGGATAATGAAATGTATCATTTCTTATTATAACTGGACCTGTAGAACAGATCAGTGTCTAATCCTTGTAGGTGGTCTCTGAATATTGTGGAAAGCAATGAATTGTTATCTTTGTTGTTTCATAGTAGGCACTAGATCACGTGATATTACAAGCTTTCTAGTTGAATTTAACAATCAAGGGATTGACCAGTTACGAAAACACAAACAAGTGAAGCAACATGGTTATTTTCTAAGGTGTATACACTTGTCACACATTATATTTTCTGAATGCATATTCTCATGTCATCTTAAATAAACAGGATCTTGTTGTATTCCCTTGACCATATTGTCAAGACTGTATAGTCTTGGTTGTATGTTTTATTTTTAAGTGTTATTCATGTATTTGTGTTTGGTATTGGTGTTCTACATCTTGGATATTGACTTGAAATATACATCTAATTAAAAAGAATTATGATATGGCCTGGTATAAGAAATTCACTTTATGATTTTCACTATTGATAATGGCATTTACCTCAAAGATACAACTGTTCAATATCCACAAGGTTAGGGTGTCTATGACTTTCCCTTTCCTCCACTTTATCTTTCTACTTTTGTATCTACTATTTCCTTCTAAACTATAATTTTTGACCAGGAAGTCATAGTTATCATATTATTCAAGTAATAAGTTTTAAAAAAAAAATATGCACATACATGCCACTATTTGGCTTTTGTAAATTTCCCTTTGATCATTAATAGGTAACGACTCTACATGAAACTTTCTCTTCTCTACACACTGGCTTTTTGCTTGTTTTTTTCCTTGAATTGCTGTGTGCAAAATCATTATTTACAACATTTTAGGTTATCAGCACTGTTAATGAATAACCGCCATTTCACAGTCTATTTATTTATCTGTCTCCCAATGCCAAGTCCTACCTCAATTTTCAGGGTTATAGAGGGGAGTGGCAGACTATTTAAAAGCACTGGAAACTTGTCTTATGTCTTATGTCTTTCTGCCTGTATGAAGTGGGCGCCCCTTTGCTGTGGCACGCCAAATTCTATACAGTGACTCATGGTTACATATGGACCAAAATGGGTCTTTCTCATGATAGTATTGTGGTATTAGAACATATTAGTCTTTAACCAAGCTTAATTTCAGCTCTGTTAACTCTCACAGTTTGCAGGTGGACAGCTACTATGGTGACATTTTATTTTGGGTATTGCAGCATTTGAACGCACTAGCCTTTAACCAAGATTCATTTCAGCTCCTTTAACTTTCAATTTTTGAGGGTGGACGGCTATTAAGAGGGCATCTTATGTTTGGGAATATGTTAAACCCATTATTCTTAGTACCATTGATGGTGGTCGGGATATTTAAGGATTAATTACCTACCCAAAGTCAATAATACATACCAGTGGAGATTGTGATGGTGGCACAAGGGTTCGGGACCGTCACTTCCACTTTGACGGTATGCATGTTTTATTATTGGCACCTTTAATATATTCATCAACGATTACTGAAACACTGGGTTTCACTACTTCCTCTCAGTGCAAATGGTTAAACATTTGCAAGCTACACTCATGCTTCTTAGCGGAAATGCCTAGATCCAAACATTTAGTGGTTAAGTTCCACGCTACAAGCACATATGACTTCCAGGCCTTTGCCGTGTTTCTTGATTTTAAGTAGGTTTTCAACACGAGTACAGCTAGACCACCTTGGCATTGTATCACCTATTAACATAAATGCTAATTACCTGATTGTTAGAAATGGGATTTCTGGTTGGTTAAGGTGTGCGCCAAAGCCAGGCAGAAACCACCACTCTAGTCAGGGCAAGGGAGTTACACGCTAAAGATAACCCCTGCTCACCCCCTTGGTAGCTTGGCACAAGCAGTCAGGCTTATCCCAGAGGCCATGTGTAAAGCATTTGCGCAACCCACACATCAACAACATACTAGGCCCACCACAAAAGGAACTCCACACAACGTTATATCAAAAATAGCCTTTGTATTATCATAAAACACATTTGAATAGTAATCACACAATATACACTGTGCCAACTGGCACTGGGCAATTTTTACAGTGGATTTTATGCACATGACAGGGCCACTTGGGCCACTGTCAGAACTCTCACTTAGTAAAGATAGTAAATGTGGAACATATAATAGACGTAGAACACCACCAGTAATTACTGGCAACCACTGTACTCAGCAACATCCTGTAACATAAAACATATCATGCACATTATCACATTAGGCATGGAATATATTCTGCGCCAACCTCACAAGCATAAACATATTAGCCCATAACCTCCTAAGCATAACTCAGATTACAAAATAATCTCACTAGCATGAATCACAGTAGAGAATAACTCAGACATAAACACAGTATGCAAAACCTCGTAATCATAAAACCACATTTAGAGGCATAAATCAGAGTGCGTAAATCATAGCATATAAATAACATTAGGGCCTGGCGCCTTATAAGCCTAACAGTCCCCCTGGCCAACTAGCCTTCTCAAAGGGGGCTCAAAAGCCCTATGTCGAAAAGTCAGGGCAGCTGCCAATGCAGCAGAGTCCATGTGCACAATTGCACATACCTAAACGTGGCAGCTGTCTCTAATTGCCTTACAGCTGTGAAAGGACTGGGGCAGAGGAGTGCCTCTCAACCCTAGCTCCTAGCAAAAATACCTCCAAAGGAAACAGGGCCTAAACGTTGCAGCTGGCACTTAGTGCTGCGCAGCTGTGAATGAAAGGAAGGCCCGGGCACTCAATGTGCCCTTTGAACAAAATATGCAAAAACGTGGTAGCTGCCCACTCTGGTGCGGTGCAGCAGAGACTCAGTAATTAGCTCTGGCTCCATTGTGCCCTCGGGGCCTTCACTGGGCCTCCACAACCAAGATGCCCCTAATGTTGCAGCTACCCTCTCCCAAGCGGGGCAGCTGGAGACAAATGGTCACGTGGGGGGAAAGCACAGGCCCCTCTGAGCCCTTCAATAATCATTATGCCAGTCGGTGGAGTCGCACGGGCTCCTAAACTAAAAATACCCAACGTTGGAGCCCCATGGGCTTTGGAAACAGATATGTCCGATGCTGGAGTGGCCACAATGGCAGGTCCACTCAGGGAAACTAGCCACTGTCACCTCTGTGCCTCGGGGAATAGCTCTGGGGGCTAGGCACCAATAGCGTGCCTCTACACACACTCTCCCCCCTCCCCACCAGGCTCCACTCACCGGACTCTGCTTCTCCGGTCATGCGGGATGCACAGGGGAGCCCCCACTCCTCGGGGGCTCTCTCTCTCTCAATGCAGCGGGAGGGGCAGGCACCGGCAATGTGCCTTGGGCCCCTGGTGCCGCAGTCACCACACCACGGGGCTCTCTCTCTCATGAAATCCTCGCCTGGACTCCTGCATGCGGGGCTTCCCTTTACTCACGGGAGACCCGCGCTGCCATCGGCAGCCTCTGCCGCCTTTGATCTTCACCCGGGCCCCCTCCTGGGACCCGAGACTTGGCATTGGTGCTTGTGGAGGCTGGGTAGGCTCCCGCCCTCCTTTCAACCCGCAGCCGAGCTCCCGGACATCCGCTTCAGGCCTCGGCCCTGTCCCAGGCAGGCGTGCCTGACTTCCTTTTTGCGGCTCGGGCCACGGCGGTGATTTCCCTTGGGTTGCGGCGGTGATGAGAGGTAGGCTCCCTCGTAATTCAAAATATGAAGCGGGTGGTCTTCCGCTACCAGGTGCTCCATAATGCGGGGTGTTTACAACAAGGGGTGGTGAGGGACAGAGTCTCTGAATTAAGCAGAATACTCTCACCCAGTCAAAAGATCAGGGCTAGATCCAACACCGTTTTTTAGCTCATTGCACCATCCCAGTTTCAGAACCTGGCTGTATGCAAATTAGTCTGTTCCTGTCCCAGTGCATGATGGGAACAGGGCAAACCAAACTACAAAAGGCAATTCTTACACTGGGAAGGAAACAAGCTTCCGGGGACCGGTTTCTGGCATTACAGCCGTCTTCGGCCCGGCTTGCTTGAATCCTGATGGGGCATGAGCAAGGGACTCATGTCTGAGTATACCCTTCCACGCTTAGGGTGGACAAAAATATTTACAACAAGGGGTGGTGAGGGACAGAGTCTCTGAATTAAGCAGAATACTCTCACCCAGTCAAATGATCAGGGCTAGATCCAACACCGTTTTTTCGGGGTGGGCACCCGCATTCAAGATCAATAAGCGGGGTGGGCTCCCGCTCTGTCTACACAAATACGGGGTGGGCACCCGCTCCCTGCAGCATCATGGCGAAATCCCTCTGCTGGAGATTCCCTCTCAAGGGTCGAGCAGCGCTGTGCAGCCCACACTCCTCTTCCTAGGGAAATGAAAAGAAAGGGTTACCAGGGCGCAGAATGCAGCAGAAGCTCCTCCAAGGTCCTGGAGGATCGCCAGCAACAATAGATACAAGCAAAAAGTTCCCTTTGGGAACATTTGGGAACATTGTCCCTTGATCCACCTTTGGGATCAAGGGGCAATGCAGGGCCTAGGGAGTAAGCCCTCATGGCAGCACCCCCTAGGCCCCAGCAGCAGCACAGCCTGGCAGGATACAGTAACACAAACTGAACAAATTTATGGGGTCACAGCTCCTTTACTTATACCACCAAAAGTCTTTGTTCTCAAAAGTCACATGTCACCGAAGCAGGCCAGAACCAGGTCAGTGTTGTCCTATAGCACTTTGTTTACAAGGCTGCATCCTGCCTTTGAGGAAGAGGGGGTCTGCCATCAGACGCACAGTGGGAGGTGGAGCCATCATTCACCTTGCCAGGCACAGCCCTGCTCAGAGCAAAGGGTCACCCCTCCCCATACTCCAACTGCAGATCTCTCTATTCAACCCACGTCTGGCTCAACCTGTCCTGTCCCTCCAAATCCAAACATGCAATTCACATCAGGCAGGCAGACATATGGCAAACACAGAAATGCCAATTTCTGAAATTGGCATTTCTCAAATAGTGATAAAAAAATCTGTGCACACCATTGCACAGCATTTATTCTTATAAGTTCATACATACCAGACTTGACCATACTGCTACACTCATAACAGCAATTACCACTGACACACAGTGAGCACGGAATCCCTCATGTATTCCTATGGGAGGGCAGGCCCCTCTCACTAAGGGCCCGATGTAGGTAAATCTTTTTTACCACTTCTTAAAAACCGATTCATACCGAATCGGTATTTAAGAAGTGGTAAAAAAGAGGAGGGCAGATGTAGGTAATTTTATTTTTATAATTACCGAATCGGAAGGAATCGGTATTTACCGATTCGGTAAATACCGAATCGGTAATGCCCATTGATTCCTATGGGCATTGAAGCCCATAGGAATCAATGGGCATTACCGAATCGGTATTTACCAAATCGGTAAATACCGAATTTTTCAAGGGTGCAGGGGGTATCACTTTGACACCCTCTGGCACCCCAATTACAGGCATGTGTGCCATGTGGCACACAGAAATGCCCTAAGGGCATGTCTGTGTGTCTCATGGCACAGGTGTGCATGCACAGATGTGCATGCACACCTGGATTCGGTATTTTACCACCCAATTGGATTGGGTGGTAAAATACCGACTCCTAAAGGCCTGTGGCACTGTTTGCAGTGCCACCTACCCGAGATATTTACCGATTCGGTAAAATTACCGATTCGATATTTTACAGAATCGGTAAATTTACCGATTCGGTAAATTTACCAATTCTGTAAAAAAGGTCCCCTACATCTCAATGACCCATTTACCGGTCGGTAACGGCCGAATTCGGCCGTTACCGACCGGTAATGGCCACCTACATCGGGCCCTAAATGTACCCCAGAGCACACGCACTTTATACTGGACCACAGTGCTAAAGTGCACAGAGGCCTAAATTCACTACCACTACTCAGAGAAGAAGGCTGGGAGAAATGCAAAAAGTGTAGGGGTGAACCTGCAAAAAGAGCCAAGTCCAACACTGATTTTTACCTCAAATTGTCTTTCTGGTTATTTTGGGCTGTTTTATAGTGACCCAATCCTTTTGATGTTTTTTAATAGTTATACGTTTGGACTTACCAAGGTCCAGATGTAATTTGTAAATTTTGTGTATTTTGATTTCTGTTATCTTTTTATTATCCTCCGTTTGGAGGAGGGGAAATGCTTTTCTTTTTTCAATTTTGACTCTAAATATATTTGATAACTACTTTGAATACCCACAAACCCTTACTTTTGTGCTTTTTTAATATTGAAAAACCAGTTTGTTACTTTGTCTTTCTTATTTAAATCTTTCTTTATTGGTTGAAGGTAGGACACGTTTTTCTGTCCTCCAATGGTTTCAAATATTTACCCATTATTAGGTACCTCAAATTTTGCTGTGGACCATTTGGACACTCAGGCCCCCATTTATGAGAACTGACACACCTATGTGGTAAGGCAGCGATGCGTCAAAAAAGGTTGTACTGCGGTGCAACATTTTCAAACGCCTTGGGTGTGTCCTATTTATGGTACAGTGTACTAATGCGAAAGGTTCCATGGTGCGTCAAGAAAAAAGATGTGTCCATGGGACACATACCACAGAGAAAACTGATGCATGTGCAGCAGAAGTGACACTAGGCTGCTTTGTGGCAAGCAACAAAATTCACCCTAGCGAAGCACTGGAGTGTGTCAAGCATCAAAAATACATTAAAAAGTGTTGCATTTGAGGAAAAAAACCTTTTCCCATACCTCAAAAGGGAAAGATGGCAGCAGTAACCAGGGCAACAACCCCAACAACCCCAGCACCAGCCAGAACTTCCAGACAGGGAAGAAAAAGAGGAAGAGAAAAAGGAAGAGGAAGAGAATCACATTCTGATAATTGAGGTGACGAAAGTATGAACATCAACTCTTCATCACCTCCAGATTGTTATTAGGGAAGAAAGAGGCCATTTGGCAGTCACTAGTGGACAAGAATAACAGTGTTGGGCAAGCTAAAAGAGCTGGCATGATGATCAATGTATGACCAAGGAGAAACTGACCAAGAACCTGAAATCAGCAATGTGGACCAGAGAAGGAGGGCCTGAGAACCTGGAGGAGCTGACGTCCATGGAGGAGCAGGTGGCATCAGTCATCCCAGCAGAGTTGGTGGCAGGAGTTCCCTGACAGGGCAGTGCTGGCTATAGGGACCAACAAGACCTGCAGTGTGAGTGGCAACAAGGGACAATATGACCAAAAATGTCATGCTCTGCAGCGCAGCAAGCTACATTCCAGCGCTGTACTGCACTGAGTGAAGGGAAATAGATAGAATTACTCACATGTGCAGTCATACATCATAGAAATGAAATTCAAGCTGCCCAGTCACATGTTGCACAGTCGAGTCCACCTCAGTCAAGTTTTTACAGTCCATGTGTGGTGTGCAGCACCAATACAAGTTCACCTTTGTATCCTGGGACTTGTAGTGTAAGGTATAACATTAGTGACCAGGACGACAAATCCCACAATAAAAAGCAAAATACTGGGACTGGAAACACACACCTTTCCTGGACACTTGAACCCAGCCCACCCGACTTTGCAATGCATGCCCTCTTGCACCATGAGGTTAATATATCTGGGGCCAGGTCTTGGGGAAACACTGTAACGCACTGGCAGATTTCTTCCAGGGAAACATTTAAAATCTTTATACTGCTTTTCCTAGTTCCCCCTTCACAGTGACCTCCTACCAATGGACAAGCCCACATTCCACCCACAACACGCACTTAAGGAATTTGCAACTCTGAATCTGGATAAGCTGGCAGAAATGTTATTTCAGGTAAAGGCAGTCTCCCCTCTATAACCAGCCCTCACCACACATCCTACATAAAGCAGAAAATGTCATCCTCTCCTCTTTTTTGGAAATGGTAAACCTTTTCATCTCCACAGGACTAGTCCCCGGTCCATGGAAACACGCCATGGTCAAGGCTTCACTGAAAAAACCTTGCCTTGACCCAGGTGTCCTAGGTAACTAACACCCAATCTCACTGTTGCCGGTGATTGTAAAACATTTGGAGTAACACATGAACGCTACTCTCTGTCACTTCTTAGAAACACGAGACCTCCTGCATGCCACCCAGACGGGGTTCCGTCCTAAACACGGTACCGAAACTGCTCTTCTTGCTGTGGTTGAGGACTTCAAACAAATCTTGGATCGGGGAGGAGCAGTTGCCATCATTCTCCTCGACCTAAGTTCAGCCTTTAACAAAGTCAACCATGCCATCATAGTAGAGAGACTCAGAAGGCTAGGGAACCAAGATGAGGTGATCTCCTTGATACAATCATACCTAGATAACTGAACCTTTCAGGTTTTGTCAGGGGACGCAATGTCAAGGACATTAGCGCTCAGCTGCAGAGTCCCACAGGGATCCTCATTGGGCCCCATATTATATAATGTGTATAAGAGACCACTCGCTGACATCTTCATGCCTCACAGGATTAAAATTATCACCTATGCGGATGACACACAGTTGGCCATTACTCTTAATGGTCCCAGTAATTTCCCCTCTGACTTTGAAACATGCTTGGAGAAGGTGGCCTCATGGATGGAGCACTCCTGCCTCAAACTTAACCGAGTAAAAACAGAACTCATGCTCCTAGGTAACCACTCCAACTTGGATCTTAAACAGATATGGCCCAAGTGCCTAGGACTGGGTGTCTGGCTAGACAATTCCTTCAAGTTGACCACTAAGCAGTGAAAGTGAAGGGGCCTGCTGTGGTACAATTAGACTACTTTAAAAGGTCCTCCCTCTCCTGCCAATGGCTGCAAAAAAATCCTGATCCAGGCCCTGGTTCTATTGTGATTGGACTATGGCAACTCCCTCTACTTAGGGGCTTCTAAAGCAACATTAAGGAAGTACTAAGTTGCTCAGAACTGGGCCGCCAGGTTGCTGCTCGGGATCCCAAAAACCTAGTCAGCCAGGTCAGCCCTAAAAGCCCTACACTGGCTGCCTGTCCCTAAAAGAATAATATTCAATGCTCTCTGCATTGCCCATAAGACTATATAGGGAACAGGTCCAGCTATTAACAGATCCCTCATTACCCCCTATCGCCCAAAGAAGGACCTGCAATCTGCTAATCTCAATCTTGCAGTCCTCCCTAAAATCAGGAGAACACGAGCTAGAGGAAGATCCTTTTCCTATAACTTGGCAAAACCTTGGAACACACTACCCCCACACCTTCGAGCTGAACCCCATTTCCTTCCAATTAGCAAACTTCTAAAAACCTGGTTATTCCAACAATCAGCTCTGTAAGGACCTGGTCTAACCCAGGTCTGACTGGGAGCTCAACCTAAGTCCATTCAAGGTTTCACAATTGTATTATCAAATTCGTACATCGCTTGTCCCAGTTTAAACATAATATGCTGTACAACGGTTCTAGTTCAAAATATTCGTTTTTACTGAGCGTAATAAACCAAGTTCATAAAGCTTAAACAAATCTAGAAATTGTACATTTGAAATCAAAAAGCTTTTGCTTAATACATTGTTATCTCACATATGTATATGTCATCTTTTGCGTTTTTCCAAAAAATACATGAATAAATAATACACATCAAAACATATCCCAATGCATTTCGGGTCACTAATGGACCCTTCTTCAGGGGTTGATCCTTTCCAATCGGTATTGATCCTTGATGTTCAATTAATGTTCTATTTGTAAGCACTTCAATGCTATATTTCAGACACTGTGAAAATAATAATCACCATAATGGGAATGTAAGTTTTTAGGTGTGAAAAAATAAAAGATATTAAGCCGCAGCTGCACTAAATCATATATTGTTAAAAAACCAAATGAAATAATATGATAATATTGTGAAGGCTCTATGGAGCTAACAGGTCATAATGAGAATGTAAGTGTGAGCTACTGTCATGCCAATCTTTAAAAGGTTAACCGTGACTGCGCTGAGGTACCGAAGTGTTAGGAAAAACCTGCTGCCAAATGTGAATTTTCTCACCCTCTAACGTAAAATAAAACGTACCGTTCACCAGACACCGAGTGGTAGAGAACCTGCGAACCAAGTGCAACTCGTGTACACCTATATAAAGAATGCCGGCTTACCCAACGAGCAGAAACAATAGTTGGTAGTCTCAAGGACTCAAAGAAATCGTCCGGTTCTGAAAATGCATGTATACATGTGTCAATCATCCACTGTAATAGGGAACAGAACGTCTCAAGTGCGCAATCTATGCTAAACGTGTACTGGCTTACCAAAAGACGAGTGTTGTGAATCAAGATTCAATTCTTCCCGCTGGCTGCGGTGCATCAAAGACAAAGTGGCCAGAACTTCCTGAAATATAAAGAAGCGAGTGCATCAGTCACCCGCCTTGGCTTAGCCCGTGTTCTAAGAAATCCCGAAAAGCGGAAAGCGCTTGGACGATTCCTACCTCCGTTGTCACGGCGTGCTCTAACCCTCGACCTCGAAACTTCTTCCGGTAACAACATCCGGTCCAACGCAACCTCCATTATATAGTATTACGCCCTGTCCTTGGGCTAATTACCAGTTCTCAATTCATTTAGTCTTAAAGGGCTCGATACTAATTCGAGGCTGAAACACTGGCGGGGAAGTGCTAAAGGGAATGGCTACCTTTTAGTATGTGTTTTGTAATGAACCCGGCGATTTTTGGACGCAGCAGTTTTATGAAGAAAACACGGCGCTTATTCTGAGCCGTGAACGGTGTCAAGAGGTGCTTATTCTGCTAAATCCCATGGTGAAAATTAAAAAGTATACACTCATAGCATTTTAAAATGAAGGAACATTGAGGAAAATGCTAAACAATAAAATGTGCAACTTAAGTGGACACAATAAAGATTGATATCGTGCTCTTAACCATAATGTGCAAATAACACACATGAAGTCCCTGTGCCTTCGTGTAAAAAATAACATAAACAGTTATCAATGAAATATAAGCGGTCTAAACTATAAAGGACATATTTACCAGTGTCCGCGAGGCTACTGGTTCATATTATAACAGTGCATGTTGAATCAACTAAGTTTATGCGGTCTCTCTCATAATTCATCCCAATATGACAAGACAATCGAGCGTACGTTACCACAAGAACAGTATAAACATTAAAGAACATATTTACATTGTATACAGTGCATGTTGGATCTAATCATGTCATGAGGCCTCATGTTCGCATTATAACAGTGCTTATTACTTCAAGTCATTTACATGGGACCACATTCATAATGCATCTGTTCATAAAAAACACAACATCTCATATTGATCATTAAGCCCCCCCCGGTGTGAGGGTGCCTAATTTCCTAATCCAGAAAGTTTCTCTACGGGACAAAGCCACATTATGATCTATTCCTGAGTGTTTTTCTACCACTTCTAATACTGTGTATCTCAATTATGGTATGGTGTGTGATGCACTGATCCAATGTGTCGCTAAGCTGGAAGTAGTGGATTTGTTGTGTATTGTACTTTTATGCTCTATAATTCGAGTCTTAATTTTTCTAGATGTGCGACCCACATATGTGAGTCCACATGGACACTGTATGGCATAAATGACTCCTGTGGAGTTGCAATCAGCATTGAATTTCAAAATAATGTCTTTACCAGTTTGTGGATGTGAAAAGGTCTTACTCACTATTGTGTTGTTGCACTGTCCACAATTGTAACACTTTCTCATCCCTTTGAAAGTGATCGTCTGGTTTCTTTGAGGTTTTTTGAGTATTTCCCTTATATTCTTAGCACGAGTGTGTGCCATAATTGGAAAATTTTTGAATATGTGGATGAAATCAGGTTCATTCGCGATCATTTCCCACCGCTTTTTCAATATTTGTCTGATCCTGTGGGATTGGGTGGAATGTTTCATGACGAAAACTATGCGTTCATTTGGTGACTTTTCAGTTTTTTTCAACAAATTTTCACGATCGATTTGTCGTACTCGTTGTTCCGCGTCTTCTAGTACCTTTTTGGGGTAGCCTCTCTCGGTGTACCTCTTTAGTTGCTCTTTGATTGAACGTTCACATTCACCTGCATCCGATGAAATTCTTTTAATGCGCATCAGTTGTGATGTGGGCAAATGGTTCTTCAAGTTTCTTGGATGTGCACTGGTGTAGTGCAACGCATTGTTAACATCCGTGGCTTTTCGGTAAACAGTGGTTGAAATTCCTTGTGACGTTTTTTGTATTTCTATATCCAAGAAATGTATCCTTAGATCTTGAATATCATAAGTGAATTTAATTCGTGGGTTGCATTCGTTGAGTTCTTGAATTCTTTCAACTAGTTCCTGTTTGGTACCCCGCCAGAGGACCAAAATGTCATCAATGTACCTTAAAAAAAGTATCAAATTGTTCATCCATCTGTGGTCTGTGAGTATATGCTGTTGTTCAAAATGTGCCATGAATGTGTTAGCATAAGATGGCGCTCCTGAAAAGCCCATTGATGTACCTGTTTTCTGCAGAAAGTAGTGCGATTGCCAGTTGAAATAACTATGAAATAGTGAAAAGTGTAACAATTCAAGTAAAAACACACACAGTTGTTGATCTAAATCTGATTGTAACAGTCTCCATTCTATGGCTTCCAAACCTTCCATGTGGGCAATTGACGTATAAAGTGCCACCACGTCTATGGTGCACAGTATTGTCCTGTCGTCAATAAGATCGTTTACTTCTGATAATTTGATTAAACAATCTGTGGTGTCTTTCAAATATGTTCCCCATGATTGTACTAAAGGCTGTAAATGAAAATCAACATAACGTCCAACTGGTTCATGTATGGATCCGCATCCAGCTACAATGGGTCGAAATGGTGGGTCCTCTAAACTCTTATGAATTTTTGGGAGCATGTATATATGTGGCACTTGCGGTTCAGTGGTTTTCAAGTATCTAGCCGTGTTGGTGTTAATGGTGCCGGCGTTTTCTGCTTTAATGATGATCTCATCTAGAAATACACTGAATTCCTGAGTGGGGTCCTTTTCAAGTTGAATGTACGTGGATGTGTCATGCACATGCTCCTCTACCTTTTGATCGTAAAAAGTTGTGTCCATAATAACAAGTGCTCCTCCCTTGTCCGCTGGTTGAAAAGTAATGGACGTGTCCTGTCTCAAATTGTTCAAAATACGTTTTTCTCTTTTGGAGAGATTGGAATTCTTGGGTGTTTCATACTTGATAGATTCTAAATCCTTTTTTACAAGAGTTTCAAAATTATCCAATATTTTGTGCGAGATAGGGGACATGAATTTACTTTTAGGCTTGAATATTTCCCTGGGTCGCTGTGACCCGTTTGATGTTGTGGTGGAAAAAAACCACTTAAGTCTCAATTTTCGTAAGAATTTGAAAAGGGCTATTTCCGTTTCCAGACCATTTGATACATAGGTGGGAACAAATGAGGTCCCTTTGTTTAAAATGTTCAGTTGCTCTGTCGACAGTTGTCGGCTCGAAATGTTCACCACTAGGTTACCTTTTTCGTGACTACTCTCTGCGGTCTTCCTCCTTCTGGAACTTTTTTTGCTACTTTGTCCCCTCCTGATCCGTTTGGTCTTACTTCTGTTGGTAGGTCGGGTGGGTGGGTTGCTGATTGTCCTTCCGCTAAAAAAGAAGGTTTCACGCCTCTAGATGACCCAGATGCTGTTGGTTCTTGAGACTCTGTGCTCACGACAGGAGCCGGTGCCCTTTGTAGAGATAAGTCTTCGTCCTGTACTATGCTTTCCTCTGATGATGTTTGTTTAGGAATCGGTCTGCTTGTGAATCTTCTTTGTGCATAGGCTTCCGCCCACGTATAGACTTCGTCTAATTTATAATCGATCGTATCCCTACGAAACTTTCGTATTTTACGATCATGCACCTCTTTCGCATGGGTATCCAGTCTTCGATTGATGTCCTCCAAGATTTTAGTCCAATCCTCTGTTGGTATGATTCTGGTTAGTTCCTGTTGCAAATTGTAAATATCTTCCTTTAACTCATTCAAAATCTGCGACAACTCTTCTATAATCAAGAGGATAAGATCAAGTGAACACTTATTAAGGATCGCCTGCCATTTAATCATAAATGCCTTATTAAATTTGAACAGCATGGGTTTGAGTGCAATTCGAAGACCTCTCGGTATCCTCTTGACCTTGTGATATTCAATAAGTGTTGTCGCATGCAGCCGTTGATTAATCTCTTTACGCATAACATATTCTAGTTGCTTCAACATCTGTGCTGTAGTGCCTTTAGAAGTGCTGAAAGTGCGAACCTGTTCTATTAGTGAATATATAGATGCTGCCTCTTCTGTACCATATGCTTTAATTTCTGCCTGATTCAATGTGAGGTTTGAAATTTCTTTAAAAGACGCCATTTCACGTTGATTATGTGGGTGCTGGTCTAGTGTATGGGCCGTGTGAAACTGCAATGTAACTGACTAGCCTGCACACCTACCTAGTTTAAACCTACTCTTCCAAATGTAAATGAAAGTTACGTATGTGTGGGAGCTTTCCCAGTAATGAATTGTGCCCACAATCCCTTGTACAACAGCTCTGTAAGGACCTGGTCTAACCCAGGTCTGACTGGGAGCTCAACCTAAGTCCATTCAAGGTTTCACAATTGTATTATCAAATTCGTACATCGCTTGTCCCAGTTTAAACATAATATGCTGTACAAAGGTTCTAGTTCAAAATATTCGTTTTTACTGAGCGTAATAAACCAAGTTCATAAAGCTTAAACAAATCTAGAAATTGTACATTTGAAATCAAAAAGCTTTTGCTTAATACATTGTTATCTCACATATGTATATGTCATCTTTTGCGTTTTTCCAAAAAATACATGAATAAATAATACACATCAAAACATATCCCAATGCATTTCGGGTCACTAATGGACCCTTCTTCAGGGGTTGATCCTTTCCAATCGGTATTGATCCTTGATGTTCAATTAATGTTCTATTTGTAAGCACTTCAATGCTATATTTCAGACACTGTGAAAATAATAATCACCATAATGGGAATGTAAGTTTTTAGGTGTGAAAAAATAAAAGATATTAAGCCGCAGCTGCACTAAATCATATATTGTTAAAAAACCAAATGAAATAATATGATAATATTGTGAAGGCTCTATGGAGCTAACAGGTCATAATGAGAATGTAAGTGTGAGCTGCTGTCATGCCAATCTTTAAAAGGTTAACCGTGACTGCGCTGAGGTACCGAAGTGTTAGGAAAAACCTGCTGCCAAATGTGAATTTCCTCACCCTCTAACGTAAAATAAAACGTACCGTTCACCAGACACCGAGTGGTAGAGAACCTGCGAACCAAGTGCAACTCGTGTACACCTATATAAAGAATGCCGGCTTACCCAACGAGCAGAAACAATAGTTGGTAGTCTCACCACAACAACTTTAGTACAATCATGGGGAACATACCACCACTTTGAAGAGTGTCATATAACTACAGACACCAACCCCTACATCAACCACATCCTGAGTTGGCGCAGGTATATAGACGATATTCTAGTGGTCTGGCAAGGTTCCCACTCCGACCTGGACGAATTCATGACATGGCTTAACAACAGGGACCCCTACCTCAAGTTCACCAGCACGGCCAGCAACAGCCATCTCCCCTTTCTAGACCTGGATATCAGAGCCAAAGATGGCACTCTGACCACTACCACGTACTATAAACCGACAGCAAGGAACTCATTGCTTGACTTTACCAGTTTCCACCCACGCCCCCTCAGAGAGAACCTGCCCTATGGACAGTTCTTGCGTATACGCAGGAACTGCACGAACATCTCTGACTATAAAAAACAGGCCATGGACTTGACCAACAAGCTGTCACAACGGGGCTATCCAAGACCAATCATCAACAAAACACAGAAAAGAGCAAGAAACCAAAATCGGGAGGCCCTCCTCGAGACTGTCACCAAAGTCCAAGACAACCCACCCATCACCTGCGTTACGACCTATAACACAGCATCGAATGAGGTGTCGAAAATTATAAAAAAACATTGGAAAATCATCACTTCAGGACAGAGGAAATGGGACCTTCCAAGATTCGCATACAAGCGAAACTCCAATCTAAAAGACCGCCTTGTCAATACCCGTCCCAGACCACCACCCCCACCTGCCACCAACACCCTCCGCAACATATGGGGCCTCCCCAATGTCAGCGGGCACTATCCGTGCAATGACTGCAGCGTGTGCCACCTCACCTCTCACACCAAAACCTTGGATTTGGAACCAAACAAGATGTGGACCCAGCGTAGCCACACTAACTGCAACTCCCGCAATGTCATCTACTTAATTACATGTAGATGTGGACTCCGGTACATTGGGATGACCACACGGAAAATAAAAACCCGCATAACCGAACACCGCAGTACCATCAGATGCAAAAAGAACATAAGCAAGATGACCAACCATTTCATCACCGAAGGCCACACACCAAATGACCTATCATGGACGGTGATAGAGCAGATCACCTCAGGCACTTTGGACAATGACCAAAAACTACTGCAGGCAGAACAACGGTGGATCTACCGCCTTTCCACATCCACCCAGGGATTGAATGATGCCATCCCGTGGAATTCCCTGACCCGCCAGTGATCACCCTACCCCCACCATCAAACTACATATGTTTGGGCGCAGTATCACTGGAACGACTACGTCCTCTAAGCAGTCTATTTCTTGAAATTGCCAAAGATTGTCCCCCATTTATTCATAATGCTTTTGTTTAAATGTTTTTCATATGCCCCACGTCCACTCAATGGACGTAACGAAACAATTTGCATGCCTCAGGTCCACTCAATGGACGAAATCAAGTGTGCCCGGTGAACAACACACCGCGCATGCGCGGGCGAACACCCGTCATACGCCGCACATGCGCAGACCGGCCCGGTCACAATGCGCATGCGCGAACAACTCACACTACCCTCCAGGCTGTTCCCCGGAGGAGCATGCACTTGGACCTATTGCGCATGCGCTAATTATAGACGCGAGCGCCTGGGCGGCTCCCCAGTGGCCCATAACGATGCCTCCCAGCGCGACAGGGCGCTAGAGCGCGCGCGCACCTAAGGCGCCCATACTCACTCCAGGCAGCATGACTCAGGCTTGTGAGTCTTTTCACCATTGCCCTCCACATCACAGGTGCACTTAATTAGACCAATTAACAAGACTACTTAAGACCTGGGAAAACACTCATTCCCCACCGGTATGCGAAGGAGGCACTACAGGTCCAGAGCAGGCTCAACCCAGAAGTACTGTGAGTATGAGAAACCACCACCACGACTCCTGGTAAGCGCTATTTTCTTTCCTAACAGGTCTCCCTAATCAGCTTGGTAAATGTTTGTCCCCCCAGGGTCAAGCCTTTGCCACCTCCCAACCTTGAGGTCAGACTGAGCAAATAACTTGCGTAAGAATCCCACCTTGCGCCGCATTTCACTAATGCACCCTGTTTTACTCCGTCTCTTAAATCACCTCACTCTCGAGTTATCAGTGCGATTCCCACTGTGATGGTACCACCAATACCATCACACCATAGCCGCCTATAGCCCACCAGCACTCGCTATAGTGACGGCATCAGATGTGCGTAAAACTGTACATCCTAATGACTCTACCTTCTCCCTGTGTGTTTTTGTTTTGTCCTTCCATGTTATGTGTACAGGTGGTCTTGAGAAGGGAATCCCCCTCTCACACGTAGATACACTTTAGGGCGTGTAGACACATAGTCTCCCCTACACCCCCACTAGGTAATTTGCACTCACTTATTTTAGGTCCTGAAGAAAGCCAGTCTAGTCATAAGGCACTGGCTGAAACATGTTGACCCATTGGATGTGAGAGGTCGTAACTCGCCCCTTACATCCCCTTGCCTTATTTTTAACCGCTGACGGAGGCCCAGGTATTAAAGTCTAATTTTACCTTCGGGTACTGGGACCACCGTTCAGCCGTTTTAACATCACTTCCTTAACTATCTTCACCGCACACTCAGTAAAATACCAGCTCCGCTGTAGTCAGGCGTTGAAGCACACCCGGGGCACGCTAGGTGCCACTGGGTGGGCCCGATGATGAAGCATGCCACCAACTAGGTTGGTGGGTGAGGGCTTTTTGAACACACCTGCTGGGTGTTCACACTCCGTGACAAAACATACCAGAGTCTTCCCCCTCCCCTAAAGTAACTTGAGCTAGTCTCTTTTTGATTTAATCGAACATATTTGAAAGACACCACAGATTGTTTAATCAAATTATCAGAAGTAAACGATCTTATTGACGACAGGACAATACTGTGCACCATAGACGTGGTGGCACTTTATACGTCAATTGCCCACATGGAAGGTTTGGAAGCCATAGAATGGAGACTGTTACAATCAGATTTAGATCAACAACTGTGTGTGTTTTTACTTGAATTGTTACACTTTTCACTATTTCATAGTTATTTCAACTGGCAATCGCACTACTTTCTGCAGAAAACAGGTACATCAATGGGCTTTTCAGGAGCGCCATCTTATGCTAACACATTCATGGCACATTTTGAACAACAGCATATACTCACAGACCACAGATGGATGAACAATTTGATACTTTTTTTAAGGTACATTGATGACATTTTGGTCCTCTGGCGGGGTACCAAACAGGAACTAGTTGAAAGAATTCAAGAACTCAACGAATGCAACCCACGAATTAAATTCACTTATGATATTCAAGATCTAAGGATACATTTCTTGGATATAGAAATACAAAAAACGTCACAAGGAATTTCAACCACTGTTTACCGAAAAGCCACGGATGTTAACAATGCGTTGCACTACACCAGTGCACATCCAAGAAACTTGAAGAACCATTTGCCCACATCACAACTGATGCGCAT
This sequence comes from Lissotriton helveticus, assembly GCF_964261635.1. Taxonomy (NCBI): domain Eukaryota; kingdom Metazoa; phylum Chordata; class Amphibia; order Caudata; family Salamandridae; genus Lissotriton; species Lissotriton helveticus. The sequence continues at coordinate 1,696,242,658 of NC_136061.1, read as the reverse complement.
TAAAAGAATTTCATCGGATGCAGGTGAATGTGAACGTTCAATCAAAGAGCAACTAAAGAGGTACACCGAGAGAGGCTACCCCAAAAAGGTACTAGAAGACGCGGAACAACGAGTACGACAAATCGATCGTGAAAATTTGTTGAAAAAAACTGAAAAGTCACCAAATGAACGCATAGTTTTCGTCATGAAACATTCCACCCAATCCCACAGGATCAGACAAATATTGAAAAAGCGGTGGGAAATGATCGCGAATGAACCTGATTTCATCCACATATTAAAAAATTTTCCAATTATAGCACACACTCGTGCTAAGAATATAAGGGAAATACTCAAAAAACCTCAAAGAAACCAGACGATCACTTTCAAAGGGATGAGAAAGTGTTACAATTGTGGACAGTGCAACAACACAATAGTGAGTAAGACCTTTTCACATCCACAAACTGGTAAAGACATTATTTTGAAATTCAATGCTGATTGCAACTCCACAGGAGTCATTTATGCCATACAGTGTCCATGTGGACTCACATATGTGGGTCGCACATCTAGAAAAATTAAGACTCGAATTATAGAGCATAAAAGTACAATACGCAACAAATCCACTACTTCCAGCTTAGCGACACATTGGATCAGTGCATCACACACCATACCATAATTGAGATACACAGTATTAGAAGTGGTAGAAAAACACTCAGGAATAGATCATAATGTGGCTTTGTCCCGTAGAGAAACTTTCTGGATTAGGAAATTAGGCACCCTCACACCGGGGGGGCTTAATGATCAATATGAGATGTTGTGTTTTTTATGAACAGATGCATTATGAATGTGGTCCCATGTAAATGACTTGAAGTAATAAGCACTGTTATAATGCGAACATGAGGCCTCATGACATGATTAGATCCAACATGCACTGTATACAATGTAAATATGTTCTTTAATGTTTATACTGTTCTTGTGGTAACGTACGCTCGATTGTCTTGTCATATTGGGATGAATTATGAGAGAGACCGCATAAACTTAGTTGATTCAACATGCACTGTTATAATATGAACCAGTAGCCTCGCGGACACTGGTAAATATGTCCTTTATAGTTTAGACCGCTTATATTTCATTGATAACTGTTTATGTTATTTTTTACACGAAGGCACAGGGACTTCATGTGTGTTATTTGCACATTATGGTTAAGAGCACGATATCAATCTTTATTGTGTCCACTTAAGTTGCACATTTTATTGTTTAGCATTTTCCTCAATGTTCCTTCATTTTAAAATGCTATGAGTGTATACTTTTTAATTTTCACCATGGGATTTAGCAGAATAAGCACCTCTTGACACCGTTCACGGCTCAGAATAAGCGCCGTGTTTTCTTCATAAAACTGCTGCGTCCAAAAATCGCCGAATTCATTACAAAACACATACTAAAAGGTAGCCATTCCCTTTAGCACTTCCCCGACAGTGTTTCAGCCTCGAATTAGTATCGAGCCCTTTAAGACTAAATGAATTGAGAACTGGTAATTAGCCCAAGGACAGGGCGTAATACTATATAATGGAGGTTGCGTTGGACCGGATGTTGTTACCGGAAGAAGTTTCGAGGTCGAGGGTTAGAGCACGCCGTGACAACGGAGGTAGGAATCGTCCAAGCGCTTTCCGCTTTTCGGGATTTCTTAGAACACGGGCTAAGCCAAGGCGGGTGACTGATGCACTCGCTTCTTTATATTTCAGGAAGTTCTGGCCACTTTGTCTTTGATGCACCGCAGCCAGCGGGAAGAATTGAATCTTGATTCACAACACTCGTCTTTTGGTAAGCCAGTACACGTTTAGCATAGATTGCGCACTTGAGACGTTCTGTTCCCTATTACAGAGGATGATTGACACATGTATACATGCATTTTCAGAACCGGACGATTTCTTTGAGTCCTTGAGACTACCAACTATTGTTTCTGCTTGTTGGGTAAGCCGGCATTCTTTATATAGGTGTACACGAGTTGCACTTGGTTGGCAGGTTCTCTACCACTCGGTGTCTGGTGAACGGTACGTTTTATTTTACGTTAGAGGGTGAGAAAATTCACATTTGGCAGCAGGTTTTTCCTAACACTTCGGTACCTCAGCGCAGTCACGGTTAACCTTTTAAAGATTGGCATGACAGTAGCTCACACTTACATTCTCATTATGACCTGTTAGCTCCATAGAGCCTTCACAATATTATCATATTATTTCATTTGGTTTTTTAACAATATATGATTTAGTGCAGCTGCGGCTTAATATCTTTTATTTTTTCACACCTAAAAACTTACATTCCCATTATGGTGATTATTATTTTCACAGTGTCTGAAATATAGCATTGAAGTGCTTACAAATAGAACATTAATTGAACATCAAGGATCAATACCGATTGGAAAGGATCAACCCCTGAAGAAGGGTCCATTAGTGACCCGAAATGCATTGGGATATGTTTTGATGTGTATTATTTATTCATGTATTTTTTGGAAAAACGCAAAAGATGACATATACATATGTGAGATAACAATGTATTAAGCAAAAGCTTTTTGATTTCAAATGTACAATTTCTAGATTTGTTTAAGCTTTATGAACTTGGTTTATTACGCTCAGTAAAAACGAATATTTTGAACTAGAACCTTTGTACAGCATACTATGTTTAAACTGGGACAAGCGATGTACGAATTTGATAATACAATTGTGAAACCTTGAATGGACTTAGGTTGAGCTCCCAGTCAGACCTGGGTTAGACCAGGTCCTTACAGAGCTGTTGTACAAGGGATTGTGGGCACAATTCATTACTGGGAAAGCTCCCACACATACGTAACTTTCATTTACATTTGGAAGAGTAGGTTTAAACTAGGTAGGTGTGCAGGCTAGTCAGTTACATTGCTATTCCAACAATCAGCCATATAATTCCATCCATCTCTTGTTCAGTCGCTAGCGCTGGGACGCCCGAGGGTAGCTACGCGTTCTACAAATGCTGAATAATAATACAACAAATCCGGGATGCCAAACAATGGAATTGAATAGGGTTGTCAGATGAATAACTCCTCATGTGAGAGCCACTTGTAGAAATATTCGCATGAAACTACATTGCACACAGCTGTCTCTATGTGCGGGATGAGAGCACACAGGTGTTGGCTATCATGGTACAGATCACCCTAACACCAGTAATTCACAAACCAAAACTGGGTGTGGGGGTGACTGCAAGTGATGCACACAAGAGGATATGAGTGTTTGTTAGAAGAATAGATGGTGTGCGAACCTGATGGGCCCCTGGTAGCATAATGCAATGTAGGTGTGGCTAAGCATAATGAACTGCCACTGTTTCTGAATAGAGAGATGTTTCATAGCAGAGATAAGAAGTGACATGTGTACGGAAATGTAGCCTGAGCGATACTCATGCACTGCTGTGTCTGATAGTGTGACACTTCTTATGCAGCTGTGAAGGGATGCCATAGAAGACGGCATTGGTGTACTGCTTCCAACATGTGATGAAGACCTTGGTGAAGATGTAGCAATGGTTAGGAGGAATTTGGAAAGGGAAATGTCTGACTATGCCACATATGTCAAAGCAGGAGGATGTCAAACAGGGATTTGTGAAGTGACTCAGTGAGATCTGTGTCCATGATGATGGGTGGGCCTTAGTGATGTTTGGAGGGAGAGATGTATGGGCCTAGTTGGGTGGCCAGCCTGGATAGGTACATGCCACAGAATATCACAACTACTCACATGTGGGCCACAGCTTCAAACATAACCTTCAGACACATGAAGCCATGTTGCTCAATTACAAATGGTGACTTGCCTTGTGGATTTTGGTGTCACATGAGAGTCAATTGATCACATTTGTGCCATCAGTGTGTGACAGCAATATGAATCCATGGGTACACTAGAGCAGTGGCACAGCAGTCAAATACAAGTACAAGTATCTGTGATACTCTGGCAACAAATCTGGCAATTACAAAAAGGGGTGAGTGTCAGTAGTAGCACCCTTCCTAGTTTGACTGGACCAATCCATGTAATACATGCAAGACAGCACACCAAGGAAGACTGGGTGGTGTACTGTGTGAAAAGCAGAGTGCAGGATCAGCAATAGCACATGCCCAAAGCCACATCACGTAAGCAGGGGCTATGGGGTGGGTAGTGTCCACATGCTATGGATGGAATCTGGTGACTTGGTACAATGTGCACAGTAGTGGTATCAACAAGTGATACTCTATTCAGTAGAGCCATCAAGAAAAGGAAAGGGTATTACCAAGACAGATGTGGACCTTACCTCAACTCACCCTCCCTAGCAGGGCAGGCAAGCAGCCTTTGGAACTGTGTTGCAATGTGTGGAATGACACAAAATACCACACTTGTCACAAAGGGGTCCTGTCAACAATGTGCAGATAATGCCATTTGAAAGGCAACTACAGTGAATCTTGGCCACAATGCCTATTACTAACATATGCCCAACACATCAATGATGAACTGAAAGTGAATGAGAATAACAATTGTATGTCAGCCAAAGTAAGTCATTTCAACATCTAGCATAGATCACCTTTAACATATTTCAATTTCATTTCAGAGAGAGAAACAACACTTCCTGAAAAGCAGCCTGTTCTGGATGCACAGTCAGTTGGCGGTGACATCCTGCCATCCAAGGACGATGAAACCTTTCGCAACTCCTGGACTCCTTTGTAACAACGTCTCTGATCATGGCAAGTGGTGACAGCATTGCTGGGTGTCCAGAGGAACTTCCCACCAAAGAACATGCCCTATCTGCCAGCCAAAGCCCAAGCCTGGATTCCAAAGACCCCCAAGATGTCTTCAAATGGTGAGCGATAGGAGTCAAGCAGCAGCTGGTAGATGAGATGCGGGGGTATGGATACCCTTGTGGGCACCCTAAAGGGAGCTTGTAGGTGCCTCTGTCCCAATAAGGGCACCTCTGAGGCTATCAAAGGTACCTACCATTCGCTCTTTAGAATGGAGCAGTCCCTGGCTGACATTGCTGGTGGCATGAGGCAGAGACAAGAACAACGGCCCTGCCAATGTGGCACCAGTGAGGTTACCATCCATTACTACTACTACCATCCTTCATTGCTACTATGGATGCCTTCCAACACAACTTTGTTGCCTTACTGACAAGCCTCAGGCTCTTGTCAGTGCTGTGCTGCCCTCCTTGCTGGCACAGTAAAAATGCTGCAGTGGATAGGGTAGCCACATCTTCATCCTCTGATGTGTGTGTGACTCAAATACCTCCTGCACACACACCACCACCCTCAGGGGAGGCACAAAACACATCAGAGAAGGCAGATGTGGGCTCCATCAATGACTTGTTCAGTTTCCTATGCGACCTGTGATAAATATTATACGATTGCACTAGTTACCTGGTACTGTCTCCCTTTTGCATGCCCACCTGTTAATTTGATCCATTTGTGAATGGTCGATGAGGCCTCCTGTCCCTAATGGCAATTTGGACCTCTTCCACACTGGAATACTCCTCTCCTCAACATGTCACATGACATGACATGTATCCAATCCCCATGTATTCTGTCTGGACATCCTTCGTCTCTCAAACAATGTTCGGGTTGTTGATGCAAGAACTGCTACTGTGAATTGGCCTATGAACACACCTGTAAATAAATGCACTACCATGAACCTGTGTTTAGTATGTCTGTTGCAGATAGGAATAACTAGATAATGGAGGATGAGCAGACCCAAAAGGCACTTCCTACCATCTCAAGGAAATTCTTGGACAATCTCTCCCATAATGGACCTCCCCTGCCATGGCATTGTGTTGCAAATCCCTCTGTACTATTGGGGTGTAACGCTGGTCACATTCCTCATTAATGAGCAACTGCAGTCGGAGATGAGGTGATTGTTACTGATGTTGGAGGTGTGTGTGTTAGGGAAGGCTACCCACGGTCTCAATGGCTCCCAGGGTAAACCCCCCACAGCGAATACCTGGACTTTGTGAGGCCGTACAGAACCGTTGGCCAGGGCCATGCTGGGCCCGAGTGCAGGCAGAGACACTAGAGGCTTGAGGCAGCATTAGTGGTGGGTAAGGCTAGAGCTACGACTCCCTCACAAAAGCTGCCAGCATTAGGCCTGTGCGGCTTGCTCCTTCAGAAGACGGCACCAGGAGTTCTTCCTGCCATAGTCCACTGCTTGCCACACCTGGTTCTTGCTACCTCTTGTTCCTCCGAGCTGCTCCAACAGTCCCTATATTACCTACATATATTGCTCTTAACCGCCATATTGAGTCAGAGCCGGAGCCTCAGTGGTTCCTCTCTCTTGGCTCCCTCAGCCCTCCAGGCTATAGTGGATCTCGGCCATTTGTTCTGGGAGATGGCTGGTGCTGGGTTGGCTTCTGTGCACTGGGCTTAATACCATGGGTTGAGACTGGTGTTGAACCCTGAAATCTTGACAGGGCAGAAGCAGAAGATAATGTAGTGGTACTGAGGTGGAGCAGATATAAAGCAGTATACTGCTCTCAAAACAGCGTACTGAGCTTGGCTAGATTTGGCATAGCCTTAAGTACTAAGTCCTCCAGTTCTCTAGTTCTGAGTGTCAAAATAAGCCACAGGTTATTTACCAACAAAAACAGTGGACTGGAAAGACAAGGGGGCTCCAACAAATGTCCAGCACAGACAGACGCGCTCTAATGTGCCAACACAAGACAAAGCAACAATGGCTCCAGTAGCATCTATGACAATCATTGCAGATCCAGAGGTGGCTATCCACCTTCCCCTGCCAGAGCTGGCAGCTTTTAGTCAAGATTCACTGGTGAAATCTTAGACAAATGTTTATTTTTTAAGGGATCCAATGGATACCCTATTTTCACATAATAAAAACATAAATGGCATGTAAACTCCCCTACTACCGCAGTCACCTACTGCTCTTGAAATATGATGAAAGCAACACAGGGCAGCTTAGGGGTATACACCCCTGTCGAATTAAAGATAAAGTCTATTTTCCATTGAGAGGACTGGACAAAAAAGAGTATAGAATTATGGGAAAAGATGCCATCCCAAGAAACAAGCCCTACCAAGGGAAGTAATGGATTTGAGGCCCTGTAGTCCATTGTGCCTAATGACCTAGAGGCAGACGTCCACGGTTCCATTGCCCGTAGCCCACCAACAGTATCTTGGAGACTAAAGAAGCACAAATTTAAGTACATGTGCATGGCAAAGCTGAAATCAATGACAATGATGGGAATAATTTTCTTACTGCATTTGACATATGGAGATTGCAAAGTCTGTTTCTGCAAATTTGATATTTATCCAAATAATGCTTTACTCGTTTTCTCCCATTGTGGTTGTGTAGCCTGGCAAAAAATAAAACATTTTGGATAGCAGTTGAGGAACACCATTATGTTATAGTAATAACAAAATGGCTCCTTCTTCAGGAACGACCAGTAAGGAGCCCGTCGAGGTGGAATCAGCCTGGGCATCAGCACCACCAACAGCCAAAGCTGTATCATCCCCAATTCGGCCAAGAAGTTGATCTTTCTCTGAGGAGCCATTAGATGAGGCCATTCCTGCTTCTCAGACTAAGGGCCCCATTAGGATGGTGGGCGGATCGCCCCGACGGTCCGGCGGTAGTCACCGCCGGCCCCGCAGGGGCAATCCGTCCGCCATCCATGCAGCAAAGACCCCCACCATATTACAATGGCTAGGGGGTTCGCAGCGGATGGAAAGACCGCCTGCCACTTTTCCGCCCAGTCGACAAGCCGACCGGGCGGAAAAAGGTTCCCAGCCATATTACAATGTGGCCATGAAAATGCCTTTCTGTAGCGGCATTGCCGTCACGGAAAGGCATGCGGAGTCTGCTTGCGTGGGCCCATTGGGGGCCCCTAGGGACCTGGGTGGGGGGTACGCCTTACAATGAAAAACGTGGCAGGCACCGGTCGGTGCCTGTCACGTTGTGCTTTGAAACGCACAACCTGCCTTTGTGGCATTGCTGCGGGCGGTGCTCTCTGCACCACCTGCTGCAATGTTGCAGATGTGCCATGCGCCCACCAGTGTGGCGGGCATATCCTAATCGGGAGTGCGGGACCCTCGCACCATCAGCAGGCGGTCCCGTTTTCCCGAGGGTATGGTGGGCAGACAACGTCTGCCCGCCATACTAATATGGTCCTAAGGCTGCACCACCTCTGGATAAAATGAGGCTCTCGGTAGGCTCCAATGAATTGGTGAGTCGTAATATCTTACATAACATGTACAATGCGACCGCCACAATGGTGGTCGCATTGTATTTACATGTGCGGCACCAGCTCCATATAGGCAGTCATTCCCGATTCCCGGGACAATGGCGGACGGTCTTAAGTCTGTCCGCCATCATAATCATCCCCATAGTTGTAAATAATATACGTTTTTGTTGTTGTTGTTGTTCAATCTCGGTATTTTTTATCATTAATTTAGTATTAGTTATTACACATTTTATATAAAAAAATATGTTAAAATGTTTTTAAAAAATGTATTATGTTTTAAGAGCAGGATCCTGGGTTTATAGGGGATAAGGGTGGGGGGTAATGAAAACATTTTGGATTAAAATTTAAAACATTTTTGTAAAATTTTAGGAGTGGATAAATGTCGGGAGTAATTTAAAAAAAAGTACAAATCTTTAAAAAAAATTAAATGTCTTTTAATTGAAGTTTTGCATCAATAAACATTGAACCAATAAAAGAACATCAAGAAGAAATTATCTCTTTTTGCCCTGTGTCGCTTTCAAAATAAAAAAATCAGCTTTTACACTATTCTAAACGTTGTCCTAGTGATATTACAGACATTGCAATGTGCATTCACCACAGGTTACATGTCAGATATTTAGTCATGACAGTGTACAGGACTTTATCTCCAACTTGGATTAAAACGTAATTCTAATAACAAGGTCCAGGTCGAGCCATGCTTGATCAAGTATATCTACCCTATTTTACCATCAACAGTGCTAAACCAACTGGTGAATGGATACCAAAAATCTTTGGGGTGTGAACAGGTCGGTAGGAGTTCCCAGTAGCATGACAGTTGACCCCTACAATATGTAATATCCTTCACCCAAGCCTTCATAGTTGGGGGAGATGCTGTTCTCCAGTGCATGGTCACCTGTCTTTTGGCCAGAAGTTTCAGTATTGCGGCTGCCCGGGTGCTGTGCATGTATCCCAATAGAGCTACCAGCGGCGTCTTCAACAGGGTTTGCCCAGTTATTTTCTCTATGTGTGTTAGTATCTCTAACCAAAAGGCGGCTATATATCGACACTCCCAAGCCGAAAGTAAAAAAGTTGCCTGGTGGAGGCCGCATCCCCAGCAACTCGTATCCGGGCATAATCCCACGTGGCGTAGTTGTGTCGGGTGAGGTAGATGCGGTGTAAATATTTGAAATGGATAAGCCTAAGGTGGTAGTGGGGAGAGAGTTGCTCTAATTGGCTACACAAGAAGGCCCATTGTTTATCTGTAATTTCTTCTCCGATCTGTTCCTCCAAGGCAGTGTGTGATTGGGGACAATGATCGGGGATTCTCTTTGTGTAATTGTGTATAATCTAGTTACTAACTTGCAAAAATCTTAAAATATATTTTTTTAAACGTAAACATTTAGTTGCAGGATGTTAGGTTTATAGAGATAAGGGTGAGGAGTAATTAAAACATGTTGTATTCATATTTAAATATTTTGTAAATTTTTGTAAAATTTTAGGAGTGGGATGTTGGGTTTAAAGGAAATAAGGGTGGGGAGTAATTTAAAAAAAAATTAAAATGTACAACAAAAAATAGGAGTGGGATGTTGGATAATGGTAGAGAGTAATTTAAAAATATTGGCCACACATTTTATATATTTTTTTGAATTTTTTGAGAAATTTTAGTGGTGAATGTTATTTAAAAATACATTTATATTAAACTACTTTTTAAAGTTTTGAATTATATTTTTAAAAAATTTGAGGAAACATTTATTTTTGGGTACATTTTTTACATATTTTCAGATGTATTTACACATTTGTTTAAAGAGAAACATTATTAGTTTCATAATGTATAACTTGATTATAAAAATTTTGTTGGATAAAAAAAATGTCTATTATATATTTGGAGTTGGAACAGTAATATATTATCATTTATTTTCCTGCACTTTCCCTGAGTTTATTTAGTTTTGGAGTTGGAATAGTAAGTTAATTTGGTTTATTATCCACAACTTTCCCTGAGTTTAGCTGCATTTGGAGTTCGAATAGTTATTTTTCTGGTTTGTTATCCAGCAATTTCCCTGAGTTTTATTGGTTTTGGATTTGGGATAGTAATTTATAATGGTTTGTTATCCAGCACTTTCCGTAAATTAAGTTAGTTTTGGTTTGGAAAAGTAATATTATTTGCTTTATTATCCAGCATTTTCCCTGAGTTTTTTTGGTTTTTGAGTTGGAAGAGTCATTTAAATTGGTCTATTATCCAGCTCTTTCCTTGAGTTCTTTTGATTTGGGAGTTAGAATAGTGATCTAATTTGGTTTATTATCAAGCACTTCCCTGAACTTATTTGGCTTTGGAGTTGGAATAGTAATTTAATTGTTTTGTTATCCAGCACTTTCCCTGAGTTTAGTTGGTTTTGGAGTTGGAATAGTAATTTATTAACTTTTATTTTATGCAGCACTTTCCCTGAGTTTAGGTGGTTTTGGAGTTCCAATATTAATTTATTAAGTTTTATTATCCAGCACTTTCCCTGAGTTTAGTTGGATTTGGAGTTGGAATAGGTATTTATTATGGTTTATTATCCAGCACTTACCCAGAGTTTTTTTGGTTTTGGAGTTGGAATAGTAATTTAATTTGGTTTATTATCCAGCACTCTCCTCGAGTCTTTTTCTGTTTTTGAATTGGAATAGTAATTTATTTTGGTTTTATATCCGGCACTTTCCATGAGTTTATTTGGTTGTTGAGTTGGAATAGTAATTTAATTTGGATTATTGTCAAGCACTTTCCCTGAGTTTAGTTGGTTTTGGAGTTGGAATTGTCGTTCAATTTGTTTTATGATCCAGCACTTTCCCTGAGTTTAGTTTGTTTTGGAGTTGGAATAGTAATATATTTTGGTTTATTATTCAGACTTTTTACTGAGTTTAGTTGGTTTGGAAGTTCGGAGTAGTAATTTTTATTGCTAATTAGGTATTTTGTTTGTATAGATTGTATGTACATTTAAATAAGAAAGGAGATGTATTAGAGCTATTGTTGTCAATATTTGTATTGGTTAATACATGTTTCTTTTTGTTTTACACTATATTTGTTATTATTTGGTTATACATTTTTTCACGATATTAGAAACATGAATCAGGTACTTTGATATTGTTCAAAATGTATTATAAAGTATAATATATTTTTAACATACATTTTTCATTCAGAAATGGAAAATGAATTTTTTTTACATACATATTTTTTATAAATTAATATATATATTTTTTAAATATAGTCTTGTAAATATATTTTTAGTTAATTTATTATAAACAGTTTGACTGTCATTGTTTATTTTTATACTAGCTGTACCCGGCCACGCGTTGCTGTGGCTCAGTCTGGTTAAATGGAAGAGAAGGAAAAGAGTAAGCGCATGTTTCTAATATGTTTAATTTCACAATGCTTGTGGGTATACAATATGTTTTTGTGACTATTGTCTCTATGCATCCCTTGTAGTTGTTGCGCAGCAAGTAAATCAATAGGGTCTGTTCGGCCTTTCGATTAAAGATGCGCGTATTGTACACACGGTATTTGAATCCAACGTTGTTTATATATAAACACGCACTAATGTTGCAAAGTGCACCAACTCCTCCCCCTCACTCCACCCACTTCCCAGTCTGCCATCCTGACACCAACTGTCTATCCTTATATATGTAGACTATTGTCTCTATGCGTCCTTTCTTAATGTTGGAAAGTGAATCAACTCCTCCCCCCTCCCTCCACTCACTTCCCGGTCTGCCATCCTGATGCCAACTGTCCATCCTAATATATGTAGAATATTGTCTCCATGCGTCCCTTGTAGTTGTTGCGCAACCAAATTGATAGGGTCTGTTCGGCCTTACGATTGAAAACATGCGCATATTGGATCCACATGTATCCGAATACAATGTTGTGTATATATAAACACGCACTTAATCGAATACAACGTTGTGTCAAAATTATAAAGCAATCGGTGAAGAACTTTTGGAGATTTAAGATTTTGAACAAACGAACATTGACATTTTTATGTGTCTGTTCGGGCTATCGATTAAAAACATGTGCGTATTCGACACACGCATATTGGAATCCAACATTGTGTATATAAAAACATGCGCGTATTCGAATCCAACGTTGTGTCAAAATTTCAAAGCAATTGGTGAAGAACTTTCGGAGATTTTTGATTTTGAACGAATTAACATTTACATTTTTATTTATATATATAGATGATAAAAAGTAAACATTTGTATTCATTTTTTATGAAGTAATTTTTTTATAAATGTTATCTTATTTTATTTTGTAATAAAATTATATAATATGTATTCTACAATTGTGTTTTGTATATTTTATTATTTAGTATATTGAATATTATTTTTATTTAAATATTATTTAATATATTAAATAATTTACAAATTGTATAACAAATATATATTTTCTGATATATTTTATATTTGTTAAATTTTATATTGTTGCTACATTTAAAGTACATGAAATAAACATACGTTTTAATATATATATATATGAAATATTTTATTTTGGGTTTTTGGATAATATAATATTTAATATATCTTATACTTTTTTGAATATCTATGTAACATTTGAAGTTTTTGGGACTCTAAATTAAAATATACTTTTTTTGCATTTTTGAAATATTTCTCCTTTCTTTTCTACAGGAATTAAGTATTTTTTCATTTTTATTACGTTGCCATTATTTTCTCTTTTCTAGCAATCTGTTTTGTTTTTAGGTAATTTTTTGCGTTTCGTCACTTAAGGTAAGTTTTATTTAATTTACTTTTAAGGTAGTTTTAGGGTAGGGGTGAGGTAGCAGTAGTGTAATTAAGTTTGTTAGAACGTTATTTGTTCATTTTTGGTGTACTTAGGTTTTGTTTTGGTAGATTAGTGTGTTATGTGTTTGACGTAGTTTTGAATAGGAGTAGAGTGTTATGTAGTGTTAGTTATATGTTGTTTAATACTGTTATGTTGTGCTTGTTGTTAATGTTAAAATTTTTGGGTTCGTACGTGTTATTGTGGGTGGGTGTTCTTTTATTTTTGTACCGGTTTTCCGGATCATGAATGGATGGTGATGTTGATGCTGCTTTTTGTAATGAAAAAAAGGAAAATGTATTTTATTTAAAACAAGTTGTTTTACATTTCCTTTTATTTTTTGGGTTTGTTGGGGCGTTTTTTTAAAGATCATTTTGGTGTTTTTGAGGGTTGCGTTATTGAGAGGATTGCGTCGTTGGAGCCTTTTTTCAACAGTTTAATTTATGCATTTTTTTTAAAAAAAATTGGGGTTTTGGAGTGTTTTTTTTTTATGATGATTGCGTTATTGGAGCCTTTTTTCTACAGTTGTAGTTGTATTTTTGTTTTTTTTGGAGGGCTCTCTTTCCAAATGGATTTGTCTTTCGATTTATCTTCTGTGGATTTATTGGATTTATTGGATTTCCAGGATTGTCTACTGCTACCTAATTGTAAGTTATTTTTTATTGTTATGGGTGGGAACCGTTTTTAGTTACATTGATTTGTTTGTTTCTTTTTTATTTTAATAATTATATTATGTCATATATATTTGTGTTATTTTAAATTCCATATGACATAGTTATGATTATTAATGTTAAAATAGTAGAATTATGCTGTTTAAACGCTTGGACAATTTAAAATGCTTATGGTGCTAAGCATTTTATTTTCTTTACAGTATAGATTTAGGTATCATGTCTAGGTATTCTAGACCGTTGATGTTTCTAAACAGTGTATTCATACATTGTTTTAGTTTGTTTACTTAGTTTAGGGACGGTTTTAGTTAGGGATTGTTCTAGTCTTAGCTCTTGATAGCTTTGTTCTTTTTTGATGGCTTCTATAAATGTATGTAGAGTTGGTTGTTCTCTTCCTATTGTGGCTTGGAAGGCATTGTGACATCCTTCCACTGCGTTTTTGGTTTTAGGTTTTTGAGCTAGAGTACTGTGCTAGACATTCCAGCAGGGTATTTGGAACTTGGGTTGTCTACGGTGCCCTGATCTATGTAGCCTTACCAACCAAGTGTCTTGAAAGGAGTCTGGTAGGGTGTTAGTTTAGTTTCATTCAATTGATAGGAGGGGTTTTCAAGAAGTAGGTTATTATGGTTTGCTACTTCAGTTGTCGGTACATAGGCCTGGGATAATCATTATTTAATTTGGTAGGCAAAGTTGCAATTGGTAGCGTAATCTATACTTGAAGTAGTTCAAGTTCAAACTTATTCAGATTACAAGAAATCCGTAAAAGCACAGCAGCATCGCAAGTTATACGACAATGATAATAAAATTAATTTCAGAATTAGACAGTTTATGATGATGTACAATAACAATTCATACATTAATTTAAAAAGGTGATCATACATGAGTAAAAATGTTCAGGGGTTGGACATCGTCTTGTGTGCTCTGGTGGAAATTTTCAGAAAAGTGCTAGTGCGAAAGACCAACTCTTCGTTGGTTATAGTAAGTAACCACAAGTAAGAATTGTTAAGGCAAATTGGTCTCTGCTTTTTGAAAAATGTGGTTAAAAACCACTTGATATATCTTATCTAATATTTACAAAGAAACAAAAAATGTAAAATAGTTTGTCCAATCACACCGTCACATGGGCAGGAGATATGGTCAAGGTTAGGGTGGTAGCCAAGGGGGAAACATAACACAAATTTAAAAGTGCCCGCTCTCAAACGGAATAGAAGGCTCCTTTCCCAATGAGTCATTGGTAAGGTAAGATAAATGGGTAGAGGATGCCTATACTGTTCTATTCTCATATAGCTTGATGCAAAGGTTTTTTTTATTCAGTGCCAATCCTTTCTGTGTTATATAGTGTATAAAGTGCACTTTTTACCTCATTTTTATGGAGTGTTTTGGCTGTGCTCGGGTTTAGAAAAATGCTACCTTTATTCACAATACAAAGACTGTGGTACACACCCGACAGCCAAGGGCTATCCATTCCTCTCTCACATTTAACACAGTCACTGATAATTTCTCTCATTAAGAAATCAGCCTGATTCTTCCAGACTGATAGCCAGAAAAGAGCAGGACGAGCATTAATAAAATCATTAATGTCATTTAAATTAAGTTCCTTATGGCAGATATATTGTGGGGTGGAGATTGGAACATTCAAAAGCTTTCTGCAAAACCTATTTTCTTCCTGCTGGATGCAGTGGCTGTTTATGATGCCCTAAATTTCGGCCCCGTACGTGGCTACTGAGACACATTGCAATCTAAAATGTTTTAAAATAGCTAAAATAGCACCTGTGTTCTTTGACCGAGGGAGGCTAAGGATGGAATTATTGGCCTTTGAGAACTTGCTCCTGGAGTGAGCCAAATGCTCAGTCCATGAGCTGTTCACAGCAAAGACCACCCCAAGATAAGGAAAGTTTCTGGTGCTTGTCAGTTTTTGACTACCTGCGATAATAGATTTGAGCTGGTGCATTCCGGGGCCACAGGACATTATAAAAGATTTTTTTAAGTTGATGCAAAGATCAAGACTGGCCATGTAGTTAACAAAGGTCTGTACTAGAATATGCAGAGAGTTCGAGGTGCGACCAATAAGGACCGCATCATCTGCGTATAATAGTAATGGGAGTGGTTTCCCGTTCAATCTGGGGACATCTGGGGACATCTGGGGTCGTATATTTCAATGAAATGTTCAATCCATTAATGTAAATAATAAAATGCAGGGGTTCCAGAATGCATCCCTATCTGACTCCCCTGCCCACCCCAATGAATACAGAGACCTCGACACCACTGCCGATCCTAATATGGGCTGTAAGGTCTTTATGGATATGCACCAGAAAATGGACCAAAGGCTCGTCCAGTCCATAGGCCAATAGGATGGACCAAAGCTTAGACCTATTAACTGGGACAAAAGCGGATGATAGGTCCATAAAGGCCAAATAGACTGGTGAGGATCGTGCAATGGTATATTTCCCAATGACCAGGTTAAGATTTAAACTCTGTACATTGGTGCCAACCTTACTGCGGAAACCCAGCTGGCAAGGCTCTAAAATGCCACTTTCCTCTGACCACTTTAAAATCTTATAATATAAAACTCTGCCCAATATCTTTAGGGTTTTATCGATCAAGGAGATGGGCCTATAATTAATAGGTTCTGACCGGTCCCCCTTTTTAAAAATTGAAACGATGATGCTCATGGCCCAGGTGCTTTGCATCGGGGCATACAGCAAATTATTAAAAACATTCTGAAGAAGCAGTGCCCCAGAACTCTGGTTTCCATTTGATCAGATCTATGGGCAACCCATCTGCACCAGGAGCCTTGTTCCCAAGGCTCTGGTGGATAGCTTCTTCCACCTCAGGCAAGGTAATTTGCATGCTAGACAGTCGGCCAAGTTCGTACTGATCTGAGCCTTGTAGGGGAGTGGCGTAGATTTTTGAGAAGTGGCTCTCCCACTACTCACTCGAGATGGTACAGCTAATTGTTGTTAACAGGTGTCCCATAGAACTAGAACGCAAGTCCATAACGACAGACCAGAATATATTGCCCTTTTATATAGTGGCAGCCTTAGATAAGGCTTCCCAACGTTCATTTACAATAGCACCTTTCCGATTACTGATTGCTATATTGTACCTCCGCCTCGCTGTTTTCACATCTGCTGAACACCTGGGGTTAGATGTTAAAGCCCTACGCAGGTTCCTGTTGGCCTCAGAGCACTCATGGTCGAACCACCTTGGGTCATATTTTTCCTGGGAAATAGGTTTCGACAAAAGAGTTTTGATTGCCAGGCAAAGTTTTGTAAAATCCTGGACTGCCCCTGGGTGTGGTTCATGAATGAATAAGGTGCATATTCTCCTTCGCTAGTGTCTGAAACTATTTGCCACTACCAACACCCCTCCATTTTAATCTTAGGTTGTCAGTTGATGGTATTATATTCCTGGCCCCACATTCGTTAGAGAACACGGGGCGAGGCACCAATCTCAAGACTATTTTAAGAGGATTATTGTCCCCATGGCTCGTGGTGGTGACCTCTGCGGCCATCAGGCAGTCTACAAGGGGGGGAGGAGATAAAGATAAAATATGTGGTTGAAAAACAACCCCTTCCTCTAAAAGTAGGTGCTTGTTGGTTAATATCTGCAACATCCATAACGTTAACAAGATTATGGAGGCTCAGGGGCATAGCCAGCTCTGCGCCCCTGCGGGAGGCAGGACCTGGGTTAAAAGTAGCCACACCATTTGAGATATCTATGAATTTAGCATTAAAATCACCACCCAAAAGGATCCCGGTGACCCCTTCCGAACCTTGCTTGCCGTCTAAATTAGAGATGAAATCAAAAAGCTCAATAAAATTCCTATTTGGTGTAGAATAAAAATCATTGTTATAAAAATGTATTACATAAAAAGAAACTCCCCTTTTGTATATCAATATTTGGAGATTACGGCTTATGGTGGGTAACCCTTAAAGCTCCCTCCAGCAGCAACATTGATCCCAATGAATAATCCCCCCGATGGTCAAACAAATTTAGGGCTTGGTGCAACTAAACTAAAACAATGAAACACCTCAATATGTAATTCATGAGTTGCCCAAGTCTCTTGAAACATAGCTATGTCTTGGTCCGATATTTCACGCAGCCAGTCCTGGTCACCAAGCCTTGACTGTAGACCCGCTACGTTCCAACTTAAGACATTTAAATCGGTGTCCGCTTTCACCCTATTTATGGTTTGCAGGACAAGGGGGATATCAATAGGGACTACAGAAGTGGCTCCTGAGGGGTTTTCTACCTGTTGTGATTGATCAATTGATGGAAATAATTGAATATTTATAGATTGCAGATCAGCTGAGATATCAACATGGGCGACTGGTGTAAGGCCTATGGGATTTTCTACAAAATGGGATTGATCTGCTAGTAGATGTGTTGTCAATCTTGGGCGTCCAGATTGGATAGAGCCTGAAATCTGTTAGTTACCAACGGCAAGACAGGAACATTCTTAGGAGTTATATGCTGTGGTTTGTAAAAGTAACCCAACGGGAGCGCACTGATGTTGGAATTTAGTGTTAGTGATTGCTCTTGGATACTTAGTAGACGTCGGACCATTTGGGGTTCACAAAAATTAATAACAACACAGTCGCCACTAATATTTTTAGGGAGTGGCCAACCCACCCAACTTGCCTGACCATTACAATTTTGTTCATGTCTGAGGGGTGAAATCTTTTGTGTTTAGCCAACCAATCTACTGACTTGTTGCATAAGTCTACCCAAGACTCCCTCCGATCGCCAGTGAGATTTGGAACTCCAGCCAACACATAGGGACAGGCATCAGGGGGTTGACTCAAAACATCAGGATTGGATCTCAGACAGCTACTCCTATTACAGTCCGTAGCCGTTGTGCCCACACTTTGATTACTTGCGTCAGAACCAAGGTTAGTGCCAGGGTGTGGATGCTTAAGATGGCTATTACCTAAATCTTGCAAATTAATATTGTGTGCTCAGGGTATGTCTTGTATATTCCGTTGCTCATAATTAAAATGTGAAGCAGGAAGGTTATTATGATTTTCGCATGTAATACATGATTTAGCTGTTAGGGTATCTTTAGGCAGGGTAAAGCATAGCAATTGTAAATTGGACCCATGATGTAGAAGAGTCGGCATTGACAGAGTGCCCCTCCCCGCATTATCAGAGATACAGTTCTCTTTAATACCAATGAGATTGTCCGTTATAGAGTCCATCCTTTGTAGCCTTCCCCATAGGATATCAAAATTCAGATTGATCGCCTCCTTAATTTGGGACAATGCAGTTTCCAAGATTTTCTCAACAGAAATTTCAAGCACAGTTTCCACAGTGTCATCTACGCCAGTAGCATATCCTGATTGGTTAAGAATTATATCAGTCTGGGTACCCGTGGAGTTACAATTAAGGTTAACTGGAGTAACAACTGGATCAGCTGTGGGCTTGACAGCACAAGAGCGTTTGGCTGCTGTTGTCTTTATAATGCCTGCAGTCCGCTTCCGTTTATTTGGTAGAGCTTTCGTCTTGGCATTTCTCTGGGACTAGGCAACCTGTGCTCTAGTGTTGATGCAGGACACAACTGGAGCAGTCGAATCAGATGCACCCTGGTTTAATAGAGCAGAGTTGGGGGAGGGTGGATGACTCGTACTAGACTTTTGGGGAGATAGATGAGATATACTGTCCGAATTGGACTCACTTAATGACAAACGGGACTGTAACAATACAGGATCCAGGGAGAGGCGGCGTTCAGTAATTTTGATTTCATGAGTCAACAGAGATTCCGCCCTCAAGATAAAAGCATCTAAGGTTCCACCAACTCCCTTCCATTTGTTCCTATTGAAGTAACAACTATACTAGGCGAAATACCCTGGTATCAAGATGTAAGATGTAAGGCAGCACAGAATAGTAGGCCAGGGATGGCAAGAACAATCATGTTACCTGGAATTTTGTAGAGAAGATGGCTACAAGGGAGTAGATGACAGAGAGGTGGCCCAGCCCAGCCTCCTCCCGGCTCAGATGGGGACAGACGGGCCCGCCCTTGGTCCGGGCTTCATCTGGGCTGCTTCCCACACCACGGTGGGAGCGGCTGCGTTTTAAGCGCGTTGGCCACTCCTCCCCCTCACTCGCGGTTTGTAGTCCCCCACGGAGTGCATGAGGCATTGCGGGAAAAACGGCGCAGCCCCTAGGGCCCTGGTCCCACATGGGGTCCTCTGGCAATGAAGATACTGGCTTGGAGGCAGCAAGTAGGTGAGAAACAAGCTGGAAAAGCTCCTGCGCCACGGAGGGAGAGGCTGCGCTATAAGCACATTGGCCACACCTACCCCTCACTCGCGGCAGCTGGTGTATGCAGCGGTGCACTGTGGGGTTTGTAGTCCCCCCCCAGAGTGTATGAGGCGTTGCGGGTAAACCGGCGCAGCCCGTGGGACCATCGTCCCACCAGGGGTCCTCTGGCAAGGAAGATACTAGCTTGAAGATCCTTGCACCTAGGGGATAAGGATACTAGGTGGGCGGAAAACAAGCTGGAAAAGCTCCCTATTTGAAGTAGAGTTTTGTAGGTGTCTCCAAATACTTTGGTTAAAGTCAATCAATCAATAGCTTTATTTCGACAGCTTGTGTCATAAAAGCATTGTTTAGCATTTATACAAAGGATAAAAACATGTATTCCTAATAACAAACCTTTAAATACAACAAGCTCGCTAAGGATGTGATTATGCAGCATTTTAACAAAATTTTAAAATCTGGGAAAAAGGCAAGTAGCGCTAAAAACATTAATGGCATAAAATGTATGTACAGATTAAAACAAATTCGTACACTAACAAATACCCAAGCTAGATATGTGAAAAATGTGGAAGGTAAAAATAATGTGTAGCACAATTCGCCACAGCCATTTTATATAATGTGCTGATGATATGTCCCTCTTGAGAGATGTTCTAAAATTAGAAAAGGCTTCCAATCAAATTTACCAATTCATTAAAAAGAACATCACATACATTTTAATGCTGCATCGGTCGAGCAAGGCCTAGGGTAGGTTCACCTCTCGCAGAGCTTTGTGCCTAAGTAGCCAAGCGTGACTCAAGAACTTGGCCACCCCACAAGACAAGAGGACACTAGGTTCAGATTTTAAAATAGGGGAAGGGCAGCCCGATGATCACAAGTGCCCATGCCACTGCAGATAGGTCTCAGCCAGTTAGTCCTAGCAATCTTATAGGCTGAGCAAGCAAACACGACATGGGCAACACTCTCCAAGAATGCTCCACAGCAAGGATGTAGCCTTACCACCCAAGTATCTTCAAAGTAGTCTATGAAGGGTGTTAATTTAGTTTCATTTCATTGATAGAAGGGGCTTTTAAGACATAGGTTATAATGGTTTGCTAGTTCAGTTGTTGGTCAGTAGGCCAGTGCTAATATTTTTTTTATTTGGTAGGCAAAGCGTAATCTATACTTGAAGTAGATTTTTGTAGGTGTCTCCAGATACTTTGATTAAAGTAGTAATAGCAACCTTGAATTGCAGTGTGTGGGTATATTTTTTAAAATTGATTGAATCATTGCTTGTTCAAAATCAATTATGATTTTGTGCAGAAAGTAGTAGTCGGCGTATTATTTTAATATAGTTAGGAGCTCTATGTATGTGGTGTTTTGTTTATTAGGGAGTAGTGCTAATATGAAGGGGGTGTTGGTATCTTCATATTTACTGTGGATAGTATATGGTTGATAAAAAGGCTTGGGGCAAACTTTGTGCCATCCATCGTCCAAGTCTTGCAATTTTTAAGTTTTTGTAAGTTGTTGTTTTGTTGCGAAGATGATCATTCATTTTTCATGACTGTCATTGTCATGTAGAAGGAATTTTTCATCTTTGTGGGTGATGGTAAATTCTAGTAATATTTGTATTTCTGCAAAGGTTAGGGGAAGGGGATGTTTGAGCTGTAGCTCTTTTAGTTCAGGCAATTAACCTCTTCAGAGTGATGAAAAAAGGTATTAGTCCTGTGACATGTTCAGGTACCCTAGTTAACACGTTTTAAAGCTTTTGGGTACTTATCTATTGGGGGCTGGAACTTGCTTCTCTGATTGTCTCGAGAGCATCTCTAACCTCAATTTCAGTTACATTGGGGGGATGGTTGTGTTCTTTGACATTTACTGCATTGGCTTCTATTGTAGTGGCTCTCCCATAGCAAGAGTTATAGTAATATTTACTGCATTTGGAATGTGTTTTGTTTCCAGTCGTTTTCTCTTCTGTATAAGTTTAGCCCATGTAGCCCAGAAGTATTTTTCCCTTTTGTGAAGTAATGAATTTAGCTCCGTCTGCCATTTTCTGGTCGATCTGTGAATATATGTATGTATATATATATATATATATATATATATATTCCAGGAATAATCAGAGCTCTCAGTCAGCTGTCAAAAACGGACTCGAACCCAAAATTCAGTGCAAAGATGATTTATTCAGCAAGTAATGTTCCCATAGTCATCACGACTATATATACATATATATTGCGCTCGAACTTTTCATATTCTGATAGAAAAGGCACAGCACTCAAGGAGGGTTATGGAAACCACAGAAAGTTTTATTTAGGGAACTACACAGACGCGTTTCAGCGTGCTGCCTTCGTCAGTGTGTCAGTAACTTTAAACGATCAGCATGTTAATAAAGTTTCAACAAAATCATGGACACAAACATAGGACTAACCCCTCAGACATCACAATGAGCGCCATATTGGAATGTATTTCCACAACCATACTACATATATAAGATATATGAAGAACTCATTGTGTCCTCTGATGGACTGCGTGTTCATAGTTGGATATATATATATTTATTAATTATACGATTTTGAATAGTAACTATTTTGTATAAATTGATATATTTGAAAATAAACGTACATGTATTTTGATTTAATTTTCTTGATCAATTCTTTTTCAATTGTTGGTGTCTATCCACTAGTTCTTTTTTCTGTTGGTTTAAAAGCAATATTTTATTTTTATTTACTTGTTAGATTTTATTGTGTTATTTTAATTATTTCATTTTTATTTTTATTTATTTGAAGAAAATCATACTTACTGTTTTTTTGTTGATGATATTTATTTTGATGATTTTATTGTAGGTTGCAGTTTGTAGAAGCAGGCAAGAGAAAAATATTTGTTAGTTATACTTGCTTTTTATTTAAAAAAATAGTTTGTTGTATTTGTTGGTTAATTTATATACTTATTTGTATGTTTTTCTGTGGTGTTGCATTTGTCTTTGTTTTCAAAGTTAATCATTGTCTTGACAATTTTGGTTGGAGTTTAATTGAGGTGTAATCTGTGAAATATAAAATAAAAGGTTATATTATTAACTCACATGCAATTCCTCCCTGAGCACTTTCCATTAAATAAATTCCAACATTAGATGTAATAAACTAAAGCAATCAAATATTTCAAAATAGATGGAGCCATGCAAGAAACTGTTTTTCATGAATGTTGAACTTGTATCTCAGTTCAATAATATGTCTTGCTTCAAGTGACCAGTCTCTTATTCTGTCAAATTTGTGAGTATATCCAATATGTTCTTTTGTAAATGATCCAACAATGCTGCCATCGAATACGTTCTTATGAATTAATTGCCAAATGATCCAAAAAGTATAGCCAGAATCATCCTCTTATTAGTAAATGTTCCAACAATGCAGCCAACACGTGTTTAGTCATGCACTAGTCACTGCACTGATGACTTCATCAGGGCTGCAACCCAAAAAAAAAAAAATTATCAGAATAATACATTTGACTTATGCAGACTCATTCAATATTCGAATAAGCCTAGGAAAAGGTAAGAAAAGATAGACTCAAAACACCACTGTGACAGTATCTAAGTTATAGTAAAAGAAACAGACAGCAAGTCACCAAGGTCACGAAAGTCACCATAGTGCACAAAGCCCCCCAAATACAATTCAAAGTATTAAATCAAGAGTAAATCACCTTATAGGTAATGATCCTAAAATTCCTGGCGCTACGATTCCCAAAATTGTATCCACACTATCCACTGTGATGAAGTCAACAAATTCATGTATCTTCATTGTATTATTTCAATTACTGTACCAAAGAACAAGCATCCCTCTGCAAGATTTCATATATATATATATTTATATACTTACTTTGTATTATATTTTTCTCTTATGTTGATTTTGTATTTGTTTTCAAATGTAATGTTTGTTTTGGGTTTTTGGGTTGCGGTATTGTGAAGTATAATCTGTGAAACATAAAAGAGTATGGTGGAATTTGAGTTGATTTGATTATTAATATTATTTAGTGTTTATTTTTATTTATTTGTAATTAAATAAATATACTTACTTTTATTTGTTGATGGAGTGTTCTTGGTAGATGTGGTTTTGCTGAATTGTGTAAAGCTGTTAAAAAGAATGTATAGAAGCTGTCAAAAAGAAAAACATTTGTTAGCTATGTTTTGCTATTTTGTTAAATTTGTTACTTTTAACTCAATTACGTTATGTATTGGTTTAGTCATATACTTACTTTGTGTTATATTTTATTGTTGTTGTGTACGTAAATCTTTAAGTTGAATTTTCTAGGTTCAATTTAAGTGAAGTTGTTGAATCTGTTATATATAAAGGAAAACAGTTTTTAAAAGCTTATTTCATTTATTTAGTTACTTAGGGGCCCATTAGGACGGCGACCACCATGGTAGAGGAACTCAACCGCCCACCTGTACAGCGGTAAAACCAGTGGTCGTATTTGCAGCGGAAAATCGCCAAACCATTGCAATACCAGCAAAGACACAGCACAGAAAAGTAGGATATCCCTGATACGGTACGTTCCGCTGTTTCCGACTGCCGCAGTCGCAAACAGTGATTAATGGGAGAGCAGGCGAAACAGCTGTAGAATAGGTACCACTGCGGACGCTCCGTGACAAATATGGCAGTCGACAGAAAAATCTCACAACAAGGCCACAAAGTGCACACAGCAAACTAGCCATGTCCCCAAAAACACAGAAAACACCCCAATGACACAACCACATGGCAACTACAAAAATACAAATCCCAGGACAACCCACTCAACACACCTGACAGCAATACCCCATTTGTACTCACCCACATAGCTGAGCATAAAACCAGCCCCTTCCCTGACCACAATCGTTTGCAATACTCCACATGAGGGGCCCAACACCAGAGCACAAAGGAGAGGCAAATCAACACACCATCATTATTCACACCACCACCTGAACACCTGCACCTCTAACCCCTCAGCACCTCACACACCATACACATCACCCCCTTACACACCTGCACCTCTAACCCCTTTGCACATCACACACCATGGCACCACAGAAAATGCCCAAATTCACCGAGAGTGAGTTGACAGTCATGGTAGATGAGATAA
This sequence comes from Lissotriton helveticus, assembly GCF_964261635.1. NCBI lineage: Eukaryota > Metazoa > Chordata > Amphibia > Caudata > Salamandridae > Lissotriton > Lissotriton helveticus. Next base: position 1,696,217,671 of record NC_136061.1, on the reverse strand, counting down.
GCAGAGTCGAACCACAACTGTTTGGTAACCTGGTCTAACATACATCATTAGCCACAAGAAATCAAATGTGGGTAAGGATAGTCGACAAGGTCAATGCAGTAGGGACCACCCAGCTCAACGAACATGAAATCTTGAAGCGGTGGCATTACCTGAAGAGTGTTGTCAAAAAGAAGAGGAGCAAGAAGCATGAGCTGGCTCAGGGGACTGGCGGTGGCACTCCCATTGCACCAAGAACATTCAGGGGAGGAGAAGGTGCTTGCCATGCTGCATCCAGAGAGTCCCACAGGAATAACCGGGGAGTGGAGGCCAGTAATTACAAACAAATGTAGGCAATTACACTGCTTTGTACTGTCCAACACAACTACAAAGCTAAATCTCAGAGGCACAAGTATATCCATATGCACCACTAAATCCAACACATATCCCACAGATGTAACATACACTACATCTGAATCACCCCAAAGTTAGCCAACATTTACAGGGTTGTATGTGTTCCAGCAAACAGAACTACAACTTCCACCATGCCCCCTGTCCCATCCCTAGCACTCCACACGAACCCAGAAGCAGTTTGCAGCCATCATATGGTTTACCCTCACCTAACAGGTAGGTAGCCATCTTTCCTAGGAGGGCTGTTAGGGGGTGGGAGGCCTGCACAACCACTCCTACCATGCTCCCTGTCCCACACCTGAGCAGGAAGGAGCACTCCCCCACCCAGGAGCAGTTGGAAGCCATTGTATCACCACAACCAATCTTTCAGGTAGGTAGCCATCTTCCCTGGGAGGGCTGTTTGGGGGTGGGAGGCTGCACTACAACTCCCACCATGCCCCCTGTCCCACCCCTGAGCAGGATGTAGCACTCTACACCAACCCAGAAGCAGTTTGCAGCCATTGTATGGTTCACCCTCACCTAACAGGTAGGTAGCCATCTTCTCTGGGAGGGCTGTTAGAGGGTGGGAGGCCTGCACAACCACTCCTACCATGTCCCCATCACACCCCTGAGGAGGATGGAGCTCACCTCCCACCCAGGAGCATGTCTCAACCATTGTAGTACAACACCCAAACTCACAGGTAGGTAGCCATCTTCACAGGGAAGGGGGTTTGTGGGTGTGAGGCCTGCACTACCACTACCACTATGCCCCTTTGTACCACAAATCATCCAGATGGAGCACTCCCTCCAAACCAAATGCATATGTCAGACATTGCACTGTCCACTTCAAATAACAGGTAGCTAGACATATGCTCTTTTGTCCCACCTCTGAGCAGGATGGAAGTCTCCAGCACACACAAACACTGATGTGTCACAAATCCAACACAAATGTGAAAACAGAACAGGTAAGTAACCAGTACATGCACCCAGCCATTACTCTCAAAAAAGCATGGTGCCATATGACAAAACCAGCCCTCTCATTGCTCAAGAATACACACAGATCCTATTGCCACCCACCCCCCAGTGTGCAGACAGCTAAGCGAATCTAACTGTCACAGCAACCAAAGTGTGACATACCAATTCACATGTAGAAGAAAGTCTGTGAACAATCATGCACAGCACTGAATGCCATGTGAAAGTGCCATGGGTCCAGAGGACCACATGATGACAAAGAATGGTTGCTGGTACAAATTCCGATATGCCCATGACATGACAAAGGTATGCATGAGATGACAATTGACATTTAAGTTCCTGCTCAAATGTAACGTCTGCCATGGCAAAGTAATCAACAAAGAGGCTTCGCCAAAATTATTTGTTGCGCTAGTTGTTAGATGACAAAATGACCCTGTAATCACAAAATATGCACCTGGTATGTATTGACACCTCACACCATGGACAAGTAATGAATGTGCCTCAACATCATGTCAGTAGGCACAGTAGTGCACATACAAACAATGTGATGATTAGTCAACTGTGCGGTGAATAATACACAGCTTGCAGGGTGCACCACAATGACCATATCCCATCTGAGCCACAGCTGACCAAGAACTGACTGCAGAGGACATCACCAGCAACCTGCAGAGCCTTTCTCCAACCCCCTCCACCCAGAACATCGACTCTCGGATGTTGATTCCTGGGATACTTTGGACGAGGAGCTCGAAACTGGCCCATCTGGTGTGCCAGGGCACAACCGGCCCCAGGACCCCATTGTCCCCCCACCACATCTGCTGCAAATCCAACCTCTCTGCAGACCCCTGCTGTTACAGCCTGTGCATAGTCCACCACCATCAGTGCTGCCTGCACCACTCTCCCTGTCACAGAGGATGACTACTCCACACCAACAACTGAAGAGGGCAGGGAGAGGATGTGGGGCACACAGCGCTGAGGCAACAGGTCCGTAGCAGCAGGGCAGGTAGGAGGGGCAGGGTCAGTCAGAGACAACCAGAGCCTGGGACCAAAGCCCTGGACAACATAAACAGAGTCCTTGGGGCCTATGAACGGTCCCAGGGACGAACGGGACCGTAAGAAGAAGATTCCCGCGTGCTCCTCCTACTGATGAGTGGCGGTACTGAGGGACAGGCCTGCGCCACATATACCTCCCCCTCCCACTGCTGGTCTGCAGGATGACAGTTCAAAATCCTCCCCTGCGGCCACAGAGAGGGGTGAGTCTTCAGACCCCACTGGCCCTAAAGCAGAGGCCCCCACTGCCAAGCGACGAAGGGGCCATCCCAAGAAATCCCTGGGAGTAACCTGTGGCAAAGCACCTGCCAAACGTCTGTCACGCAGCCAGCCATGATGACAAAACTCTTCACTGCTGCATTGACTCTTTTAGACAGTCCTTACCCACACTGCCTTGTGAATGGCATCTGTCTGTTGTACTGGGTCACCACATTAATGTGGTAACTACTGGATTCTCTTATTTACCATAACTGTCAACTTAATGCTTCACAAAACCCCTCAATGTTAATGTTCACCCCCTCACATGTCACCATTGTAAATAAATAATCCTTACACACATGCCATTGTTTCTGATCTGTGTTTATTTCAGGATGTGCAGTCTCTACCATGATTGCAATGTACCAGGAGTATTGGGTGTATGTAGGCAAGGAGAGGCTGAATGGACCTAGGAAAACACAACAGAACAATACTCACTGGTCTGGGTGTGGCATCACAGACATCACACAACACCAACCATCAATCCAATCCATCAATCCAAACCATCATGCACACATCACAATGAGCAACAGTGCCAAAATACAAAATCTGTAGGAGTACAAACTACCCTGTCCAAGAAACATTGTCAGCCACCACTTGGTCAGCAACTGACTGCAGTCAAAAATCTCACATACACCTTGACAACAACAGCAACATCATCATACAATGGGTTTGTTGAACATTGTCACTCACCTTCAAGTGAAGTGGTGGGTGATAAGCTGTTGACGCAGGTCAACTCCTTCCTCCTCTCCACTATCCTCATCACTGGACATGGGTTTGTTTGCAGGCGGGGGCCTTGGCTGCTCATCAGCATCGAGGATCAGGGGGATCTCCTTGTGAATGACCAATTTGTGGAGCATGCGCATGCCACCGCAATCTGACACACCTTCCTGGACGAGTACATCAGTGCACCTCTGGTCTTGTCCAGGCAGTGAAATCGTGACTTCAGGAGACCAAAAGTACGCTCCACCACACAACATGGCCTCACATGGGCATCATTGTAGCGGTCTTCACCCGGGGTCCTGGGATTCCGCAGTGGGCTCAGCAACCAAGGACAGTTGGGAAAAGCAGGGTCACCTAGGTGTGACAAAAAACAAATAAACATTGCATTGCAATGTTGCTGAGGCAGGGACAGCACGCCATATGACTAGGCATACTCACCCAAAATCCATGCACGCTTGGGAAGCAGATTAGTCATACTAAATTTAGGGACAATTACGGGAGAGTGGGCTAACTACCTTTAGGATGTTGACACCCTCTATGTGGCCACATTCTTTGGGGAGTGGGCACAACCCAGATCTAATTGGCTGAATCCCTCTTAAACATGGGGTGGTGCTGGCTGAATATGGGCCCACCTTCTCATCTAACTATTCAGAGATGCCTCGGTCACATTTTGAAGGTGACATCACCTTTGAAGATTCCCGTCTTGGAATGCCATTGTGGCATGTAGGAGGTGTGAAGCACCTCCACCCAGAGCTGCCATCGATCCAGGCCTCTGAGAGGAAAAGCTGTCCTCCCATGAGTCCAGAAAAATGTCTGGTGGTGACAGCCTGGCTACAATTAGGTAGGGTAAATTTTTACTATGCTTAATTAATTAAAACCATTGCATACATTAATACATTTAAAATATCTAGCTCTTACACTATAAAATACACTATTAAAAGACTCAACTTTCTTTCCGACAATAAATAAAATTAAAATAAAAAGTAATTAAAGGGTGGACTCAAGTTGTTAAAACCTTCTACTCCATGCTCTTATAAGTCTGTATTGATTGTTCAAACAGTGTCTGTTCTGATGAAAATTTGTTCTTAGCCAGTATGGACGAGTTTTTCAATCTTTTTGCAGTTTTGCAGTTATAGCAAAAAATGTTGTTAGCCGGTAGTTTAGCTGTACTATCTCTGGATTGAAGCACAGCATTACTGCCTGTCTGCAGGACCTAACTCCATGCTGTCTGAACATTGGTTTTAGTAAGGTTATCCTTATATCTCTTAGGTTTTTACAGATGCATATAATGTGGATACATAAACGGCAGAGCTGGTCTCCTCCACTTCTCTCCCAAGGAGGTAGTAACTGATTGAAAGGCCCGATCCCCATGGGAACTTTTAGGAATTTTTCCTTAGTGGTGATTTTTTTTTCCGTTTTCAAGTAAGATTGAGGTTTAAGTGCGTTGTACGTGTTAAGTTCTGTCCAGAGTTGGTTGTTCAGGCATCCTTCCTTATATACTTTCATTTTATGCCAGCATTTCACATATGGTTCCCTTCCTTTCCATTGTCTGTTGTGGAACCCAAACCCCAACCATATTTGGACTGGGGAAGTGTATCTAGGGAGTTTGAAGATCGCTCGAAAAGAGTTAGTTATTATACTGTCAAGGATTTTTGCATCTTTACCTTTCATTGATTCACTCCCATATGTTATTGTGGGCTGAAGTTCAGCTCGCAGGACCTTTAGCAGAGGGTTGAGCGTCAGGTCCAACACCAACTTCTTCAATGGTTTTATGGCTAGGCAAATCATTACCCCCTTCTCCGCAGAGAATCCATTTGTCGTTTAAACAAGTTGTTTGGTCTAGTATTAACCCCAGGTATGTATAGCTTGCTGCTTGGTCTAAATGATGAACGTCCAGGAACCAATTGGGGTGTTTCATCTTGTAGTTTACTGCCATAATTTTTGTTTTATTGAAGTTTATTTTGAATGCATTCTGTTGTGAAAAACTGTGAGTTGCATTCAGAAGATGCTCGAGTCCAATTGGGGTTTGGCTTATCAAAACTAGATCATCGGCGTATAACAAGTTCAACAGTGTATGTTTCCTTGTTTTGGTGCATGGGCTATACATCTGTCCAGTTGCCCCTGGAGATCAGCTAAGAAGCAATGTGGTTAGGACGCACCCTTGTTTTAGCCCTTTTGAGGTGAGTATTTTTTTTATATTTGTGAACCAGCGCCTAGCTTTATACTGAACCATGTGTTAGTTTGCAGATTCCTGGGTTGGTCTAGGAGAGGGAGAGGTATCCCCCAGGCATCAAGTTTTTGCCAGAGTTTTATTCGGTTGACGTGGTCGAACGCCGCTGTAAAGTCTATGGAGCAGAGAAACTGGGTATTTTCCCTGTTTCGCTGCGTCCAAGAGCAAGGTCAATGACATAATGTTTGTTATTGTACCCTGTCCTTGCCGGAACCCTGTTTGCTTTGGCGGGTTCATATGATTCTCAGAAGCCCACGTGGCTAGGTAATTTAAGATGAGCCCCGCGTAACATTTAGCCTCGATGTCTATGAGGGCTATCAGGCGGTAGTTTTTCACCGCGGACCTCTCACCTTGTTTGTAAATTGGGCTTATGATTGAGCCTCTCAATACTCAGGAATTGTGGACGTTCTGGATGTGTGTTTAAAAACTGGTGCTAATGCGTTGCTCCGGAATTCTGGGTCGTATTTGAACAGCATTGGTGGCATGCCGTTAGGGCCAGGTGCTCCTGCCTGTCTACCCATTGCTATTTGTTCATTAATTTACGGTACAACAGGGCTGTTATGCTCCTCCCTTATTCCGAGTGTGTGGCTTTGTGCAGAAGTTGGTTCCGTCTCCTCTTGCTGTTGGATTGACACTGCGCTGTCCCTTTCCTCTGAAAGGGCTGGGCTTTGATATGTTGCTTCCTTTGCAGGCCTGCTGGAGCTTTCAATTCCAAAATGAGCGGGGGGACTGCTTTTTGCTCTGCTGCATTAAAGTGGTTAAATAGAAAGTCCATCCAAGCTGCTTCTGTAATATGAGAATGTATGCCAAAATGGTTTGGCCGCTGTAGTTTGTTAACAGATTTTCAAAACTTGGTGCTATTTATCTGTTTTGTATCATAAAGAAGTTTAGCCCAAAGTTCGTTGTTTTTAGTTCTTTTGCTGCTCCGTCTTCTTCGCTTAAAAAGAGCCTTTGATTCGCGAATGGGGTGCTGCAATATCTGGTTTTCCGGTGATTTGGGGAGCTGCCTTAGGATATGATTTATCTTTTGTTTCAGTTTCTTTGAGACTGGGCTCCTTGCATTCATCATTGGTAGGACTGTTCTATTCCTCTGTTTCAGACCGTTTTTGTTTGTAATTTTATCGCTGAGAGACATGGCAAATTTTTCCCAGCTTTCCAGCAGCTGAATTATATTGTCCTGTGCTTGATTGAGTAATTCATTGGCTGTAGTTGATACTGCTTCTATATTTGTTGAGCTACACCTTATTCGTTTGAGGTTTGTTGTTTCTACCGAGACTATGGTTTTAGCTACCTCCTATAGTAAAGTTGAGTTTGCTTTAAGTTTGAATTCTTGTGGCATATGGTCACTAAATTCATTATTGCCTATTTGGAAAAAGGCTATTTTATTAAACAAAGTTAAAGTCACAAATGTAAAATCTAAATGACAGTATATTTTGGCTGAGTGGTATGTGGGTGCTGGAGGATTGTCCCCCTTGAGACGGCCATTTATTGCTCTCAGGATTAGATGCTCTAGTTCCAGAAGAAGGTAATTCGAGCATCTCGCTGGTTTGGCTTTTTTTGAGGGACCTTGAGTCAGAATTTCCCATGAAGCTGTAAAATCTTGTATAGAGTCTTCGTCCTGATCACACCCTAAGAGGTGCATATTAAAAAATCTCCAGCCAAGATGATGATATCTGTGTCCTCTTCTTCCATTACTCTTTTTACTTCTTTAATCAGCTCCTTGGATAGCTTTAATTTGTGTTTGAGGTGTACATAGACATTTATTATTATTACCTTCGGAATGGTCTGGTTAAGGATTAGCTTAGCTATGGAGGCCTGGATGCACTTTGGAGGAGCAATGTAAATCTTTAGGGGAAGAATTTCTCCAATTTATATTATTGAGGATAGGAACAGTAGGCCCCCGAAACGGCAACCGAAGTCAGATCCCATAGTAGCCGGGATAAAACTAGAGATGTAGCCTTGTAGCTCGAAGGGTTTGTCCTCCCAGGTCTCCTGAAGCAGGATCATGTCAAAAGATTTTTTGTAGTTTAAGACCTCATGATCGCTTGATTTGGAGGTTAAGCCATTGATATTCAAACTGCATATATTCATTTAGTTGTAAGCCGGTCGGGGAATTGATGGACTGGACTTCCGATGTCGATTTGAGAGTACTGTGCGATGTATGATCGGCCAGTAACTCATTAGTGTAGATTGAGTCAAGAGGGATTGGCCTTCCATTGGAGAACAGCCCCTTGCCCCCCTTAGCACTGAGGTGGACTTTCTATTTTGACTGTTAGTTTCTGTGGTTAGAAATGGTGCTGGATATGGTGGTTTTGGCACTGGTTTCAAATGATCCCCCAGCTTTGGAATCTAATTCTTTCCTGTATTATTCTGCATGCTATCTCTGTTGTTTTCCATCTGGTTTTGGATACTTCAGAGCTTGGCAGACTGTTGTTTGGCAGGAACTCTATAGAGAGTTGGTCAGTGGTGTGGATGTTGGCTAGGTTTGGAATGTATTGCAGAAGCCGTAGCACATTCCCTCTGTTTAAGATATCTGCTCGACCTCACGACTTGTAATGACCCAGTAACCCTTGATGGGTTACTGGGTCAAAGGCTGAATAGCATCACTGTTAATGGCTATGTGTGAAAAAGGCCTAGAGTTGTTAGAGTTGTTTGATTTACCATCAGTGCTGTTTTGATAAGTTGACAGTAAGTCAATTGGTTTTCAGATTTTATCTTGCACGTCAATGCTTCACTCGAGAGTTTGCATTTGTGGTTGATGGAGCTCTAAATGAGTGGCCTACGGAATGCTGCCTAGTGTCAATTTTGCCGATTGGTCACCTACTGTAGGTGCACTACAGACTTGGCGTGACGTAGCTGGTACATGTGTCAGGTGTACAAACTCCTTTGTGTTGCTATGGGATTTTGAGCTTATTGATATTTTACTAACAGGTCGTCTTTTTGTTGTTTCGTGTGACCAAGCCTTGGTTTTATTGGTTTTTGATGAGGGGTGAGAATCCCCAGGCGGTGTTTGTGGTGATTTTATTTTTATTAATGTGTTCTTCGTACCTTCTTCCAGTGATGAGCTGGGGGGCATAAGGTATTTTTAATGCTGGCGTTCATAACAGCTAATCGTGGTGCTAGCTGGTTGGCCCGAATGTTGGACCTGAAAAGTTATTTTCCTCTTCCTCCCCTTCCTTTTTTGCTTGCGACCGGTGTTCACTGGTGTGTTTTTATCAGATAATTCAGGCAATACCACTTTATCGGGAGATGCCACTTTGGAGTTTTGCAGGGACCCTCTCCCTCCTGTGTTGTGAATACGGTTTGTTGATGTCATCTCAGTGGATTGGGGTACTGATTTTATTTCCCCCTCTGTGGATGGATTCCTGCTTGCTGCGTTCTGAGTTTCAGTTGTTGGTTTCATGACGGATAATAAGTCACCCAGTAGTGATGGTAACATAAATAATTTGTCTACTATTGGAGCACAAGTACATTCTTGTTTTGATAACTTTTCATTGAGGACCCATTCTTGCCCTCGCTTTATTAGTCCATTAAAGTCTGCTAGCTTCCTGTCAATCCCTGAAGTAAAGTCTGCTAAGATTTGTAGCACTTTGAGCTGTAGGTCCATTTTATGGGATAGATATTGTAATGCTGCGGTTGAATATTGCATCGTACTTAGTATTGTTGCCCAGATTGAGTCTTTAGCCGTTTGGCTTTTGTCACTGCCCTCTGAGCACGCACTGTTTGTTGAGATTTTAGCGTTGTGATTATACAACGCGACTAATTCCTCCCACTCTTGGGATGCTAGAAAGGACATGGCGCCATTGGAATTATGGTGGTCATCTTGATGAATTCCTTGACTATGCCCTGGTGGTGTGCTTACTAGGGATTTCCTGGCGGCCGTCAAGGTCGTTGTATCTTCCACTTGAGTAAGTGGCAAGTATTGAGGGGAAGAACTGGTAGCTTGCAATTTACGGTCCTTTAATTTTTGTTCTACTCGCTGTACTGTGTTATTTCGAGTTGCTTGATGGAGCCTAGAGTCAAGCGTGGTAGTCAAACCCAATTGTTCTGGTGAACTTTGACTGGCAATGAGAAGATGAGGGTCTACTGTCTGTGAGAAGAACTGATTGGGCTTAGAGTCTGTTCCTGTTTTAGGTCCCCATTGTTGGTGTGATTATGGCGTGACAGCCTCTAATTGTTTTTCAGCAATGGCCTTGGGGGTTGAAAGAGTTGGTGGGGTTTATATACAGTGAGCGAGGTGGCCCCAGGGCCATCCTGTAGTTCTTGTATTTGCTCATTATCAATGATGTTAACATTGACCCGTGGTTGGGCTTCATGACTGATACTGTCATGGTCTGCTGTTATGTTTGATCCTCTAGTCACTTCAGCATTTTCCTTTGCTTCTTGGTTTTGCCTAATGATGTTCAAGTTACTGTTAATTATTCAGTTCGTTTTCGGTTGCAGAGATTCATTTGAGTGAATTCGTACAACAGTTTGATTTGTGTGCGGGGTTGTTAAGGGTTGTAAGGTTGAGCCGGAGCTTCTTGGTTGCAGAGGGGTTTGCAGCCCTTTAATGTTGCCAGTTTCAGAAAATATTACTGTGCCAGAATCTTTCAGAAAAGCTAATTTTTTTTATACCTTGGACAGGAAGGAGCAAGGATTCATCCATTGGGGGTCCCCTCAATTGTTATTAAATCTCATGCGACCAAACCTGGCCTTTAGTTGACCACAGGTTTTGACTCTGGTTCCTTAGTTGATGTCCTATCCTGATTTAAAGAGGTATTGTGAGAGCTGTTGTGAGTTAAGCTGTTAGTTGGGACATTTTTCGGGAGGTTAGAGATCACAATAGCTATCTGCATGTCTAGATCAAAGCCAAGAGGGTCATCATCTTTGCTCTCGCTCTCAATCTCATTTTTTCTTTTTATTGTTTTTGTTGTTTTTGACTTTGAATTTATTGGAGTCTTTCTTACTCTGCCAGACCTCATGTTGCCTTGTAATTTTTGGTTGTGGTTGTGTTTAGTCCTTATCTTATGTTGGTGTGCCTTACCCACTTTCCAACCACAATGCGATTAATGATGAGTTAATGAAGAGCTGCAGGTCCGGTGTGGACCTCGATGTGGGTCTCAAGGAGCTTTCGGCTGGTTTTACCATCTAAGGTTGTTATCATTCGTTTTCTGTTTTCATGCCTAGAAAGTGCTTTGCCAGAGAAGCTTGCGGATGGTTGCGGATGGTTCAACAAATCGCAGATATAAGGTTTTATAAGTTTTATAAGTTAGTATTGAAGTCTAGATTGGGATGGGCGAGGCAAGCAAGCAAACAAGGCATGTAAGGCAAGCAGGAGCAGGGCAAGCAGGGCAGGCAGAGTGAGGGTAAGCTGGACTGTGAAGCTGCACCCAGACGTAGCTAGGCCCCCTCTGGCTGAGCTCTCTCTTTGCAGCCACCCTAATGGAGAGCTGCACTCACACTTTTCACACGCTGCCACACGCTTGGACTCACCTGCTGGTAATGGGCTTGCTCGCTTGCTTGCTGTTGTTACTGCTGTTACTGGGTGCAAACGGTACTCCAGACTCCAAGCTCTGTTCCTTGATGTCCCATGGGCCCGATGGGTCCTATGGATCCAATGAGTCCAGTGGTCGAAGTAATAGTCTGCGTCAGGAGAAGCTGTGAGTAGGAGGCCTCTGGTGCTCAGCCTCTGCACACCCCCACATGGCCCCCACAGCTGTGCACGCTCCGCTTCCTTACCCCCCCAGCTGTTTGCTGCTAGCTGGAGAGGGAACAGAGCCAACAGAGCCAATAGCTGGCCGGCCCCAACTATGCGTGCTGCATGTTTTTTTTTGGCAGGTAATTTGCTTTATGCAAACTTGCTTGTGCGGGGCGTCTGGGCGTGCGAGGTAGGGGGTGCGGGTTGTGCACGGGGTACCAACACAGCCCTATCCACGGCTCAATTGTTTTTTCGGCAGCAACAGCGGCAACCACGGGATTCCGTCTCGGCTAAGGTGGTGACGTTGACTGCCTGCTCTGCGCCTTGCACACAGGCTCGGCAGGATGGAATACGTGAACTGAAGGCTGTCATCAATCAACCTCCCAGTGAGCCTGCAAGGATTACAGGGGTTACAGGGTTGAGGCTGTAGGTCCTGCTAGGCGTCCTAAGGGGGGCCTCTTCAAAACTCGGACTACCTAGAGGTCCATCAGCAATCCCTGCAGTCCCCCGCAATCCCCGCAGTGGTGATCTGCCAGATACGCAAGATACACAGCTGCTTCGCGGTTCACAGAGACCCCCGCAAATCTCACCTCTGCTGCTCCAGGAGTCCGCTACCACTACCAGCACTTCTGCCCCTCCCGGTCGCCCATGGCTAAGTGCAGTGTGGTGGGGTGTGGTCTGGGAGACTGTGAAGAAGAAGCACCAGGTGGTAGGTGGCAGATGGCAGGTGGCAGGCAGCGGAGTGGAGCAGTCAAGCTGCTAACAACCGCGGCAGGCAGCAAGCAACAGTGATGGAAGCGGCTAGCTGTGAGTAGTCCGAGACCACACCAGTGTTTGGCAGGTTTCAGGGGGCAACTCTAAGGTGTCCTCTGTGAGTATGTAACAAAAATCCAACAAAGCAATCAGTGAGGATTTATTAAGACAAGATTTTTGGTAGCAAACATCTTAGGGTACAGTGAAGTCATCATGGAGCTGGAGAACTCGTAATGGTGAGTGTCCAGTCCATGTATTTTTGGAAGTGAGGGACCCCTATATATTGATGCACTAGCTATACATAGGGAAGAAACATTTATTTGAAAAGGTCTATAACTAGTGAATGAAACTAAGGCCAAATATAAAATACTACTATTGAGTGAGCCCACTAACTGTAGTACTAAATCACCAGATACATAGATATATTCTAATTTATTTTATTTTTTCATATATGTATATATATATTTTTCGTGTACGTTTCTTTTAAATAATTTCAAAAAAATAAATAACATTTCATAGATATACTTCAATACATTGGATAATTGATAGATACTTCAAATGATGTTGACAGACAATATAAAAATTTCATAACAAATACAAAATGAGCATACGACAAGAAATGATGGAGGCAACGTGGTAGGTAGCACACAGGCAAAGCGGTGGGTGAGACACTACGCGCGTTTCGGCTTAGAAAGCCTTCATCAGGTGACTCGTCTTTGGCAATGTGGAAGTAGCTCAAGAGGAGAGGGAATTCACATTTAAAAACATGTAAGTCGTCCGAAGCACGTGTTCACGATTGAGGCGGTGGTCACAAACTGACAAAAAAATTAGAGAAGAGAGGGACGCACGCTACAGCCCTCGTAGTAGATTCAAAGATGTATATATGGAAATTCTTCTAAGACGGTAGAACGATGCTCAAAGTGATTAGATGTTACACGAAATTCGCCGGATGTAGATCTCGTTGTGGAATCTTTACTTGGGAATCCTTAATGGAAGCCGAGGGCCAGAACGTTTGTTCAGACAAGGAATCTATATTCTATCAGTTGACAAGCAGGATATGGCCCTCATTTTCACTGGTGCTCTGGAGAAACTCGCCAGCCACGGCGAGGAAAGTCCATGTACTCTCTGGGGCTTCCCTGCGCACTTTCAATTTCCAAGAAATTACTTAAATATTGTAGGGTCATATCTGCTCATGCAGTTATGTCTACACATGGGATATAGTGCATCCTGCCTTACGGCTTGCAGGCCTGAAGTAGGTGTGACTTACCTATATCTCATGCAGTGTTTGTGGGAATGGCACAGAGGGATGTGTACCATGTTGACACTTTAGTTTTCTCTGCACCAAGACATGCAGCCTACAATGGCAGTTTGCACATTCTTGGGGAGGGGTCCCTAGCGTAGAACAATATGTGCTGCAGCCCTAGCGGACCCTCTTCAGGACCAATGCACTAGGTACAAGGAGTACCATTTACTAGGGACTTATATGGTGGTTGAAGTTGTGCCAATTGTGGTACAGTTTTGAAAAACAGCTCTGCCACTAGTAACCTGGGACCCAGTGCACTTTCAGTCAAAATCACATCATATTCCAGACAAAAAGTGGAGGTTAACCATGTCAAAAGAGGCATTTTTCTACAGTGTGCCTCAGCATTGATTAGCTCATACGGAAAATACACAAGGCCACACACATTGCTGCATTGACTGACTCTGTTCCAGTTAGACAGAGGGGAGGCAGCTACCTCGTGTGAATTAGACTTGTTGAAAACTTCACCAATATTGAATCAGTGAAGTACCAGGAACCCTAATACATAGCTTGTGGTATATTGTTCCAGCAATACCATGGTGACCTCAACATATCCTAGTGTCTGTCCACACATCAGCAAGGCTACTTTCCTTGATGGACTTTAACAGAAAGCATATCCATGTCATGAGTGTGTGCATTCAAGCTGCAAATCTCATTTGTACAAGTACTTTGTGCTGAATCTAAAAGGTAATCTTCAACCATGAGTCAAGGCTGATAGGGTTGGTGTAATGCCATCTGTAGGTGAGTAGTGACATGGGCTGCACGCTGCCGACACAATGCAGACCTGCATGAGGACCTTTCCACATTGCATCAACATGCAAAACTCCCTCCAAATGTATGATTTTTTTCCCAGGAATAGAACACTGGGTATGTGAGGCCATGAGTAAGGCATTTAACTGCATTTCCAGCTGGTGACATGTGCCACATGTATTCCTTTCTAATCTGTATGCACTGAGGTAGGATTCCTTACATCCTGTCAGACCTGCCAGCCCATATGTCCATACCTAGCCATGTGGACATCTACATTAGCAATTTGAATCAGACAGGCAGTCGGAAGATGAACCTTCCAACCCCATGGTCAAATAGATTTTATCTCCTATATCCTTACATCTCACATGGCATCGGTTTTTGTTCCTCTGTCACCCCATCTCACATATTAATGATATGGAGTACTCTGAGGGATGCTCGGGTACCCCTGAGGCCAGACTACTGATGCCATACCTCAGGATAATTGTGGCATTAGTGGTGAAACTAAGTAAATGATTCCTACAGACAATATAGTTACACCCTCACAACACATACCATGTGTGATTAATCTAATAAATTATTATGAATACATTGTCCCTCTCACAACCTAATATTCAACATCTATCATAGGAAGAACTGTTGGTTTCTAATGCCTAGCCTACTCACACGGTCACAAGTTTGTCTGATTGCAAATTTTGACTACGCACATAGCTACTGGAACATGTATGAATCACAAAACATTTTAGTTGTTGAATGTCTGATCATGTCCCCGGGACACATAGGCCACGCCCACTACCATCAGACCACGCCCCCCTCAATCAGGGTATTTAAAGCGCGCTGAACACTAGTGCGATCCAGAACACCTTTGACCTCCTGAGGCAGAAGCCGGGAGAGACGCATCGCATTATTTTAAAACTTTGAGTGTATTTGCTGTGTATTTGTTGTGATTTTAAACAATATTTATCTTCACTCTCCCTTGGGCACCACCGCGCAGCGGTTTAGAACGCTGCCGCGGGTTACTTTCTCGTGTTGCCGCCATTCCCCGGGACACATAAGCCTCGCCCAATACCATCAGGCCACACCCCCCTCAATCAGGGTATCTAAAGCGCGCTGAACACTAGCGCGATCCAGAACACCTTTGACCTCCTGAGGCGGAAGCCGGGAGAGATGCATCGCATTATTTTAAAACTTTGAGTGTATTTGCTGTGTATTTGTTGTGATTTTAAACAATATTTACCTTCACTCTCCCTTGGGCACCACCGCGCAGCGGTTTAGAACGCTGCCGCGGGTTACTTTCACGTGTTGCCGCCATTCCCCTGGACACATAGGCCATGCCCACTACCATCAGACCACGCCCCCCTCAATCAGGGTATTTAAAGTGCGCTGAACACTAGCGCGATCCAGAACACCTTTGACCTCCTGAGGCAGAAGCCGGGAGAGACGCATCGCATTATTTTAAAACTTTGAGTGTATTTGCTGTGTATTTGTTGTGATTTTAAACAATATTTACCTTCACTCTCCCTTGGGCATCACCGCGCAGCGGTTTAGAACGCTGCCGTGGGTTACTTTCTCGTGTTGCCGCCATTCCCCTGGACACATAGGCCACGCCCACTACCATCAGGCCACGCCCCGCCTCACTACTTCCTATTTAACATGTGCATCTTCCGGACGCGCAGCGGATGAGCGCAGCGGGTGCGCCGATTGCGCGCCGAAGGCGTGCCTAAGGCAAGCCCGTCTGCGCCCGTCCGCGACCAGACCGTGGCCGGAGCAAGGCATGCTGTCGGCGAGGATGCACATAAGGGTAGGATTGTGTGGTCGCGAGAAATCCTGTGGTCTTTTAATACCACGGCGGACGACTGTGCTCACAGGATTGACCTGGGGACTGCCTCCCTCCCTCAGGCTTGTGGGGCTTGTGGAATATCACTGGGAGCGATGGACACCATGAGGGTTAAGGGGTTTTCTAAACCCAAGCCACCAATTAGCAGAGGTCTCAGAGCTGGCCTTCTGAATTGTAGATCTCTAGTCAAGCATGCAGATGACATCTGGCTACTACTGGAAGGGCATCAGTGGGATGCTTTGTTTTTAACAGAAACTTGGCTCAATGAGGATAGTATGACCACCATCGCGTTGGCAGTACCCCTTGGGTATAAAATATGCTTCTCCAACCGGACAGGCGCTAAAAGAGGTGGGGGGGTGGCTGTCATATTTAAAGAGCAGCTTACACTTACTTCTTCCGCCCCTACTCCTATTCAGGGACTGGAGGGGTTACACTTTTGTTTTCAGGTGGGACCTCAGCTATCCCTAGCAGGACTGGTTATATATCGCCCTCCTGTTGGGGAGGATCCCAACCTGACCACTCTGATGGATACCATCGTACAGAGCTCCCTCCTTTATCCTCAATTCCTCGCTGTAGGGGATTTTAATATCCATATGGATAGGGAGGATTGTGTCCCTGCAGAAATACTGAGGTCCACATTAAAGGCAGCCAACCTAAGACTCATCAACGATGGCCCTACGCACAGAGCGGGCCATACACTTGATTTAATATTCACCAATATTAACTATGTGACGGCAGAGGTGCCACTACCGTTAGTATGGTCAGACCATTCACTAATTCCATTTCAACTAAATATAGCAGCTGATAGACCTGTGACAGGTGCTCCTTTATGAAGAGACAATGGAAGAAGCTAGTCCCTGCTACTATGGGTCCAGTTTTGGCCCAGAATATACCTACTCTTACCTCAAATGTTAATACAGACGCACAGTCACTTAATGACTGGGTCGGGAATATGGTGTCATCCATTGCACCGGCAACACGTGCAATATCTAAGCGGGACTCCCCTTCCGCTCCCTGGTTCTCTCAGGACCTCAGAATACAGAAGGCTGACTGTAAGAGGTTGGAGAGGCTTTGGAGGATAAATTACGGACCCCTAGAAAAAATCCGCTACAAGGAAGCATCCAAGAAATTGCATAAGGCCGTTAGAAAGGCAAAAAAACAGTTCTATGCAGAATCAATTCAGTAGGCAGAACATTCGTGCAAAGAAACCTTTAAAGTGGTACAGTCATTTTTTAAACCTAGGTGTGTTGAGAGGGAGGTTCCCCCGTCGACCATGCTGTGCAACAGCATCTCAGACTTTTTTGACTCTAAAATTAAACAAGTCTATGAATCCTTCGGGCCAGAGAAGAAAACGGTAAAAACGGATCGGGTTGTTAAGGTGGTGGATGGTGTTATCTTGGCACAATTCCAGCCGATAGCTCTGAACGTGGTTATGCAAGAACTTAGTCGCTGTAAGTCAGGGTCACCGGATGACCCCTGTCCGCCTAAGCTTTGGGGCAGCATAGCTGAATTTGTGGCCCCCACAATACAGCAGATATGGAATATGTCCGTCGCTTCGGGAGTGTTCCCGAATATATGGAAACATGCCACTCTCCTCCCGTTAAAGAAAAAACCAAATGGGGACCCCAAGGACCTTAGTAACCTTCGTCCGATCTCTCTGTTGGCAGCACCGGGCAAAATGCTTGAGAAAGTAATCCAGCGCCAACTGAATAAATTCATTGAAGAAAATTAAATTTTACATGAGACGCAATCAGGCTTTAGACCCGGCTTTAGCACTGAGACAGCACTAATTGAGGTGGCAGAGTCAGCAAGGTGGTCGATGGATTCAGGAGACTCAGCGATGCTGGTGCTCCTGGATCTGTCAGCCGCTTTTGATACGGTCGACCACGTTAGACTGCTGTCGCGACTGGCTGAGATAGGCATCCAGGACCAGGCACTGGGGTGGATACATACGTATCTGATGCAGAGAACTCAGATTGTGGTGCTGGGGACCGTTTCCTCAACACCTAAGGCCCTCAGCTGCGGCGTCCCTCAGGGATCGGCACTCAGCTCATTATTGTTTAATATCTACCTGGCTCCACTCTTCACGCTGATTGCCAATTGGGGGGTCAAGGCAATCTCATACGCCGACGACACCCAACTGGTGTTTCCGTATTCTGAAGTATCAGAGGCGTCCTTTTCGAATTTCAAGGGCTGTCTCCAAGATGTGGCATGCTGGATGAATACAAATAAATTAAAACTCAACGCTAATAAGACGGAAGTGATCTTTTTTGGCAAAGGCCCCCCTCCTCCCTCTGATCTCTGGTGGCCGGCGGAGATGGGACAGGCTCCCTCGCCTTGCCATACAGCAAAAAATCTGGGGGTGCGGTGGGATGACAGTTTGACCTTTGCCTCGTACATCCAGCAAGTAGTTGGCTGCTGTCTGTGTAAGTTGAGGAACCTCCGTAAAATTCTGCGACTTTTACCAGAAAGTTGCCGAAAAACAGTAATCCATGCCACAGTGACTCCAGGCTGGATTACGCAAACGGCCTGTATCTGGGATTACCAAAGTACCTTATACAGTGGCTGCAACTGGTCCAAAACGCGGCTGCGAGACTATTAATGCGGATTCCTTTCAAGCATTCGGTCTCTCCGCACCTTTTCTCACTTTATTGGTTACCAGTAGCTAGCAGAATCAAATTTAAGGCACTCACACTGGCCTTCAGATCTTTGTATGGCATCTGCCCTAACTATCTGAAAACCCGGCTGCCAAGATACACCCAAGCGCGCTCTCTCCGATCCAACGGCCGCGTTCTGCTTGCAGTACCTCGAGTAAAAAGGGCTCAGCTGGGAGGTCGTACTTTCTCGGCCAATGTGGCGGCACTTTGGAACACCTTGCCCCCAGCTCTTCAGCAGGCCCCCTCCGAGCTTTGCTTCAAGCGGATGTTAAAAACCTGGCTTTTTACCCAACCGCGCTAGGCGCAAATACCCAGCCCTCGCGGTCAAAACCTGTTCGTTCAGCGCCGGGACACCTCCTTGTGAGGTAGCTGTTCGCGCTCTAGAAAATCCGTATTATTATTATTAATATTATTATATAATAAAGTTTCTTATCCTTTCTACTACCCAATTTTATCTGTTCACTTCGCAGTTCACTTTTCTCACTTTTCACTTGCACTGCTCTACAGTTGCCTGTTCACACCCTATACAGGATAACACCTACTGGGTTCCACTGTTTAGACAAAGTTGTTGTCTACAGTGGCCATCTAAATCTTACCTTCCCGGTGTGGAAGAACCCAGATGATGAACAGGGCGGTAAGGATCGGCAACTGATGGGTATTTGTCCACACAGGAAAGATACTTTACACTCAGATAGCGTTTTTACACATAGTTTGAGGTTAGGTCCACTATCCTTGGTTGAGTGTTACATTTTTCAGATACATAATTTGAGTTAGCTAGTTAATGACCCACTGCTACTCTTTGTTGATTTATTGAATGTCTGATCATGCCTTTAGTCTTTCATCTTGTGCTAATTTTAGTATCAAGGGTAAATGTATGTTGCATGTAATGATGCTACACACCAATAGTAGAAGTAGTATTTTGGAAAAGATGTTCACTGTATATATGATTCCATGACAGTGTAAAGTTGACTAATATTAATGCTGTCTGGGATATGTGTTACACTGCATCCCCACCAGTCTCATGTTCAAATATGTTCAAATTAGACCTAGGCAAGCATACTGTGTCCAGACAGGCTCAGCCTATCACTTTGCTGTAACATTTTTTGACCAATAGTTGTTTTTGGCATGGTATGCATGTAAGGCAATTCAACTTCTGACGATCTGTAGATTTTGTGGCTGGTTATAGTACATGTGCCATATGCATCCAAACATTAAGTGACCAAACATCACTACTGCAGGTAAAGAGCCATCAATCACATGGGCCTGCATAATTTACCCCTACATGCACATTCACATTTTCCTTGTCCATTTCACATGTTACTGTGTGCTACTTCATTGGTAAAGTAACATCTACTGTGAATTGGTTACAAGTGAATGATGCAACCTGTTGTATCTTATGCTTTTCTGCTGCTCAGCTAGAATGCATGTGATGTGGAATGTTGGATGAATGGAATGTTTGTGAATGTCAGTTGGGTGAGGGCTGAGCAGCAGGACAGCTGCTCCTGATGGGGTTATCGCTTTATCTTATTATCTAACATCTTAACTTAAATAAAGTAACTTGCTTAATCTATATGGAAGTTCCAGCTTCTTATTGATTACATCACAACCCTATACACATCACAATGTTGCGGGTATCATAGATCACAGACACAATATTTACAGAGCTGTAACACATTGTATTGACAACTGACACTCCCTGTTGGCACTGGGATCCCTGAAGGACTCCATCCTGCCCAGGTGTATGGTGCAGGACTACCTACAAGACAAAAACAGCATAAATGCCTTTGTGAATATTGAAAATATACACTGTGTGCCTATGCCGGCACTTGCAATACCTACCCTCCCACTGCCCATCTTGTCTAGACCTCATCCATCCATTACTGTGTACATATGATGCACAGTACTATGACAACACAAATAACTGGTTTATTCAGCACGTTGGACACATAGCACATGGCAAAGTTGATATGGAATAATAAAAGACTGATATATGTCATATGGAAATGTTTAAGGACAAGTTCTGACTAATCATGGCACCGGTGCACAGATAGCAGAGTAGGCGCAAAGCATCCTACTTTGCTACATGGTTCAAGGGTGTATGCCTTAGATGGCTATATCAAAATCCAAATTTGGAAGGACCACAATCTGGAAGTAATTACATTAGCAGGGGTCTAACCAGCTCTATACCTGTGCTGAACAATGCAGCACACATCAGAACATCTATTTGAAAGGTGATTTATCATTACTTTGCTCCTTATATGTCATCTGTGCAGGATATTTGAACAGCAAACATTCATGCTCTGTACAGGATGTATTTGAAATGCGGTCATGTATACAAATACATACATGTTAAATGATTTGATATGACCCCAAAACCTTCTCCAGCCGGTGTCATGACCAAATGTGAGGGCCCCCTGGAAAATAAATGGAGGGTGATGACCCCCATGCTCTTGACACAGTCCTGAGCTTTCAGTTCAGGGACCCACGCTCCCTGCAAAGTGCTGGATGGGGCCCATTGATGCTATGGGCCTCCCACTCACAACAATGTCTGCAGGGGCTATTGTTCTTCCTGTGAAAACCCCCCTGGTGTTACAATTTGACAGATTTAGCCTGTATTATGGCATCGTAGCTCCTCAAAACATCTGCCCCTTACTGTGAAGAAATAGGTTACATCATGTTTAGATATGCACACAACTACATTCGGATTGTAAATATGTACTTACCAACGGGGCCATCAACGTCCATGCGTTGTAAGCTGTGACTCACCATATCCGCCCATTGGTGTTTGAGCTGGTGTATGGTGTTGTCAACACTAAATACCTTTCTCATGTGCCACTACACTCTCTCCAATTTTTCCTTGTGCTCCTTAGTGAGGTGACCCAGGCTGACACTAATACCCCATATCAATCTTGTTAAGCACATAATGTGCCAGCAGCCAAAGCAGGCACCACCCAACTCTCCCTCCGATAGGTTCCTTGATCTTCCCTTCTCTGACATGGCCCTACCCTCTCTGTACATGCTTACCACTATGAAAAATACCCATTGACTTTTCCCCAAATTTCAAAACCCCTAAATGGACTTACACCCAACAATACAGTGACAATAACAATATAAGAAAAAATACAACACGCAATTACCCTGATTTTCACAAGACAGGGACAGCACAGACACCAGCCAAACCAAAATACTCCAAATTCATTAAGACAATCCAAAAACACCTTCTACAGATAGCACTGAGAAAAAGACTTTAAATGAAAGTGAAAGTAACTTCAAACTTCTTAGTTTGCAACCTGCCACAGCCATTACATAATTTCCTGGGCGTATCCCATCCATTGTTGGCAAATGCGTTGTTTTTTGGGACGCATTAGTACATAAATTGCCAGTGTGTGATTAACAAAGAATGCTTGCTAATGCACAATGCCTTGCTTTTGACACATAAGCGTGGCTGCGTGACTTCCGACCAATGCTCCAGGTGCATTGCGAAATGCAAATGGGTCAATGCATGAGTTCTGATCAACGCAGCTGGCCTATTGTCTGTGGTACATTCTAGGGTATAGTCTAATGCAGGTAAATTGTTGTCCTCAGTTTGATTTACTGCATGGGTGAGCCACGCAAACATTTTTTTTGATCCATGACTGATTAATGGTGCCATGGGAAAACCGAGGTGCTTTTTAACAGTGGCTCGAGGATCCCCCGTCCGTTCCCCAGCAACTTCTGGCCCCCGGAAACAGCTTCTAATGTACAGCCCGCTGACTCTGTCTGCAACCTAGGGGTCATGCTTGACCACAAGCTCAGCATGGAGACCCATGTTCAGAAAACTTCTGCCTGTTGCTATGCCATTCTGCGCTCTTTAAGGAAAGTTCTGCCCCTCCTGCCCACCCAGGCCCGCGCCCAAGTAGTTAGATGCACTATCCTGAGCAGGCTGGACTACTGCAATGCCCTCCTGCTCGGGGCCCCGGAGTTTTTATTGGACAGGCTCCAAAGAGTCCAATCTGCGGCTGCAAAACTGGCCTTGGGGCTCCCGAGAAGATCCCATGGACAATCCGCCTTGGCTCAATTGCACTGGCTCCCTCTTAGACAGAGAGTGCAATTTAAGGCCCTCTGTATTGTTTTTAGGGCCCTCCACGGTTCCGGCCCAGCCCCTTTACAATCCAAGTTTGTGTGGTACACCCCTACCAGACAACTCCGCTCCTCGGATGCCAAACTGGTAGTCACCCCCAGATTCAAGAAGGTCAGATCCGGAGGTAGATCCTTTGTGGTTTCCGCCGCCAGACTCTGGAACACCCTTCCCACCGAGATTAGACATACCAATGAACTCCTACCCTTCAGAAAAAAGGTTAAAACATGGCTCTCCCGGGCTAGCCTAGCCCCCTCTGATCCACCCCCTAACTCCTCCTCAGACTCTGTCAGCGCCAGGATGCCTGCAATGGCGACAGTTTTGCGCTCTACAAATTCTTAAAATAAAATAAATAATAATGCACTTACTCTTTCTGGTTACTTGCATGATTAATTTATTCTGTAGGCGTTTGTATCAAAAATGAGTTTTGCACATTTACCAAACTGAGCCGGATACCACATTGTTGTCCTCAGTTTGGTTCACTGTATGGGTAAGTTTTTCTATTTGGTTTTATAGGTTTCACTAGTCAGCAGCTCAGGTCATGCCGTCCCGTTTATTACACCACTGAACAGGAGAGAGACAGATCTCTATGCGCTCCTGCTAATGCTCTGCAAGGATAGCTCAAGGGTGTGGTTTCACCAATTTCCATATCCCTTACTAGGCTACGATTATCCTAATTAATGTAGCACTGGACCCATGGCTGATTGGAATTAGGGCACCCTGTGAGTCCACTTCAGTTCGTCCTTGCCCGTATTGACCGACTGAATAGGTGACTCCTCTAAATTGACTTCCTTCTGTTGGCTCCTGTCAAGTGGCATGTTTTATGCATTTTAAGGTCTAACTTAAGCAAAATACAATGTCGCCCCAGTTTGTACACTGAGAATAATTAATAGTACGTGAACTCAAGGATCTAACTTAATAATTGTTTTAAAACTCCATTCCACAACCGGAGGAGTTTTCTGGTTGCTTTGGTGAGTCGTCCCAAAGGGTCATCCCATTTACAAATTATGGTCTTTGTTTTTATACACCACACTCATTTACACTTGCCCCTTTCTTTACATAGGCTGTCTATATAATTTTAGGCCAGTCTCAGGAAGACCCTCCGGGTTGTTTTCATAATAATACATGCATCTTGGGTCGAAACATCGACGCACAGTTATTTCACGTATTGAGTCACTTCTCCTTTTAAGCCAGTGTTAAATAAAAATACGGAGGAAGTTGAACTGCATTTATTTGGAGAAGGATGAAATTCACAAAACTTTTGTCTGTTTATATGTTGTAATTTGTAAATCTTGTTTGAAATTTTTTTTTTATTCGGTATTGAACATTGCCACTATTCACATCATATTATCTGTTTGTTTTTGTGAATTTGATTGGTGCACAGACATAATATCGAGGTTTTTTTCCCGACCTACAGAAATATGGAGTTTTAAATATCAGAGGGACAGAATATCAACATCAAGAATATCGGTGACCAGAATTTTGACCTGAAGGTAAGAAATATCTTTTTTGTTAATATCGAAGTTAGTAATATTGTTTGCAAACATATTGTTGGTATAATATCGATGTTCATATTAGTTTCATGTATTTTTTAACAATATTTGTTATGTTTTGTAATTTTTTTAATATATATGTATTAAGGGGCCCATTAGGAAGGTGAGCGGATTACCCCCGCTGTGCCGGTGGTAGCCACGGCCGGCCCGGCGGGGGCGATCCACCGGCCATCCTCACTAGAATGACCCCGCCATCTTATGATGGCTGTGGAGTCCGCAGCGGGCGTCTGCCGCTTTTCCGCCGGTTGATTCATCGACCGGCGTAAAAAGTACCTGCATATTGTGGCGGTGTCTGCGAGACACTGCCATCCATATTAGGATGCTGGCGGTCAATGGCCTTTCCACGGTGGCAAGGCATACGTCCTTTCTTTTGGGGCCCATTGCAGGCCCCCAGGGGGAAGGGAGTTAGAGGGGTGCACATTTGGGGTACCTATGGTACCCCCTCATTGACATGCACTACGTGCCAAGCACCACGTGGTGCTTGCCATGTAGTGCATGGCAGTGCCATGCACAGTCCTTTTCCATTGCGGGCAGGTCTGCAGCCAGCAGATCCACCCACAATGGGAAAGCCACAGGATGCTCCCACCAGTGTGGCGGGTGCATCCTAATATGCATGGCGGGATCGCCGCAGCATCGGCGGGCGGTCCTGCGCTCCATTAAGGAGGCGGGTGGACTATGTCCACCCGCTATCGTAATAGGCCCCTAAATGTTTAGAAGTTAGTAATTTTTTTAGAGTCAATTTTGTGTTTTAGTACCGTAGGAGGTTGTGGGTTTATAGGGGAATAGGGTGGGAAGTAATTAGCCAGTAGCCAGTAGTGCGGGCCATGATCTTGACAATGTTGGGCCGCGTTGAGGTGGACTCCGACTCGGAGACAAGAGTTAAGCACCAGGTGAGGGCCTGGTAGAGTTAAGTTTAAAAAATAAAGCTGCTCAACAGCCTAATCAGTTAATGTTATGAAGCCTAATAAGTAGTAAGTACTAAGTACTAGCCTATTATAACAATTTCTCCAGCTCTGCCTAAAACAAACAACCTGACAAATCCTGGGGTTAAACACCTGGATGATGACATGGCTATAATGTAGCTACTTCAGAAGATTACTAAACCAACTCATGTGGCCGGCCACATCCTAGATGTATTGTTTTCTAACATAGAATCCACAAACATTCATGAAATTAAACCTCGATCTTGGACAGATCACTTCCTAATTTCCTTCTCTTTCAGCCTACCCAACGATTCACCTAAGACAACATATCCGTCAAAGTCTAGGGCCTGGAATCAAATTACGGAGGAATCATTTAGTGCCTTCTTCCCCTGTGCTTCTAGGCCACTGTTTCAAAACCTCACAAACACACTAGCTACACAGCTACAACATGATATTGAAAAAACATTTGATCGGTGTGCCCCCAAACTTACTCGGAAATTAGAGACTAAAACACAATCAGGAAAGTGGCATACACCGAAACTAAAACTTATGAGAAGAGAATGCAGAATCAAGGAACACAAATGGATACTTTCAAAAACTAGCACAGACAGACACATCTATCTAGCTGAACAAAAAACCTATCATGGGGCCTTAAAAGACGATAAAACTAAATACTACACAGAAAGGATCGAAGAAACTGGTAGTTCATCTAAAGAACTTTACAAAGTAATTTGGGAACTTTGTAAGCCCTCCTCGCTGTCTCAATCTAAGGCACCCTCGCCTGAGAATTGTGAGCTACTTAACAACTTTTTAATAGACAAGGTGACAAAAATCTATGCAACCTTCACTCCCTCTGACAATGAAGATATACAGTCTGGGAAAATTTAGCTCCTCACCCTGCAGTGCATTTTCATTTAGATAGTCTGTCACCTTTCTCGGAAGAACAAGTGGCTTAAGCCATGATAGAAGTTAATGGCAGGATTTCCATTAGACCTGTGTCTGCACTTCATATTCTCCCGTCTGGTGTCAGTATTATGCCCCCTGGTCACCAAAGCCCTCAACCAATCTTTAGAGCTTGCATCTTTCCCAGATATATGGAAAAAAACTGTTGTCTTCCCTCTTTTATAGAAACCGGGTCTCAAAATGTATGACCCAGCCAACTCTAGGCCAATCTCCCAACTACCATACTTGTTGAAAGTTTTGGAGAAATTGGTCAATAAACAACTCACAACTTGTATTGAATCCAATAGTCTATTGGACCCTTCACAAACTGGATTTAGGGCCAGCAATAACACCGAGGCCACCCTGTTAGCTGTGTCACATAACATTAGGTCACTAGTTGACCAAGGCAAAGCTGTAGCACTGATCCTTTTGGACCTCACTGCACCTTTCAACATGGTATCCCACAGCAAACTACTACAAATCCTCCACAAAAAAGGGATTTGTTCAAAAGCCCTTGCTTGGTTCCTGTCTTTTCTTAAAAACCGAACCCAGATAATCCAAATGGGTCCATACTCCTCCACTGCAAAAATAATTGATTATGGAGTTCCACAGGGAGCTACCTTGAGCCCTACTCTTTTCATTATATATGTCTCTTCCCTAGCAGATATCAGCAGAAAATGGGGCTACGACATATGTTCCTATGCTAATGACACACAATTGATAATTCCCCTGTTTGAAAGGCTGACAAAAGTCGACACCAAAGACAAGCTCATCCACTGCCTTACAGAAATCTCAAGTTGGATATCGGGCATTACTTAAAATGAAATGCCGGAAAATCAGAGTTCCTACTTTTCGGAGGCGCACATACAATCTGGGTTAATAGTTGGTGCCCCAAGCGTTGAGCACTGCCCCTGAACCGAGGCAGGCTGCTAAGATTGTGGGCATATCCATGCAGAACCAAGTACACCTATTGTGCGAGAAAAGCTTTGCCACATTAAAACTTTTTAGAAGACTCTTACCCTGGATCCCTTTAAACTGTAGGAAAACAGTGACACAGGCACCCCTTGTGAGTAGAATGGACTATGGTAATGCACTGTATGGTGGCATGGCTGATTATCTTTTCACCAGTCTCCAAGTGGTCCAAAATGCCGCTGCAAAATTAACTGTAGCAAGAGCAGATACAGTTCAGCCTCCTTCTGCATGAAGGATTTACACTGGCTACCAGTACGCCAAAGAGACAACTTTAAGCTCATGTGCTACGCACATAGAACGCTATATAAAACAGGTCCACAAATTTTACATTGTAAATTAGATTTTCATGTATCCTCGCGTAATCTGAGATCCCGCCATCAGGCATTGGCATCAGTCAAGCACACGTCTAAAGTCAGGATGGGCGACCGATCCTTCTCAAAATCAGCAGCGGTCCTCTATAATAAACTCCCACCGGAATTACGCCTGACTGAAGACTACCTAATATTTAGAAAAAAGCTTAACACCCACTTATTCCCCTGTTACTAACTTGACAACTAGAATGTTTACGTTGCCTTCTTCTTGCTCTATCTTAGCGCTGTGATGTCCCTCTGGATGAATGTTGCGCTCTCCAAAAAAAATAATAATAGTGTCTCTCCCCAAACCCCTGTGTGAGTCATGTCCACCCACAGTCCCACTCCCAGAGTCCCGCTCAGTAACTACTTACTGCTGGTACAGGTGACGGTCCCATACTTAGTTATGAAGTCAGTATGTTGTAGGCAGTGTGGGATACAGTCTGTGTAAGCCAAGAGTACAATTGCCCAAGGCCCAACCATCTAAGGGGCCCCAGAAAAAATGAACTTGTGCTCAATTTTACTTGTCAATTTCTCTATCTTAATCTTTAACATATTAATCAGTAGTATTTTGTGTTGTGGAGATTGAATTATCAGAAAATTGGTAATACAATTCAAAATTGTTCGGAACAGAGCCCTCAAATAATTTCTTGCCCTGGGCTCCAAAAATACTTAGGATGACACTGTGAGGGTGATAGACAGACACTCAAGATATTCAAGATTTCGGAGTGAAGGTGCTTATCATTGTTTTGATTGTGAAATATCAGTTAATATTAGTTATTATTTACAGTACGGTTTGAGTATTTCAAAATAAAGCAAATACTCGGGTATATAATTGCACAAAGATGGCATTTGTACTGCTGAGCATGAAATAAACCAGTACTGAAAATTCCAAGATGAGACCGTGATTTTGTTTTGTTAATGCACATGATGATGTATCACATACCAATGTTTATACATAATATTTTTATTTCAGAAGTTTAAGTGCATATGGATTATAAAATTATCTAAATACTTTATTTGATTCATTACTCAAAATCCAAATTTTTGCTTGATTAGTACACTTTAAATATGTGGTACTATTTTTTCTGGCTATTTTCTTGCCTTTAGGACTTGGTTTTAACCAATAAGTAATGTGAGCGTCCTCATGAAGGGGCTGTACACAAAATACATTGGGGCATTTTACATGTGTGGGCAATTGAAGTATTTTAGATTTGTCAATGGATTACAGAATCAAATAAGGTTTTTGGATTATGGAGAAGTAAATAACAGTGGGAATTTGTTAACAGATACTTGGAATCTATAATAGTCCTGTTGCTGTGCGGAAGGAGATATAGGTCCAGAGGTTTTGCTCTAAAGCACAAATAAACATGTTCTTATAATAACTGAGTAGTGGGGACCATAGAGAAATGGCTCAAATGCTAATATGAACTAAGAATTAGATAGTGATGGGGAAAGAAATAAAGATGTACAAGTGTTTACCAAGCAATTGGGCTAGATTAAACTTACACTAAGCATAAATGAGTGATGGCAAATGCATGGTATGCAGTTAAGATTTCTACGTAATGGTGCAAAGCTGGCACATGTTGAAGATTACTGAGTGTCAGTGCAAATATCTGCATGCATAGGTTATGAATGAACACACACTATGATTACCGAGAGAGTGTGAAAATCTGAACATGCCCTAAAATTAGTGAGCGGCAGTGTAAATGTGGCAATGCAGCCAATATGTGTAATTGATGATGCAAATATGGGTCAGCATTCAGTATTTCTGTCTGCTACTATGAACATGAGTTCAAGATTAATGTGTGATGATGCATATCTCAACATGCACCAAGGTTTAATGATAGAGGCAGATTACTGTGTAATAGAACAAATCTAAACATATAGTTATGATTAAAGAGGGATGTGAAGATGTGAAGATCTGAACATGCACTAATGATTAGTGATTGATGGGGCAAATAAGAACATGCATAACAGTGGTATTTCCTGACATATATTCAGTATTCTTGGAACAACTGTATCCACTCCTGCATAAGAGTTGCCTGAAACAATGTGACAATTCTTTACACATTATTGGCATACTTGACATGATGGCGCTCACCTCTGTTGTAACGCATGTACTGGTATTAGATTGGTCATTTTGGGAACTTTTATATTATTAACACTGCTGGCCAGGGCCTAAGCCTGTAAGATTTGTGTAACCTGTGTGCAGTGGGTCCGCTCGCTGCCAACACTGGACTCCAAACAGGAGCTCCGTCCTTCGCATGGCTCTCTATCCACTGTCTGACACCTGCAAGGGTTTTGCAAATCAGACCCTGACAGCCTGTAAATACTGTAGCTAATGGGGCCTTGATGGGCTTCATGTGGGCCAGGGACATGAAGGTGAGACGTCCTGGGTGTGTGGTGCTCAGTCTTCCATCTCTCTGGGTGGATGTGTGGCGTTTTCAGATTTACACCCCTGTGGGTGACAGGAACCTCCCCAGGATCTTGCTGTGCCAGTTTGGCCAATCTGTGCTTCGATCACACATGGCTAGTGACTGACCCTCAGCCACAAGTGCACAGTACAGGGGATAGACTGTACTCTTGTGCATCCTTATGGCAATGCACATGGCTCATTTCATGACCTTTCAACCTGGAGATTTCGGTTCTATCCCTTGTTATGGCACATTCAGCAATACTGGTTCTGGGTGTGGGTGGAGCCAATAGAGAAAGTGGGTGGGGGCAGTGTAGTAAGTGGGTGGAGCCACGAAGTGTGGCCTCCTTAAAAAATGTGAGCACCTGCACTTCATATTTTACAAATTAAGCACTGGGTTGGAGGTTTATAGGGGATTAATTAACACAATGTAATTGATAATTACATTAATTGTGTTATATTTTTCACGGAGCAGGTTGTGGGTTTATAGGGGAATAGGGTGGGAAGTAATTTAATTTAATTAATTAATTAATACTTTTTATTTTCTGGTATTGGTTATTAAATTATTGTTAGATAATTATTAATTGGTAATTATTTGTATTAATTGATAATTATATTAATTGTGTTAATTGTTTTACAGAGTGGGTTGTGGGTTTTGTAGGGGAATAGGGTGGGAAGTAATTTAATTATAATAAATAAATGATAATATTAACCCCCGGTACGGCTCGTACACCCCATGATCTTAGGGGTACGGTTCGTACACCTACCATTATGGGGTACGGTTCGTACACCCCTTGATCGTAGGGGTATGGTTCGTACACCTACGATCATGGGGTACGGTTCGTACACCTACAATCATGGGGTAAGGTTTGTACACCCCATGATCGTAGGTGTACGAATCGTACCCCTATGATCATGGGGTGTACGAACCGTACCCCATGATCGTAGGTGTGTGAACCGTACCCCTACAATCATGGGGTGTATGAACCGTTTTACTTAAAAAAACACAGGGTGGAGAAGGGCCTAAGGGGAATTAGTTTATAGACCTAGAGGTATCTTGTCCCCCAACTATACATTTAAACAAAAGGAAGATACCGCAGGACTCTCGTTGATCCAAACTCAATATAGAGCCTATGAAGTGTTCTACAGAGGTACCTGGAACTCTAAGATTCCTATCATACAGGAGACACACAAAAAGAGGAAATGAGTGTTGAGATTCAGTTCAGAATAGGGACCCAATTCAGAAAAAGAATAAGAACCCTTGAAAAGTACCCATCAGCCCACTCAGTAGTGGAACTTCGTCATCTGGGATTTTTTGGTTTCAAAAATGGTGTCCAATAAGCCCTTCCTCAGATAGACCTTGAGGCTAGCTTAGGAGCCAATGGTTGAACCCTCAACCAGAGAAGATGACATAGTTTAAAGGCTGAAAGGGCTTAGTTGCAGTGCTCGGAAAAAGTGAGAAAAGAAAGAAAGGTAATCTAAGTGATTAAAAATACCTAACTTGATGTCAAATAAGGAAACTTTATTGGATGTGCCCATCTAGATGGTATAGTTAAAAGCAGAGTGAAATAGCAGAGAAAATGTTTGCTATTTACTATAGATGTTAATTGGTCAACATGTTTCAGCCTCTCCAGGCTTTCGTCAGGACCTATAAGTCACTACTGCAACACTTACTTGTTGTGCTGTGAAAGACAGACTACAGACATTCTTAATGATTGTGTATCATCTCCTGTAGAACAACATAAACACAGAAAAAACCATACAGCAAAAGGTTATGGTGATTGCAACACTGATCAATTATTTGTGTTCATGTATATATGTACATTCTATTATTTGATTCATAACTACCCAATTTTATGGGATGAGAAACCTCGCCTCACCTGGCAACAGCTCAGGATAAAGGAGGCCACGCACTGAAAAAAAAAAATTCATTCAGATAGTTTATTCTGGTTCATCTATTTGTTTGGACTGGTACATCCAATTGACGTTCCAGTGCAGACACACATGGCAAAAATAGGAGGCCAACAGAAGGATGACCTTTGTGGAAGGAATTAGTCTTGAAAACGGTAATTTTCTCATGGTTAATGGAAAACATGTACCCTTCTACTATGAAAGCAAATGGCACGCTATTTTTTCCACTATGTTTTCTCTCTTTATATCAAAATATGTCTCTGCAGGACTACGACATTCTGGATATGCAGTGTAATATTCCACAATCTGAAGAAAACAATTTAATCAGGCACTGTCTTTGCTGCAAAGATAATATCCGCTAAATGTGCCTTTTTGTCGGTTAAATCATGAACAGTATAAAATATAAATGCAGCCCATATTTTAAACGGTATTTTTAACAGAGACCTAACAGAAATACCTTTGCGACGCCTGGAGCACACCTACCTCTCCGTCGTTACCTCGCGCTGAACTGAGCCGAGGGGGAGGTGGTGGCCCAGTGCGAAGCGCAGGAATAAAAAGAGGCCTGCGAACCATAGAGGGAGCTGCCTTTCCTTTCACTCCGATAGGCTCATATGTTGGGCCAATCAGAATGTGCGTGTCAACAGCCCTGTGTGCGGTAAGCAGGAATGTGTAAAAGGCATGCGGTCCATAGAGAAAACTGTCTAGCTCTCCACTTCGATAGGCTCCTATTGCGGGCCAATCAGGATGCACGCATCGACAGCTCTGTATGTTAGTAAGCCGTGATTGCCAGGTTGATGTCTTGATTCGGCGGACCGCCCTGACAGCTCAGAGGGCCGAGTCAGATTGGTTCTACGGCTTGAAACCGGAAACACGCTAAAAGCCAATGGCTTTCTGTGTGATTAACTCTAAGGCTCTGCGCTCGTTCATTGAGCGCGAATATAATGAAAGTCCATTGCGTGGCTGTGTTATAAATGTGTGCTCTGACAAGTGAGCAATAGAGTATAGTAAAATAACAATCATGTTGCAATTCGAGTATATCATTGCTGCCTCATGTCAGTATTCGCGGTCTTCTTTAGATCTCTGAGGACGATGCCTACAGTCCGTATCATAGAATATCGGGTAGATGAAAGGAAGACCGTTCTAGTGGAAACAGTCTTATGCTTCCAAACTTGAAGTTACTGTATAGGACCGCTATGTCAGCAGGGGAGAATACATCCTGGTTATGTTTCATTAGTTGGTATATTGTCACTAGTACATGATGTAACATTACCTCGTCGTTTGTATGATAGGAATCTTAGAGTTCCAGGTACCTCTGTAGAACACTTCATAGGCTCTGCATTGAGTTTGGATCAACGAGAGACCTGCGGTATCTTCCTTGTGTATGAACCGTACCCTATGTGATTGTGTGGCTCTCCGTACGAATTGCTAATACGCGACGTTTACCGTACGAATCGCGTACTCATTCCCCGGTCCGTATTTTTTTTTACTACAGATCGTACTATGCAATTTGGATGGATTTGTACGCTCCGTATGGAAACGGATAAGAATTCGAATCGTCATACGGATTTGTTTCCCGAATCGGAATCGACCCCAATATGTATTAGTTATTATCTTTAAACATTTTAAAATATGTTTAACTATGTTTCTTTAAATTATGTGTACTAATTACTTTATTTTACATTCTTTTTTTAACATTAAAAACAATTATATTTTTAACAACTATATTTTTGACGATATTTTGTTTTCAATATTTGTGTACCTACCATGATGTAGATAGGATGTTAATATTCTTAACTTCGATTTTTTTGTCACAATATTTCCTTACCTTCATATTGTTGTAGTCTATAATTTGTCAGAGATGCAATTTAATTGTATTGCAGCCACATATAACACAATACCTGCAATTGAATTATACATGTGAAATTAAGTAAACTATGTGTGTAGTGTACCTTTAATTTTGAATTACTAATGAGATTGATTATGAAATGTTATCATTTAAACTAAGCAATTGAATGACCCAGCAGAACACATTCTAGTACTTATATACTATACCCAGTGTCAGAAGGCTCCAGTCTCTTCGCAGAGGCAGTATGAATGCTAGTCCCAATCGCCCACCTGACCGGTGCCGCTGCCTCTAGAGCAACGCCACCAGCAAGGGGGAAAAGGAGAAGTGGATAGAGAGAAGAGACACTCCGTCAGCTGCTGCCACCCACACAGACTACTGGATTCTTCAGTATGGATCTTCCTGTCTATTCAGTAAGGTGCCTATAACACAGAGGAGGGAATTCAAACAACAACCACTTTTCTGCAGGAACACTATAATCTAATTAAAGCTTATCCTATCAGCTGCCTCCAAAGTATTCGCCACTCTTCTATTTTTTGTGTATGTAGAGTTCTACAGGAAGCTTTCTTTCAGGGGAAAAAAGCATTGGGTTACTTAAATGTTTCTAAGGACATTCCTAGCTTTAGTACTTATGCTAGTCCCCATTTATTATTACCTGAATTACTTCCGGCAGAAGCTTTGTACCTTTGTTCCTTTATAGTGTCCATGAATAGATTATCCAATAGATATATACAAAAGGTCTCTGGCCAATGACAATCCTTCACGTAGCGCGCAAAAAGGGAACTGGGAAGGTGAGTGGGAAGGGAATGGATAGGAAAAGCGCAAGAGAAGGGTAGAGGTTCTATTGGCCAAGATTATGTCGCCCTTCGCAAAGCAGTATGAACGCTTGTCTTACTGTCACTCTGCTGCTGACTTCTGTTTCACTTGTAAGTCGAGTTGCTGTGAGTTACTCTAAACTCTGGCTCCTTGCAACCCAAATTCCTGTTGCTGACTGGCTCCGCTGAAGTCTCTTCACACTCGGCAACTCTGTGTACCTTTGCTCTCACAGAACGTGCGGAATGCGAACTCCGTACTCTCTGTCAAACACGGGACCCAGAGATACGCTCAGAATCTATCTTCAAAATGAAATACTAAAAGCCCTGGATACCGCTAACTCCCGTCATGAGATAGATGTGGAGCAACGGCACAGAACTGCTTCTCCTGACTAAAGTTTGTTGAAGTGTGCAGTTCGAATGTTGCGCACATCCCTCCACCACTAGACAATCCTGATGACTCTTACTGACAGAATTACCGCCACAGTGGCGGCCATCTTGGGGAGGGATAGTTCCTATTTATAATAGCACCAAATGTTAACCCAACTGGGTTTTACAATTGTCGAGTACTCGAGTGACCCTTTAAGCCAACGGCTGAAGCAATAGTGTGTTTCCTGACACCCAGGTTATGAGGGATACAGGGTTGCCCCATTATATTTAATAGGTAGAGTCATTGTATCCAAATAATATTTAAACTAGGCAGAAAAGCTCCTAGTCCATGACTGTGGCTCCTGCCTATATACAATGATTATGTGCACCATCAGGTTTTATATGTATCACATTATTCAAGGCTGGAAGAATAAAAGCTTTCACAATGTTTATGTATACCATATACATTTTAGCAAAATATGTACTTTTCAAAAAATGTGCACTGTTTTCTTTGGGAGTTCCTTCCAAATATATGTGAAACACAGACCCAAAGATCAATTATGCAGCATTTTCTTAAAATGAATTAATCACAAACTAGGATTGAGCTGTAGTGTTCCCTTGTAAGCCTCCTGTCAGTATGAGTCTATTTATTACGAATAGGAAGAAGTAGAGGAAACAGCTCTACTTTATAGGGGACATCTACTGACCTAGAAATTTGTTCTAAGAACATTGCATTTAATGGTTTGTTATAATCAATAAATCCTCACTGAGAAAGAAGGCAATCTGTTACACACAGCTATAACCATTCAGTTAAATCAGCAGCAAGAACTTGATAACCTATAATGACGCTTCCATGCCTTTTATTTATATGTGCATTATTAATAGTCTGCAGGGCAATTAAGCTGCACTCAAATTCAGTTATGAAGCTAATGGAGTGGAAAGAAATTTCCTATGACCTGTTAAAGTGTGTTATCCTGGCTTATTCTGCCTTGGCCTCGTTTAGACCCCAATGCCATTTTGTTCAAAATGGAGTGTCAAAGCATCATGTTTACACTTTGTTGATTTTCTGCTGCACGTAGTTCCTCAAGATGTGGTTTGTTTATTTCTGAATGACACTATTCTCGAAGAATGTCTTTAGACTGCTGTGACACTTTCTCAAGGACCTTCCACTTACCTTCAGTATTGCATTAATTCACAATGGATCATGGCTGTTAATGCAACTAGTTTGTTATGACAACTCCGGATGACATTAGGCCAGAAGGGGACAAAGCAGTACTTTTTGGTGGACTTGTGATTAGGTGATAAAGTAATGTAAAGTGTTTGAATAATGAATCATGATTTGCTGGAAATGGAATTCTCTGCTCACACCACAATGATTTTGCAATCCTAAAGCATTTTTATGGAGAAATTGGCTATATACACCCTTGAATTTCGGTGTGAGCCAAAACGCTTTTGAGACCTTTCCTGTGCTGCTAGGGATGCTCTCCGATTCATACTGACTTTGCTACACATTTGAGATTTAGAATACTATCGATTTTGCCTACTATGCACATTTGAGACTTAGCATACTTTTGATTTTGACTATTATTCTGCATTGTTCCTATTACTGACAGCCCTCATGACAATGATGTAAGTATTTCAATGAGATTTGCTGCATCTGTATTTTACTATTTCTGTATTGTAACCTATTGATTTTTGTGCTCGCACTAATAGAGTAACTTGTTTTAAACCTACACCTTGCCACTCTGATGTTATCAATGTGGAATGGCTTTTGCATGTTAAAGATATACATTAGATTATTAGCACGTTATTGATACCAGAAGAAGAGTTAATTACATTATCCTATCTACAAAAGCAGGAAATAGTTATGGAAAAGCATGTAATCAATTGAAATAATCCCTCTATTTAACACTGTGGGTTTATTTAACACATCCCTTATACTCCGATTATTAGGGCAGCATTTTAATTGGTGCCCCATCCTAATAGACTATGATCCTGATAATTACATCTTGAGTTAGTTTTTTGGTGTGTTACCAACTCCCAACATTCATCAAGCTCAGTAGGACCAATATATGAGTGGTCTGTAATCAGAGCATTCATATCTCCTACAATAACGATGGTACATAATGAGTGTAATCTTTGGAAATTGTATATCAAAACCAAGTTGGTCTAAATTAAGCCTGGGTGAAATTCTAATTATGCTGGAGCAATTGGAGTAATTTCGGCTTCTTTGCGTTACTCTTGTGATGCGAATATAGAGAAAATCATGTGATTGCACAGATAATTTACAGTCATTTGGGGCAAAAATGCTTACTGCAGGAGCGCAGGAATAAAGCATACGTGACTGCTGGCTGCTGCTGTTCCTGTTCTGTTTCATATAGTGCTATTTTCTTTGAACGAAAGGCATCCTTAAGTCAATTTTGAATGCAAGGGTGCATTTTGCACTGAGAAAACACAGCTAAATGCAGGATTATGCTCCTTGCATAAGTCTGATTATTTTTGTTTAATTTTGCAGTCATTCGGCATAATTACGCTACAGCATATTATGTGAGTTTCACCCTCCCCTGTTCTTACTATTTTGCTTCCGGGAGTATATGTGATAAACAAGAAAATATTCATTGGTTTTATAGTTTCTCTCCTAAGAGTTTATTCAAGAGCTAGGAGATTCTTAGAGCGACCTCAACTTTCACTGACTGCCAAATAACGTGATTTTACCCAGGAAACTAACCTCAACATACTGCCCAAAAAAATAAACACGACTACGCACCAGCTCTCTTTAAAGCTGATGCGGTCCCTACTTACTCACCTTAGTTGGTTCCTTGGGGTCCCAGTGATTCTACATCCTCTGGACTCTGTTTTGGCTCAAGTCGTGGTTCTTATATCACTATTTTAGTATATGGTTTGGTCTCCCTGGGGCCAACTGCATATTAGTGCTATTTAATATTAACATTTGCCATAAAGGCACAAATAGCCCTACTTAGGTGCCCATTACGGTGGCGATCCACCCGACATCCATGCCCGCCCGCCCGCCACCCATATCCCCCCGCCATATTACTATGGCGGGGGGACCGGGGCGGACGGAAAGGGTTTATATGGTGGCGGTGTCTATCAGACACCGCCAGTCATATTAGGATAGGCTTAAAACAATGCCTTTCCGTGGCAGCGATGCCGCCACGGAAAGGCATGCGGTCTTCAATTCGGGGGCCCCCTGCGGGGAATGCACACGGGGGTACCTGTGGTACCCCCCTGCATTTGCATTAACAAAGCGGCAGGCACCTCGCGGTGCCTGCCGCTGTGTTACTGCAAATGCATTTGTGCATTTTTAGCATTGTGGCTGAGAGCACTGCCCGCCACAATGCTAAAAATGCAGGATGCGCCCGCCACAGTGGCGAGCGCATCCTAATACCCCCCACGGGACTTCCGCCCTTATGGCGAGTGGTCCCAATGACCGATATGATGGCGGGCGGACTAAGTCCGCCCGCCATCCTAATGGACCCCTTTATGTTTACTCTAGACCAGTAAAGAATGGCCAAGAATCAGGTGCTGTAGAGGAGCTGGGATATTTTATACCAGCCCTGGATCCAGCATTTATATTGATAGTGGGAGGCAATTTCAATTGCCAGTTCGAGCCTCTTGTTGACCCAACTTTAGATGGGCCTACATAGGAGGACCAGTATTGGTCGATACCCGATCCACAGATTCAGCCAATTAAAGCCTGGTCGCCGCTGGTCCTGCAATTAATCTCCCTTACCCTGACGCTATCGCTGAGGGCATGTAATCGGAGGACCCAATCGGATAGAACGGGCCAGTTAACTTTCAGTAGAGAGGGCCAGAACTCGCTGCTTGATTATATCCTGGTTGAGACTAGAACTTGGGACAGGGTCCTCGACTTCCGGGTCCATCAGAGGCTGGACAGTAATCACAATGCACTAGATATGACTATGAAAGCAGGGAGTCTGGGCCTATCTAACCCCCTAACAGCGACTAGCAGGGATCAAAACACACTAATAATCTCGAACAACAGGCGGAGATTGAGGTGGTGCCATATCCAGGAATCTCAATTCAAACTGGCCAATATATATACCCAGGCTCTACCACTA
Source organism: Lissotriton helveticus (assembly GCF_964261635.1). Taxonomy (NCBI): domain Eukaryota; kingdom Metazoa; phylum Chordata; class Amphibia; order Caudata; family Salamandridae; genus Lissotriton; species Lissotriton helveticus. The sequence goes on along the minus strand of NC_136061.1, from coordinate 1,696,178,796 downwards.
TTAATTGAAATGGGGGAGGTAGGAGGAGTTGACTTCCAGTTAGGGGAACAGGATAGGCCCCTAAAAAATTCATGAGCAACTAATAACAAAACTCCTCGATGCATTTTACCCGGTGGGAAAGCCAAGGGCAAACTATTATTATAAGCATCCCTGGTTCAATGCAAGTTGCCGCAAAGCCAATCTGGACCTGTTAAAAGAAGTGAAGGCAAAGGACAGGTCAGCAACTAAGCAGTGTAGGGTAAAGTATAAGCTGACTACTGAAACAGAAAAGAAAAACTGGGAAGCAGAAAAGTGGGATGACCTTAGGACTGCCCTGAATGATAAAGAATTAAAGACATTTTGGGCAATAGTAAGTTTGGGGGGAAGGGAAGGGCAACCCGCCCTAGAACCGAACAGAGCACCTGCAGTTTGGGAAGCACACTTTTGGGCACTATATGATGGTTCCATTGAAGTGGGTAATCCTGCCGTCTCCCCAAAGCCCTCCCATGAGAATCGATCGGAGGGTGCTTGGAAGAAAACATTGGGTGAAGTAGAACGTGCTATTGATAAATTGCAACCCAATAAAGCACCAGGTCTAGATAAGCTACCTGGGAATCTCTATTGGACCAAACTGAAAATTTGGGCCCCATATCTGTGTACCCTCTTTAATACCATCTTAAAGGGCATGGATCCCCAGTATACGTGGCTTGGGCCAGAGATAGTCCCCATCTACAAAAAAAGTTGCCTTCTCCTGGCCTCAAACTATAGGCCTTTCAGCCTAATAGATACTTCCCAGAAACGTATGGGACGGGTCATCTTGGATAGAATACAGGGCTGGATAGAGGAGATGGTGATACTAAGTCCTTATCAGGCAGGCTTCAGGTCGAGTACATCAACCATCAAACAGATATTTAGACTTCAGTTGCTTTACTGGAAGACGGCGAGTATAGAGAGTGGTAGCCTCTATCTCATCTTTGTCGACCTGAAGTCCTCCTTCGACTTAGTTCCCAGGGAAAAACTATGGAGAGTATTGTGCGACCTTGGGATACTGTTAAGATGGAAACGAGGAGACAGAAGGTGGTTTTGCAACGTTTATTGCAGAGAGATGAAACTGGCATCCAAGACCCTCCACGATCTGACAGAAACTGCCAAAGGTCGAATCTTGTCAACCTCACATTCTAGATTACAGAACATAGAGCATTCCACAATGAGGTAAGGAAGAAGGGCACGAGGACATCGAGGTGGGTATAGATAACAACTACATAACACATCCTCTTCCCTAATAAAAGAAATAAATGAAAACACATTAAAGCTTAGCAATCAAATAAAAAGTACTAACTTCTATGAAGTAATATAATCTTGCAAATAAGAAGGTGGTCTACGGACCCTGACAACAACTGATTCCTTAAACTCCGAACCCTCTGGTGGAACACCAGGGAAGGAACAAGAACCAGAGTCCTGAGGAGCAACATCTTGTGGAGAAGAACAAGAACCAGAATAACCACTCATCTCCCTCCCCTCAACATCATTGTTATAGTCTGGAATGAACATAGCACCAGAACATTCATCTTTAGATAAAGTATCCTTACAAAGATCTTCCTTAATTAGATCACCCTTTCTCTGATAAAGCGCAATCCTACGTAAATTCCATCTGTGACCACCCTCAACCACCACATAATGTCTAGCCCCTTTGATAATTCGGCATGGAGCAGAAAATTTACTCAACCCAGCTCTAACCCTACTAGATTCTATCTTAATCCAATCTCCAACTTGAAACTTTGAAACAAAATAATCTTCAGGAGAAGTGCCATCAGAAGAGACCCAATCTTGTAACCAAGACGGAACCAAATTTGAACCTGGTACCCGTCTTCTTATACTGACAAAAGGAGAAACATGAGTAACACTATGTTCAGTGGACCGATAGGCCCACAGCATTTCATCAACCAATAGGGGACTGTTTACTAGCAACAGCTAATTGTAAGGTACCCTTGACCAATCTATTGGCCCTCTCAACAATGCCATTACCCATAGGGTTGTACAAAGATGTACAGGAATGTCTAACACCCCAGCGTTCAAGAAAGCAACGCATCTCGCCAGACGTCAATTGTGTCCCATTGTCTGTCAACAAAGAATGAGGAACTCCCTCTTCAAAGAAAATTTTTCCAAGACTTCAATAGTAGAAACGGTGGTAATTTCCCTGACAAATGTCACAATTAGCCAAGGAGAATGCACATCCACAACGACAACAGCAAAACGGAAATCCATAGTAAGATCCGACATAGGTCCAATAAAATCCAGACAAATAACATGCCAAGGTTTACCAGGATCGGGGATGTGACCAAAATTCTTCTGAGACCCAACTCTTAATCTTTTCTCACTATCTTTACATAGTAAACACCCTTCAACCCAGCCACGAATTTGGTCATCCATAGCAGGCCACCAGAACTCCTGTTTGACTCTTTTTATAGTCATACCCTGGCCAAGATGCCCCTCATGACCAATCTTGAAAATCTGAAAACGTAAACCAGAAGGAGGCACAAACCTCTCACCACGCAAAATAACCTCCTGACCACACACAGAAAGCTCATCCAGCAGCTTCCAAAATGGTCTTAAAGGCACAGAAACCGCACTCTCCCGAACAGCACTATTCCTGATCAAGACAATCACTTGTTTTAAAACATTGTCATTTTGCATCTCTTTGACCCATTGTTCCATAGAAAAGGTACTGACAGTTGCCTCACTGATCTCGTTCACACAGACAACAGCTTCCTCAGAGGAAAGCTTATCCACCAAGGCTTTATCAACAACTTCTCAGTCCAAAGACAATCTGGATAAACAATCAGCCTGAGAATTCCTCCATCCCTGAATAAATACCACATCATAGGAGAATTCTTGCAACCTAGCTGCAAACCGAGCTAAACGGGCAGATCCTTTGCCCGCACCACCAGCCGATAAAATCTTCATTAGAGGTTTATGATCTGTTTTTGAACAAAATCGTGAACCCCACAAATATACTCTAAAGTGCTCAGTACCCCATGCAGCGGCCACAGCCTCTTTCTCGATAACAGAATAGTTCCTTACAGTTTGTGTCAAAGTCCATGAAGCGAATGCGATAGTTCTTTCCACACCCTTCTGAACTTGGGAGAGTACCACACCTAAAGCTGAAAGGCTAGCATCTACAGTCAAAATAGTTTTGCAATTAGAAGTAAATGGAGCTAAAATTCCAGCCAGACAAATCTTCTCCTTTATACTTGAAAATGCTAATTGTTGTTCCTTCGCCCAACAAAATTTAGCACCTTTGCGCAACAAACATCTCAAAGGTTCCACAACATCAGCAAAGGATCTCACAAATTTTGAATAATATTCGACTAATCCTAAGAACGAGCGCAATTGCTCCTTGTCCTTTGGATGAGGTGCATCGCTAATAGCCAACAACAAATCATGCTTGGGAGTAAAAACCCCACTAGAAACAGTGTAACCTAAATATTCGACTTTCTCAGTCAAACATTTGCACTAGTCTTTGTTGACTGTCAGCCCAATGTGCTCCAAATTCCAAAGTACTTGTTTCAACAGAGCATTATGTTCTTCAACAGTTTTACCTGAAATCAACACATCATCTTGAAAAAATATGACACCTTTGATGTCTTTAAACAAACTACTCAACATCCTCTGAAAGACACTCGCCGCCGAGGCTAACCCAAACGGCATGCGAGTAAATTGGAAGGTGCCTTCCGAGGTGATGAACCCTGTAAGTGCTTTAGAAGAAGGGTGGAGCTTAATTTGATGGTGTGCACTCCTTAAGTCGATTTTTGAAAAATATTTAGCATTACCAATCGATTGCAATATTTCGTTAATATTAGGCAAAGGAAAAGTATCCATTACAATATCTCTATTAAGAGATCTCAAGTCGATGCAAAATCTCAAACGGCCGTCCGCCTTAAGGGTCAAAACGACCGGAGAAATCCATGTTGAAGCTTCAATTGGTTCTATCACACCAGTCTTTAGAAGATCATTCAACAAATCCTTAAGTTTATCTCTAACAGCAAAAGGAACTCTCATGAGTTTGTGTTGAATAGGAGATGCATTAGACTTAAGAATGATTCTATGCATATACCCCTTTACACAACCTAGTCTATCCTCAAAAACCTTGTGGGCATTTTGAAGAATCTGATCAAGTTGCATATCTTCATCAACAACCATAATTTGGTTAGGTGCCCTGGGATTGATAATAATATTGAGGTCAATCTGGTGCATCCACCCAAGAATGGGAGGACCATCCCTGGATACATACACCTTGCCCTCAACACACCTACAACCAAATTTTATGAGACCTTTCATAAAACCCAGTATGTCAATAGGTTGACCCTGATAACTCACAGGTTTAATATCCTTGATAGACAAGGTAATATCATGCCACAATGAGTTAAAAATAGATTCAGGTATGATAGTGAACATAGAACCAGAATCAACCATCAGGGACACATCCTTGCCACAAACATTAAAATTGGCAGAAGGTCTAATTAGTCTACGTGAATCAACTTCAGAGACCAAACTAAAATCTAAATCTTCACCCAAAGCTAGAATCCTTTTGGTCATGTGAACCTCTTGAACAACATTGACTTTTGATTTTGACTTCTCAGAAATTTCTGAACTTTTGCACATACGTGAATAATGGCCCTTACGACCACACTTGTTGCAATTTTGATCTAAAGCATAACATTTTTTTAAATCAGAGGAATGATACTGACTACCACAATGAGAACATTCCTTGTGTTTAGATTTGGCAACATTCTCTGAAAAACCTCCCCCTCTTCTTTTAGAAACCACATTAACTTCGTACTCATCTTCAACACTAGCGCTAGCAATTTCGTTAGATGACCTGTCTTTTTTACTTATTTCCTTAATACAAATTTGAGATTCTTCAATGACTTTGGCTAAGTCTATGGCTTCCTTAAGTGTGGGATTCTTCGCAGCCCATAGTCTCTCCTGAATCTTTTTATTTCTACATTGTACCACCAACTGGTCACGGATTAACTCCTCACACATGTTGCCAAACCTACATTTCACAGAAAGTTCTCTCAACCTGGAAATAAAATCATCAAAACGTTCATTCTCAAGTTGAGGTTGAGTATAAAACTTATACCTAGCCATAACAACATTGACTTCTTTAGCAAATCTGATTTCTAATCTCTTAATGGCCTCAAAATATTAATTGTCCATAGGTTGTCCATTCGGACCCATAGCAACAGGAAGGTATTTAAAAATGCGTTGACCCTCACTGCCCAAAGCACTCAATAGAAGTGCCTTTTTCCTAGCAGGAGAAAAATTTGCCCCATCCAAAGCTACAATATTATTTTCCAAAATACATAGCCAATCTTCCCAAATAATCTTAGGAGGACCAGGAGTAGATAGGAACAAGGGAGGCATAATAACATTAGACTTAGACTCAGCCATTGCAAAATGAAAACAAAAGTGAAGGCAGGTGTGCAAATCACCGTGAACGTATTGCACAGAACGTAATATTCACCACACTGCAAAGCGTCACTGTGTTAAGGAAAAACGTAACTGTGTTGAGAAAATCAAAGGTCAAAGAAGTAGGAAAGTTAAAAAAAAAAAAGGTGTGCAGATCACCGTGTATGTACTGCACACAAGGGCAAAATCACGAAAACCAGGAAGAATACCTCGATCATTTAATGAAGAAAACAGTTGAAGAAAAGTTGTTGAAAACCAAACTGTTTCCAATCGCAGATCCGTCAGGAAATAGCTCCACAACTCGAGTGAAATATACACAAACAAAATCCAAGATGGCCATACGTAACGTAACGCGTGACAATACACGCACAGTTACGCAAGCAAAGCACGCAACAACTGCACTGTGCGTTTCACGCCAGAAGAAAGCGTTCCAGCTACGTAGTGGTTGATGACGTAGCACAACAACGGTTGACTGGAGCTCGAGCGAGTAAGCTCACACAGCAAATCCCTCGGCAAGGGTTCCCAAGAGAAACTTGAAGTGGGAAAAGTACCTTCAGGGAAATGAAATATCGTCACAGCCAAACCATGCCAGAAGTGAAGCTCAAAACTTCAAACGAAGTCCTCAACGGAGACTGGAAACCAGGCGTGCAGCGCAGGGACACCAAGACTCTCTCCAGGATGCGTCAAGGAAAACCAAGCGTCGCCATAAATGTTAAGATGGAAACGAGGAGACAGAAGGTGGTTTTGCAACGTTTATTGCAGAGAGATGAAACTGGCATACAAGACCCTCGACGATCCGACAGAAACTGCCAAAGGTCGAGTCTTGTCAACCTCACATTCTAGATTACAGAACATGGAGCATTCCACAATGAGGTAAGGAAGAAGGGCACGAGGACATTGAGGTGAGTATAGATAACAACCACATAACAGATACCATCTTACCTTTTGGATATGCTAGTGAGGCTACATACGGGGACTTACGCTCAAGTAAGATGTGGAAAACACGGGGAACTCTCTGCGCGCTTTCCTGTCAAAAAGGGAGTTCACAAGGGGTGTGTCCTTGCCCCTACTCTATTTTGCCTTTATATTAATTGGCTCATCGAGCACCTAACCGGTGTCAATGATAGCGATGCACCAAGGCTAGTTTCAGGGAGGGTGCCTGCATTGATGTTTGCGGACGACACTCTGCTGTTGTCTAAAACAGCATCAGGCATAAAAAGCACCTTGGATGGCTTTGCTGATTTTTGTAAACTGAGGGACTTGGAGATCAATCTAATCAAGACCAAATTTATGATCTTCAACCCCCCCCAAAACCACCCGTCCAAATCCGTCCTTAGATTGCACATCCTTGGATAGAGTAAAGACCTTTGAGTATTTAGGCATTATACTAACAGAACACCTGGAGTGGGACACCCAACTGGCTAAGGCAAGCTTGAAATTATCACAGACAGCGGGGGGGATTTTGAAAATGCATAGAACTGTTACATTCAAGCCAGCTGCGCCTGTTATTCGAATATACAATGCTCAGGCCAGGGGGGCTACCCTATATGGGGCTAAACTATGGGGTCACTGTAGGCCCTCAAATCTCATGAAAATAGAACATAACTTCATGAGACGAATAGTCGGCCTTCCTAGTAGTAACCCCCTAGTCCCCCTCCGATTGGACATGGGCTCGCTACCCATTGATGAGGAGATTGAATTAAGGCCTATCACATTCTGGCATAGGCTCTGGGCAACACCAGAGCTGCCCTGCTATAGAGATGTCCTACATTGTTTAACTAATAAGAAAATCTTGTGGCTTAACCATATAAGGGACGTGAGTAATAAGATAGGAAGGCAAGACCTTTGGAAAACACCTTAACTGTCATGCCCACTAACAACTAGGGCAGACCTTGTGTGGCTCTAGAGACACTATAAATTGACAATCCTTCAAGAAAGATCTACTGGCGGCCGATTGCCACTAGAGTTTCCTCAAATAAAGGCCGAATATAGAAAATAAGAGTATTTGGATGTGATCCATCCTCCCCTGGCTAGGAAACTCTATGTTCATTTTATAATGGGGACACTTCCACTCATGTCGTTCACCAGTAAATGGCACAAAGAGAAGAAGGAAGAATGTCCGTCGTGCAAATATAAGATAGAGTCTGAAATTAATGTGTTTTTCATCTGTCCTGCATATTCTCTACCTCGCAAACGAAGGTTAGCCCCAATATGCAGAAACCTAGGGTTTAGAAAAGGGGGTGGTGATGAACAGAGTGCCTGAATTAAGCAGACCACTCTTACCCAGTCCAAAGATCAGGGCTTGATCCATCACCGTTTTTTAGCTCACTGCACCATCCCAGCTCAGAACTTGGCTATAAGCAAATTAGTCTGTTCCTGTCCCAGTGCATGATGGGAACAGGGCAAACCAAACTACCAAGCCAATTCTTATACTGGGAAGGAAACAAGCTTCCGGGGACCGGTTTCTGCCATTTCAGGCGTCCTCGGCCCGGCTTGCTTGAATCCTGATGGTGCAATGAGCAAGGGACTCACATCTGAGTATACCCTTCCACGCTTATGGTGGACAAAATGATTCAGAAAAGGGGGTGGTGATGAACAGAGTGCCTGAATTAAGCAGACCACTCTTACCCAGTCCAAAGATCAGGGCTTGATCCATCACCGTTTTTTAGCTCACTGCACCATCCCAGCTCAGAACTTGGCTATATGCAAATTAGTCTGTTCCTGTCCCAGTGCATGATGGGAACAGGGCAAACCAAACTACCAAGCCAATTCTTATACTGGGAAGGAAACAAGCTTCCGGGGACCGGTTTCTGCCATTTCAGGCGTCGTCGGCCCGGCTTGCTTGAATCCTGATGGTGCAATGAGCAAGGGACTCACATCTGAGTATACATTTCCACGCTTATGGTGGACAAAATGATTCAGAAAAGGGGGTGGTGATGAACAGAGTGCCTGAATTAAGCAGACCACTCTTACCCAGTCCAAAGATCAGGGCTTGATCCATCACCGTTTTTTAGCTCACTGCACCATCCCAGCTCAGAACTTGGCTATATGCAAATTAGTCTGTTCCTGTCCCAGTGCATGATGGGAACAGGGCAAACTAAAACTACCAAGCCAATTTTCTGAATCGAAACCTAGGGTTTAGTCACTGTCTCCAGGCCTATAGAATATTAAAACACGATACACATCCCCCCATTCTTTTTTCTATTTCGCGCTTCCTGAATGGAATGTGGTGTAAGCGCAGGGGCTTTTTGAAGTGATCAAGCGGAGAACTAAAATTGTGCCCTCTTCTGATAAATCTATGGATGTTTACACAATGAGGACAATTAGTCCATCGCTTAGTTTGTTCTCTCTTAACCAGCAATTTTACATTATTTGTATATTTGCATTTTATCTGATTTTAGGATAATCGGCAGTCATTATTTTTATAGTGCAGCAAATGTAGAAATACGATTGTACTGTTTGTCGTTATCTAATTTTTATTTTTCCCTCCGGTGGTTTTTTGATTGTAATAATGCACTTTTATGGCCATAGTGGCCGAAATAAAGTTATCTACTGACTGGCTATTTAATAATGTTTCTGTGCTACAGTATTGTGTACTCTGTGACCATCTTCTTGTAGAAGATACTGTGTTGTACTAGAGAGCGTTATATTAATAAATACATATGTTTATAACTACTGTGTCCTTTCATTTAACCAATACTTTAAGGTTACATTCTGGTAAAACAAGCTCCCTAACATTCCTTCAAGAGTAAGCCTGATAGCTTTCTAAGGTTATCTTTGACCTCTTAAATCAGCATAAGCGTTGCTTGGACTGGTGCAAGGTGCCCACTTTAATTGGTGGACAGCATATACCGGTCCAACTTCTCACACTGACCTATATGAGTGATCTTTTGAAGGAAAGTTAAACCACAATTACTGCATCTCAGAAATTTAGATTATAATATTTAATGAATATAAAAAGCAAAGTTTGAGCTAAAGAAATGGTTAACATTTAAAATGACGGCCATCTATCAATCACCCTCCCAATAAACCATGTGAGATCCTGAGGATAACACCAGCCAACATTCATATTTCTTGCATGCCTTTGACTGAAAACCTGTACTCTCCCACAATGCAAATCAAATTGTACTCTCTAAAAACCGACTAGAATATTTCTTTGCTCCACTTTTGTTTAAACCAAATGTGGTCATCTCTGCATTTCGGTGATGTATGTACCAATTAAATTACTTGGGTGAAGCACCCATTTCCAGTACCCTCTCAGTGCTCATTGGAGACAAATGAAATAGTGCAACTGTAAACAGCCTTCTTACCCAATTAAACTCATCCAAAATCAGTTCATATTCCAGATGCACCCAACAATGCCTTTGAAAGAAAGTGAAAGTTAAGAAAGAACTAGGGAAAGGAAATCCTCAGTATGTAGTGCTTTCACCTCAGTTGCACATATGAAGGCATCAGAGACACTATTCTTGCGCTCATTGATTATGTTAAGGGAGCGCTCATTTTCATCTAGACATTTTCTGTCTTATTCAATGTGCATACTTGGATGTATTTCCTGTGTGCCACTTAACATTTCGAGAATGTACTACAATTCCCAAGATTGTCCATAAAGCTGACAACACATCAGTCAGTCAGTCATAAGCTTTTATTCGATATGCAAGATATCTTATAAGCACAATACAATACAACCATATAAAAATTTACAAAATCAATACATAAGAAGTCAGTAGTAAACTCATTTAAAAGGGATAAAAAGGACATAAAAATGCCCAAAATAAATTATCTAAAAAGAGAATTAAACTGCTACTGACAGTCTCTTGCAACGAATAAGCCAAAACTGCTTTAAAAATTTAGCTATTCCACATATAATTGGGGGGGATGTGTCCGTCATTAAGATACGCAAAGCTACTAAGTAACTACGTGTACACATGTTTCGGCAAAGAGGTTTAAGCCAAGTGCTCCTGGGCTTTGCATAGTCCGGACATTCAAACAGGATGTGCGTAATAGACTCAATCCTGCTCGGACAACATGCGCAGTTGGGAGACATGTGAGGAGCTGATTTCCATTTTGATACCACAGCCCCAAGCGGGAGAGAGCCAACTCTAAATTTAAAATATAGTGCTCGATCAAAAGGGAGGGTAATGAGGTCCAAATAAGGCTCAAATGCCACCACATCTTTTACCACTAAAAAGGCAGCAGTAGACTTGCAGTGATTCGGGTTTGTAACTAAATGTTCCGCGGCCCATTTCCAATAAAGACTCTTCACAACCTCTTTTGGTGGGGCTGTGCGAGTTGTCCAACAGTCCCCCAGTCCGATTTTCTCCAGGAGCATTTTAGTGTCTCTCAGCCATCTTAATTTTGCCCAGCCACCCAGACTCATTATTTCAGCCAGTCCATCAGCATATGATTTCAGTTCTTCACCCCTCCAAATTCTTGTCCATAATAGGAGGGGACGGAGTTGGGCCTGGTCTTTGATGTTTTTACAGCCTGTGTCCAGCAACACAGGTATGGTCGGAGTGCTCGGAGGGATGGCAATAATGGCTTTGTAGATTTCAATTACTGGGGTAAGCGATCTCCTGGGAGAGGCCCGGAATTCCCTCAACAAGGCTCCTCCTACCCTTTTGTGGTTAAGAACCATCTTATCAATGTGGGGTGCCCAGGACATTTTGTCTGTTATCCGAATTCCAAGGTAATCGAATTCGGATACTTTCTCCAAGGCAACAGAATTGAGCGTGGGAGGGCGGCCCAATTTCCGTGGGGGATTTAGGACTAAATATTTAGTTTTATCCACGTTAATTACTAGGCCCTTAGAAGCACAAAAATCCTGAAAACGGGTTAGCAGTTTTTGGAGACCTTGCGGAGTCTTGGAGATCAAAAGCGTGTCGTCCGCAAATAGCAGGGTGGGTATCCGCACACCTCCGAGACAGGGAGCGTCAGCTGGGTCCAATTGAAGATATTCTACCACCCCATTCACATATAGTGAAAATAGGGTGGGCGCCAGGACGCAACCCTGTCTCACGCCCCTGGACACCGGTATTTTCTCAGTGAGCTCTCCGCTTTTACCCCAGCGGACCTGGGCGAAGGTATGGGCATGGAGGGTGACAAGGAGGGACAGGATGTAGGGGGGCAGTCCCAACTCATGAAGCACCCTCCACAATTCTTCCCGGGGGACTAGGTCAAAGGCAGTCTTCAGGTCTATAAAGGCCAAGTATAGACTGCCTTTGCCTAGCTCCACCACCTTCCACCCCAAGAGTGCCAACCTAAACACCTGCTCTATTGTCCCCATTCCTGCCCGGAAACCTGCCTGAAAATCCGATAGTATGTTGTTCTCCTCCACCCAGTGTAAGATCCTCCCAAGTATGGCTTTGCCTGCTATCTTTTGGGTGGAGTCTATCAGGCTTATAGGGCGGTAGTTCCCCGGGGTTTCTCTACACCCTTTTTTATGAATCGGTACCACCACCGCCCCTTTCCATGATTCTGGCACTGGCCCTCCCCTCATAATGTCGTTAAGGAGTGCTGCAGTGACCCTACCCCACTCAACTGGATATGCCCTCATAAGGTCCCCCGGAAGGCCATCTGGGCCAGCTGCCTTACGGGGGGCCACCCACCCTATCACTTTTTCAATCTCTAAAGGGGTAAAGAGATCATAGGCATGTGGTTCGATTGCTAGAGGGGAGTACGCCCTAACATTCAATTCCCCTTGTGCCGGGAGGTATAAGGTTCCGAAATGTTTTACCCAACTTTGTGGCGGGATGTTACAGGGTCTCGTAGCTGCCTCGGGCCTATTCCGTGATCCTATAAGGTTCCAAAAAACCCTTGAGTCCCTACATTTGCTTGCTTGGAGCAGATCTTCCCAGAATTTATCTTCCCACTCCCTCTTAGCATGTTTGAGGGATCTGTTGTAGGCCTTCCTTGCTACCTGAATATCACTGTGGGAATTACGCTTTACTGCCTCAACAAGCCTTGCCTTATGGACCCTACATGAATGAGTATACCAGCCATCTTCAGGTTTTTTACTTCTCTTGTTACTCGACTTACTAGAGTGGATGGTAAATACATTAGACAGGGCCTCTACTAGGGAGACAAAAAGTCCACTTGGCCTACCCACCCCTTCTAGGGGCGACCCCAAGGATGCCACTGCATGGTTTAAAAGGGAAAGAATTTCACTGACCCTTGCCTCCGATAGGACCAATTTAGCCCATTTTATTCGTCTGCCACATGGCGAGACTTCGGACTCATCGGGGGGCATTACCACCGGGTTAACATGACCTTCTATTGCAGATCGCCACCACTGTTTCATGCTTAAGGAAAGTGGGTGGTGATCACTTTCAGTTGTTGGGACTACCAGCATGTCCATCACATGCTTCCATAGGTACACATCTACTAATATGTAGTCTATTCTGGAGGTGTGTCCTGGTCTATTGTACGTGTGGGCACCCCCCCTATCCGAGGTTGTCCTCCCATTAACTGCCCTTAGATTTAATTCCAGGCTCAGGGAGTATAACTGTAGCGCCACTTCAGACCACCTTCTGATAGATGGGAGTTCCAATACGGGGATCCCCAACCTAATGTCCTCCTCATCTTGTTCAAGGGCAACATCCGAGCCCAAAGGCTCGAACGTACAGTTCATGTCGCCCACGACCAGCGTACGCAAACTGTGGGGGGTTTTATTTAGGAGGGTCTCAAGAAGGGATATTACCGGTGACTTTCTTCCACCCTTAGTCCCTCTGGCATAAACATTATAGACATTTAAAACCAATCTTCCCCGCTGATCTAGTAGAATAATATTTTGGATATCCGGGTGGCCTGTATGAAGTTCCTCTACTCTACAATCTAAGGCAGCTGCTACCCAAATGAGCAGACCACCAGAAGGTCGCCCTCTTCCAGTTTCAGAGGTCAATGCAGGGACAGAGTAGGAAGAGAATCCCACCCTGTGTGCCGGCACTAAGCTCCACGTCTCTTGGAAGATACACAGAGAGTGTTCATCCACCCATGCAGTGAAGTCAGGCAAGGCCAACTTCCTTGTGATCCCTGCGACGTTCCAGCTGAAAACCTTAAATACTAGGCCCGTCACAGCTGGAGCGTCGCAAGGCGCAGGAATACCCTTAACTGTGGCCCTCGTCCCACTAGTATCTCCAATATCTCCAATTGGAGAGAAGTCAATTTGGGAGGATAATACTACCTTTGGCTCTGGAACACTCACGGATACTTTGTCCTCGGCCGCATTTTTGCATACCCCAGGTTCGTCCTCCTGTAGTCAGTTGGACCCTAACACCCGCACTGGGTTCATCCCTCCACTCCCAGGAGCCCCGGCCCCAGATGTCTCGGAGGAGCTTAGGCTTTCTCCAGTTAGAGTAGCATTTTGCCTAGGGTAAAAATAGGACAAATCTACTACTTTAACCCCTGGGGCCCCCATATTTTTTATTGGGGTAAAAATGGAAGGGACTACTCTGGGGTCCTGAAAGTTTATTATTATACAGTCCCCCTCCTGGGTTTTCTTTCCCTGCCCTACCCAGCCTACTCTACGCACACTTAGAATAATCCCATCCACACCCGACGGAATTGGCCTGTTTGCCTTTAGCCAGTGGATGCACTTATTCTTGAGTGATTCGTGGTTTTCCAACTGGTCTTCCTTTAGTGGGGGGACGTTTACCAGAACTGTAACAAAAGGTTGACAGTCTGGAGGGAGATTTATTGGAGGAGTACGACATACTGGTTTCCTAGAAGCCGGTACAGTGGTAGTTAGAGGTGTAGATTGGGAAGCGGGAATTGGGATTTTCCCCGTTACTAGTCCCTGAGCTTTATCACATGAGCCTGATGTTTGTGTATTTTTTAATTTGCCACTGGTTGTCTGGGGCTGCTTTTGTGGCAGTGATTTGGGCTTAGGTGCGGCTACCTCTGAGTGCGCTGGTGGCCCCTTAAGATTCGGCCCTGTTTTAGGAGGGGGAAACGTTTTAGGAACTGGGGTTTGTGGTCTATTAATGTCAACCTTATTTAGTATTTTTAGGGGCTTAGGGACTCTCTGTGGTGGTAAAGAAGCTACTGGAGGCTCACTCTCCATCAGATCCATGTCAGGGCTTTCACTCGCTCTGACTAGTTGTTTAAATGTGGATTTGAGTGAGTAAAACCCATCGAGGGTTGATTGCTCTAATTTGTCTATTCTAGACCCCAGGCTCTTGACCTGTGTTAGGAGGGGCATCAAGAGACTATTTACCCTCTCTAGGATAATATCGATAGTTACAGGGTCAGGCAGGTTAGAGGCATTAACTATGGTATCATTAGGAAGTGGCCCCTTCAGGGTAGCCACTACCCCCCCTTCTGCCACGTCTTTATTCCCCATGGTCGTGCCCCTTAGCTTTTCCATGCCAAAACCTGGGGGTTTTATTGTTGTTTGGTAAAGTGAGGCCTGGCTCACCAATCTGCCCTTTTGACCTTGTCTTGTCTTTTTACTTTTGTTTCTCTTATCCTGTCTAGTTTCTGGGATCTGGCTACTTGAGGGCACCCCTTCTAAGACCCCGTCTGTTATTATGATAATCGGGGTGGGCGAAATTGGCGGTAAAGACTGACTAATGGCATCATTTGGGGGTTTAGGTGATACAGGTGGAGCTGGAATAATAAGACCAACCTCTTCCTCAATGCCACTAGGAAGAAGCGTGGCCACAAAATCCACCCCGTCTATATTTTGCCCTATTTCAATCAGTTGGGACGGGTCTGTAGAATCACCTAGGGCTCCTACAATAGGGGCAAATTGAACCCGCTCACAAGCCGGAGTAGACGCTTGCACAGCAGCCCCCAGTGATGCGCGTCTTGAAGGGAGGTAGATCTCGGATAGGCGCCGCTCTGACACAGCGATCTCCTTTTCTATTACAGCCGCCACCCTGGTAATAAACCGATCCATAGTTCCTATCACAGGACTCCCTGCAATAACTCGGCTATCGCCTTCGCTCCTGAGAGGTCTTCCTGAGCGGGTAGACATGATGTAGAGAGCACCGTTGGGCCTCAACGGCTGTGTGTAGACACTGCTGTTGCAGGGGAAAGGGACGTGGCCCAGCCCAGCCGCTGTCAGCCCCTGACGGCCACAGACGGCCCGCCCTTTGCCCGGGCTTCGCTCGGCGCCCCGCTCGCGTCCCGCTGAGCGATAAGCAGGCCGTAAAGTAGGCACGTTGCAGGCGGGGGGCGTGTCTGTTTGTGGGCGCGTCCGCTTGCACCTGGGGAAAGCAGGGACTCCTGGACTTCTGAGTCCCTGCAAAGCGCCGACGTGATGTTCTTCTCAGCGCCTCCCACAGCACAGCGCTTACACACCTTCCCCTAGCCGCGAAGCGGCACCCGCGGAGCGGGTGCGGCGAGAGGCGGCGGCGATAACAGAGCCCAGCACAGCAGACAGTCCCGAGATCACAGGGACAGACAACAGCCTTCTCACTCCCAGGTGGGTCCCAGCAAGTAATGCACCACGCGCCCTTTTCTCTCTGGCCAGGCGGGGGGCGTGTCTGTTTGTGGGCGCGTCCGCTTGCACCTGGGGAAAGCAGGGACTCCTGGACTTCTGAGTCCCTGCAAAGCGCCGACGTGATGTTCTTCTCAGCGCCTCCCACAGCACAGCGCTTACACACCTTCCCCTAGCCGCGAAGCGGCACCCGCGGAGCGGGTGCGGCGAGAGGCGGCGGCGATAACAGAGCCCAGCACAGCAGACAGTCCCGAGATCACAGGGACAGACAACAGCCTTCTCACTCCCAGGTGGGTCCCTGATGAGGTCATTTGGAGTGCAAGAGGTCGGATCCATTCCTCAGCTCCTGATTAGGAACACTCGATCAGCAATGCTTTGCGGGTCATTGCAGCCCTGTTTTAAAATTTTTATCTTTGGGTCAATGTCAGCTCATTCACTTGGTTCTTCAAATGACGTCAGTAATAGCCGTACCACTGATGCTGCAGTTCTTTGATCTTGTAGATTCTTTCCTTCCACCCTTCTATAGAGAGTGTTTTAGGGCTAATTTTGTTTAGTGTATGCTCCCCTGATCTACTTCCGCAAATAAGGTTTGCACTCATTCAGCCTGATTCATGAAGCTAAATTGCACTCGCAAAGGCCAAGATTCTCAGAATCTTGCCTTTTGCGAGTGCAATTTTGGCATTTGGGATTCACAATCCCAAATGCAAAAATCGCTAATAAAGAATTAGCAAATATGCGAGGATTAGCATTTAAGGAATCTCTATTAGAGATTCCTTAAATGCTATTCATGACACTTTTAAAAATTGCAAATTTGCAATTTTGGGCCGCTATTTACCGAGAGGTCAGACCTCTCGGTATATAGCAAAAACTTAGAAAAATGCTTTTAAAAGCATTTTTCTAAGTTGCATGTTGCACACACACATGTCCTTTGGACATGTGTGTGCGCAACACCTGTTCAAATGTGCATTTAAGGGGTGCTACAGGGTGTCCTTTGGACACCCCTGGCACCCTTAAAATCGCTATCTTATTTGCGAGTAGCAAATTGCTACTCGCAAATAAGGGATACACCCCATTCATTCCTATAGGCCTTTTGGCCCATAGGAATGAATGGGGAGTTATTCCTTATTTGCGAGTAGCAATTTGCTACTCGCAAATAAGGAATGTGTAGGAATCGCTATTTATTTAGCAATTCCTACATGAATACCGTTTTGCGAGTCCTCAATAGCGATTCGCTATGAATCGCTATTAGGGGCTCGCAAAACGGTACCTTCATGAATCAGGCTGATTGTTGTCAGCTTTCACAAACTACAAATTTTAAACTATTTAAGTTCCAAATTGGTACTTTAAAATCTAACCTCTCTGAAGTGGTATGACGAATTGAATCTTAATTATATTATATTTTTACAGTTATAGTTGATTTGTTAATGAGCATGCTGAATTATTTGTTAGAATTCTGAGCTTTGTTCAGTAGCTCAGTATTACAACACATACTTCAGAAGTAGGCACTGTGGCTTCCCTATATTTAAAACGAACACTAAGAAACTGCTCTAATTATAGTTGGTTTTTGCTTCAATGGAAGTAAATGTCCTTGCTGTGAATCTCAAGCACATAAAGAAGGAAGTGCATTTTACGGATAATACTCTTCAGAAAAGTAACACCTATAATCTACTAGGTCATGTTGAAAATAATTCAAGGACAAAGATAAATATACGGTTAAATGCACTCAAGGATGTAAGCTATTACAACAGATGAAAAAAAACAAAATAACATTTGAAACGGCAATGAGCCAACATTTTAAACACTACTTCCAAAAGGAAAGGTGGTTAAACCGCATCCTGAAGAAATGGAAGTGCGGATGAAATGCTTGTTAAATCAAAGTGTAGGATAATTCCCTGAATTACAGTGAAGTAGAAGTTTATGAACATTTATTACATGGTACAACTTGCATTACAGACATTCCTACCCCCACAGCCTGGTAGGTGTGTTGTTATTAAGCCAGCCGTGGCATGTGCAGGTAAGAGTGGTGATGCGGTGGGGCTGGGTGGAGTGGGGGGATTTTGACAGACAACGACGAGGGAAAATGAATTAGTTATTTACCTTATTAAAGTACTCCAGCTCCCCTTGAACAATTAATTTGCAACTCCGCCCTGCCTTTGCTCCTTTGCTTCGAGTCCACAAGAATGAATATTTCTATTATGCTATTTCTGCTGCTGCCCATCTTGATACATCTGTTTTGCATATCTTAACAGGGAGATTCTATGTTACCTTCCCGTGCATACCTAGCTCATGTTTGGAGAGTAGAAGCACCAGGTCCACCACCCCGTTCCTATATTTGATCCTCCCCTTATGTGGGAAGGCTCTCAAAAAGAATACTTAACATATGGTGGCTACTGAGGTTTCCTGGACCTCCAGCGAAGGAGCGCCGGGACGCTCCTTCGCTGGAGCAGCTGTGCGCAGTACAAATATCACTAACATAACATAACATAACATTGAAATGGTGTATCATTCCAAACCTCTCCTGCACTTCTTCAAAGTCCCTCAGCATCTTATCTGTGATCATGGCACTCAATACTTTAAACCAGAGGTTCTCTGATGTCTCTGCAGCAAACTCGAGCTGGATCTCCAAACAGTGCTTCAGGAATCTAATTGGGATCCCAGATGCGTCGCCCTGGCACTTTAGTTCGATCTAGCTCTTCCAGCAGTGTTTCATACCCGCGGGTGGACTGGGAACACAAACCAGCCCTGGCAATTCTGTTGGACCTGCCACTGGGGTGGGAGTGGATGGGGGGGGTGCTAATTAGAAGCACTGCTAGTGCTTTTGTTACAGGGGGGCGATTTTGTAGCACTGCTGCAAAACCAGTACCCGTAACAAAAAATGCCCACCCACCCCTCAAAAAAATGGCCCCCACCCTTCCAGCCCACCAGGAAAATACTCGCTGCCCCATATGGCCAGTCCGGCCCTGTCCATAACTGTCACTAATTTGGGTATAGTTTAGTGCACAGTTTCTCACCAAACACGGTGCCATATAATCTGCTAGGTGCCACAACTGCTCTCAGTAATTTGGCTTTGGGGTCCTTGGAGTCCGGCAGTCCTCTTCAGAGGAAGTCTTGGTTTGTCTAGTGTCACTCTATAATGTCCACCTTGGGTCTTGGTTCTTCATAACTAGCTAATAAAGTGTGAAATAAAAAGCTTTAGAGCGCCATACATAATTTGAGCGGAAAGGCATACTAAATGCAATGCATTAGTTTAGTTAACTTTACGTTTTGTGTATTGCTCCGCTCAGAACTAGCTTTTTACATCCACTTTAGCGACCTTAAAAATATTTATCTTTTAATAGTTATAAAAAAATGGTTCACTGTCAGGGAATGAGGGAATGACCAACACATTCCCAGAATTCAGGCTGTGACGGATAGGCTAAATAAAAAACGAAATGGACACCGACTCAGTCTGCCTCTTTCTCCTTCTCTTTAACTCTCACACACACACACATATATTTACTCAATAAAACGTTATATTGAACCACTAATTTAGCAGTATAACGCAGTACAGGTCATACTTTTATATTTTGCAGTAGAAGTAAATCAAGAAATGAAGCGGAGCGGCCACTATGCAGCAACATATAAAATTCTCTCATCAACCTTTCAACTCTGTGCCTCCAGTTCATTTTCAGTCTCAGTTGTAATAAAATGTAGGTTACATGTGTGGTGTGTAAGCACTCTTTTTTACGTGGACTGATTACTGTTCCCAGCCCAGACTGCGGAGGGTTTTTCTCATTACCAGAAGGGCACCATTATAAGCACTCTTAGTAGCCAGTGAGAGGTAGAATGTACATATACTGGGGGTACTCCTGTCAGCATTTTCTGAAGGTTAAAAGGACACTTACTGCCTACCAGGTTCGAAATGGGACAGAAATAAGGACTGGCACCAAAATAAAAATGGCCCTCATTAGCGAATCAGACAGTTAAAGTAAATGGCCTGCGCTTGTGAATCTCAGCAGTTTTGAACTTCTGAAGACACACTAAGGGGGCGATTACGATGTGACCCATTATTGCTCCGACTGTAGGTTGGAGCCATCAGGGCTGCATCGTAATCGGCCTGTGATTTACTTTCTGTTCGCCTAATTATGATTTATTTATTATTATTTATTTATTTTATTTTCAGACTCTTATATAGCGCATGGCTACTCAGGAGCATCCCAGCGCTTGTACGGAGCCCAGAGGGTACACAGCGATCTAGGTAGTGATCTAGGTAGTCAGAAAGTAAACCAGCTGGAAGGTGGCCAGTCATCTCAAGTGCTGGCCTTTCCACTCCTTGAGATTACGATGCATGGTTTCCGGCATAGTTTCCATATCGGAAAGGATGCTTGGCGGCCCCCAGCTGGGCCCCCTAGTGCTTGATGCATCTGGTTATAGGTTGAGGGGACACTTATGGTGCCCCCTGTTGATACCTGCACCCAGAAATAGGCCCCCTGCGGAGCCTGCCACAGGGGTGCAGGGATGAACTGCACCTCCCTTTTCTCAATGGGAGCTTGTGTTATGGCCGGCTTACGGCCGCATGACAACCTCCCATTGAGAAAAGGGAGCATGCGACTGAACAGTGTTTGGTCGAACTGTAATGACCCAGTCTGGACCGCCGATCGCCTGGACGGATGGTCACAGGACAGATACAATGCCTGTCACACTTCATCGTAATCAGGCCCTAAGTAGGTGTTTGTGAAAAGTATTGGAGACTGCATGGGTTTTTGGTTACGGAAGGCTATCTTTTTGGTAATATCACGAATTTCAACAGAGAAAACTGTAATCAGAACTATACAAAGATAGTATCCCTCTTGAACTATATTTCTTTTACATATGGCTTATAGGAAGCTCACTCTTGGGGCACATTAAAGAATGCTCTGCTACATATAGAACTGAAGTTTCATTTGTACTTATTTATTTTGTTATACAAAGATAGTTTTTGTTGATATACATTAAAACATAAGTGAATCAATCCACAATTTCATAATACATATTTTACAAAGAAAAACTGTATAGATAATTTTACAAATTATCTATACAGTTTTTCTTTGTAAAATATGTATTATGAAATTGTGGATTGATTCACTTATGTTTTAATGTATCTCAACAAAAACTATCTTTGTATAGTTCTGATTGCTGTTCTTTTTCCCCCTTTTCCCTGACCTACAATTACCTCCTATGGGGGTGCCTTATCTACGCAACAGAGAAAACTGCCCCACCAAAACATAAAATACGCCCACAACATCCAAACAATTGGCCAGTGTACTGACCTGTTAGACCACCTTTTCTAGCACTGCCTGAGTGCCCTATAGACCAGTGCAGATCTTCAGTCTAATTTTAGGAAATTGCACAACTGTGAAACGTTAAGGTGACTCATTATGCCCCTTCTTGCTATACTAAATTTGCATGATATTTTCACACAAGTGCGTTCCCATTTCACCAATTTCATGCAATAAGATCATTTGACTGTGTGCTCAAAGATGTGAACATTCCATTTCTCCCACTCTTCAAAGATGTGAGCATTCCATTTCTCCCACTCTTCATATAGCTGGACAATCATTTGGTATGTTTACTCTAAAACATAGAGCTTTTATGAGACAACAGTCTCTTTGACAAACATAGCCTCAAAAATTCCCACTGTGCAAAAACGAATGCATCAACATGATTTCTGAGCTTAACTAAAGGATGTATGCACCTAGTTAACTAAACACCAATAATCTAATAAAACTCCATATCTGAAAACACTAACACAATATTATCCCTTCTTTCTCCATCACTAATTACACTCCACTGCTTTAAATCATTCAAGAAGTATTGTATGAAATTGTCCCGTGAGAAATAAACAAAGAAGAGGCTTTCTTTAGTCTATGATATGAAAACACAACACACAAATATATTTGAAAATCACAGCGGCCTCGAGATATAGGCACTTAATTGCCTAAAAATCTAAATTATTTAACACATGTTTATAACAAGTTGCTATTTATCTGTTTATCTCGCATTACCTTTCTGAGAAGTCTGCACATTTGAAGACTCAGATCAAAGGCACAGCTTTGAAATATAGAACATGGAAGTCAATTAATTTGTAAAATGGTAGATTCTGCAACTTTCAGTGAGTCAGAGCACAAATCCACCAATTTTTTTTCAAGTGTATACTTTTATTCTCAAATGTATTATGACTGTGTAGCAGTGTTTCATTAGAATGTGCTTAACAAATGCATTAACCTACCGAGGTGATTCGCATACACTGCCCCCAACAAATGGATTCACAACTTGGCTTTTGCTTTCCAAAATCTGCACCTAAATCCATTTTAACTCATAACAGGTAAGATCCTATTCTACATCTCATACCATTCATGAACCCGGCACTATATAATAAGGCCCAGCGCTTAATGACCCTTGAAAACAAAGCCATGAACCTTTAACTGGACTGATTATCAAATCCCTGATTCCCAAAAGCACCCATGCAGCATTCCAGAGAAGGTGGTATTGCGCATCATCATTTAAATCTGGATGGAAGGGAGGTTGAAGGGGTTAGGGAAGGTGAGAGGAGATGCTCTATAGGAGAGAAGAAAAATGAGATATATAATTACGGTAGCTAACTGGCAGATGCATCAAGCAAAATACCTCCCGGTAAAATACCGAATCGGTAAAACAGGCCGTTACAAAACGCTAAACCAGAAAATGCCATGCATCAACCAAAAATCGCTAAAAATAAAGAATCGCTAACAACATCCCCTCAGTAAATTACCGAATCGCTAATCAGACAATCGGAAATAACGAACACCAAAGCTGACCTCGGTAATACCAAATCGCTATTAAAGAATCGCAATAGAATGCATGAACAATCGCTAATACCGAAAAACGCCAAAATCGCTATTTAGCATGAGCAAAATAAGGGAAATCTGAATCAGGAGGTAAAGTTATTTGAAGGATAGAAAAAAAAAAGTGCTCAGCAGGTGCTGACAATCAGTAACCCTTCACATATGCCCTGGGAAACCCCACAAGTCATCCAAAATGGCTGCCCTCTACGTGCTTGCTAAGAGGAGGAGGATCAACGCCCAGGCTCAGCGCAGGAGGATGATCCAAGACAGGTTCTTCAGGGTGCGCATCACTTTGCTGGGGCAGACCGAGGAACAGGTGTACGATAAGTACAGACTCAACCGTGCCATGATCATGCGCCTAATAGCAGATCTGGAACCATTACTGCAGCATGAGACCCGTAGGACCAACGCCATACCAGCCCATGTCCAGGTCCTATGCTGCCTGCACCTGCTGGCGTCTGGAAGCTTCCAGGGGGTAATAGCTGAGACTGGAGGCGTGTCACAAAGCGCATTATCACGCTTCTTCCACCAGTTCCTAGAGGCCATGCTGACATTCATGAATCGCCACATGACCTTCCCCACAACCCCCCAGCAGCTGACCCACACCAAACGGGAATTCTACCAGGTGGCAAAATTCCCCCATGTGATAGGGTGTGTTGACTGCACGCATTGTCCTCCATCAGCCACCGAATACATATACCGCAACCGGAAGTCAAATCATTCTATTAATGTGCAGGTTGTGTGCAATGCTAGGTACATCATTACGGACCATGTAGCCCAATTCCCCGGGAGCACACACAACGCTTACATATTCCGTCACTGTGGCCTCCACAGGCGCCTGATCAACGGTGAATTTGGAGACGGACACCTACTAGGTACATATTGATGCATCATCGTTCACTCCATCCCCACATGTATCATTGCATTCATGCTGATGAGCTTTCTCTCCCCATCCTGCAGGTGACAGCGCGTACGCATTGCGTGAATATCTACTGACTCCCTACCTCAACCCAGCTACACCGCAAGAGCAGCACTACAACAGGGCACACATCAGCACACGGAATGTGGTTGAGCGTACATTCGGCATCCTCAAGAGTCGCTTTCGAATACTGCACAAGACTGGAGGTGCCTTGCAGTACGACCCAGTGACCTGCTGCCAGATCATAGCAGTCTGTTCCATCCTGCACAACATCGCCACCCGCAGGGGGATACCCATAGAGGTGGACGGAGAGGATGAACTACGTGCACAGCAACCCCCCCCCAACACCAACAGGCGCATGTGCCCAACACAGCAGAAGGGCAACGGAGGCGGACATACATCACACAGCATCATTTCTGAGACAGGTAAGAGAGTGCCTTGACAACAGTATTTGATTTGGAAGGGTTTAATGGAAATTAACACTTGAAAGGTGCAGAAATATGTAACTCAAACATGATGTAGCTGCAGTAGAAGTTAAACTTAAATTGTCCCTTCTCAACACGGGTGATGCATGTGGCACTATAGTTGGGCCATGGGTACGTCACCATGGATAGTCTGACTTTGCCACATGCCTACTTGCTTTTGCCGCGTACCCCCAGACTCTTGTCCTGTGACTCCTCTGCTTCTCCATGATGGGTGTCAGTGGCAGTTGCGCTGCGCACACTGCGCCTCCTCCTGCTAGTCTCCGGCAGGGAGACGCTGCTCACACTGGAGGCTGCCTCACTCCCCTCATCCACTCCCACACTGCTGACACTGGCTGACCCAGGCTGCAGTTGCTCCACTGCAGTGGTCACTCTTTCAAGGGCTTTTGCCACATCCCCACAATAATGCCCTAGGTCCACTTGCAGGGACACGGACCTGCGGGACAGCACAGCTGTGCTGTTGCACAGCTTATTGATGGCCTTGTTGATGGAATTCAAAGCGAGCATGATCTGCTTGTGACACCGGCGCTCACTTTGTTGGCCTGTGACTAAGGCTCGTGTCAGTTCCTGCAGGCAAAGCTTGATCTCATTGTTGCCCGCAGCTACGGCAGTGGTGTGCTCACGCACAGCGTCAGTCATGTTGCCTATTTTGTTGCACAGTTTTGTCATGGAGAGTTTCATAGCACCCATGTGTCTCCCCTGCAGGCGCTGGACACGCAGCATCCGGTCCTCCACAACTCCGTACCCTTCGGACGGATCCACTGGTCTTGCTGCTGCCCTAACCAGGGGCACAGCCCTCTGTCTGACCCGCTGACGTGCTGCAGTTTGGGTGGTTGGAGTGACGACAGCCTGGCGTGGAACATTTTGGGGTGCTGAACTCTGCTCCGACTCCATCTCGACCAGGGAGGGAACATCTGCCCTGCGGCTCTGCGGAGTTGACCGCACTGGTGGTGGTGGTGGTGGTGGTGGAGTCTTTGCCCGCGAGGATGGCGGTGGTGGTGGTGGTGGTGGTGGTGTCTTTTTCCGTGAGGATGGCGGTGATGGTGGTGATAGTGTCTTTGTCCACATGGATGGTGGAGGTGTTGTCCGCGGTGGTGGTGAAGGGGAGGACATGGCTTCATGTCCCTGTGAGCACTCGGTCAAAACTGGTGACTCCGAAATGACGAGGCGGTCACTGCCGTCAGAATCCATGGGGGATGCATCTGTGTGTGAAACAGTGCATAGTTAATATAAATGTATTGTATGTGAATATAGCATTGTTGTCTCTAAATAAAGCAGTTTTTTGGACAGACATTTGGCCCTTTGCTGCTGTATTCATTACATTCACCTCTGGGGTCAGACATGCACTCATTCATGTATTGACTACAACTCCCAAGGTGCAACACTGTGGTGAGGCTCTGTGTTTGAGGCGCGCTACATGTGCACTGGGTCTGGCATGGGGGAGTGGGCAGGGATTGACTACACGCTGTATTGCTACGCACAACAGCTTCCGGCTCTATGGTAGACTCCACTAGGTCCTCCAGGGCTGTGTTAAGTGTCACATTGCAATCCTCTCCTTGGCCCTTTTACGCAGGTCATACCAGCGTTTTTTTTAATTGTCGATGCTGCGGTGGGTGACTCCGCAGGCATTGACCTTGTCCTTGACGCGCAGCCACATCTTTAGTTTTTCAGCCTCAGGCACCTTCAGCGACAACTTCCCAAACAGTTTGTCATTGTTGCTGGTCACACACTCTATCAGGATTTCGAGTTCCTTGTCTGAGACCTTGCGCTTCCTCTTTCTGTGTGTGTCCTTTCCCTGCTGGGGGGCCTCCTTCTCCATCTTGACCTGCTTGCCTAGTCCTGGTTGCTGCTGGTTCAGTCTGGCTCCTCAGCTCCTGTTCTCTGCCTCCTACTCTGAGCTCCTCGGGCACTGAATGGAGCATGGACTGTCCTACTACCTGGTTATGATGTCATCAGCCTGCTTCCGATGCGTCGCATATTTTTGCCGTTTTCGCTCTTACCGATTTCGCAAATACCAGATTCACTAATACCGAATCGGTATTTGCTAAATCGGTATTTGCTAGTCTCGCTAACGTAGTTTCGCTATTTAATACCGATTTTTACCGATTCGGTAATTAATACCGAATTCATTGATGCATCGTGGTTTGCATGTCCTTATTAGCGATTCCTTATTTTTCGCTACTAAGGACATGTAATACCGATTTTTTTATGCATATGCCCCTAAGTGTCTTATCATCTAATTAGTGACATGGATGAATGGATAAACAAGATTCTTACTGCCAATGCCAACTATCAAGCGAAACTACAACCAAGAAAACTTGCTCAGCAGAAAAGAATATGAATTCTTGGACCAGTGCAAGACAAACCAAAGCACAAACATTCGCCATAAATGTTTTCATTGATCAAGAGTGAAAGATGGATGTTTCAAAATGTTTAAATTCCGTCCTAGTTCCCACCGTAAATTATGCCCATTAGGGATCTTTTGGCTTAATGTGACTCACCTGCCCAAACATCGAAAGTATTGACAGATCAGTAGCTCTTTCTCGGTTCTCTGGGCTGTGGCATGGCTGTTCATAGCTGCTGGAGCAATTTGCCAGGTAATGAACAAGACTCCTCCATGCAAACTTATTACTCAAACCTGCGGCCGGTGTTCTACTTCTTAGGCGTACAAGTGGCGTTTGCCCATTAGATTTTCTATTTAGCAATGGAACAATCAGGAACCCATTTGGGACCCATGATAGTACCATGCCTCATTAAGCTGTGAATTTCTTCATTTGCTGCTGAATGTTGAAAGGACTTCCTCTAAAGTGATATGCTACCAGACCAGCTCTTTCATTAATAAGAAGCTTTATTTGTGTGCCCTTTAATTTTTTAGGACCATCTCCCATCTCGCAATTTGTGAAAAAAAATCTGAACATCATATTTGGATGACGGAGCAAACAAGATATTACCTACAAAAAAAATCATCCTGACTACTCAAAAGTACAACAGTGCCTCCAGTGGCCTCTACTACATGAATATCAATATTCCCATGGTGATCATCATGTGAGAAGATGCTGAAAATATTCTGTAAAAGGAATTGTTGCGCCAACTTATTTAACATGAATGTTTTCATTTGCGGGTTGCAGCGGCATGTCTTTTTGCATCTTTCTAAAGTGAACATTTTTTATCACATTTGTAACGCCCACAGTTTCTATTAAGAGAGGCAGTCTTTCCATCTAATTCCTAAATACCATTAATCAATTCAAATGAGGTTAATGTATTCTATCAGAATGCTATTACAAATAGAAAACTCTTTGGTGTGGTGCTAGACTATCGTAGCCAAAATATGATTTGACAGTAATAAAATGGCCTAGACAAACGAAAGCACTTACCAGACGCCGCCACCGCCAGGAGTCATCCAGGGGCAGCCAGTGACCTCGGAGAGTGCCGCCACCGCCAGGAGTCAATCTGTAGCCGGTAACACGCGCCGCCGCTCCGGGACTTCAATTCCCGGCAGCCTATGCGGCGGCGCGCTTTCAGACACCGCGAGAGCGCCATGAGGCGCAGATAAGCAGCGCTACACCCGGCGGAGAGGGGGAGACAAACGAAAGCACTTACCAGACTCCGCCACCGCCAGGAGTCATACAATATTCAAATTTGGTCAATATCATATATACATTACCAAAATGTTCATATTGTTGATGCAATTCCAATCAAGGAATGGTGAACACAATTAAGAAAAATCAAGAAAAAATCAACTGGAGAACAGATGAATCAGTAACATGCACAATCTTAATCAGTGAAAGAAAAGAATACACTGAATCAATGTTTCAGTCATTCAAGAGTGCTATTCTCCAATAGGCCTATTGGAGAATAGCACTCTTGAATGAAACATTGATTCAGTGTATTCTTTTCTTTCACTGATTAAGATTGTGCATGTTACTGATTCATCTGTTCTCCAGTTGATTTTTTCTTGATTTTTCTTAATTGTGTTCACCATTCCTTGATTGGAATTGCATCAATAATATGAACATTTTGGTAATGTATATATGATATTGACCAAATTTGAATATTGTGCAAATGTACATATGAAATGTACATATGAAATGTTTTGCTTCATGTTTTATGTAGTAGTGTCATAATTTTGTACTGTTGAGTTTTTGAATAATTGTGTATATATGGGATGTCTTTTTCGTCAAACTATTTTTTTGTTTGAAAATGAATAATTCATAAGGTATAAATAAAAATACCACACAAATCCTCAAACAATAGGTGATTTGTTACTCTAATTAAGGAGACGTTGCAAAGTATTTGTACGGCAAGCACTAAGTTTTTTCTAAGATTTACATATGGTCCAGCTGCCCGTACGTCCCAGGACCTAACTCCCTGTTTACAACAGGAGTCATACAGGGGCAGCCAGTGACCTCGGAGAGTGCCGCCACCGCCAGGAGTCAATCTGTAGCCGGTAACACGCGCCGCCGCTCCGGGACTTCAATTCCCGGCAGCCTATGCGGCGGCGCGCTTTCAGACACCGCGAGAGCGCCAGGAGGCGCAGATAAGCAGCGCTACATCCGGCGGAGAGGGGGAGACAAACGAAAGCACTTACCAGACGCCGCCACCGCCAGGAGTCATACAGGGGCAGCCAGTGACCTCGGAGAGTGCCGCCACCGCCAGGAGTCAATCTGTAGCCGGTAACACGCGCCGCCGCTCCGGCGACTTCAATTCCCAGCAGCCTATGCGGCGGCGCGCTTTCAGACACCGCGAGAGCGCCAGGAGGTGCAGATAAGCAGCGCTACACCCGGCGGAGAGGGGGAGACAAACGAAAGCACTTACCAGACGCCGCCGCCGCCAGGAGTCATACAGGGGCAGCCAGTGACCTCGGAGAGTGCCGCCGCCGCCAGGAGTCAATCTGTAGCCGGTAACACGCGCCACCGCTCCGGGACTTCAATTCCCGGCAGCCTATGCGGCGGCGCGCTTTCAGACACCGCGAGAGCGCCAGGAGGCGCGGATAAGCAACGCTACACCCGGCGGAGAGGGGGAGACAAACGAAAGCACTTACCAGAGGCCGCCACCGCCAGGAGTCATACAGGGGCAGCCAGTGACCTCGGAGAGTGCCGCCACCGCCAGGAGTCAATCTGTAGCCGGTAACACGCGCCGCCGCTCCGGGACTTCAATTCCCGGCAGCCTATGCTGCGGCGCGCTTTCAGACACCGTGAGAGCGCCAGGAGGCGCAGATAAGCAGCGCTACACCCAGCTTCGCGGGACACCCGGGGCTAAGCCCGGGCTAAGGGCGGGCCCTCTATGGCCCTCATCGGCAGGAGGCGACAGGACCAGGGCCAGAAACGCTGTTGACCTCTTGAGGTATTTTGAATTACGAAGTAAGGCATTGCTGTGTCCGTCACTCCCACATAAGACAGTGGTGACTGTTCCCTGGTGGCAGGGGCAGGATGCCAAAGAAAGGCGTGGTCATTGCCACTAACACTATGGAAAATTATTTGGTTCAAACTGTGCATAAAATAAATACACAGAGAAGAGAATCTTTGGGGTTGAGCCAGTCACCAGACCTACAATGCTTGACCCCTAGTATACTGCCTCCCATTGAGGACATCATATCCCTGGAAACTGATTCAGAGGCTTGTTCAGCCCTTTCTACTAACCAGGGTAGCTGCAATCTAACTGAGTTTTTAGTGTCTGCCCCGAGGCACTTATTGCAGACTCAGTGAACAACATAGTCAGGGACCTGGAACAGGAGGACCAGTCTTGTCTTTCTGATGAGGATCAGTCTTTATCCGACCATGCCCCTCGGAAAGAACATCCTGGTCTTAAAACTCAGTCAAGAAGACCAGGGCTAAGGTCGGGGTCAAGAAATAAGAAGAGGGCAAATACTCCTAAGGATAAGCTAAAGGAAAATCTCGAGGGGAGAGTAAAACTTAGTGTTGAAGATGACTTGCTTGCAAAAATAGCTGAGCTGATAGAAATTAAAATTAGAGCTATCATAAAACCTCTAGTAGCTAAGATTGATAAATTACAAACTGAGGTTAAAAAGCTAGGAGGGCAGCAGCACAAGCTAGTGGAGGGGGTTGAAAACATTACCACACTGGTTGGAGAAATGGGTAATAATACTGGTGGGCATGCAGACAATGAGGATGGTGAAGGAAAAGAGTATCTGATGCCTAATAATCCCCCAATTCAGTCATTACTACCAAATGCTAACAACTCTGGTGGTAATGGGGATGGTTCTTTAAGGGTTGATATCCCTCTAGCGCAAGTTGAGACAACTGACTCTTTACAATTTATAGTTGAAGCCTCACCTGTCGTTCTAGTATTAGCAAATGTTCCCCCCTTGCAACCAGGCATAGTAGAAACTACCACTTCTTTGTCAAATAAGGCATTGCAATGGTTCTCAAATAATGTGAGACTAGCCCGGGGAGGTGGTCAACAATTGGCTCAAGAAATTAAGACTGTAAAAAGGGTATCCTGGTTGGGTAATCGCCCTAAAAAATTTAAAGGGGATTGTGTGGCAGTGAGTTTTTCACATGCAGGCATCCTACCTAACATCCTCACTAACCTTCTCCCGCCCCAGCGCAGGCAGGGTACTGTTGTCCCATTAACATTAAAATTCTTTTATGGAGAACAACAGAATGTCACCTACCCTAGGACACCTGCATTTGGGTGGGATAATAATAGGGATACAAAAAACAGATGGGGCCAAATTGAACATCGAAATATTGAATATCACTCACCTCATCCAGTCCATCATAACCCTTTTGTACAACCCTTATTGCTGTCTAACCGCTATGCTCCTCTATCCTTTATGGACCAAAATGATTGACTTTCACCTGCACATATAAGCTACGATGAGAAAATAGTAGAAGGGTTTAGTATCCTTACTTGGAATATTGCAGGAATTAAGTCTAAAGTAGGAAACGTGGCATGGGCAGATCTGATGACAAGGTATGATATAATTGCCCTGCAGGAAACCTGGGACACAAGTAATAGTTTTACTTTAGATGGATATAGTCATTTCTGTATCCCTGCAGTAGCGAGCGTTGCTGGAAGAGCCAAGGGAGGCTTGTTAAGCCTCTTCAATACAGACATTAATGGCCGTCTTAAGAAATGTGATTCTGGCTCCGAACAATGTCTAATAGTTGAACTTTCGTCGGCAGATTCTCCCAATATTTTATTTATAAATTTTTATAATTCCAATGCATCTGACTGTACTGTATATAGCTTAGATAGATTGGATCAGTTTTTGTCAGTCTATAGAGAAAATGTTAACTCCTTTGAAATCATTTTCTTGGGTGATTTTAATATACACCCATGTTTATTATTGTGTGTTTGCGATGAAATAGAATCCCCCCCGTACTGTTCACCTATCCATTTTGAACATAATAAACAGGGGGAGTGTTTAGAGAATTTCTTAGCAAAATGGAATCTTTATGAGTCTGGGTGCGGGGATGGGGGGGTTAGATTACCTACATTTAAGGGAACAGACAATGGCTCTATTATTGATTATATTTTTATCTCATTGTGTTTTTTAGAGAAGGTTTTAATGTATAAAACTGTGATATCTGTCTTCAGTGATCACAATCCTGTCTCCCTGGATATAGTAACTACTGGTTTTCTAAGGCGTAAACATGGTCCCAGTTTTAGTACACAAGCACTTAAACTCAAAGATCAGGGACGTAGATTAAAATGGGATAATATCATCCCTGAACCTTTTGTACAAGAGGTACTTGCTGATGCCGAGGATGAAGTTGGTGTGTGCCTATCTAGTGAGGCTGAAAATAGGGAAGTGATATCTGCCTTTGGTAGCATTTGTAGTAGGATTAATCACCGTCTGTCTATTGCTTCTAAACCTAAGTCAGTGCCCATTAGAAGATGGTTTGATCATAAATGTTCAAAAACACATTCTGCACTACTAAATGCTCTAAAGGTTGTACCAAATGATCGCCTACTTATCACTTCTTGCAGAGCTCAGTACAAGAAAGCCATAGTAGACAGAAAAAAAAGAGATTAAAGATGAAGCCTGGATCCAGCTCCTAGATCCAGCAATATTGAAAAACAGTGGAAAATTCTGGAAGGTCGTCAACCAACCTCTTTTTACAGGGGAAGAGAATTCCCCCCTTGAAACAAACATAACTGAGGAAGGTTGGATTAAACACTTTAGTGACATATATTCCAGATGTATCAACTGAGATCCTGGGGCTCGGGAGGATGATTTTAAAACTAGTGGGACCCATCTGCACTTTGAGACATCGGAAGTTTTACATGCAATAGATTGTACAATCAAGAAAAAGGCCCCAGGACCCGATGGGGTACCTGCGGATGCCTTTAACTGCTTCCCTAATTTCTGTTCTAGAATACTTTGCAGGGTTTTTAATGCATTAAGCCATGATAACATACCTAAATCATGGAAAACATCTATAATTATCCCTGTGTTCAAAAAAGGGAATAGGCAGGACCCTGCATTTTACAGACCGATCTCATTGATTGACTCTTCAGTTAAGATCCTAGGAAGAGTCATTTTAGCGAAATTAAATGAACGGGTTACCGAAAATAGCATCCTTACAAATGTGCAATATGGGTTTAGACCTAAAAGAAGCACCCAGGATCAATGCCTTAATCTCCACTTGTTGATTGAAAAATACATCAGGGCCAAGGAGGGGTCCATGTACCTTGGGTTCATGGACCTCTCATCCGCCTTTGACCTGGTCAATAGATCAAAGCTCTGGGTAAAATTGCTGGAAATGGGTCTGGATAGGACCATAGTTAACCTCTTGGCTGATTTGCATTCGGGTTTAACTGCTAAAATTAGAGTCACCACGAGAGGTAGGTGCACTGACGCCTTTGCTTCTGAAAGAGGTGTTAGACAGGGGTGCATTTTGGCACCCCTGTTGTTCACTCTATATGTAAACGCTTTGGAGCCGGCTCTTAGGGATGTGACCCCTGATATTCCGCGTGCAGAGGAGCAGGGAATTCCTGTTCTCCTCTACGCGGATGACGCGGTCCTCCTTGCGCGCACTGGGGTGGGCCTCCAGCGCCTCTTGGATGCCTTTGAAATTTTCATGAACTCACTAGATTTGAAAATTAACACGAAGAAATCTCAAATTATGCTCATGGGAAGGGTAGCAAGAATAAACTGTCATAAGACCTTTCATTGTGGGCAGGAGAAGCTTGCCCGAGTAACTACCTTCCCTTACCTGGGAATCACATTCGACGAGAAGGGTAATTGGGGTCCCCAGGTTAAGAACAGAGCGACTGCCCTAGCAAGAACTTCTGCAGCCACTCAGGGGTTCTCCAAAAAACTCGGGGCTAGGCCAATCTTAGCTATATTGAAAATCTATAAGGCCAAATGCATCTCGGTGGCAACCTATGGAAGTTCTATTTGGGGAATACAGGGGGCTGGATCCCATACAAATGATGGAAAACAAATTTTTTAGATCCCTCCTTGGTGTTCCACAATCAACTTCGTCCTACTCTGTTCATATGGAATTAGGGGAAGGCTACATCATTGATTTGATAAAAACAGCACCTCTCGTAGCAGGGTTGAGGTTGTGGCTTAATAATGAAATCCCCTTAAACCATATTATTTTGAAAGATTGTTTGTGTTTGGACAAAGCCAATAACATTAAGTGGTTGACTTACATCAAGGAAAGTTTTTCCAGGCTGGGGAGGCCAGAGCTTTATTCTGAGATAAATTCTATAACATTTGAAGATATCGCACTCACAAAATGCGCGATGAAAGAGCTCTTATCCCTTGAGAGAGAAGAGTGCGAGTTAAATAAAGCTAGTGTCAGGGCTAGTCTAATGTTATTTATACCCAACGGCCCAGAAAACTATTTGAATGTGGTGACTCACCCTTATCACAGGTTTATTTTAACTCGTTTCCGTTTGAACGTGATTCATTTTAATCTTGGTTTTTATCCTGTTTGGAGCACTCCAGAAAAGGCGTCACCATGTTCTTGTGACCACTTCTCCGAACAAAACACTGTGCACTTTGTAATGTTTTGTAGTCACTACACTGATGCTAGGAGAAAGTTTATAGTGCCAATTCTTAAGAAGGAGGGCTTTTTTCAAGTCAAACCTGCCCTCATTTTTTTACAGCTCTTACCGACACCCAGGATTATGTTTTATGTGGCTAGTTTCCTGGTGAGTGCCATTAGGAGCAGGAACTCTAGATTAAAAAATGTGGCTACTCCTTCATCCAATACAGTCTATGTACCATAATAAGGCACTTTGTTACCACATCATGGTTTACAATTAGGGCACTCCTGGTCCTTGTTATGTTCGCCCTGCTGGAGTTTTCCTTTTAAGTGGCTGTATTCAGTTTTTAGCACTTTCGCACTTTATAATCCACTGATATGAATTTTAATATGTTGTGCGGATCTTATTTTTATTGTATATTAACTGTTTTTATGCATGAATCTTTTGTATATGTGTCTTGTGTAATCTGTATTTTGCCATTGTCTTTATATGATATTAAGTTATCGCAATAAAGTATTTTGACTGACTGACTAAAATGGCCTACACATCTTGTACAAATGATTTGCCCAATAGGGTTAATGCTAGAAAAACGACATTCAATCAAACAATATTTTTGTGAAAGATATTTAGGACACAATAGGTCTGTCAAATGACATGTTTGCTAATAGGAACACAGCATTCCCCTTGGCATACAGCCTTCCCCTTTGGCAGCTCAAGAATTTCACTGAATGGTATTTATTGGAGGAACTGTGATTCACAGTAAATTGAAAACATTGGAGATCCCTTACATATGGACAGAAACCCTAATTTGTAAAGTTGTTACGGCAGCATAATCTACTTTTGTTGGACACAAGCAAGCAGAAAGCGCATCTGCTCAATTTCCAAAACTGCTTCTTAAGAGGTGCAATGAAAAATGTTACTGAAATAGGCCAGCTTCTCTGCAACATAATTTATTCCAGTAATGAGGACTGTGTAAAAAAGGAAAGCATTTTTACATTAGGTAAGCAGAGTATCCAGCACTTCTATCCAAGATGAGCTGTGTGTTCTGGTGCAAGCCTTTGCCAGTCCTGCACTAAATCCAGGGGCAACTCCTCCATGTGGGCGGAGGAGTGCCGCCCCACTAATTTCTCGCAGTGGAAGAAGCAGAAACATTAAATGTTATTATTAAAGTGAGAAAGCAGAAGGGTTTGGTTGGGGCGGGCGAGTGGGTGGTCCGGCTCCAGACAGGGGAGGAGTGGCTTGACCACTGTTGTGGGTGCTGACTGTTTGGTCGGCCCCAGGGCCGACCAAACTTTTCATGCACACTCTCCGATTTCTCCATGTAGGCTGCTTGCAACCTGCATGGAGAAAACTGCCTCCCCATGGACGCTTGTGCGGTCAGCGTCTCAGCCAATCACGATGCTGCCATTGCAGCATTGTGATTGGCTTAGGGGAGGGGAGGATGGCTACCTGCTTGGCTGCTAATTGTATGGAGGGGAGGACATGGCACCAGAACAGAGAGGTAAGATGCATTTTTGTAAAAATTTATTTAAAATGTAACCCAGTGCACGACTCTCTCCCTGCATGACCACCCGCGAGTCATGCCGGTAGCGAATGACTACTTCCACAGCATCCTATCAGTGCATAATCTTTTTGTGCAATAAGTGGTCTGCCGCAGCGTGACCTGGGTCTAGCCCTAAATACCAGTTATATTCAAACACTTGTACCTCTCACAACATTAATATAAATGGGAAACATCATTTACAAAGCAACCATTACATCGCACTACACTTACAATGCAGTCATTACATCGCAACATACCTTACAATGCATGTCACTACAGCGCAGGCATTAGAATGCATGACACTACATCGCATGACACTACATCACATGTCACTACAATGCAGACATTATAACGCATACCATTACAACGCATAGTACCCCTACACTATTCAAAACGTACCCTTCTGTTGCACCCCCTGGAGTTAGAATAGTAATTTTTACCCCTACACTATCCAACACTTACCCTACTGTTGCACCCTCTGGAGTTAGAATAGTAATGTTTACCCATACACTATCCAACACTTACCCTACTGTTGCCCCAGCTGGAGTTAGAATAGGAATTTTTACCCCTATACTATCCAATACTTACCCTAAATGCAATGTAATAGTATGCGTTGTAATGGTATGCGTTGTAAAGGTATAATGCAATGTAAAGGAATGTGTTGTAAAGTTAGTTTCCAAAAAAGCAATGTAGTGTCATGCGATGTAATGGAGTTGTTGTAAAGGATGTTGCGATGTAAAAACTGTGCCGTAAAGGCATGCGTTGTAAATGTATGGTTTGCAACGTCATACAGTCATATAAATTAGTGTGCAGGCGAGGTTCTCAAAATCCTGCACCATTGTCCTGATATAAAGATGGAGACCTCTCTCATACCTACAACAGCCTCATTGTATGAGCTCTCTGTGCATTCTGCACGTGTCATGAGGCCTGTCACAGCCTTCCCTGCATACAATCCTACATACCAGGTGTATGCTGTCGCTTTAGCCTCTCACACAACCTAAAGCTAGCTTAGCATCAGGCCAATGCCTCACATTACTCTGCGCCATATTCCAAATATAATGACCAAGAACTCTGCCTTTCTCTACATCAGTCCCATGCACTCAATCAGTGTGAATTGGGATCCTTGTACCCCATCATGAGCTCAGAGTCTGTGCCAGCAGTCCATCCCAGCACCAGGCATGTGGAGAGTCGGGTTTTCCCAGCCATACCGCCCAGCACAATCTGTGCTTCCTCAGGCCCTTACTAGCCCTGGGACATTCAATTACATGTTTTCAATTGACACCTACACCATATCTGCTTTATTAAAGGTCTGTGCTGTATCTACCTCATGAATACAGGTGTTAAATAAGACCTGTCACTAGTATGTAGCTGGTGGCTTATCACCCCGAATTGTACCCTATCGCCCAGGGCCAGCTTAAGGGCAGTGTGACTGGCGCGGTCGCACTAAGCGCTGTCCTGGAGGGGGACATAGACATTTTGGGGGGAACTGTGTTAGCAATAACTTAAGATTTAAAAACACCTACTGCAGAGTTCCTTTGTCCAGCATTCATGCAGCAATAAAAAAGTCAAAATAACTCTTGCTATTAATGTTGCTGCTAGAGAAAGAGATCGGAGTTCTGTCTATTGAGTGCCTAGGGTTACTGTGCCAGCTGCAAAGAACAGCTCTGTATGCTATGTTGTTAACCGAGAGGATAAGTAAAGGCAGCCTTTACCAGGGGTTTAAAACAAATGAAATGTATGTGCGAGAAGGTCTACTGAGAGATGAGGGGCACTTTTGCTGGGTGGCAGTGAGGGAATCAAAGGAGAAGGTCATGGGGGGTGCAAAAAAGATTGTTGCACAGGGCGCCACCAGCGCTAATGTCGGCCCTGCTGTCACCAGACGCTGTGTCCTACTTACACGCCTCAGCATGGAGCTCTTTATTACCACCAGTTTCGGACTCCTGTATTTTCCATCGGACCTCAAGGGATAGTCAGCCCTCCATTCTTGACCTCAACAGCAATGGAAAATGTGTGCCTTGTTCATCACTGGGCCTGGGCACATGATGTGGTGAGCGTGTCCTGTATCTCACCTCAACAGGTATCCAGGAACTCACTGAGAAACAACAAGCCTGTTTACCCTGTTTGTCCTTACCCACTGTTGTCGGTACTGACTTTTTGGTCAGACCCAGGGCCGAACAAAGCAGTCATGCACACTCCCCCTTTATCTCTATGAAGGTTGCTGCATAGAGCCTACATAGAGAAAATGGCCCGGCTAAGGCGCTCTCCGCTGCGCCTCAACAATCACAATGCTGACATTGTAGCGTTGTGATTGGCGGAGGTCAGGGAGGGAGGCTGCCTTTCCTGATGAGGATGAGAGCTGAGCTGCAGGGATTGAAAAACACAGGACGGCGGGAGACGGTAACCCATCCAGAAGCAGAGGAGGGGGAGGGGGAGTTTTATTTTATATTTTTTTAATTAAACCCCTCCTGCCTCCCCATCCTCCTCGCAATTAACCCATTTCCACCCCATTTACCTGCCCGTCATGCCTGCTGCAACTGCACGTGTGAGGCATAGGTGCAACCACACTGTGTGAGAGTCCAGACTGAGGTAAGGGTGGGTCCCTTATAGTAGTACAGTGTACAAGGCAATGTCTTGTGTAGGTCTTTTCAGGCAGGCAGCGATTGAGCGTGAAAGGGGCTCCGCAAGTGAACTTGTGAGTGCCCAGGCCAGGTTGTTCTTATGTATGTGGCTGTGCGTGTTCATACCGCGGACAGTTGTGTGAAGTTCAAGTATTGTGTGTACAAAAGAGACAAGACAAGCCTGCATGTATACATAAGAGTGCATGCCCTTGTGAAAGAAAGATGTGTGTTTTTGTGTGGGCAGCACACGTACAGATTCCTGTGCCGGGTAGAGTTGTTTGATTTTATGTGCGTGTCTGTGTATGAAAAGGTGTTTGCGCGGCCGGGGTGTGAGAAAGACGGCCTGTCTGCCTCAAACTCAGGATCGTGTTGTACATCAGTAAGTAGTGTGGTTACACACGCGTGTGTATGAAATGTGTTTTAAATCTTTCGCAGATCTAGGAGTTAACGACTACACTCATTTTTACTGTGTTGGTGTAATCTTCACAAATTTCTGATAACCACGTGTAAAACGTTTGACAGTTTAAGGTGCGGTAAACAGCATCTAAACAGTATCCAGAGCGGCAAATATCAGTCGGTAAAGAAATTTGTCGTAGTAACTGATTTAGAACCAGATTAAGATGAACAACCGTAGTCATGTCAATGTGCTGGTGTAGGGAGCGGTTTGACCAGTAAACCGTAAGCATGTCAATTACTTAGGTGCAACTCTCCTTTACTCTTTACTTATACCAATCCCAGCTATTCCTGGTTGATTGCTGTGTATGTAGTGGGAATTGGATTGTGGTAATCTAAGATTGTAGTCAACAAAAAATGCATGGTTGCTAGAAAACACCAAATTAATGGGATTCGAGAAGATCGCCTAATGCGGTGAAAAGTTGTATTCTTCATGTTGTTTGCTTACGTTTACACAGTATGATTCTTACATTGTAATGTAAAAAGTACTTGCGGCATATGTAGGTAAATCCATTTTTGCGTTTTGGAAAATGCAATTTTCTGCGAATCGCAATTTCGGAATCGCAAAACGGGATGTAGGTTAAAAATCGCAATTAATTAGCGATTACCAAAAATTTGCAGAATTATTGTGCGATTACTCAAATAGCGATTCCTTATTAGCGAATTCGCTAAAAAAGATTCGCAAAAACGGGAAAGAGCAATTCAGGTGCAGAATGATGACATCGCAACCAGGAAGTGTGACTTCCATGCTGCACCTGATTGCCTGCACCTGTTCCAGAGTCAGTTGCTGGCTGAGAGACACTGAGGAGGGAGTGTGGAATTGTCTCTGAAACCAAAGTTGCAGAAATGGAATCCCAGGGTTCTGAGAAGCAGGGTGGGGACAAGCAGGCTGATGAACACAGCCGGAAATGAAAACAAATATTATCAGAGAGGGATCTGGAGGTATTGACTGAGGAGGTAGTGAGGCAACTTGACCTTGTGTTTGGGAAATCCTCACTTCGTGTTCCTGAGGCCAGGAAAAGAAAAATATGATCTGACATTCAAGAAAAGGTAAACGCCATAGGCGTAACCCATCGTACCACCGAGGACTTAAGGAAGAGGTGGTACGACATGAGGCAGAGATCGAAGGAGAGGGTGGCCACAAGATTGGCAGAGGCAAAGGCAAGTGGAGGTGGGACCTCCACTACACCAGATCCGACGCCCCTGGAGGAGTTGGTGGAGGGCACCCTCATTCCTGAGGCAGTTGTAGTGTTGTTCCTATATTCCCAATAGGCTCTGCGCATTGGAATAACATAAACGATAGTTTAGACGTAGGACTGAGGTCGACTAGGTCTCTACTGAATATGTTAGACTTATTTATGAATGCCAGCTAGCTCAGAGGTCACTAGAAACTTTCTCGAATGAACAGGAAGAAGTTAACTTTCCTGATTAGACAAGAAGGGATTAGTTTCTGACAACTGCATACACATGACAACTTTGCTCCCTCCTGAACAAGGAGTATATCTCCAGAGTCGTGTGAAAACAATAGATAGCTATTTCACTCAGTCAATCGTGCATGCTTAGTTTCCCCAGAGTGCAGAGAAATAGAGAGATGGGCGTTTTCAATAAAAGGTGTTATTAAATTGAGCAGTCTTCTTTCTCATGCAAGAGAAGTGAATTGCCACAATTGCAATACTTGTTATAAAGTAAAGTGTGTACAGTAAAAGTAGTATTATGAAATAATACTGTAAAAGAATTGATATGGTTTCTGAGCCATATGATACTTAAAATGGATAAAATATATACATACATAAAATCATTGACTAAACGTACTCAACTGGTGCTTCTAAGATACGCCTACCTAACCTAAGCCTAGTACGTGGGAAAGAGTATATGAGCTGCAGTTTAAGTTAAGTTCGTTTTAGCCAAGAATCTGAATCAAGAATTCTCTAAGGATCTAATCAGCTCCGTACCTTGGTTATCTAATGAAGGAGGTCTTGTATCTCTTTCTCAGACTTGATCTCACAGCACCCCGCAAGGGTGACTGGAAACACTGGAGCTGGATTTCTCAGCAGGAGAAAAGACAGCGTCTCTCTCAGTGCGTCAATGGGAGGGTCGGCTTCCTTCGGCACTCGCATCAGCTGGGCGTCGGGCAAGTAGATAGCCGCTCTGCTCCAAACTACCGTGTGTTTGCTTAAGGCAAACATTGGTATATGTATACCTGGAATGTGCCGAGTTTGACCTAAGGTTGGACATAAGACGTCACTAAGAACTTACAATTCTTTCTGGACTCCAGGAGTTCTTGTTCAAATCAAAACAAAAGCAGGGGGAAATCCCGGGCTTCTGGAGGCTTGGTTTGTTTAAAGAACGCGTTGTACTTTCTAGGAGTCTATGGGAGTAGCCTTGCCGCATTTGGACTGCATTGGCTATGACTAAATATGGGTATGATTCTTATGCCTTTATAAGGATATGTTTTGTTATAACCACTTAAGGGCATGAATCGGGAATATTTAAATAGGGTCCTAGATACGTTTACAACACAGTGACAGGCGTGGCTGACCTTGACAGCTCCAACACCAGAGACACTACAGAAGGTAACATGCATGCCAATATCCCCAAAACATCCCCAACCCACTTATACCACAACATCCCCATGCATGAAAAGGAATCCGGTCCATGTTTTGAGGGTCACCCAATGAGGCATTATGGGAAGTCCCATGTTTTGTAAGTTGGTCCAGAGATACATACAAAGGGTACATAGGGAACAGTTACACTAGCAATGTACAAAATAGACAAGTAGGCATGTCATTTGTGGTATCAAGAACTTTATTGAAATAAAAAACAAATTTGACACACAACTCATGTGTGCTATTTTTTGGCAGATGGACCAACAACACAGGACACTGTGGCTGCAGTGGGGAAGACAGCTACAGCAGAGGACCAGGCAGGGCAGAAGAGCCAGGGTGCGACAAAATACACACCATCAGCGCAAAGCAAATGGCGCAGAATTGTTCCTGCACAATGCAATCCGGGTCTACAGATGCAGAAGAGGACACACAGGCTGCAGCTACTCCAAACACAAGTCAGGGCAGATCACAAACATGCATATCAAACACGATTGGCAGTGGTGCAAGACAGAGGGCGCGGGCAAACACCTGCAATGCCTCCTCAGGTACAGATTCCATCTTCGCAGGGCTAGAGGGAAACATGTTGCGTGTGCAGCACCTGCAAAGTAAAGGGATCACATCAATACAGCGCCAACTTGCACATTACGACCGGCACATGTCGGAGCTGAGACTTGGCGTCACAGCAATTGCACAAGCCTCAGAGGCAAATCTGAGTGTAGCTAGAATTGATAGGCAGGCCCGGCGCAGGGAACAACGTCGGTTACACACCCGCCTGGACCAGTTTGCAAGGGCTGTCAGCCGGCAATTCACAGCCATATCCATGCTAGCACAAAGAACTGTAAGCATGCAACATGAGATGGCTCACTGCTGCCAGGACGTTGCCAAGAGCCTGGTCCAGGTGACCCATGCACTAGACCATTTGTGGGCTGCTGTCACTGGGGGAATTGAAACGCCAGGGAGCCTAGACACACACATGGGCAATCCAGCAGGAGCACACCTACTCCACCTATTCCTGTAGAAAGGCGTAGGAGTGGCCATCAGGGCAGAGCTGTGGACGACAACAGCGAGGCAACTGCACAGGCTGAAGGAGGTGCATCAGGGTGTGCACGCCGGAGGTGAAGGGGCGGCATGCACAATTGCATGTTGTGAGGCAACACATGCCATGAGGACTACCTAAGTCACTGATATTATGTCAGTGTGAGGACATTAACATGTGCTAACTACAAAGTTAGTGTCACACTGTGTGACTTTTCATATCCTGCATTTAAGGAAATAAACATATTTTTTTTACATCAACATTGGTCATTGTGGTCTATT
The DNA here is from genome assembly GCF_964261635.1 of Lissotriton helveticus. Taxonomy (NCBI): domain Eukaryota; kingdom Metazoa; phylum Chordata; class Amphibia; order Caudata; family Salamandridae; genus Lissotriton; species Lissotriton helveticus. The sequence continues at coordinate 1,696,136,158 of NC_136061.1, read as the reverse complement.
ATCTCACCTAGAAGTAGTTCTGTCATCACGTCTCAGGTGCCAGGCAGCTGCCCCGGCTCCTCCTGCACATCTGTGTTGGGGGCTGGATCCTCCTCATCGGATATGTCGGACTCTGTCAGATCCACTGGGGTGCCCTTCTTGGTAGCAATGTTGTGTGGCATTGCGCAGGCCACCACAATCTTGCAACACGTCTCCGGGCTGTACTGTAGAGTACCTCCACTCTTGTGGAGGCAGCGGAAACGGTTTTCGAGGATTCCAAATGTCCTCTCAATGGTGGCTCTTGTGGCTCTGTGGGAAGTGTTGTATCTCTGCTCAGCAGCTGTGGTTGGATTAAGGTAGGGTGTGAGGATGTAGTCCCACACAGCATATGCACTGTCTCCTGCAGGGATAAAGTATGTAGATGTTTAGCGAGATACTGAAAGTTGAAACATTTCATACTACTGTTTGTGTGTGCCATTGAATTACCTAGCAGGTATCCCTCTCCAAAATCGCCATTTGTAAGTCTGCGATGTAAACCATAGTGTCTAAAAATGAAGGAATCACGAGTGCTTCCAGGAAATTTTGCAACTATGTCTGTGATTATATTTTTGGCATTGCAGACTACCTGGATGTTTAACGAATGGTATGAGTTTCTGTTTCTAAAAACATACTCATTTTGTGATGCGGGGGACAGTGCGACATGTGTTCCGTCTACGCAGCCAATCATGTGGGGGAATTGGGAAATTTAGTAAAAATCCTGTTTGGTTTGGTCCAGTTCCTACTGTGTGTCAGGGAATTTGATGTGGTGATGCATCCTCTGCATCATAGCATTGAGGAAAGCGTGGAAAAAGTGCAAAAGTGCGCTTTGGGACACCCCACTCCTACTGTGGCTATTACCCCCTGAAAACTCCCTGACGCTAGGAGGTGCAGTGAGCACAACACCTGTATGTGTGTGGGAATGGTGTGGGCCCTGTATGTGGGGTATTCCAGCATGGGTGTCAGCTCCTCTATCAGCTCCAGGATACTTTCTGGATGCAGCCTGTAGTGCACATGGATGCCCTCCGCAGTGCGTTGGAAGAGGGTGATGCGTGTCCTGTAGATCCTCTCCTGGCATCTCCTTCTCTCTTCAGCCTCTCGGATACGCATCCTCCTGGCTATAACATAAAGCCCCGCCATTGTGAGAAGCCACTGTTGCATTATGGGCCACTTTAAATAGTTTGCACCTGATTACCGCCTGGCCAGAGTTGGTGGTAATTAAGAAATGCAAAATTGCGATTTTCGGAAATTCGCTATTTGCGACTTTTACCAACATGGGAAATTGCGAATTCACATTTTGCGTGATGGTATTTGTAATTTTTGCAAATACTGAGATGCAGCTTGCGAATTCACAAAAATATTCGCAGAATCCATTATACGCAAAATTGGCATCGCATCACACTTACGAAAGCAAACGCCCGGAATTCTGCGAATTTTGGGGTTTGCGTACGCAAACGACCTACCTACATATGGTCCTTAGTGTCATGGTCACTGAGACACATTGGTGCGTAGCATATAGTTCGTGGTTTCATTGATTGTCATCGCCGCTTTATATATCCGGGCTAGTGGACTAGTTTGGCTGGCTTCCCATTTTTTCACATGTGAACCACCATCACTGGTTCTGCTCTGCGCATCAGAGGGGCTTGATGACGAGCAATCCTTGCTCTTCCTGGTGGACGTCATTTATTGATATGGAGCAGTAAATAGTTGTTACAAGCATTTGCTAACCAGGTCTAAATCATCTTGTATTTACTAGGTAAAACTTCAGAATTATTGTGCCATTTAAACTGTAAAGTGTTTCCTCAGCTGAAGAAGCAATGAGTCTGGATTGAAACAGCAGTGTTCCATGTTTTTGCGTCAAACAAAATTCAGTTCGTACTTTCATTATACAAGACTGTAAAATCAGAAGGTTGTCTTATCCCTGTGAAAGAACAGCTTGAAGAATGGTAACGTTTCTGGCAGAGGGGATAGCTATCGAAAACATCGCATTTCCATTTCGTAAAGGTAGGTCATTTATGCCATAGGCTCCGATTGCTTAAGTATGAGATAGGCTAAAAGCAGGTTTACAATATGACAGCATGAGGAAGAAACACGTCCGGAGACGGTTGCGAAGTTAACAATTTATTCCTTAAAAATGTCTCACCAGGGAAGGCACATCTGCTTCAAGCTTTCTCTCAGTCAATCTCCTGAATTATGCATTTTGTAATTATGAATCCTGTGCATGCTACAAGAGATTCTAGAACAACATTAGCTATGTGTTCTAGTTGATGAAAATGCAACACACCTTCCTCCAATACAGTTAACAACGAGAACTTACATAAACCACAAAAAGTCGAAACGTAACTATAGGTAACAAATAAATGTATACAAAATGTAAGACATAGAAAAACTAACACAAGTTCAGCTAAAACGCAAACTACATAAAGTTTAAAAATGTTTTCTGTTCACCATTCTTTTGCACCTCCTCCTCACTTGTTTGTCTTTATTCTGATACTCTGTTTCTGATCTGGTTTAATTAAAACCTAATTTTTCCTACAATTTCTTGTCTCTCGCTTAGGGCACACACCACACACAAGACCTAATCCAAAACTTCTAAACCACGACCAAACTATTCAAGCTCCAAATTCTGAAATCTTCAGTTTTGAATGTTTCACTACCTTCCTTGGACTGAAAAATGAAGACTATCCTGCTTTGAACACAGGATTTTCAATCTTTATAATTTCACCAACCCTCACTTAGATGCTTTTGGCTGTTCTCTTTCAGCAAATCACCTATAACTTTTCATCTTCCATTTCTAATATTCTATCAAATCATCAATGTCTGCAAACTCTCCCCTTCTCTGTTTATATATACTAGAAGTAGCGGCCTGTGGAGGGAGTTCCGTGGGGCGGTGAGGCGGGGCAGGGTAGTAAACACCGGAATATGAACGAACGGCGGTAAGTAAACAATTAAATAAATAAAACAAATTTCGTTGCGTGCGCTGCATCACAAAATGCTAATGAGAACCAGAGTCAGCCGTGTTGGGGGCAATAGACTGCACACATGTCTATATGTCACACTACCGTAACAGAAAGCATACGCATTCCCTCAATGTGCAGGCAATAGTGGACCACCGGGGACTCTTCACCAATGTTCTCGCAAACTACTCAAGCAGACTGCATGATTCCTAAATCTTCCGACAGTCCATCATCAACCAGCGCTTCCAGGATGGCACATCTGGAAATGGACTGCTCGTTGGTAAGTGTCAAATCAACACACCACACACCTCAAAGCCACCATCACACAACGCACAACTTTGGGAATGCACACTTGACCAAACCACATACAACATGCCAAACAACATACCTACCCTCCAGACACGACAACAGCACTCCATGGTGAACCTGGCTTACCCCTGCACACAATACAGGCATATCATGGCACCACAGCCACACAACAGCTGAACATGTGTAGATGCGGAATGCAGCCATGTACGAAGGATGCAAGTGACCTGTGAATGGCAATGAACACAACAGCAAGTGAGGCGTGGATGTGCAGGACTGCATGGGTAGGTAAACCACAGCCATGTCCATGCAGACCACAACTGCTGGTGACTGGAGAGGAGCGAACAGTGGACGCAACCATGTCACACCAGGCCGTGGCTCTGATAGCGTAAATGTCGCTCGCTTCCCCCTCTGTGTGCGTGAGCATAGTGGGAGGGCCATGAGTATGTCAAGGCTGCGCAGGGGTGTGGACAAAAACCTTGTGGCGCAGAGCGTGGTTCTCTCCTAGAAAGGCCAATGTCACTGAAAGGGGGGCGCCTCACAGTCCGCCACAAGGCTGACGCTGTGAGCAGTAGGGCCTTGCACCCCAGGATGTTGATACCCAGACAAGGCCTTCCCACACCAGCGCCCCAAGGCCGCACCGTTCACCTGCCGACACCGTTGTGTGTCAAAGAGGGCCCACCACGAGCCGGGGCAAGCTCCACACCCCAGTCCCACAAGCCCTGCAGCCTCCGCAGACCATTGCTGGCCCTCACGATGCTGGCCCACATTACTCCTTTCTCATTGACATAATTCACCGGCGTCACCTTCATCACATTGGACCCCACATGTGAAACTGTGTCCTGAGTCCTGAATGGCAGTGACCCCAAATCCGTGCAGCTGCCACAGCGCCAGACTCCTTTTGATCAGTGAGGCATGATTCCATATGGCAGGCCGTCGACACGTGGTGCCACTAACCCTGTTCAACACAAGCCAGCGACACGTGGTGCCACTAACCCTGTTCAACGCAAGCCGGCGACACGTGGTGCCACTAACCCTGTTCAATGCAAGCCAGCGACAAGTGATGCAACAAACCCTGTTCAACGCAAGCCAGCGACACGTGGTGCCACTAACCATGTTCAATGCAAGCCGGAGACACGTGGGGCCACTAACCCTGTGCTCTGTGTAATTGTAATTGTAAATTGTAATTTATAGAGTGCATAATCACCCAGAGGTCTCTAAGTGCTGTGTAGAGGGTGCACCAGAGCCAGAAGGAGTGAGCAGGAAGCTGTGAGGGACCGTCAGCCTCCAGCAGAACATCCTTGGTGTCTGAGCCTGTGGTCTAGGGGCTGTCATCAGCAAAGGGCAGGTACAGACTTGGTGTTTGGCTTGAGTCTGTGGTATTCCTATCCTACATATTGCAGGACACAGCTGGCATGTGCCCCCTGCATCATACCTTGGGGGTACACCTTCCATTGTCTACCGAGTTACTCCGCGACACGCTCCTTCAACTTCAACGAGAACCTGCTCTATACTCGTGACCGTACTCCAGTCTCCTGCAGGCTGTGCATCCGGGGCCAGTAAACATGTGTGACTCAAGTCATCCCCCCTTATTGTCCTGCCATTGCTTGTCTGAGTGCCTGATGACTGTTGGAGTTGTTGCCGGCACCACCTACTCCCTGAGGGCTGGCTGACACTAACCCACACACAGCCAGCCCATGCATCACTGGATAAGTGGGCCTGCCATCACATCCTACCGAACCAAGTATTGACTCTTTTCTCCCTGCACTGACACCCCTCCAAGATCCAAACACACCCACGCAGAGGCAGTACAATGCGGCCCACATACGCACCAGGGGCATCGTTGAATGCACATTTGGTGTGTTGAAGTCGCGTTTCAGGTGCCTGGACTGCACGGTTGGAAAGCTCCTGTACAGCCCGGAGATCATGTGCAAGATGATTGTTGCATGTTGTGTCTTGCACAACATCTATGTACTCACCAATGTCCCATGGATCCCAGTTCCATAGGTCCCGGACGATGATGGGGACGAAGGGGCAGGTGGCACACATCCCACTGCAGCTGCGGCAGGAATGGCTCGTAGGAACACCATCATTGACAATTACTTTTCATGAGCTCGTGACATTGTGGCCGTCCCTGGCAATCATGGGCCAGTACAAAATGTCTAATGATACTGCATGCATGAATGAAACATATTTGCAGTTTACAGGTTGTACTAGTACATTGTGATGTCACGGTTCCCTGCTGGGCCAGATGTGATTTGTCATGTGGTGCACGTTTGCGGCACCAGTTGTGGCCTGTGTTCTGTTGTGGAGGTGTTGCTGTTTGTACCGGGCTGTTGTCAATGTCGAGGTGCACTCATACTTATGTGCGTATTCTGCACGGTTGGTGTTTCGCTCCAGCAGCTCTGATTTGTCTGCCACGGTTCCCTTTCATGCGATGTACCTGTCAGTTCAGTGCTTCCACGGAGCTGAGATATAGCAGACTTGGGTAACTTGTGCTCTTTGTCGAGTTGTGACACTTGGGCATGGTTTGTCCACAGATGTGTCGTTAATGTCAAGGGTTGTTTGTACAGTTGGTTGTGTCCGAGTGTGACCTGCTTCATTCCGGTTGTGGTCCGCACTCAGCCACCTCAGTGTCGTGCCATGTACATTGTCATGGTGATTGGACAGCAGCCATGCTACTCATCATGTGGTGTCTCTTGCATTGTCTGTGTGGCTGATGTATATGCCTGTTTGCTGTGTTTCGCATGTGTGCTGTGTTGGTTGTGTGCTTGTTGTTGTGTTGTGTGGGTGCCCCTTTGTGCATATGGTGTACGTCTCCCCCGTCCAGCCACTCCGTGGTCAGTGCGCACCCATTTGATGTGGTGTCGGGACATATTGGACAGTGTCCGGGTCCCCGACTCTTGTCTCCGTCTCCCGCATGGTGACTGTGTCCACTATCTTCTCCATGTCATTCAGCTCATGGTGTTCTGCTGGCCCCCCTCCTCCGGGGTGCGTTGCTGCTTCATTGTTGGTAGTGAGTTTGTACTTGGTTTTGACATTCACATCATTCCAGGGCCTCTTGTGCTCTTGCATTGGTCTCCACTGCCATTCTACGGCATTCAGATGGTCCGAGGTGGTGTGCCATCTCTGCCTCTTTGTTGCCAATGACACGTTGGAGGTGACGCACAGTTGGTGGTGGTGTTCTGGCTCATCCGTGGCGGTACCCGGATTTTCCTGACAACTGTGCCCCGTCTTTCTCTTTCTTTTCTTATTGGCCTTCCACGGGCCCTGTGTTCCTGGGTGTTCCTCCTTGGGGATTGTGGGGTTCATGTTGTCCTCTGCATTGGGTCAGGGTGCATCCGTGGTACTTCGCAGTTGGTGTCGATTTTTTCAGTGGCATTTTCAATCTGCTGTTCTTGTGCTTTTCATGCATTACGCGTGGGTATTGCTGGCCTCGCGCTGGTTGTCACTGTTTGCCTATTGCGTTTGGGCACATCACGTGTTTTTTCGCATTGTGATTTGTGTTTTTATCTCCATCACGGTGGTTGTATCGTAGATATTGGCCACGATTTCGGCAGACTATCGCATGTTACCGCCTTGTTGTGAATTCCATGTTAACACGGGGTTATTTTCCCGCTATCGGCTGCGATTTGTAAAGGTGTGCTAGCATTTTTTGGTGATGTTTAACACACATTCTTGTGAATATACCCCTTAGAGCCTTCATCAAAGAAAATAGCCACATTTTTATACTTTTTCTGGAAGGTGGCATCTGAATATGGCTGAACAAAGCATGGCAGAAAAAGTCTCAGACAATTTGCCATACTTAGGGTAAGTGTTGATAGTGAGGCAAGGCAATACAGTGTGGCATTTCTTCAAAATGTGAACACTACAACTACATGAAAACAAGCATTTGCAATGCAATAGGACTCACATTTATGCATGTTTGAGCTATTGGCATTGTAAATGACAATACCTTTTATTTAAGATTTGATTTTTAAAACATACCTAAAAGCAGTAGCGGCCTATGGAGGGAGTACCATGCGGCGGTGGGGCGGTGGAGGGGCAGGGTGGGGGATAGTAAACTCCGGCTCATGGCTAACCGGAGTAATGTAAAGAAATAAATCATGAAAACAAATTTCATTGCACGCGCTGAAACGCCCAAAAAAACCTCATAATAAGGCGCGTAGTGTTGTGGCCAGAACTGCACAATTTTCAGTCAAGTGCCACGCCGGATTCAATCTGAGGTCTCCAGATTAATAGCTTAGTCACCAGACCACATCTCGCTTCTTAATTTATGCGATAAAACATAAGAAAAGTTACATTCAGAATGTAGTTGAAAATGCTTACAATATTCACTATCACCAATGCTTGTAAACACCAATCTTCTAACTATTTTACCATGGGCTTTAAGCCATGTTCCGCATGCTGTGCAGTGAGTAGAATCAATGCAATTTACTTCATTATGTACAGGGCACGAGTCGGGGGTACAAGCTACTATTTTCAGAGGGTGCACACCGTCCATCCTGCCAAGAAGCTGGGCCCATTGGGCACGTTGTCTGCTCTTGATTAGTAACAATGTGAAAGCAGGGAGGGGGGTTTCTCATTTCAGTCTCCTGCTGGGCCCATAACAAAGGCCACATTTGAGGGCTGATCAGGCCCTCCTTTTGTTCAAGTTTCTTGGCTGGGAGCAGTCAGGTTGCCTCACACCTAGATGTAAATGCAGCAGGGGAAACAAAGGCTCACACTTTGTTAGCACTTCATACATACTTAAGAAAGGCAGCTTTTCACTTTGTTCAGTCCCTGTTAGGAGATATGCATGCACTATTAGAATGTCCGATGTGTTGGTCTTTCCCAGTATTTATACACAAAAAACAAATTTCGTTTATTTAGTGCTTACTTCCCTGAGGAGGCGTTGAAATAATTTAAGTACCATTATTTTTTTTATTTTTTTGTCCTCATTTGTACTCAGACGATATATATTTGAGAGTTCAAGTGAGAAAGCAGAGACAAGACGCACAGAGGAAAAAGCCCGAAGTCTGGAGCTTTAGGTTCTCCAGAGTGAGGGCTCCTAATCACTCCAATCACTGAAGGCATGTTCTTGATATTTCGGGCCCTCATCTGGCCTGGACCTTTATCCTCGTAGTCTATAACTCAACCTCCCAAACTCCCGCTCCAATATGAAAGGTCCCACATAATACTCTGCACCAGGATTATCAGTCCAGACCTTATGGACTTACCCTGGCCTGTTTGGTTAAACATAATCATAGGACTGAAATCACCGTCTTACCAACTGAAAAGAGAAGAAAGTAAAAGAGAGAATTCTCTATTACAGAAGATCCTGCTTTCAAAATATTCAAACAAAAGAAAAGAAACAATATCTACCAAGAAAAAGGAAGAAAAAAAAGGAGAAAATAGAAGTACATTTAATAAGCCCTGGCTATTGTGGCCTATCATCTACCCTTATCTGGATTTACAATAATTATCCACTTGAACGGGGCGGTCACTCACGCCGTGCCGGGTGCACAGCATTAAATTGCTTAACATCGCAATAATACCAACAACTTTAATTTTTCTCTTTGCTGAATCATTTTATTTTTCAAAATATTCCACAAGTTCATAATTTCATCCTGTTTTTTCACAAGTCACAAGAGAGGCACTTACATCTTCACTTTTGTCTTAAACGGTGCAGGAATGCTAATCCAAGCCTTATCCTTCATCGTGACAGTGTACATAAGATTTATCCACAAACACGTGTCTTTTACCCAATGCATTTCGGGAATTAGGCCCGAAATACAATAGGTAAAATACACGTGTTTGTGCACCCCGGAGGAGGGGGGCCGTTTAAGACAAAAGTGAAGATATAAGTGCCTCTCTTGTGACTTGTGAAAAAACAGGATGAAATTATGAACTTGTGGAATATTTTGAAAAATAAAAGGATTCATCAAAGAGAAAAATTAAAGTTGTTGGTATTATTGCGATGTTAAGCAATTTAATGCTGTGCACCCGGCACGGCGCGAGTGACCGCCCCGGTCAAGTGGATGTTTCAAATTTACGTAGTAGGGGCCGACTACGTTTTCCGGGTAGCACGCAGAAAATGCAAAAAAGAAAGAACCGTACACCATGGAATTAAGGAATACAACCATTAAAACAAAGGTGCGCTCTCTGACATTCTTTCAGTGAAATGTATTACTTTCGGCCCACCGGACGAGTTGCACCCGTCGGAACAAAGCCTTTGAAAACAGTCAAAAATCAGAAAACGTCACAAGAGAGACAATCGCCCAAATATTTGTTTACAGTTTCTTTTGCAAAAGACTCGGATCTTACGCACAACGTATGGAAGATGACTATGTTGGAAACAGCGGTAAAATATGTTTTTAAAGCTAAAATTTAGAAATGTAATAGTTTATATATTCTTAAACCATAAGTGCAAAATAGACGTTTGGAACAACTCATGGTATATACATCTCTATAATCAACGTTATATAAGACATCTGTGGGTGGGCGGAGCATTAACAGTTGATATTTGTTTTGATGTTGGGGAAATGAAATGGTTCACTCATGTAGTGCATTGTGGATATTGTAGGCAGGATGAGGTTCGGTAAGGGAGAGGAGGGGTGATGCGTGGGAGGAGGTTCAGTTAACAACAGGTGTGGCAAAGAGGCGGAGAAAGACCAACTTTATAAGAAGACAGCTCAGAGTGAGGAATATGATGTTGATAACGGTCGGGTGATAGAAAGGGTGAGAGAACGATAGCGCTGGAAACTCCGAAAGGTATGGGTCACAATCTATGATGAAAAAGGCAAATAGTTGAGCATCACGTTAATTGAATGTTAAGTGGGGAAGTTTAAAGAGTCTAGAGATTTTACTTGAAATGAAACAAAACAAGTGATAAATCATGGAGGAAGGGTGTAGGTTTGAATATGGAGGTTGTACCACCTGAGGAAAAGGAGAACGGGTTGTTTTTGGGTCAAGGACAGAAAATGAAGGTATCCATTGAGAGGGGTAGCGTTCAGCTATGTCCGTTTAGCGGGAAAAATGTTGATTTTACAAAAACGTCATGAATGTTATGCACACCAATGTTTGCGTGGGACTGGGAAGCCATACTCTAACTGTTATGTTTTGCATTGATAGATAAATACAACCCCCGACGAAGGGCTGGAAATTAGGCCCGAAATGCATTGGGTAAAAGACACGTGTTTGTGGATAAATCTTATGTACACTGTCACGATGAAGGATAAGGCTTGGATTAGCCTTCCTGCACCGTTTAAGACAAAAGTGAAGATATAAGTGCCTCTCTTGTGACTTGTGAAAAAACAGGATGAAATTATGAACTTGTGGAATATTTTGAAAAATAAAAGGATTCAGCAAAGAGAAAAATTAAAGTTGTTGGTATTATTGCGATGTTAAGCAATTTAATGCTGTGCACCCGACACGGCGGGAGTGACCGCCCCGTTCAAGTGGATGTTTCAAATTTACGTAGTAGTTGCTGACTACGTTTTCAGGGTAGCACGCAGAAAACGCAAAAAAGAAAGAACACCATGGAATTAAGGAATACAACCTTTAAACCAAAGGTGTGCACTTTTACAATAATCATCCCATATATCCCAAAATCTTGTTTTTTTTGTTACGCATATCGCCCTATCCAATTTAGCAACCCTGTGTATCGAATTAATCCATTCACACTCTAACAGAGGGACGGGCAAAATCCACGAATGCACAATTCCCTACGTGCCAATCAAATTAAAAGAAACATTAAAGTTGTATGCTTTTACGAGATACTGGTTGTTAAATCCTCATCTGGGATTACCCCAAAAATTACCTGTGGGATACTCACCTTGCCTTCAACCCCCATAATACTGGAGATCATCTCACCTACTTTATCCCAAAACAATTGAATAGCGGGACATTGCCAGAACATGTGTGCTTCGTCCGCATCCATTTCCCCACAATTTTGGCACTTCACTCTTTTGGAACCAATTTTTGATAATCTTTTCGGGGTCCAATACGCTTTGTGATGAGTAAATGTTTTCTTAGTGGTGCAGCTTTAACACTTTGCCATAAAGGAGATAGAGATACTTGCCCAAAGGTATCCCGATCGTAGCTCGGCAGCTCTTTCCTCCAGATGGATTCGGGCCACTGCTGCGAGTCTTCATGAGATTGAATCAGCTGCCAATACCATATGGCAATTTCCTTCTGTCTCACTGGAAAAGTAGCTGCCTTCCGTTCAAACCATCCAATTCCATTACCAGCTTTTTTGAGTGATTTAGCCCAGCTTATTAGTTGGAGGTATTTAAATTTAGAGATATCCCCCTTTGTTATTTCCTGAAATTTTTGCCATGAGATTAGTACAGCATCCTCCAACAACTCCCCCCACCTTTCTATTCCATTGTCTGGAATTACTTTGGCAAGAGAGTCTTGTAAGCAAATTGGAGTTCCAGATGAGTTCCATATTGGGGCCAATGTACTGTAATAGGGAATACGTAATAGTTCTCTTATTTGATGCCACCCCATACATGCTGCCAATAGGACTTTTAATTTCACTTTCTTGTAATTTTTTCGGTTGCCGAATTTAAACAAGAAAAATCTAGCTTGGGATTTAAAAACTGATGTTAAGGCCTGAAATAATGGTGAAAATACAGGTATGTCGCCCAATAGTTGCCTGAAGATTTTTAGATGGAATGCCCTCTGGTACTGCAAAATGTCTAGAGACACTATCCCTCCATTCTTTTTTCTAGCCCTGAGCTTTCGCCAGGCTATCCGAGGACTTTTTTTTGCCCATACGAAACTAGTAAAAGGACTTGGCACCTTATTTATCCATTCCTTCTTAAACTCCAGAGGCATGGAATTAAATAAAAAAAGTATACTTTGGGAGAGTTACCATCTTTAACAAATTTGATTTCCCTAAGAAACATAGAGGGAGAGCGCCCCATTTCTGTAATTGTGTCCTAACTTTCGGTGTTACTTTATGGAAATTGGCCTTGATTATGAGCTCAATTTTCTGTACAACCTCTATGCCCAAATTTCTAATGCTTTGCTTAATCTGCTCGCAGCTATAATCTGTGTTCCATTGAATAATTTCTGTTTTATCTGAATTCACTGCATAGCCTGATGTTTCCCCAAAACTTTTTATGATATCCCAGATGGCTGTTATTGATTCTTGTAGATGACCCGTAAAAATCAATAAATTGTCTGCGTAAAGGCTTATTTTCTTCTCCCATCTATTACATACAAAAGGAATTATTTCCTGACGTTTCCTTAGCTTAATAGCTAGAGGTTCGATGTACATGTCAAAAAGTAATGGGGAGAGGGGGCACCCTTGCCTGGTGCCTCTACCAATTTTAATTTGCGGTGACAGGGTTCCGGTTACCAAAACTCGTGCAACTGGGCTATTATATAAAGATTTAATAACTTGTGAAAAATTATCTCCTAGATTGAAACGCCAAATAATTTCTTGTAAAAACACCCAGTTAACTCTATCAAATGCTTTAGCTGCGTCGCAAGTCATAATTGTTAGGGGTTTGAGGTTTGCAGTGGCAAAATCAATTGTTCCGATTAATTCCTGAGTTAAATCATAAAGGTGTCTGCCCTTAATAAAGCCCTTCTGGTCCCCGTGAATAAAGAGAAAGACCACCCTCTCCAATCTCTTTGTGATTAATTGTGTAAAGATTTTGTAGTCTGAGTTGAGTAGGGAGATCGCTCTATATGACTCACAGAGCCTTGGATCTTTGTTGGGTTTTAGTAGTACGATTATAGTTGCTGCTAGCCATGATACAGGTAAGTCTTGTTTTAAAATGTAAATAGAGTTGAACAGTTCCAATAGAATGGAGGCTAATTCTTCCTTTAAAATAGAGTATATTTTGTTAGGTAAAGCGTTGGGTCCTGCAGCTTTCCCTTTCTTTAAACTTTTAATACCTCTGTAAATTTCCTCAATGGTGAAGGGTGCTGATAAGTCATCCCTAAGTTCTTCACTAGTACATAGGAGATCTATATCCTGAAAAAAGACTGCTATTCATTCCGTATCTGGACTTAAATTTTCTGTATAGAGATCTTGAAAAAATGATGAGACTGCTTGTTTAATCCCTCCCTCTTCCGTTTCCCCTAGCTCAGTTTCTGGACATTAATTTCTTTAATGGTATTCCTAGCTAGGTCTGCCCTTGTTTTCCATGCTAAGAATTTGCCACAGCCTTACCCGTAATCATGGTTCGCTTCCCATTTTTGTCTTATTCTGATCTCCAGGTAGTCAGCTAAGTTAGCCTTAGTTTTTGTTAATTCAACTTCGCTGGTTGTGTTTTGAGAATCTTCTAAATTCCCCTGCACTCGTTTAATTGCCTCTTCTAATACCTGAAGTTCTTTCTTTTCCTTTTTCTTATAGGATGTACAACTACCAATTAATGTACCTCTGAGATACGCTTTAAACGCATCCCAAACTTTATCTAAAGGTGCAGACCCGAGATTAATACCGAAGAATTCATTTGTGAAATGTTTCAGTGCCCCTATTATTGTTAAGTCGGACAGTAAGGATCTATTCATTGTCCATCTCCTTTCTTCTACGTTATGTCTTATCTCCAAATATAGAGAAACTGCAGAGTGAACGGACAAGTGTTCGGGTATATGCGATACCTTGCTTATTTGTTGACTGATCAAAGTCGAAACTAAAAACAAGTCTATTCTTGATCTATGGCAGTGTTTTTTGTTATGAAATGTATATCTCCCTGCAGCTTGTCGAGGTTTAACACCCTTTATAGTCCAAATATCTATCAAGCCTAAGACTTGCATTAGTTGCTTTACTACTGCCCTCATTTTTGGAACTGCCCCTGCTGACCTCTTAGATCTAGAGTCCTGAATTGGATCCAACGGAATATTAAAATCACCCCCCATAACAATAGGAACATTCACCTCAAGTAATAATGTTTTAAGGGGTGCTGTATCGTCTATATTAGGACCATAGTAACCCACTAAGGCTATCCAAAAGCCCTGTACTTTTACCTTTACTATAACCCACCTCCCTAATGGGTCAACCAGTGTTTCTCCTAATAAACTGAGACAAGATTGTTTAATCAGTATTGCTACCCCTTTTATTGTAACCAATTGAGAGGTATATATACAGTGATCTAGTCAAGGCTGGTATTTTATTATTTCTGGCCATTCCTCTTTTGCCAGATGTGATTCCTGAATAAAAATAATATCTGAATCACAAAGCCTCAGGTATTCTAAAATGATTTGTCTTCTTGCTAAGACCCTTAAACCATTGACATTCTATGTCATTATCTTCAGGCCACTATATTTAGTTTGTACCGACATTCCCTGAAATAAAACAAACTACACTTTCCTTGGTAGATTAAAAAACCTAATCTACGGTTGTAACAATTGAGGACTTTTTATTTTTTTCCCAAATGCTCCCCCGCCCTTTGTGATTGCAATTCTGCATTTTTTTATAACATTTTATTTTGCTATCTGTGCCCCACCTCACCCTCCCTGGGGAACCCTCCCATTCTTCTTAAGGTATAATGTTACACCTCTTTTTGAGCTTTTCCCTGTCTCAACGGGCTTCTAGAAACAAATTCCTTACTAATGTGGCTATCCTTTGATTCCGTCTATAAAGAGTCTTACTTTATTGGGGTCTCGAAAATTGTGCATTTTATTATTTAGCATCACTCTCAGAGATGCAGCAAATATAATTGTTGCTGTTGCACCTAGATCCTTTAACTCAGAGATGTATTTACCAAGTTACCATTGGCGATCAAGCGTGGTACGTGATAAATCTGACCTGATACGGTATGACCGGTATGAACCTGCTTTCAGTGCCCCTGAGAGTATCCTTTCCTTCAACGTATATGTTCCGAAATTTACCAATATCCTTCTAGCTGACGTTCTGCCTGTACGAGCAATGAAGGGGTCACGGTGGACTCTCTGTATATCTTCTTCTACTGAGGCTTGATCAAGGTCAGTATTCTGCTCTAAGATAAGCGAAACTATAAAAGCTTTGATGTCGCCCCCTTCTGCCCCTTCGGGAACATTTAAGATTCTGATATTGTTGCGTCTAGCATTATTTTCAAGAAATTCAATCTTGTCTCCCAATTCTTGTTCATTCTTTTGTAATTTAGTGATTCCCATCTGATTAGAGACTACCTTTGCTGCAAGTTGACCATGTGCTTGCTCCATAACCTCGACCCTTTCTACTACGGCGTTGATCTTATCTTCCATTGACTCGCATTGCCCTAGGATTTTTCTTGATTTTCCTCAGAAACAACGAACCGTTGTTTGATCTCAACGAACATGGTTAACATTAGTTTCACCAAATCATGGGGTGATTCTTGTGTCAACTTTGGACCTAACCCAGCGCCTCCATCCAGGAGGCTGGGGGGGGGGGGGCTCTAGAGTGGAAGGCAGGCTTTGTTCACTCTGAGAGCTTTGGGGAAACTTTATAGCAGAACCACCCGTGTCTAACATAGCAGTGCTTTCCAGGCCTGCTAGTTGCTCAAAACTGTTCCTTGTCGCAATTTGGGCAATAATGTCTTCTTGAGGTCCAGCTTTTACAGCTAAATTCATTTTCTCACTTGATTCTGGTGTTAATGATGAAAGACTTGTACTTTGTATTTGTGTTGCAAAACTATTTATATAGTCAGATGATGAATCCAGGGATTGCACTTTAAAATATGACCGTAAAGAGGGCGTAATTTTCACCTTTTTAATTTCCCCTTTAGCTCTCGTCTTCTCTTTACTTTTCGTGTTCCCTGTTATTATTTTTTTTATGCAACCTTCTACTTTAGGTACAGGATAAGATACCTTCTGGTTTTACCCTCACCCCTTTCACACTGACCGCCAACTCTTCTGCACCCCAAACTCCTCTGCGCCTTAGAGTATATCTAATGACTGCTGAGTCTTTCTTTTAAAGCCCTATTTTTTATTTTCTCTTGCCCTGTGTCCTGTCCAGCTAGCGCTTCCTCCTCTTTGTTCTCCTCTTTTTTTGCCACTTCTCCCTTCTTTTCCTAATATCCTGCTTAATACACCAGCCCCCTTTCCTTCCTCACCCTACTTTACACCTTTTACATCTTTTTGAACTCCCCTCTTCTGTCTCCCTACCGGGGTCATGGAAGACTGTATCCATCTTGCATAATCATGGGCCAGATGTAGGTAACCAAATACCGGTCGGAAATGGCCGAAATTACCGAATTTTGGCCGTTACCGACCGGTATTTGGTGTTTGAGATGTAGGGGGCCACAAAATCGTACGAATCGTTAAATTTACCGAATCGGTAAATTTACCGAATCGGAAAATTTACTGAATCGGAAAATATTCCGAATCGGAAAATTTACTGAATCGGAAAATTTACAGAATCGGTAAAATTACCGATTCGGTAAATAAGAAATGCTAAAAATTGACTTTTGAGATGTAGGTAACCTCTAAAATACCGAATTCACATGAAATTCGGTATTTAAGAGTCTGTATTTACCATGGATTCAAATCAGGTGGTAATCAGGTGCAGGCTATAGAAGAGTGCCTAAAAAACAACTGTTTGACCAGAATGGCAGCATTCTACATGATTGCGAGGCGGCTACTTCTCCAGGCAGAAGGAGAGAGGGTCTGGAGAAGGGAGGAGCTGGTCTACAGGCAGAGAATCACCCTATTCCAACTGACTGAGCCAGAGATCATACAAAGGTACAGGCTACACCCCCAAACCATTCTGGAGCTGATCAGGGACCTCCACCCACTTTTGGAGCACCCAACCCTAAGGGCGCATGCCATCCCACCCCATGTGCAGGTGCTGTGTAGCCTACACCTGCTTGCCTCTGGGAGTTTCCAGAGTGTGGTTTCTGCAGTAGGTGGGGTGTCCCAGAGCTGCCTGTCACTTTTTTTTAGGAAATTCCTGGAGGCCAGGATGCAGAAAATGCATCGCTACATCAGCTTCCCTGCAACGCACGCAGAACAGCTCAGGACCAAGACAGAGTTTTATCGAATGGCTCATTTCCCCAACGTCATTGGCTGTATTGATGGCACCCACATACCAATATGTCCACCAGCGGCCACAGAGTACATTTATAGGAACAGGAAGTCTACCCACACCATAAATGTACAGTTAATCTGTGATGCAAAGTACATCATCACGGACATAGTTGCCAAGTTACCTGGAAGTACCCACGACTCATACATCTTTCAAAATAGTGGAATATACACACGCCTGACTGCGGGGGAATTTGTCGAAGGATACCTGCTAGGTAAAACACTGTGTGACACTCCCTTGATACATATTGCAGATGTATGTGTATGTGTGGATGAGTAATGCCTTTTTCTGTTACATATAGGGGATAGTGCATATGGGGTCCGGTCTTTCATACTCACTCCCTACCTCAACCCTTCAACCCCCAGCCAGAGGAGATACAACAGGGCACACAAATCTACCAGGAACATTGTGGAGCGCACCTTTTTTTTTTTTTTTATTATATTTTTATTGAGATGGTTCCGGGTATCACACAAATTCATAATTTAACAGGATAAAATCAGGTTTAAAAAAGTACAAAAGACATTTCATAAATACAATCGTAGGAATCGTAGAAATCAGAAAAGCCAAAATTATTACAATCAATATTACATAAGGGGGTATTTTTACTGTCATAAGTGAATCTTTAAGTTCTTCATCATCTAGTTTCTCTCCAGTTTTTCAGCGGAGCCCATATCTTCTTACCAAATTCCCTCATCCTCTTTCCTTTAAAGTCATACAAACATTCCTCGGTATTGTGAGTTCCCAATAGTTTAGTTAGCCACATCTGAAAAGTGGGAGCAACAGTGTCTTTCCAACCAGCCGATATTAAAATCCTAAAAACAGCCATAGATATAAAAATAAATGCTTCTGCTTCAAACTCTAGATTTAAGCTTTCGTCCCTGCCAATCAAGACCATAGTAGAGGATAGAGTAATTTGTTGCTCTAGCAGCCCCGTTAAAAATCTTTCAATTTCATTATGTACAGGAATTAGATTCTGACAGTTATAAAACATGTGAGGTAAATCTGCAGGACCTTGATCGCATCTAGGGCATCTGTCATTTTCTCTCTTACCCCACTTAAAAAGCTTAGCAGGCGTATAATGTAAGTTAAAAATAGTCTTATAGTGCTGTGCCTTTAAATTTGATGCTCTTAGTATCTTTTTATTCATTGCTAGGGCATAATCAATATCTATATCTGGATCCCCTGTTCTTTCCGCCCAATCTCATTCAATTTGTCCAATGTCATCCCCCAGGCCCTGCAAGAGGTAGCTATAACCAATTTTAATCCTTTTGCCGCCATTCATAACATACTTCAAAATTGGGTTAAACTCCTGAATACCAATCCTGGGTCTGATAGACTTAACTGTTTGTTCCAATTGTCTGTAAAACAACCATTGGGACGCAGGTATACCAAATTTTTGCTGAAGCATGTCAAATCCGAATAGTTCATCCCCATACATAACATCACCCAGACAATTGATCCCCAATTCCTTCCATAACCTGCTATTACTATTCAGTCCAAGATGAGCGAAAGGATTTGACCGCCATATATCTACCATCCCGTTCATTTTTGGAATCTTCAAATACCTCATTATTGATTTCCATGTGCCCCAGGCACTCAACATCACTCTGCTTTTACCCCTTTTAAAGTATCCACAGTTAATTTCTCTAGTAAGCAGGCCCACTGCTTTTCTACCAGCTATTAATTCATAAATTGTAGGGTTTCTTACTATATCGTTTGATACATCAATATCATCAAATTTAAACAGTACATTCATTTGCAATATTAGGCAAACCCAGTGATACAACCTTAAATTTGGTGCAGTCAAGGCCCTTCCCTCTAATGGTGCTGATAGTCGAGCCAGAGATCTACGTATCTTCCCATATTGCCACACGAATTGTGAAAAAACAGCTTCCATTTTCTTCAGGAGGCCCTCTTCTACTAGCAATGGTATGGCACGAAAGAGGTACAGTAATTTCGGAAACATGGACATCTTCAGAACGTTCACTCTACCGATCAAGGATAAATGTAAGACGTCTATTCTTCTTAGCTCTTTATCGATGGCTGTGATCAAGGGTACAACATTTTCTTGTATTATTTTCTCCACATTCGCATTGATCCTCACCCCAAGATAGACTGCTGATTCCACATACCTCCGATCCGCTTTATAAATATTCTTAGTACTAATTATTATAGATTTTTCTTCATTTAACTTATAACCCGAGCGGAGTCCAAATGTTTTAGCTAATTGGCTCAGTTCTACCATAGCCATCTGCGGGTTGATAGTAACTATTGCCAAATCATCCGCATAAGCCAATAATTTGGTAGTATGTCCATTTAATATAACAGGGGTGATTTGGTTTGACTCTAAAATTTCCCTTATTAATGGATCAATGTAAAGTGAGAAGAGTATAGGAGAGCAAGGACACCCCTGACGAGTGCCTCTCCTAATTACCACTTCCTCTGACTGTAGTCCCATAGTTGTAATTCTAGCTACTGGATCTAAGTACATAGCTTTTATTGCTTTCCTACACTTCTCTCCAAAGCCTCTACTGTCCAATACCTCCCACAAGAACTCCCAGACCACACGGTCGAAGGCTTTTTCAGCATCTAGGAGAATCATGGCCATTTCTCCCCCCATGGCAGCCGTCGCATCAAACAGCGAGATTGCACGTGAGGTATGGTCTGTCGTGCCTCTCCCTGGAACAAACCCATGCTGCCATGGGGAGACAAGTTGGCCAATATATCCCCCCAGCCTCTTTGCCCATACCTTAGAGTACAATTTGGTATCCGCGTTTATCAATGAAATTGGCCGGTACGAGCCTGGATTTACCTCTGGTTTGCCTTTTTTATGAAAAGCCACAATGTTCGTCTGTTTCCATGAGTCTGGGATCTTCCCTGAGCATATTATTCCGTTAAAAAGGTCTAAAAGTAAAGGCAGAATTTCCTCCCCAAGAATTTTATAAACCTCAATAGGTATCCCATCTGGGCCTGCAGCTTTGCCTGCTGCTAGATCTTGTAAGGCTATCCTAATCTCCTCTAATGATATGTCTTTCTCCAACTGTTCTCTATCCTTATCTTCTAAAGTCGGACATGTAATTCCGGAATCTTGTCTAGATGGTACCCATCTATCCTCCTGATCATATAATTTTTGGTAAAATCTTTGAAAGACACCCATTATCTCCCTTGGATCCGAATATTCTATACCATTCTCTTCAATCTTATGGATATTGTTTTTATTGGATTCTTGCCTTATGCGCATCGCTAGTGCTCTGCCGGCTTGTTCCCCTGTCTCATAGCGTTTCGCTCGAGATGTCTGGTATTCCCTAGTCTCCTTTTGCGTGATTACTTTTAGAATATCTCCCTTGATCAATGCCATAGTTTTAGCTGTTTCACTCCCATCCTTGCCTAATCCTATTTCCTTTGTATGTTGATTCTCTGATATTACTAACTCTGACATGAGCTTTTCGACCTTGCTTCTGTCCTCCTTCCTTAGTCTTGCGGAGCAACTGATTGTCTCCCCCCTTAAAGATGCCTTAAAAGTTTCCCATACCCCATTCTGGGATGAGCTATATCTATTTATATCGAAGAACTCCTTCGCCCATTGCTTTATATGTTTAACAAACCTATCATCTTTCAAAAGTTTCCTTTCGAATGTCCATTTAGATGTTCTTCTGGGTATATTATCTACTTTATATGTCATTATAAGGGGATTATGATCCGATACTAATCTTGGAAGCTTAGCAATTCTGACTTTACAAAGTTCTCTTGTTGAAATAAAAAAATAATCCAGTTTAGAATATTTTTGAGCTGGAAAAGAGAAATAAGTATGACCCGGGTCCCCGGGTAATTTTTCCGACCAAACATCTGACAGACCATGAGACCTTAAAAGTGAGCTTAATGCTCTATATACCTTCTGTTTGCGTCCTATATATTTACCTCCTTGGCTCCAATTAACCGAAATATTCATGTCTCCACACAGGACCAAAGGGGTACCCCAATTAGATAGTTCACCCTCAAGCTCATCAAATACTGCTGGTTCATCTTCGTTTGCTCCATAAATCACACACACTGTAATGCCTAGGTCCAGTTCAACCAAAACCCATCTGCCGGACCCGTCAGTTTTAGTACGTCTCACCCCGCCCAGATTGCATCTCCCCATAATGGCCACCCCTCTTATTGTGGATGTTTGTGACGAGGAGCCTAACAGGCTATATCCAGGGATATTCAATAGTTTCCTTTTAGCCCAAGGCAGATGGGTTTCTTGTAAACACAGTACGTCAATATTATTAAACTTAACAAAGTGGCTCAATCTCTGTTGTTTCTTATAGTCATTTAGACCCCCTACGTTGATAGTGCATATCCTAATGCATGACATTAATGACATTGTTTTTACTTCCAACCTGACTAATATCCATGGGGGAGGCAAGATGGCGGCCGCTTAGGACGGCCGGGCAGCAGTGAATCTGGAGAGAGATCCCGGCTTTAGCAATGTGCGGTAATCGGGACTAAGAACCCACATCCTTGCTTAACCCGTGAACAGTAATTAGAGCACTGCAATTTCTGGAGGGGGAAAAATCGCCGTATGCTTCTTACCTGTCACCAGCCGCTCAGGCGGCTTCTGCGGGAGCTAGCGCGGGCTGCAGGAAGGATTACGTCGGGAAGCGTGACAAGGGCAGGCCTGTTCGCGGAGCTCACGGAGTTTGCCGAGTGGAGGCGGAGCTCGCGAGGCGGGCGGTGTTTGCTTCTCGGGAATCGGCAGAGGCAGAGGCAGAGACGTTTGAGATCCACACAGACAAGCCCGCAGCTGCAATTGGAAAGCAGGAAAATACGGGGCACTCTGGAGGCAGCGATAAAAACTGAGGAAAGTGATTGGGACGATAAGGCATGTGGTAAGGAGCAATTTGGGGACAAGGAGAGGAGAAAAGAGATCATGGCTCCAAAAATGAATGCCAGTGCCAAAGCAGCTGCGAGAAGAAAAGCTGCTGCTGAACAGGCTGAACAGGCAGAGTTAATGTCTGAAAAGGAGGCAGATGGAACTAAGAGGAATAATCTAACTCCCCCCACTAAGAAAACAGTACAGCAGCAAGGAGCAGCTAAGATTATTCATGGCACTACCCCAATCTCGAATATTTTCCAGAAAATAAGTAAAGAGAAAGAACCTTCTAATGAGTCTCTGGAGGTGGGGATATTGGAGGTTGGCAGCCCAAAAGGGAAAGAGATGGCTGCTGCTCAGATCATCGATACTGCAAAAGAAGAAGAGCGTATGAAGGAAAAAGCTGAGGTAGTGGAGGAGACTGAAATAACTACAAAAGCTATCTCAAACCCGGAATCTGATAATCCCCCCTAGCTTTAGAAAAGATTCCTGAAGAAGAGCCTATTGAAAGTACAGAGGATAAGAAAGAAGTCCCCAGTGAGGCTTTCTACTCTGTCTCAGAGGGGGGGGAATAGTCAGACGAAGATGAGGGCAGCTTGGATCGAGAGGATAGCGGTTCAGCCACCGATAGTGAACCTGAGAAGGAAGAAGATATCCCTCCAACAACAGCTGTTAAATCTAATATAGGACCAAGAATCTATCGACAGAGACGAGATCAGTCGGTGACTAATTCCCTTTTGGAGAGCCCTGGAGGGGAGGCTGCGCAAATGTCTCTTCTGGAGGTGATACACCAGGAAATAATTGCGCATAGGGAGGAGGCTCGACAGGAAAGTCGCAAATCACAGGCTGCTGTCAGGAAAATACAAGGAGCAGTAAGAAAATTGAGAAAAGTATATACGAATTTGGGAGAGCGTGTCACCAATCTAGAAGAAAGAGTGGTTTCGACAGAAGCAGAGACGGCAGCAGCTTCTAATAAAGTAGATCTACGAGGGGAACAGTTGACTGATGTACAGTGGAAACTCGAGGCGCTGGAGAATAGGTCACGGCAGAATAACCTTCGCATACTTGGGATACCGGAGGGCTCAGAAGATACGGACACGAGGGCCTTTGTAATAAAGCTGTTCGAATATGCCTTCACAGAACTGAAGGGATGGGATTGGGCGAAGGAGATTCAGAGGGCGCACCGTTTCCCCTTTAAAGTTCATAAAAACGCTAAAGAAGGAGATAAGCCCAGAGCGATTCTAATATTTCTTGGAAATTATAACCTGCGGCAGGCAATTTCTGAGAAGGCAAGACCGGACTCAAAAAAGAATGTCGATGGCTTCTCCTTCTTTGTTCGGCCGGATTTTTGTAATGTCACGGTGGAGAGACGCTGGAGACTAAGACAGATGATTAAACTATTTCAGGACAAGGGTATGCAGGCATACCTTATCAATCCGGCACAGTTGAAAGTAATTAATGGGGGTAGAACTTTCTATTTTCCCTCTGAGATAAAAGCGAAGGAATATTTGGATACACAAGGTCCTTAGGCTATTCCACTGATATGAGCAGGAAATCTGATGGTAGAAGCACATATAAAGGCTGTAAAAGGGTAAACAGTAAGAACGGGTAGGGTATGGAGTGGGATGGTGTGTAGGGTGGAGGGGATAATTAGAGTCACAGGAATTATGATGGTCTTAGTATAAATCTCTTCAGTTATCACTGCGAACCATCACATGCACAGACCGGTTGGTCTGAGCGCCTCTGAAAAGAGGTGGACAGGGTGGAGAGGAGGGTGGGTGGGAGGGGCTGTAGGGGGGGAGGCCAGGGGGAGTGGGGAGGAGGGGGAGGTGGCGGGGGTGGAGGGGAGCAAAAAGGGGAAAAAAATTGAGATGGAAAAGGGTCTGAGGTGGAGCGCACCTTTGGGCTGTGGAAAAGCAGGTTCTGCTCCCTCCACAAAAGGGGAGGGGCACACCAGTGACCTGCTGCAAGATGATTGCAACCTGTGCAATGTTGCACAACCTTGCCATTAAGAAGGGCACTGCGGTGGAATTATCTGATTATGAGGACCATGATGACGAACAAGCACTGCTTGAACCCAACACTGCAGGAGTTGCAACACCAACAGATGGCAGACACAGACGGGAAGAGATCACATGCAACTACTTTTAAGTAAATAATGAGACACAGATAGGTGGAGTATGCACCCAACGTAGTTTAATTTTGTCACTACGCAGGTTTCTAAAGCACAATTGTGCAACACAAATTAGATAAATTCAATGATGTTAGTCCTGGGTCACTTCCCCATTAACTGAACTACTCATTTTCGTCCATGCCTACCAGTGCTAGATGTTTGTGGCTGGCTGTCTTCACTTGGCGTTTGGCCTGTTGCCTCACCTTGGCACCTGCTGCTCCTTTGTATCTCTAAGACAAGGGGGCTTGCCATGCTGCTCCTACTTGTGCTACCTTTACTCTCTGGCACATCCAGAGCAGCAGTTTGTGCTGTTTGTGCATTTATCAGCCCCTCAACAGCACTGGTCAGACTAGCAATTCCCCTAGAAACCTCATTACTATTTTGTGTGAGTCCCTCCAGCATGTTTATGCATCTCCTGCATAGCAGGGAAGTGGCTGTGGCCAGGCGGTTGATGGCTTTATTTTGTTGCTGCGCACGCTGCTTCTCCTTGCGCCTTAAAGCCATTTCCTGATCTAGTTTGGCGCACAGAAGCTGCACCGATTGTGACATATCACGCATCCCTGCAGCCATCTCCTTGTTAACATCAACTAGTTCTCTGATGCCCTTCCCTATGTCTTCCATATTGTTGTTTAGGTTCCTCATTTGGCGTTGGACAGACATGATGGCCTTTCCCTGCATTCTTTGGATTTTGACCATGCTCCCCTCCAGGCCATGGAACACACTGGGACCCTCCACACGTGCAGCTACACTGCTTTCTCGGAGCCTGCGGCGTCTGGTTCCAGTACGAGCCACCTCTGCACTGGACTGCAGTGTAGCAGAGCTACCTTCCCCAGGCAAGGTGTGTGTGTCATCCCCTTCCATGTCACCTGTTGATGACTCCATTTCCAATAGTGGGGCAACAACCTGCCTCCTGCTCTGTTGTGATGCAGGTGTTCTCACAGGCAGTGATGCTGGCATTTCTGGGGATGACAGTAACAGAGGAGATTGTGTACGTTCTGGGGACGCCTGCAACTCTGGAGCTATTTCTGTGTCTTGGAATGGTGGCTGTGTACTTGGTGCACCTGTGTCCTCTGATACATTCTGTGCACTTGGACCTGACTCCTGACTCTCACCCCTCTCTGGTGCCGTGCCTTCAGTCTCCCGGGAACGCCTGCGAGATGTCTCACCTGTGGACATATGAGCGTACACTAGCTAAGCGCTACTGCCTCACAGCCACTACAATTAAATAATTTTCACTTGAACAATGTACATGTTGCCTGCGCTTCATTCTGTCTGGAATCATTTACCTAACTTGCTGGTTGCTATGCTGTATGACATGGTCTTTCATTTACTGACTACATGTCCCATGATGCATTGCTCCTGTATAGTGCTAGCTGTACTGGACTGGGGTTCATTTAGCCACATAGGGTAAAGGGAAGGATGATGGTGTGGGGGGGATTGCTGTGTATGCGTCTTACCTTTTCTGCTGGCAGCTCTGGCTGAGCTGTCTACTTCTTCCGTCCGCAGACGCTTACAGGTTCTATGGTTGAGCCCACCATCTCCTCCAGGTCAGTAAGGGGGGGTGCTGGGTTCTTCCCTTCACCAGTTTTGCTTGCCTGCTTGTGGTGTTCACCAAATTTTTTTTGTCAGGCTCCTGAGGTCGTACCACCTCTTTTTAAGGTCCTCTATGTCTCTAGGAGTCACTCCAACTGCATTCACTTTATCTTGAATGTCCAGCCAAATTTTCCTTTTGGCAGATTCAGCCAAAGTGAGGGACTGCCTGCCAAACAGTTTTTGGTACTCCTTCACCACCTCCTCAACAAGGACCTGCAGCTCCATGCTGCTGAATTTTAGTGTCCTCTTCCTCTCTGGCTGATCTTTGTCTGTGCTGCTTGCCATTTTTCAAATTTAAAAGTGCACAAAACTCTTTCTGCTGCTCAGGGACTCAGCTCAGCTCCAACTGCCTTTCCAGAAGCTTCTAATTAGTTGCAGCTGCCTGTGTAGCCGCTTCCTGGTAGGGAGGAGGAGGGTGGTGGCACCTGATTGGCTGCCGGATTCAGTTTCACTTTTCTTTGCTTTCCGATTCGGTATTTACCGAATCGGTATTTACTGAATCGGTATTTCCAATTCATTCCTAAGGGGCAAAAGGAAATACCGATTCGGTAAATACCGAATGGACGATTCTGATTTATACCGATTTTTTTACCTACATTGCATTTACCGAATCGGTAAAATTCGGTATTTAAGAGTTGGTAAATTGCAATTACCTACATCTAGCCCCTAATCCTCAAACTCGCCTGCTTCAAACTTGTGAAACCTTCAGAAGCGGTTGCTCCTCACGCTGCTCCCTGCTCTGCTTGGCGCTTGTGGTATCGTAGCGCTATAATTCCAGATTACTCTCTGCTAGCTCGCATTGCTCCCACAATCATTAGTGCCTGATTGCTTACTATATTTGTATCGTAGCGCTATATTGCGAAAGTGCGCTTTCACGATCTTTCAATTGTGCTCTACTGTGCTGTACTGTGCTGCCTTTGTCTTAATATTTAATTTGTGCCTGATTGTGCCGGTGCCACTGCCATTTTCATTGCGTTAATTAAGAGTGTGCCCCAATCCTGTTTCGCTTTTGGCTTGCTGCCATTTTGTTGTTTGTTGTTGGGCCTCCCTTCCCGGCTCTCCACCCCGCTACCGCCTCCCTGCTGCTCCTCCCTCGCCCCTCCCCCCTCCACCATCCACATATGACAGATGCCTTCGCGTGCAGCGTTAACGCGCAGCGTTCGCGCCCCATGAGCACCGAAGGTGCGCCAAAGGTAAGCCCGTCTACGCCCGTCCGCGCCTGGACCGTGCCCAGGGCCAGACCCCCTGGCCCCCGCAAAATCCACTCCGCCCGCTTAACGTACGATGCCGCTACCCTCTCAGCCCTTAACCCCGGCCGCACACCACATTGCTACCAAGCCGCCCCAGGACACACCCATGGACCCTTCACCTGCCACTCCTGCAAGTACGACTGCATCAAGACCCACACAAAACCCACATACTCCAAACAGGGCTCCGACACTAACCACCTAAAGTGCATCTTGCTCAACACCCGCTCGGTTCACAGACACTCCATTGAACTCTGGAACCTACTCGACACTACATCGCTGGACGTCGCCTTCCTTACAGAAACCTGGATGAACGCCTCATCAGCGCCCGACATCGCCATAGCAATCCCAGACGCTACAAGATCATCCGAAAGGATCGCACCAACCAAACAGGAGGAGGCATCGCCATCGTCCATAAGAACACCATCCGCATCACGACCAGTTCCGATGACAACCTCGCAACCGCCAAACACCTTCACTTCCAGATCCACACCGACCCCAAGACCACACTCAGAGGCACCCTCATCTACAGGCCACCAGGACCCCGCACACATTTCTGCGAAGACATCACTGATTTCATCAGCCCACACGCCCTCCCCTCCGAGGACTACATTCTACTGGGAGACCTCAACTTCCACCTGGAAAAGGAAAACGACAACAACACCACCACTCTTCTGGACAACCTGGCCAATCTCGGACTCAAACAACTTGTTGACACCCCCACCCACTCTGCCAGGCACACGCTTGACCCAATCTTCACCTCCAGCTAGCACATCTCCTTCGATCACACCACAGCTCTCCATTGGACGGACCACAGCTGCGTTCACTTCAACTACAAAAAGACCACGACCCACAACCCCCCACAACCTATTCCCCGAAGTAATTGGAACAAAATTACCACCCACCAGCTCTTCACCTCGCTTCACCAAAACCCTCCTGCCAAATCATCGGACCCAAACCTAGCAGCCACCAACCTCACACAATGGATCACCCACAGCGCCCCCAAACTAGCACCCTTGAAAAACAATCAAATCAAGCAAGGTAGCAAAAAAGCCCCCTGGTTCAACGATGACCTCAAGAAATCCAAGAAGTCATGTCGTACCCTCGAGAAAGCCTGGAGAAAAAACCCAACCACTGACAACCTGGCCACCTTCAAGAACGCCACCCGCAAACACCACCAACTGATCCGATCCACCAAGAAATGAGCATTCAAGGATCGACTAGACAACAACGCCCATAACAGCAAGGAACTATTCAACATCGTCAAAGAATTTACCAACCCCACCGCCGGCACCAACGACAACACTCCATCCCAAGACCTCTGCGACTCTCTATCCTCATTCTTCCGCAACAAAATCGCCGACATACATAACAGCTTTGAAAACCAGTCCGAAGACCAGTCCACCCCACCCACCTCCGAACCAAAACCACACTCTAACAACCATTGCGCGTGGAACCCAATCACCACCGAAGAAACCCTCCGCCTGATGAACTCCATCCATTCAGGATCGCCAACCGACCCATGTCCCCACCACATTTTCAACAAAGCAGACTCCATCATCGCACCCTACCTCCGCGATGTCATCAACTGCTCCTTCAACTCCGCCACCTTCCCGGAAAGCTGGAAACATGCCGAACTCAGCGCCCTTCTGAAGAAACCCACATCAGACCCCACTGAACTTAAGAACTACCGCCCCATCTCGCTCCTCCCATTCCCTGCCAAAGTCATTGAGAAAGCCGTCAATAGTCAACTCGCCGCCTTCCTTGAATCCAACAAATCCCTCGACCCCTCACAGTCCGGCTTCCGAGCCAAACACAGCACCGAAACCGCCCTCATCGCAGCAACAGACGACATTCGCACTCTACTGGACAACGGAGAAACAGCCACCCTCATCCTACTTGACCTCTCCGCAGCCTTCGACACAGTCTGTCATAGCACCCTTATACAACGCCTCAGCAGCATCGGAATACAAGGAAAAGCATTGGACTGGATCATCTCGTTCCTCGCCGGAAGAACCCAAAGAGTCCGCCTCCCCCCTTTTAGATCAGAGGCCACCGAAGTCATCTGCGGCGTACCACAAGGATCATCACTCAGTCCCACCCTCTTCAACGTATACATGAGTCCCCACGCATCCATCGCGCGCCAACACAATCTCAACATCATCTCCTACGCAGACGACACCCAACTGATCCTCTCACTCACCAAAGACCCAAACACTGCCAAAACCAACCTACACAAAGGAATGAAAGAAGTAGCCGAGTGGATGAAGAACAGCCGTTTAAAACTAAACTCGGACAAAACAGAAGTCCTCATCTTAGGGTCATCCCCCTCTGCCTGGGACGACTCATGGTGGCCACCGGCCCTGGGAACCGCACCCATACCTACGGATCACGCACGTAACCTGGGCTTCATCCTGGACTCCTCCCTCTCGATGACCAGACAAGTCAACGCCGTCTCATCATCATGCTTCAACATCCTACGCATGCTCAAAAAAATCTTCCGTTGGATCCCCACGAAACAAGAAAGACGGTAACTCACGCTCTGGTCACAAGCCGTCTGGATTACGAAAACACCCTTTACGCCGGAACCACAACCAAACTACAGAAAAAACTCCAACGCATCCAAACCGCCTCTGCCAGACTCATATTGGACATCCCTCGTCAAGCTCACATTTCCGACCACCTGAAAGACCTTCACTGGCTCCCCGTCAACAAGAGAATACCGTTCCGTCTCCTCACCCACGCACACAAAGCCCTCTACGACCTAGGACCCGAATGCCTCAACACGCGACTGTCCTTCTACACCCCCACCCGCCAACTACGATCGTCCTATCAAGCCCTCACCGCAATTCCGCGCATCCATAGATCCACCATGGGGGGAAGATCCTTCTCCTACTTAGCGGCCAAAACCTGGAATTCTCTCCCCACCCAGCTCCGCCTTACACAGAACCACCTCTCCTTCAGAAAGCTACTAAAAACTTGGATATTCGATAAGTAAAGCACCCCCCCTCCCTCAAGCGCCTTGAGACCCTCTGGGTGAGTAGTGCGCTATACAAATCCTTGAACTTGAACTTGAACTTGAAACCAGGAAGGATCCAGGTGTGTTGAATACGTTGTTTGAGCCCCCTCACGTAGAGCAGAATGCGTCGACCAAGGATCTCTGCTGGCGTCCTTGTTTGAACCCCCCCTCACGGGAGAAACCGGGACAGGAGCCCGACTCTTGCCGCTGCAGTGCGGCTCCTCCTGAGTCGTACCGCTGTTTCCCACCAAACGCTCCACAGCACCATTGCTCCGTCACCGCCCGCAATAAAACCGTCCGCTTGTTGTTGATCGCGGTCGATTGCAGCGGTACGCAGGGCGGATGCTCGGAAACCCTCAGCTTACGCTCTCTACCACCCCAGACCCTACTATCGAGCCACAACGCGTAACGTGCCCGTCCGACAGAGGAAAAAGCTACCGACCGCTTCTACTCAGCGGCCGCCATGTTACCCCGACGGCCAGCCACTATTTTTTCTTGTATAGCCCTACTCATCCAAATGGAGAACGTCAGAGAGATTTACATCACACTTGCATATTACATATACAATAAATTATGTACGTTTTGTAAATGAATGTACAGGATGTGTTGAATAAAACAGGGGAATTACAAGGTGTCAAAGTCACATATCATCTCCCATAGCACACTGCGCTATTATCCTTGAAATGTGCTCACATATACTCATAATAGATCTGCTAAACATATATGCGATGGCTTAAGATCTGATGCCACGTCTTATGATGCCACCTCATGTAAAGTATTGGCTTGGGAGGCCACTTCATGTAATTTCTGTGACGCTATGTGTGATGTAATGCGATGTGTCATGTGCCATGATGTGTTGGTAAGTGCTATCGGTTTAGAAATGCTACTACCCTCAGCCATTGAAAAGTTGTAGTCCTACTTCTATGTTTGTGGAATGTGCCGGTTTTTGGGTTTCAAGATCAGTACACCCTCTCCACTTGACTATGCCCAAACTGAGCGGCGGCGAAAGCCTGAGGCAGAGGATCAAAGTGGCAGATGCGCTGCACCGCTGCCTGTTTAAAGGCAATTAGAGGACCCTTGTGACATGATTGTCAAGCCACCACCCTGACCCAGTACTGCCAGACAGACTCAGACTATATGAATGTGTGAGCCTTTTTATGGCCGTCAGGTGGCATTGGACAGGCAGCCAGGCACATTTTACAGAGAGGTCTGGGACGGACACCCTTGGGACCCTCTTATAAGAGTCTCTGCCCCCACTAATTAGTGATGGCGCCAACACCAGCAAGCACCAAAACAGATTAAGTACTACCTCACCCTTATTTTGCCAACCTGGCTTTGTGTGTTTCTATTTTTCAGCCAGTACTTGGAGTTTTTAGAATCAGACCACAAGCCCTTGAATACAGATGCTGTTGGCTGTCTTGGGATATGTGAATTACTTTGAAACTTTTTTTTAAATGAAAACACTTTCTCCATTTTTTGCATTTATTCAGCGCCTACCAGGCTTCAGACCTGCCTAGTTCCCCACGTCCATCCGTGATGTCCTTCTCTGGGCCACGTATATCGTATATTTTCCCTTGAATTGTGGGACTTGTAGTCTTGTGTATTCCCTTATGAAACAGGAATACAAGTTCCTGAATGCAAAGAAGAAGAAAAAATTGACCACAGCAGGACATCACCCAAGGGCCTTTGAAACTTGGCAGCTATGACGTCTCATATGGGTAGTAAGTATTATATAAGTGCAATTACAATACATCTTAATTTGTGAACTCTGCCTTCTTTGTTTGGAAGCAGTGAGGGCATCAGTCAGGTTAGGAAGAGGGCAGAGGCCCCCTTTTGAGTGCAGAACCTCTCATCTCAGTGCAATGCACAACCATTGTCTCTCCTTTAATACAAGGATGGTTGTTAGAATGCATTGTGTCTACGAGAGCCCCTGTCATAGGGTTTGTGGACCGTGATATTCTGGATTTCCAGTGACTCCCACTCCCTGGTGAATAAAGAAATCAGTAACTTGGTGCATCTGCTTACAGTGGGAGAGATGAGCCGGGCCGTCCACCGTTAGCCTGCAACTCCCAGCATGCACCATGTTATTGGTGCAAAGGTCGGGACTGGCTGGGTGTGTCACATTTGATTGTTAAGCCCTCAGTGGCTTCCAGGAAATTGCTGCAATGGTTTTCATTCTGATAGTCTTGGATGTAGCACCTCAGCTTGCCCCTGGGAGCTGTATTCACAGCTCGACTGAAGCTGCTTTGGCCCCCACCTCCTCACGCCACTTGGACCCCCAGGCCAGCTGAGGCCTATTTTTAGCCAGCATTGGGAGGGACGTCGATGCAGCCACGGTCCCATCGCCTGTCATGGGGAGTGCTGTTATTACAGCTACACTACTGGAAAACTCTATAGGGAGAGCAGCGGCGCGAGGAATAAGAACCAGAGGAAGCAGTAATTGGTGGGTGCCCCCCTGGGCGCATGCGTAGCACGGGGACAGGATTCTGAGGCACAGGGGCCAGCGATGGGTGAGTGGCTTGGGGGAAGATGGGCTTACATGTCAGCACTGTGGGACAGGACATAGGACTCAGTGGACTGGCCCAGCGGTACGGTGACTGAGCGTCTCTTTCTTCATTAAGTGTCTCAGCTACAGACGAGGTGCCATGAAATGAATGGTCATTGAAATGACTGCAGTTAACAAGTGCAGTGCTGGTGCAATCTGCTAAATGTTCCTGCAACACCTAGAGTTGGCCGAGCTACTTAAGGCTCGAGCCAGGGGCGTGACTTGGCTCAGCTTGAGGTCCCCTTTGATCTTCGAGCCCCAAACGAGTGGCTTCTTGCCTTCCGTGCTCTACCATCATGCAGAGAGAATTAACAAGTCTGCAGAACTGGAGAGGAGGCAAACACATAGAACAAAAAGGCGCAGCCCGCCATATGCGAAGCTACAGCTTGGCATGCTGCGCTCCTGGAAGTATAAAAAAGAGGTCTTGAAACAACATATGTCCTTTGGCATCGGAAGATAACTGTAATTGATAGATTCTGTTCCATGAAGAAACGGAAGTGACCCATCGCCGGATAAACCATTTAGAAAGATGAAAATAAGAGAGCGACAGGGCACTAAACCAATTGGAAAACAGCAAGCGGGAGGCAAGTCCTTTTAACCATTACTACCCATTACTATAGGTCTTCCAGATAGCGCATGCGCGCTGCCTAGGCTCGACCTAAAAATGAGATAAACTTAGAACTAAGTAAATTTTCACTGGGGGGATGTAAACAAAATTTATGTTTAAATCTTCACGAAAATAAATCCCCCAACACTTTTTAAATGCTTGGCTTTTGATCCTTATCTGGCAATGTGGCATTTCACAAATGGGAAGGCTACAGCCCAAATAATCCTTTTAATTCCATGCATAACAGTTAACCCTTCAGCAACAGGTGGCCTTAGATTGCTGTAGCACTTCAAGGACTTCTGTTAGTGAAACACTCTTCAACATCACTCAGAAAGGACCTATGATCTAGCAAACCTTGATGATATTCATGATATTGTGGTCTGAACAGCATCATCTTCCATAGCGTTTTGTGAGGTTTTTTAATGGGTCAATTGATTGGAGGCAAACATATAATAAAACCACTTTGCGAACCCTTTAAACTGAATTTATAAGCAAATGAAAAGGCTTCATTTCGGAGTGCATTTATTTCAAAGGCTTTCCTGCACAATAAATTACTTAATGTGCGATGAGAATCCGCTAAACCTTTCAGACTTAGAGGTTCATAGGCTAAAAAAAAATACAATTTCAACCTGCATTTGCTAAAGAATGACACATTTTAGGCCTAAGCTTTTTGACCATTAGTTACATATATTTTCCCGGTATTGAACTGGTTAAATGGACACGCTATAGAAAAATGTTAAAATGCAAATGTAGTACGAATAATTTGAATACGGCATACTCGGATGGCTCTCTGAACATAAGGTTATCTATATTTAAAAAACTAAATAATAGCCATTGTTATGAATGTAAATTAATTATTAACGTTTCTGAGTGTTATTAAAATTTAAAGGCAATCGTAAATTACTTTGTGTTGTTTAGATATAGCTTTTGTTTTATGGTGTGTTCCACGTGTAATTTCAGGATTACAAGATACAAACAAACCCTACGGCAAAGTACATGTAATGAAATGTTTTACAAAAGAAATAACTCATTAAAAAATGTTCAGATTACTGAAGCGTACAAATAATTACATCCATAATCAAACAGCCTCGCAATTTATCATGTGAAATTAGTTTTTATATCACTCTGTTCTTCAAAGAGGTTTAATTTAGTTCTTCGACATATTTTTTTTCTATTGAAAAGATGGTTGGTATTAATAGAAATGTTGCACACTTCTAAGTTCTGTGGCTAATACATTAAAAATGTGTCGGAAATGCTGCTTAGATTTACATGGACTCCCAAGGATGCTCATATGTGGTGTGGCAGCCGCATGCAAAACCAAGGTCGGAGGTACAGATGTCCTTCCACCTTATGTATTGAGACAAAGGAGCTTTCATCCCTAATGTTAGTCTGACTACTGCTTGCATACTGGAAATGTGATGTGGCTTTCGCGCTGCAGTTGGAGCTAGGCCTTAGGCTTATGGTGCACCGATAGCGATACACACACAACAGTTGGCATGTATGAGGCAAGAGCCCGAGTAGGCCTTGTGCTCCTTGTACAATCTCTCTCTCTCTCTTTCTCTCTCTCTCTCCCTCTCTCTCTCTCTTCCTCTCTCTTTCTCTCTCTCTCTTTTTCCTCTTTCACTCTCTCTCTCACTCTCTCCCTTTCTTTCTCTCTTTCTCTCTCTTCCCTGCTGCTAACATGCCTTATGCCTGCTTCCTCTTCTCCCTGTCTCGCCCATCCCCCCATCGTATTTCTGGTGCCCTGCTTTCTCCTCGTTGCCTTCTTTCCAGCTTTTGGACCGTTGCCTGTTAGAGCTTCCTTAAGAATTATAGAGGAGACTGGCTTTGGATTATCTCCCTGGCCGTCACCTACCCACTCGGTCTTTGGGTTGATTTTCCCTTTATCTCTTTTCCGTCTTCCCCCTCGTCCTCTCCCTTCTCACTCCACCTCTCCCCTTTACCTCTCTATTTGTATCCCCAGACATTGGACGCAGTTCTTCCTCGTCTTTTTGCTATGGCTCCTTCCCCCCCTCCTTTCCCATAAATTCTCTCAACCTCGTTGTTTTTTTAGTGTACCTTACTACGCTATTGTAACTGATGTAATTTGTAACACAATGTTCCTCTGTTATATCACTCAGATACCTATGGGTCTAGCCAGCGCCCTATAATCCTTTTGATGTGCCTTCTAATGCAACGTTCCCCTGGGTATGCGCTCTGATACCTCTGGATCTAGATAGCTCTATATACCCTTCGCAAATCAAATAAACTTAAAACTAGTGTTTCCTGAACGTTGAGACATGAGCAACATGGCTGATGACCGGTGGAGCTGCTTGACAGCAAATGAGGAGATTGGCCCTAATTTTCCCCCTTGACGGTCACCTACCCAGCAGGACATTAGGCATTGTTTCCTCCTCGTCTCCCCGCTATTACTCCTTCCTCCCCTCCCTCCTACGAATTATTGAATCATTGTTTATGTGTACGGTACCTTACTATGCTCTTTTATCTGATGTAACTTGTAACGCTACGATCCGAAATGTAAAGCGCTCTGATACCCTCTTGGGTCAAGTTCACGCTATATAAAATGTAATAAATAAAATAAATAAATTATTGCATGTTTTGTGATCTTAGCCCAGATCTGGCTGGTCGTTAAGAATGTTGTGAAGTGGTGTTGTTGTGGCTTTTTTGCACAGGACCACCTACTCTGCATCTCATTAGCGTTAGTTGCCGGTGTCATCCGTGGCGATGTTTTTACGGTGAATTCCTTCGTTTAAGAAGGAATTGCACAACCATTAATGATTTCTACAAACAGAGGAAATGAAACAAAAATTTCAAGAGAGAGGCTATCCCAAGAAATTAATAAACCATTCCCTAAAAAGAGCCCGGTATTATGACAGGGACAGTTTGTTAGAGACGGGTAGGAAAAAAAAGGATATGGAAAAGATTGTTATGGTGAGTCAATTTTCTAATATTGCCAATCAGGTGAAAAACATAATCAACCGTAATAAGAAAATTATAAATGATGGGAAGGAAACAAGCCTACCACGTCCGATGTATGCTTACAGAAAGAAAAAGAACTTACGTTCAAGTCTGGTACATACCTATAGGGATGACATAGCAGAAACTCAAAGGACTGTTACAGGAGAGAAAGCGGTGGGAAATCACAAATGTGGATCCTGCAGTATATGTGAGTTATGCCTAGTAACAAGGGAAGTTGTTTTAAACTCAGTCAAACATAACATCACCACTTTAAATAACTGCAGAAGTAAGAATGTAGTTTACTTGATCCTTTGCCCTTGTGGCACAGGATACATCGGAGAAACAGGTAGGGAGTTGAGACTCAGAATAGGAGAACATAAATCCGCCATAAAGACAAATAAGGAAAATGCCCCACTAGTCAATCACTGGAGAGAAAAAGGACATAGTGTGGGAGACATACAATGGGTGTTTCTGGAAAAAATAAAGGAACTAACTAGGATGGGGGACAGTAAGAAAAGTCGGAAATTACAAGAACAGTGGTATATGGTTAAGTTCAATACCATTAAATGTGGATTGAACTCGAAAGAGGACTGGGAAACCCTCATTTAAAACTGAGAAAAGAGAACAGGAATAATGATGCTGAACTATAAACCACCAAAACAATCACAGAGATAGAAGATTACTTTTGCAACTCACCAAGAGAATTATACACTGGGAATTATCTGGTAGGGAGTTTACCTAAATGAATAGTGATGTGTAGGTACAGGAGAACGAAGAAAATGTCAACATAATAAGATCCACTTGAAGGACCCCTCAAAAAAAGTTCCTATATTCCTATATACCAGCAAAAAAAGATAACTACCATGATTACCTCTATTATTCCGAAACTAGGGAGTAAAACCAAAAATGGACTATAAATCGAGTCATCATTCCACCACTCGAAGGATATAGATGAATATAGAGAAACATTTTTTGTTAAACAAGATATCAGGTATGATCACCAGTCGGATAACTGCTCAAAACGCTAAAAGTGTTACAATATTTAGTAGGTAAATGACATCAGATTAGATGTAGGGAGAAAAACGAAACATAGACCCCATTCTAAGATGGCGGCACTAGGAAACACGATAAAGAAAGGCTACACGCAGGTGCATATGCGCGAAAGTTTAAAGAGTAGTAGACAACTATAAACGATATAATCACCAGTTTTGATAACTGCTCAAAATACGAAAAAGTGTTACAACATTTAGTAGACGAAATGACATTAGACTATAAGTAGGGAGAAAATGAAACATAGACCCCATTCTAAGATGGCGGCGCTAGAAACCATAATAAAGGAAGGTTATGCGCATGCGAAAGTTTAAACAGCTGTAGACAATTATAAAGGATTAGTCACCCGATAAAAACGAGTAAACGGTTAGCTGCATCAGAAATGAAAAAACGAGGCAGAAGTACGGACCCACGAGAAATCAGATTAGTGTACCCGGTGGGCGGGCAAACTGTAGCGGCGAAGGATACGTAGTAGTGAAGGTGGAGCGGTTTGAGGGTGAAACAAAGCTACTGCTTTCCCTATTGCTTCTGTGCACAGTGCTTCATCACGCAGTCAATTTTGAACCTAAACTAGTGGGGAATAAAGCTACTGCTTCCCCCACTACTTTTATTTACACTGCTTTCCCATGCAGCCGAATTTGCACTTTAACTAACTGGGTGGCAGCAGAATGGTTAACGTATTCCCTGTATCTTTAAAAAAAACGGTAACGATATGGGAAAAAATAATGTGTATCTCATTAATACGATAAAAAATGCGAAGTATCCCTTCATGTGGAAGGGTACTTAGAAGGGATGGCAAAGTAATTTTAACGTAAAAATAAGCTACGGCTACCTCATGCAGTCGAACCTGATATTAAGCTAAGAGGGTGGCGGAAGAAGGGTGAATGCATCCTCCCCAAATAAGAGCAAGAACGTGGAAAAATAATTAGTACTCCCTAGAACTACGATAAAATATATGACATAGTGTAAATAAAGCAGAATGACGGCATTACCAGTGTTATTAACACAAATATTAACCCACAGAGCATATCCAGTTCAAGAAAAGTGGGACTACGAAACTGTGAATAGCGCCTGATCACATTATCTCTCGTTATACAAGAATTTCAAAATACAAAGGTAAGAAGTACCCAATTAGATAAGGACACCCCCATAACTGGTGGGGATGGTGATAATAACTGGTATATTTTAATAAACCCATAATAGATTTCGGTAGCGGATACAAAGAAGTCCACAGCTCCCACCAAAAGGAAAAAAGGAAAAAAAGAATAGCAAAACAAGACGTCCAGTCTGATTTGTGTGCTCTACTCAAAGGTAAATCAAAATATAAATACAGGAGAAAAAGAGTAAGAAATAAAAGATATAGAAATGACATCTAAGGTCATGTATCCATATATCTAGGTTTACCCTGGATAAAAAACAACAACTGGATTGAAAGAAAAGTGAGACAGGAATATCAACCTGGGCCACATATCTAATCTAATAGGTACATTTATTGTAGAAATTGTTAACTGGGGCAATGGTGGAAAAAAAAGAAACAAATCTGAATACCCTCATTTTTCTACTCAGGTCAATCCTTTAACTAGAAAACGAATATCCTTGAAAAAGCCCCATAGGAGAAGAGCTCACTCCTGGGTGGGATAGTAATCCCCTTATTCCAGAATAAGACGAGTAAGTGGAATAGTATGAATGATGGTAGTGAATGGTGGGTGCACTAGGCAAACAGACCAACACTAAAATGTAACGGAGGGAAAGGCAAGCTCTCTCACATGTAAAAAAAGTTAGTCTGTAAATGTTGAAGTACACGAGAACTTTAGACGCATATGAAAAACTATATGCAACTGGGAAAATGAAATAAAAACAACAAGATGCATTAGAATATACTTATACATTAGACTAGTAAGTAATGTGAATGAGGAGAGCATTTAGCATCTTCACTTTTTACTGATATGTATTTTTCTATATATACAGATAGGATACCTAAATTGGAAACGGTGACCCCCTTGAATTATCCTGTCCAGAAGAAGGTGTTACTATATCAGTGGTACAACACCGAAACGCGTCGACGTATTGAAAAATAGAATCCAAATAGAGCCCCACGGAATAACAGATATACAAAAATTTGGATACTGTAGTTCCTTTTAGAAAATACTGTAAGGCTATTGGATCAATTTAATGTGTAGCGAGAACATTTGAAGCTATTGAGAGAAGGGGTAATGTTTGTGATTTTATAATTTACTGTGATTATATAATGTATTGTGATTAAGTGATAAATAGGTTGTGTCTACATATATATATATATTTTTAAAGTTTTTTTTGTGTCTAATGAAATATTGGGAACATTTATTTTAATGTGATATACTGTACATGTTTTTAACGATGTATGCTTTCAGAAGGTTTTTCTGAAATTTTAATATGTGATGTAAGGAAAGATTCCTCTTCTTTTTATATGCAAAATAAAAAGAGTGTAAATGTTACATTTTAGTGTGGGTGTTATATATAAAACGTTTTCTTTCCTATTAAGACTTTCTGGATGTATGAGACACAGTAATATTGAGAATAGGATTGCTTTCCAGTGATTTCCTTTGACTTTGAGTGTGCTACCATAGGGCAATAGAATGAAATCCAATAGAAATAAAGGTTTCTTTAGTATAGATCACAAGAATCGTGCTCAGACACAGCTACTCTATCCAATGCAATTTTGTCAAACGATTGTTGAATTTCTTAAAACTTAATGGGGGATATTCTCAAGAATGTGTGATAATTATCGTACAATTAGCTTAAAGCAACTTTGCACATCGCAGTCTATCGCGGGAAAATAACCATGCGATAGTCATACGCTAACGTGTTAAATGACGTGATAAAATTACGGCAATGCAAAAAAAACACGAAACACACATGTGAAAAAAGTTGCCAACCGCGATAAAAAATCAGTGATAGCCAGCAACAGGCCTGCTATTCCCACGGGTCATGCGGGAAAATGCACTATAAAATCAACAACAAAAAAAATACACCAAAACCAAAATAAACTGCGTAGCACCATGGATGCACCCGGACCGAGTACAGAGGACAACTCGAACCCCACAAGCCCCACACTGGACCATCCAGGAACCCCATGGTCGGGGAAGGGCAAGGGCAAGGAGAAGAAGAAGAGCAAGACAGGGTTCAGTCCGCAGGAAAACCGGATCATCATCACAGAGGTAATTGAACACTACCAACAGCTGTTCGTCACCTCCACTGTGACATTGGCAACACAAATGGAAATATTGCAGTCCATCGTGAACAATGTGAATGCAGTCGGAGTGTTTAGGAGGTCAATGGAGGAGGTCAAGAAGCACTGGAATGATGTGAAAAGCCAAACCAAGCAGCAACTCGCTGCCAACCGGAAGGCAGCAACGGCGACTGGCGGTGGGAGTCCTGTGCCACAGGAAGAGCTGGAAGAGCAGGAGGAAATGGTGGCCACAGTCATCAGTGTGGAGACGGTGCAAGGAGTTGGGGGTCCGGACACAGCTCGATATGACCTGATCCAACAGCAACAGGGTGAGTAACGACGAGGGACTGCAGGGACGGGCGGAGATGGGCACAATGGCACACATGCACAATTATGTGTAGCGCACTGAACATCCATAATGATTGTGGAACGTGTCCCTGATACCCTTGGCACACTGCAGCACACATAGAAACACCAAGTAGGCCCCTGTCCACTGTGTGCAAAAAGGGGCCCTCTCCCTAACACCAATCTCACAACCTACCCATCCACATGTGCTGAATCCAACAAAGCAGCGGCTATGTGAGCCACACTGACAATGCAAGTGACACTGCATGACCAATATCATGGCTGCAGTCAAAATACATGACATGGTGCACTACACAACACTGAATTGGCCCAGTGTGGATGAATGAATGAATGAATGAATGTAAATGTTTTTTGTATAGCGCAACGTTCACTCCAAGGAGCATCTTGGCGCTTTTGGACATAGACTGAAGAAGAGATAGGGAGGGCAGTGGTGCAGGACAGGGGGTGATAAAGGACTGATCATATTAGTGCTAAGATTTCCTGATCTGGGGTACTGAAGATCAAATCCTCAAAGGAGCAGGTCACACTCTGACACAATCACGTACACATACAACCCCTGACGTCAACAACACATCTGCAGACAAACAATGCACAAGAGAACAAAAACCGTGCAAGAGCTCAAATGACCCAAGTCGCCAACATCTCAGTACCATAAAAGCACACAAGTCAAAGGCACTCCGCCTCAAAGGGATAAGGGTCTACTAAATCAGAGCTGCAGGGGCATCTCTCCCACAATGCAGCACACACACATAGCAATCACAGCACATCAACATTCATGACAATGTCGTACAAAGTGCAAAACTTTCACTACAGAACAGAGGACACAACTGGTGCCGCTTGTGCATAGAAACTGGCCAATCACATCTGGCATAGCAGGAAACTGTGAGATGATAATGTACGAGGTCAACCTCACATCTGTCATGTAGTCAAAATGTCCACTGTCTCCCATCAAAAAGCCAGCTCCTCCAAAACAGTCACAATGTATATTGTCATGCAGTCTGTATGAAACATGTACAATGCGTCAACATACATGGAACACACTGTTAACCTGCATCTCCCCTTTACATTGCAGAGGGACAGTCAACGCCTCCTGCAGAGCAGACTAGACATCTCTTCAGTAATGATGAAGAGGACCCCCTGATCATCTGCTCCAACACCCTCCAACAGCTCGTGGACAGCCTCCGCACCCCACCTCCAGGAGCAGGGCAGCCCAGCTGCATCGAGGTGACCCCACCCCCTGCACAGACCACACAGCAGGAAACACTCACCTCCATGGCTGGCTCCTAGCACCTCATGGAAAAACACATGGCCTTCCAACCCCGTGTGTTAGACTGTCAGAGGGGGCTGGCTGACCAAGTGCAGGTGGGTTTCGACCTCATGGCAGCCAAACTAGATGCCATATGTGAGTGTATAATCCCATCAGGGACCACTTACAGTCCCTAATGAACACCCACAGTCTGTTCCATGCTCTACAACAATCCTTGGCTGACCTAGCTGGAGCCATAACTCAGATACAAGAGCTGTCTAGTCAGACAGGCTCCAACGATGACAGCACAGAGTTGGCACAGATATGGAGGACAATGGAGATTATGGAGCGCATGCAGGCTGAAAGAATGGCTGCCATGGCTGAACACCAGCGAGATGTGGTTGGGATCTTCCATGCCCTGCTGATCCTTATCTGGCCATTGCTGCCACAGAGCCTGTCCCAGATACCTGCTGCAAGAACTTCGACACACACATCACCGCACCCTGATGTGTCAGTGGCACACAGTGATGCAGCCATACCACCTCCGCCCCTTGATGTGTCAGTGGCACACAGTGATGCCGCCATACCACCTCCACCCCTGATGTGTCAGTGGCACACAGTGATGCAGCCATAACACCACACACACACCTGACACACCTGACACAGAAGACATATTAGAGGACTAAGATGTGTATGGTAATGACAGTGTGAGAAAGGAGGTTGTAGCATTCATGCCCACCATATGGCCTGTTTCTGCTTGGTTCAGCCATCTGCATCATGCCCTGGAACAACACCTTCCAGTGTCCCCCGAAACACACTACGACATTCACCTGGACCCCGACATGGACTGCCCTATCTGCTCTGGTTACCAATGACACAGCAATCAGGCTGTGGACTGAACTCTTCCTCTTCCGATTACCTTGTCATTCCCCAAAGGACTCTGGTTGGCCCTCCACTGGGCAACCATGTAATGTGGTGTTTGCATGGCCATGTACTGCTCCAGCTCCGACACTCCGCAGAATGTGAAGAAAACATTCCAAATCACACAGATATGTCTTGTCTATGTTCAATCAAGTATAAAAGTATGGATGAATGTAGGGACATTGATTGAACACGGGGAAATTACATCAATGCGAACGTTAGCCCCTTAACCTCATGGCCAATTAGATGACTGTGAAGGTGTGAACTAACTGTGGCCTCATTGATCATGAACAACAATCTTGCAACCCCCCAACGTAGCCCCACGTCCATGTATTAAATAGGGCTGCATGTAAAAATATCAAATTCGGTAGCAGGCCTAAAGGAATGTCCCCATCACATGTGGCAACAGAACATCTCTTTGCATACCTAC
Source organism: Lissotriton helveticus (assembly GCF_964261635.1). NCBI lineage: Eukaryota > Metazoa > Chordata > Amphibia > Caudata > Salamandridae > Lissotriton > Lissotriton helveticus. Next base: position 1,696,092,678 of record NC_136061.1, on the reverse strand, counting down.
TCACACTCAACTGTGTGGACACAGCCTGTTTTGATGGATCATATTGATCCACATGGCAAGAAGTTGGTCACCATACTCACATTGCTGAAGATAAGTAAGAGCACAGGTCTACCAGCAACTATCCCAACCGCAATGGCTGGCTCGCAGAGGTGGAGCTGGCAATAGGGACTCACTCCTAAGTGAAATTCTTCAGTCATTCCCTCTCTGTGTATGGACAATGCTCATTGATGCACACAATTTGTCATTCTAATCAACACTTATCACAGTTGAACACTAGTGAAGTTGCGAAGACTTTATTAGCATGTGCATGTCAGTATGGGCAAGACAAGGGTCACAACATGCAGACGAATACTTCAAACACTACCAGGCAGCACAGGACATGCAGAGGTGCAAGAAATGGGGAGGCAAAAATTACCACCAATCATTACGGATGGCAACAGTCTCAGACCGACTTGTCTTGCTGGACGAGTCATGTGAAGTTTGGCGTATGCTCATTGCCCCTTGTCAGGGGACAGGACTCACAGCCCATAGGATCTGCATAGTGATGTACCACCGGACTGTGCTGCCTGTCTGCTCTGTTGACAGTGAGCAGGTGAAAGGGTCACTACATTGCCATGTGTGTACTCTCCCTCAAGCAGTCTGTGAGATTTAGGAACGTTGCCAAATTACTCTGTGCAGCTCCACCCATGGGACAGCCTCACCTTGCACAGATGTGTGTCAACACGAGTAGGTGCACACACATGCATTCTGAGTCCATGTGAATGCAGACATATCCACTGTTGTGGTGGGATATGTGACCATTTCTCCAAGATGCAACAAGGTGTTGGGACCTGTGCTCTGGGTTACAATCAGTTGTGGCTGCAGGAACATAGTTACTCGTCCATGAATGCAAGCGCAGCTTCCTGGGCAATCAGTTCCAAGAGTAGGTCGTTGTCAACTTCAATGAACACGAGGGCAAGCCAATCCATTAACTGGCCTGGCTAGTGTGCTACGTCCACGCCGTTTCACCAATCCACAACACAGCCCAATAGGAGAGTACCACGAACTGGTCACTGCACACGAGGACTTGTGAAATCTCCCATGCCCAACTGCCAGCACAAGGCATCCCATGAACGGGTATCACGGTTACACTCATGGTCGTGGGCCAACAGGGGGCGCACACACAGTCATAATACAGTTCAGCTACCGTTGTGTTAGATAGGCAGACATCGATGTGCCAATCGAATATGCATGATTAACAGTGGAACCTGGGCTGGACGCAGGTGACGTATGCAATACGAAAGCTCAGACGGTAACTGATGTGCAACACTGCCAGTGGCAGTGCCCCCAACAAATGCAGCATATGTACACGGTACAGTTCGACGTGACAGGGGTTGTGCATGTGCCCAGGATGTTCTGCCATTGCGTTGGGGGCTATCGTAGAACCGGCACTCTTCTGACCTGCGGCAGTTATGTGGATGATATGCCACAGCTTAAAACAATGAGTCGTGTGTGTGTGCAGCTTTTGTACGAATGGGTTGTTGTGTACATACGTGTCAATGGCATTCCATTCAATAGTACCTCGAGCAAGGACTTCTGTGTGTGGGGTATGGATACGTTGGTCTTTCATTAGCGCTGTGCGTAGTGTGGGAGTCGTCATCATCTTCTATGGTAACTCTCTAAAGGGGTGCCAGCCGCATGCAAAACCAAGGTCGGAGGTACAGATGTCCTTCCACCTTATGTATTGAGACAAAGGAGCTTTCATCCCTAATGTTAGTCTGACTACTGCTTGCATTCTGGAAATGTGATGTGGCTTTCGCACTGCAGTTGGGGCTTGGCCTTAGGCTTATGGTGCACCGATAGCGATACACACACAGCAGTTGGCATGTATGAGGCAAGAGCCCGAGCAGGCCTTGTGCTCCTTGTACAATCTCTCTCTCTCTCTTTCTCTCTCCCTTTCCCTCTCTCTCTCTCTTCCTCCCTCTTTCTCTCTCTCTCTTTTTTTCTCTTTCTCTTTCTCTCTCTCCCTCTCTTCCTTTCACTCTCTCTCTCTCTCACTCTCTCCCTTTCTTTCTCTCTTTCTCTCTCTTCCCTGCTGCTAACATGCTTCCTCTTCTCCCTGTCTCGGCCACCCCCCATCGTATTTCTGGTGCCCTGCTTTCTTCTCGTCGCCTTCTTTCCAGCTTTTGGACCGTTGCGTGTTAGAGTTTCCTTGAGAATTATAGAGGAGACTGGCTTTGGATTATTTCCCTGGCCGTCACCTACCCACTCGGTCTTTGGGCTGACTTTCCCTTTATCTCTTTTCCGTCTTCCCCCTCGTCCTCTCCCTTCTCACTCCACCTCTCCCCTTTACCTCTCTATTTGTATCCCCAGACATTGGACGCAGTTCTTCCTCGTCTTTTTGCTATGGCTCCTTCCTCCCCTCCTTTCCCATAAATTCTCTCAACCTCGTTGTTTTTTTAGTGTACCTTACTACGTTATTGTAACTGATGTAATTGTAACACAATGTTCCTCTGTTATATCGCTCAGATACCTACGGGTCTAGCCAGCGCCCTATAATCCTTTTGATGTGCCTTCTAATGCAACGTTCCCCATGTTATGCATTCTGATACCTCCGGGTCTAGATAGCTCTATATAACCTTCGCAAATCAAATAAACTTAAAACTGGTGTTTCCTGAACGTTGAGACATGAGCAACATGGGTGATGACCGGTGGAGATGCTTGGAAGCTAATGAGGAGATTGGCCCTAATTTTCCCCCTTGACGGTCACCTACCCAGCCGGACATTAGGCATTGTTCCCTCCTCGTCTCCCCGCTATTACTCCTTCCTCCCCTCCCTCCTACGAATTATTGAATCATTGTTTATGTGTACGGTACCTTACTATGCTCTTTTATCTGATGTAACTTGTAACGCTACGATCCGAAATGTAAAGCGCTCTGATACCCTCTTGGGTCAAGTTCGCGCTATATAAAATGTAATAAATAAAACAAATAAATTATTGCATGTTTTGTGATCTTAGCCCAGATCTGGCTGGTCGTTAAGAATGTTGTGAAGTGGTGTTGTTGTGGCTTTTTTGCACAGGAACACCTACTCTGCATCTCATTAGCGTTAGTTGCCGGTGTCATCCATGGCGATGTTTTTTACGGCTGCTATTACTGGAAAACTGGCGATATCGGCGGTTAGCACCAGCTTGTGAATACAGAGATAAATCTATTGCCACTTTGGCTGCGATAAAGGGCCGCTAACTCAGTGAAAAGTCCTTGAGAATATGCCCAAATGTGTTTTCAAACAAATGCCTGAGTTCCACAGTAGTGTTGTACCTATTTCCATTTAAATATATTTACTACAAAGGTGAACTTGAACCAAGTCCAATTCTTGGCACAATCGGTTAACATTGCTTTCCGACTATAAACAAGTAGCAATCTTTCTACCACTTGATGGAATTTTCCCAGTTATTCTCTTCAAATATGCAAAAAATAATGGTGAGGGAGCTATCATATCTGAAGCATGTTGACAGTAAATCAATAAGTAAATAATGAAATATTGGTGATTGCTAATTTCCTACCTATATGCCACCTCTTCCCGAAAAGTGAGTTAAACATTTTTACCCTATTTGTGGGGAAAGCAGGATGTCCAAGGGACAGCCATTGGAGAGATCTGACAGGTACCCCAACTGGCAGGTGACCATAAGCAGGTGTTTGTGCGAAATTAGAATGGGGCCTCTTGTCTACTCCACTGTAAAAATAGGGTTTAGTCTGAATGTTCACCCAATTTGGTTGGGTTGTGCATGGATTCTATTTGCCGCCGTAGCTTCTTATGCCAGCCCGGTCGACCCCTGCATACTCAAAAATAGGGACCTTGAGTTTGCTACCACCTACAGACTATTTGTGGTAGGACTACACCTGAAACCCAGATGAAGTGTTTGTTGCTGCGAAAAGCACCCATGTGCCTCTTGCATGAGCAAAGGGGTGGCTCACCTGACTCTGTACTGTTAGCTGTCGCTGCCCTGTGGTTCCCCACCTCTGCCCACCTCCTAATGAGAGTTTCACCAGGGTGGTTGGTGTTTATTGCTTATGGGACTGTGCATGGATATGTAGTATGTACCTGGGCTCCTCTGTTCTTTTTCTGTGTGGTGAGATTGTTAAACTCACTTGTGATGAATGGAACAAGGACAAGGGGGAGCTGGGGGCAATACATGATTGAGTTTTTAAACATTGTCTTTAATGCTACTTTTTTAGGAATTAAAATGGTTTGTACAAACACTGAGTGCAATGGTGAAGAGCCCACTTTCCCTGGTAAAAATTGCTTTTGCTCTTTATTCCTGTGTATTAGAAGGACCAACAGAAATTCATGGTTTGTTCCACTACTTTTTTCTCTTGCTGGACCATGTGAAAGTGAGAGATTTGGTTGACTTCTGTTATAGCCAGAGAGAGGTCAATCATGATATCAGATTTGTTTTTTTAAACCACATGTTTTTATGCATCTTTTATTATTGATCTAACCATTTTGTGCACGTTTAGAGTGATACTGAAGTGAACATCACCACCCCTTTTTTCATTTCTATTTAGATGCACATATAAACTTGCATTAGGGGTGAATTAGAATGTCAAAGAACAATGTGAAGATTACCAATATTATTTTGGGTTATGTTGAGCACATGCTTAGTCATTTAAAATCATTCACCCTTCAAGTACATATTTCCTCATTCATATCCCTTCCACATGCCAAGCTCTTGATTCTACATGTTTCAATGAATGAGTAGTGTGAAAACGTAATCCATTCGGCCCTGACCACTCCCTTCTTTTTGCTTGCTACTGGTAGTAACTGACTCTGTCTGTGCCCGGGGCTCTGCTTACAAGACCCAGGACCAGTACTCTGCTTTAAAGGTATATGGTGTTTAGGTATTATTACATTTGGCAATGACAAACCCCTGTGAGTCAATTGTAAATAATAAGAAGAGGGGGGTTCAAAACTATAAGGGAGGTTTAGAGCCCAGGATTTTTCTGCACTGGAAAGTACCCTGCTGTGCTGCCTGCTGTCATTTTAAAGGCAGCCTGCTTTGTAGACATAATTATTTAAAAATAAAATATATACAAATTCGACTTTGGAACTAAAGGTACTTCCAACATAGTAATCTACCTTATTTTTACATATAAGTTAAACCTAAGGTCTCCTCTACATGCCCCAGGCCATGGCTTTGGGTGCCATGTAACTATAAGCAGGGAGATTATAAAAGATGATTTAGAAGCCCTAGTGAGGGAGAAACTGACAAAAAAGATCCAGAAGTTTGGTGAAGTTTAGGAATTTTTCGCAAAACTCTCCATGAGGTGACTGACTTGATGTCAAGAGTCAAGCTGGCTGCCTTCATCCACGACCCGGTCTGGATTTGAGGTCGTTCTGCTGAAAGCTCCGGTGCTCCAAACTTCCAGGATTTGACCGGGTCTCACAGAGAATCAAGCCAATGACGTTGATGTGAATTCGGCCTGAATAGGATCCTTGCTCAATGTCAAGAGAAAATGCTCAAGAAAAATGACTAAGTGTGAAGGTGAAATTTTGACCAGGCATCCCACTTAGTGTATCCGACCAGGGGTCCTTTGCAGTCGGCCTCAAACTTTGACTTTGCCCCGGTCAAGCAATACCAGATGTCTCAATTTGGCGCGGTAGGTATTGTTTTTTGTTTGAAATCTGTTTTCTTTTTTAAATCAAAAACATAGCTTGAGTCCATACATACACAGCGTTAAGCCCACAATCCCTTGTAGGGCTGGCTGTGTTACTTTCAAGTGTTTTCCAATGGATAGAAGAGCAGTTGTCGATTGATCATAACACAGCGTTTTGCCTACAACCCTTATTTGGCCGGCAGCGTAAGCTAATACCTATATCATTAGTAGCGCACTGTGGGATAATTCAGGACTTATGTAGAACCAATAACATTTGGAACGTGGGCTAGAGGTCCCTACAAAGTGGATAGTGGTAGATGGACAGAAAAAGGCTTGAAAAAGAGAGAAAAGAAGAGAGAGGAGAGTCAGAGAGCTATATGGGTAAGCAGGTGTACTGACGGGGAGTAGGTTTTGGTGGTGGTGGCATCCGGCGTGGGTAACTACAGGGGCCTTGCTGATCATTGAAGGGGCAGGCGGTCATGGCCTATCGAGTTACACAACCAGCCTGTCTGGGTCTGGCGGGAGTGTGGCATCCTCAAAAAGTCACAGCGCTCTAAGCTTGGTGGGCAAGTGTTGCGCATGTTCTATTTTACTGAGATATTGAACTAAGGGGCACCATATAGCGTTGAAGTGGGTGACCCGTGATTGTAATTGCGCTGTGAAGAGTTCCATAGTTATTACATGCCACAAGCGCACGAACCAAGCAGCAATTGGGGGTGTCTCTGCCTTTTTCCAATAAAGCGCTATGAGTTGCTTCGCCGCCCCCAGCATGTGAAGTGCTATAGTCCAGTCGCTGCGGGTGAGTGCTTTTAAATTATCAGGTTTGCCGCCCAGAAGAATTGTGGCTGTAGATTCAGGCAGGGGGAAGCCCAGCACCTCCTTAATATGGATGTATGACATTACAATGCATGCTTTTACCATGCATGCCTTTACAACGCGGTTTTTACAACGCATGCCTTTACAACGCATAGTGCTTAGGGGTGCTGGATAGTGAATAGTTTAATTTACTATTCCAACTCCAGTCCCCGTGGATAGTAGGTAAGGTGTTGGATAGTAAATTAAATCTATTCCCATCATAGAGCGCCCCCCAGCGCAATGCATTGTAATGGTTTGCGTTGTAAAAGTTGCGTCGTAAAGGCACTGCGTGGTAAAAGTTGCGTTGTAAAGGATGTTTCCCCCTTAATATGACTAAGGACCTCCTTCCAGAGCAGGGTCTGGAGTGGGCAAGCCCACAAAATGTGAATGAGGTCGCCAGATGCATTCTAACACCTCCAACACAAGGGGGACGTAGCAGGGAACATTTTGTGCAGCCAGGCGGGTGTATAGTACCACTGTGTCATAATTTTGTAAGCATTTTACCTCTGCAGGATGCTACGATAGACCCTAGGAATGTCTCGCCATAGTCGGCTCCACTGTGTAGGCGCGATTTTCATGTTGGACATCAGCACCGGTGGGTGTTGTAGAATCTAATATGTACGGGATATGAGGCCTTTCGAGTCATGAAAGGAGCGGACCATCAGCTCGAAAGGGGTGTATGGCCATGTAGCAGCCTGCTGCATCTCTGATGAGGATACCCAGTTGCGCAGCTGCGCATACTGGAGGCCCGCGTCTAATGGGAGATGGAATTCTTCTCTGCACTGAGCAAACGGTTTTATGAATCCCCCTCGAACAAGTCCCCGATCACTCTCACCCCCCCCTGTGACCATTTGGCAAATGCAGGCGAATGGAGGGCCTGAGGGAATAGTGGGTTGCCCGTTATAGGAGTATGAGGGGAAGGGAAGGTCATCTGTCCCTTACGTGTTGCTACCTTGTCCCATATATCCAGGACCGTTTTAGTAGGCACTGCAAGATAAGCACTACGGGAGCGCGCCGTACGGTGGAGCCACGTGAGGTCCCATATAGCACGCCCCACGCCACGACCATGCTATCCATATGGAACCATACCTTTTTGCTTTCTGTGGTGGTCCATTCCGAGACAATACAGAGGTGTGCAGCCCAGTAGTATTCCAAAAGGTTAGGACATGCTAGTCCCCCCCTATCTCTTGTCAACATGAGGATCCTGTGGGAGAACCGCGGCTGGCGTGCACCCCATACAAAGCTAGTGATATCCTTTTGGAGGCCCTGTATCTGTTGTTGTGGTATTGGGGTGGTCAAGACATTGGAATAGGTATAAGAATTTAGGGAGTATTGACATTTTGACAGCATTAAGCCTACCAAGCGAAGAGATAGTGAGGGCTTTCCACCTCCGCACATCCTCCAGTACCGTTTTCTTGCATTCTCACCAATTTACCTGAGACCATGTGTCCAAAGAAGTAGTCAGTTGAAGTCCTAGATATCTAATATGGTCTGTAGTCCATTGATAGGGAGCACGTGCTTTCAAAACTAGCACCTCCTCCTCCGGAATCGTGAGGTTTAAGGCCCAAGATTTGTTATGATTGATTTTGAGGCCTGATACCCTTTCAAAGTTCTGCAATAGAGTGTGGAGTGCCAGGAGAGATGTATGCGGATGCGTCAACGTGAGGATAAGGTCATCTGCGAATAGTGCTACTTAGTTTTGCCAACCCCCAAGAGCGAGGCCGTGAATGTCTGTCTTATCAGCTCTGCCAAGGGCTCTATTAATAGGGAGAATAGCAGAGGCGACAGAGGGCAGCCCTGCCGTGTACCCCTATGTATGAAAAAAGGCTCCGTGAGCTGCCCATTAACTCGGACCCTTGCCTGAGGGGAGAGGTATGGGGCCATGATCATGGAAATCTTGTTGCGTCCCAAGCCGATCTTGGGTAACACCGCACGGAGAAAGCCCCAGTCCACCCGGTCGAATGCCTTCTCCACGTCAAGCGACAGAAGGCAAGCCGGTATGTTCCAGTGATGTGCTTTCCCTACCAAATGCGCAATTCTACGCACATTGTCCGCCCCCTGTCTGTTGCGAATGAAGCCAACTTGGTCCGGCCCCACAAGGCCAGGCATATGGGGGTCAAGGCGTTTAGCTAACATTGTAGTGTAGAGTTTGAGGTTTTTAAGCAATAGAAAGTGTTTATTCTTTTAAAATTCATAAATATGGTTCCCTACATTGGATTCTGTAATTTTGGTGTCTATTTGTTCATAAACATATAATATATTTTTGTAAATAAGACTTGGATTTTTATTGTGTGTTGTGTTTTACTTATTTACTGTATTGGTGTTTCTGAATGCTTTACACACTTGCCTCCTAGGTTACTCCTCCTTGCTTGTTGCCAGCTACCAAATGATGAGCAAGGGAATAATTTGAGACCTTGACTGACCTTTTTATTGTGTTTGTGGCCTTATTACCTGAGGTATGTCTCTACTTATCACTACTATTATATGACTTTCCAACAAGTAGCTTCTCCATTCCATGTTTTCCTGTTGCATTGACAATAAACATGTGTGTTCAATGTATTCAAGACAGTTAGACTACAAATATTGAATGCAAAGAAATCATGGACAGTATGAGCTACTCATGCATGTAATCAGGAAAATTGAGAGCACACCATTAAATCCCCAGAAAAATTACATGTCCTAACTCATAATGCACCACCCACTACCTCCGCCCCCACCTACATGCCTACTTAGATCTACTTCTCTGCACAATTCTGCTGTAAATGACACCCCTCAGGATTCACAAAAACCATATATCTGTATGTCTACATTGTTCCTTCACTATTAAAGCCATGCACCTTTCTCTTCGTGCCTTTCTTACAAAGATAAACGTATATCATCTTAAATCGGTATTCATATACTCCCTCCATTCTACACACAGAGTTGACTAATTATTCCATTTCAAATTGTTAGATAAACTACACCTTCCCCTGGTCCTTAATGTGACCCACCTTGCTACCTTGTCCATGCATTATTCATGCTTTGTCGTGTAGTTCCTATAAACCTAGATAGGATTTGCACGTTAAGACAACATAGACTGTGGGCGTGGTGTACAGACTGATTCCGGACACCCCCACCGGACATGTTAGCCTGTATACCAGCTAGCCCACAGTGCCACTAGAAACCCCTCTTCCCAAGGAGAGAATAGTTCTTGGAAACTACCAAACATGACTAGCCCTGATCCATCAGGATCGTGGAAACAGTTTAATACTTTTCACCCAGTCACCGATGCTCACTTTGTCCCAGAGAAATACACACAATAAACGGGGGGACACTTTTCAATAAGCATTTATTGAACCAGCATCATTCTAGTTTAAAATCGATGTGCTGAAATACCCATAAGACAGTAATAGATATAAATGATTATAAGCACAAACAAAGTAAACGGATGGTAGATTGCTACCACAGAGTAGTTAAAACAATGAATACAGACAAGTACTAAAATACATGACAGTAAAATGCCTACTCCTACGATGCAACCTTAACTATATGTACCTAAGTGTACCTAGCATGTATGTAGGTATAAAAGCTAATAATCCCTCTAGGATAGAGTCAATCCCATTACCAGAAGTGAGAGATTGTGGGACCACATCTTGGTCTCGCGATGGATACCCCGTAAGGGATGTCAGACCACTGCGAGCTGGAGTGTCTGCATGCAGGAACCTCAATGTCTTGCATCAGCGTGTTGGCATGGAAGTCCTTTTCTCCTCTGACTACCTCAGCAAGATATGGTGTTTATATACTCAAAGTGGTACCCTCAAGGGATCTACCTTGCTGTGTCATATCGGACTTAGGATGAAGGGAGGAATGACCCTTATACATAGTTATTATGCTGGATATGGAAGGCCTGCAGACTTTCCAAGGATCCTCATGCATAATGGATGTGGCAAGTTTTCAGGGAGAACCCCACGTCCTGTAAGCAGGACTGTAAGTAGGTAAAAGGTCAGTCCCAAGAACCATTTTGTAGAGTAATGTTAGGGGAAAATATAGGTGGAAGGTTAGGTGACTACCTGAGTCTTTATTGGGGTACCTATATGAAACATAACAGCTTATGAACACAAAAATCATTTTTTATTTTTAAATAGCTTTATTCAAAGAAACATAGTGACACAAACAATTTTGAGTGAATGGAGAGGTCTAATCTATGACCTTTGCACATCTCCCTTCAACACTATGAGAGCTGTAGACTTCCCTTTCAGTAGTCAGCATTTGAATACATTTGAAACTGAGGGCAGTAGCTGCAGCACAAAAGGAGTGATATAATTGGTAGTTTGCCAGCAACAAGCTTATCGTTTGTGGCTCTAAACAGAAGAAATATGAGGCATCCCTTACTCATTGGGGACCCTACCTAAAACAGTCAGTATTGTAGACCTTTTGTTATATGCCTAGCAACATGTCTCTG